>NW_026943824.1:15021838-15646838 GCF_035594765.1 Anolis carolinensis | reverse complement strand
TTCCCAAGTGTCTAGGACTGTGTGATGTATTTTCGGATGATGCGTGCAGATCCCATCAGGGTGGCCTTTTGCAGTTGGCAGATCATTATTTGGAAACAAATGCCGGCTGAGATCTTTTGGCACGGCACCCAGTGTGCCCATCACCACCGGGACCACCTGCACTGGTTTCTGCCAGAGTCTTTGAAGTTCAATCTTGAGGTCCTAATAGCGGCTGAGTTTTTCCTGTTGTTTTTCGTCAATGCGACTGTCACCTGGGATGGCGACATCAATGATCCAAACCTTTTTCTTTTCCACAACTGTGATGTCTGGTGTGTTGTGTTCCAGAACTTTGTCAGTCCGGATTCGAAAGTCCTACAGTATCTTTGCGTGCTCATTTTCCAATACTTTTGCAGGTTTGTGATCCCACCAATTCTTTGCTGCTGGGAGGTGGGACTTGAGGCATAAGTTCCAATGGATCATTTGGGCCACATAGTTGTGCCTCTGTTTGTAGTCTGTCTGTGCAATTTTCTTACAGCAGCTGAGGACAGGATCAATGGTTTCGTCGGTTTCCTTGCACAGTCTGCATTTTGGGTCATTAGCTGATTTTTCGATCTTGGCCTTAATTGCATTTGTTCTGATGGCTTGCTCCTGGGCTGCAAGGATCAGGCCTTCTGATGATGATGATGATGATGATGATTATTATTATTATTATTATTATTACACTATGTAACAAAATTTGAAAAATGTTCCGTCCCTGGTTTGAAAGTGTTATTTCCTGTTTAATTTGTGCGGTACTTACTTTGAAAGTTGTTGTTCTACTACAGAAACTTCATTGTTTTGTGGCTGCTGCAAACTCGGTTGAATTGGTTGAGACTTGATGAGAGATTCGTTGAAAAAGTAGAACAAAATGTGCTGCAGGATGATGTCCCTCTTGCAAAGTTTACCAGATATTTTCTATGTTTTTATGACAGAACCAATAAGGAAATGATATTTATAACCCAGAAACAACAACTGTGTTACATGTTAATTATCATCAACAAATCATAAATATTAATATTATTAATTTTTATAATTAATTTATAATTACATGTTAATTTATGTAATTTATAATTACATGTTAATCATCATCAACAAATCATAAATATTAATATTATTAATTATTATAATTAATCATTATCATCTTTACATTGGGACAGCAAATGGAGGAGATTTGGAGAGAAATGCGCTGGATGATGGACGCCCTGCAGCATGCGCGGTACAAGCAGCCGTCCTGTGGCATCTCGCTCATGTGGTTCATCCAAGAGCCTAGCGTTGTGCTGAAGGAGAAAACGGAGTCCACCTCTTCCCACTTGGACTTCCTTCCCTCCCCTACTCAGTCTCCTGAAACAAATCGCAAGCTCAACTCCGGTAAGAGATCTCTTTTAATATGCAAACCTTCTCCATCCCTTCCAGGGTTTAGGTCTTTGAATGAAAGCCAATAACACCTTCCCCTTGAATGGAATTGTCCGACACATCAGGTACATTTATAGAATCACTAGCTGTGCCCGGCCACGCGTTGCTGTGGCAAAGTATGGTGGTATGGGAAATAAAGTATTGAGGAATTGGTGGTAGTTAAGGTAAAGGGTAAAGGTGTGGAGTCCAGATAATCCAGTTAAAGCAGATAATATAAGATAATATAAGATGTTATATTATATAGCTTATATATAGGGTTATATAGCTGTGTGGAAGGGCCTTGAGTCTACACTGCCATCTAATCCAGTTAAAATCTGTATTTTATGGGCAGTGTGGAAGAGGCCTAAGTGAGGCCTAACTCTGCCTGTCCCCTGGGCTGAGTGGGTTGCTAGGAGACTAAGTGGGCGGAGCTTAGCCTTCTAACTGGCAGCAATTGGATAAAAACAATTATTCCTCTCCCTCTAATTAGGGCTTTATTTTTCTTTTCTTTTTGTTGTATCAACCTAGAGGCGTGGATGATGGGTTGTGTTGTCAATTTTCGAGGTTGTGGAGTGTTTAGTTTTGTTGCTTTGGCAGTCGCCAGGATTCCATCACTCTTTTATATATATAGATAGAATTCTAGAGTTAGAAGCGACCCTCAAAGACTATCTAGGCCAGTGATTCCCAAAGTGGGGACTACCACCCCCTGGTGGGCACTGCAGCGATCCAGGGGGGCGGTGATGGCACCTATTAGGACACAGGGGCGGGGCCAGGGGATGGGCGAGACCTCTTCCCAAGTGCCAGAGACAGGGCTGAGCACCTGAGGCGCCTTTTAGGACAAAGGGGGCGGAGCTAGAGGAGGGGGTGTGGCTTCTGCCCAAGACAGGGCTGAGCCTCTATATCTCTCCTGAGAGGCCTTTTAGGACTAAAGGGCGGGGCTAGGGGTGGGGGCGTGGCTTCTTCCCAAGAGCCCGAGACAGGGCTGAGCCTCTATATTTCTCCTGCTTTTAGGACTAAAGGGCGGGGCTAGGGGTGGGGGCGTGGCTTCTTCCCAAGAGCCCGAGACAGGGCTGAGCCTCTATATTTCTCCTGCTTTTAGGACTAAAGGGCGGGGCTAGGGGTGGGGGCGTGGCTTCTTCCCAAGAGCCCGAGACAGGGCCGAGCCTCTATATTTCTCCTGAGAGGCCTTTTAGGACTAAAGGGCGGGGCTAGGGGTGGGGGCGGGGCCCCCTACCAAGAGCCTGAGACAGGGCTGAGCCTCTATATTTCTCCAGAGGGCCCTTTTAGGACTAAAGGGCGGGGCTGGGGTGGGGGCGGGGCTTCTTCCCAAGAGCCCGAGACAGCACCGAGCCTCTATATTTCTCCTGCTTTTAGGACTAAAGGGCGGGGCTAGGGGTGGGGGCGGGGCCTCCTTCCAAGAGCCTGAGACAGGGCTGAGCCTCTATATCGCTCCTGAGAGGCCTTTTAGGACTAAAGGGCGGGGCTAGGGGTGGGGGCGTGGCTTCTTCCCAAGAGCCCGAGACAGGGCTGAGCCTCTATATTTCTCATGCTTTTAGGACTAAAGGGCGGGGCTAGGGGTGGGGGCGTGGCCTCCTTCCAAGAGCCTGAGACAGGGCTGAGCCTCTATATCGCTCCTGAGAGGCCTTTTAGGACTAAAGGGCGGGGCTAGGGTAGGGGGCGGGGCCTCCTTCCAAGAGCCTGAGACAGGGCTGAGCCTCTATATTTCTCCTGAGAGGCCTTTTAGGACTAAAGGGCGGGGCTAGGGGTGGGGGCGGGGCTTCTTCCGAAGAGCCTGAGACAGGGCTGAGCCTCTATACCTCTCCTCTGAGAGGCCTTTTAGCTAGATTTCTCACCAATGTATTTAAGATACTACCTGTATTAATAGTTCATTCATCCTTTAATTAAAATAAAATCAGAATAGCTTGAAATCCATCAAAACCAGATACCATGCCTTGTAACGTTTTAATAATTGATGCTATCTCTGCATCCATAATTAATGGATTAAGATGATCTTGTAAGGTTCTTATAAATATTTAATTTTAACCACTTCATTGTGTTATTAAGTCTCCGCGTCTAGATTTCATCGCGTTAACCAAGTTCTTTTTATTCCGCTTCATTTCTACAGCAGTTCAGAATTTATGTTTCCAAATTCATAATCTGTTCCTTTAATACATATCATAGATGGGGGTGCTTTGCCTTCTGCCAAATGCATCCAATTCATTTCTTTTTGGAGATAATTAATTCCATACTCTTTAGCTTCCTGTTATTTTATGTTCTTTTATTAATTTGATAACCATCTGATCTCACTTTTTCTCTGTTCCCAGTTATCCGTGCCTGTAGGATGCCTTTCAAAATTCATGGCTGTTGAGGTTATAGAGATTCTTAAGATTTTCCTTTATACTACACTGAATATGTAAGCTAAGCAGCATCAAGTCCACTCTATTGACCCATATCATCTTTATAAGAGCACAGTCTGATATGAAGATCAGCACAAAATAAAGATCGTATATACTCGGAGTATAACCCGACCCGAATATAAGCCGAGGCACCTAATTTTACCACAAAAAAACTGGGAAAACATTGACTCCAGTATAAGCCGAGGGAGGTAAATTTCAGAAATAAAAACAGATAGCAATTAAATTGCATTATTTAAGCATCAGTAGGTTAAATGTTTTTGCATATTTACATAAAGCTCTAATTTAAGATAAGACTGTCCAACTCTGATTAAATCATTATTCTCATCTTCTTCAATGTAAATGTGCTTATGTATCCTTTTAACAATAATAGAGTGAAATAATACATGTAATAATAATATTCTCATCTTCTTCAATATAAATGTGCTTATGTATCCATTTGATAATAATAGAGTAAAATAATACATGTAATAATTAATAGAGTAAAATAATAATTGTAATAATAATAATAATAAGAGTGAAATAATAAATGTATTAATAATAATAATAATAATAATAATAATAATAATAATAATAAAATAGAGTAAAATAAATGTAATAGTAGCAACAACAGAGAAAAATAATAAATGTAATAATACCAATAATAATAGAGAAAAATAATAAATGTACTATATATTCTCGAGTATAAGCTGACCCAAATATAAGCCAACCAGGACCCTCACCCGAGTATAAGACGAGGGGGGCTTTTTCAGTCTTTAAAAAAGGGCTGAAAAACTAGGCTTATACTCGAGTATATACAGTACTTTGCATTTGAGGCTTAATGAATTATGATGTTGGGAAATGGATCAGTTCTTCAATATGGGCTCTGTTCTTAGGAATCGTAAGCAAAGCAAACAAGGCCTCAGAAATAGTCAGGCCTCTCTGAGTACAGAGCCATCTTCTTCCCAGCCAGTACTCAGAAGACTCACACACACACTCAGAGAGACCTGTTCAAATCGGTTCTCCAGCAGCAGGATAGCAACAGTTGCAAACCAATTCCCATGTCCTTGCAAATTCAGCCAATTGGCTTCATGCATTTGATTTTCCAGTTAACACACATATAGTATCTTTACAAACCCTGACAGAGCCATCTTCTTTTCAGCCAGTACTCAGTAGACTCACTCACACACACAGAGAAACCTGTTCAAAGCATTCAAACCTCCAGCAGCAGGACAGCAACAGTTACAAACCAATTCCCCAAGTTCTTGCAAACTCAACCAATTGGCTTCATGCATTTGATTTTCCAGTTAACACACATATAGTATCTTTACAAACCCTGACAGAGCCATCTTCTTTCCAGCCAGTACTCAGTAGACACACACACAGAGAAAGAGAAACCTGTTCAAAGCATTCAAACCTCCAGCAGCAGGACAGCAACAGTTGCAAACCAATTCCCCAGGTCCTTGCAAACTCAGCCAATCGGCTTCATGCATTTGATTTTCCAGTTAACATACATATAGTATCTTTGCAAACCATGACAAGTCATTCATATCCCAACACCTGAAAAGCTTTTAAAATACAACTTTGCTATGGTTCCAGTTGGATGTCTGTATGTTATTATTTTTGCTACAAGAGCAAAATTTCATTTCTCCCTGCTCCTGTAAGCAAAACATTAGGTGCCGCCACTTCTGTCATTATCTAAATCACATTATCTTTGCCATTACCATCATTTTAATAACAGGAGTTCCATCATTAACCTTAATGAGGCCTTCCAGATAGACTAGCAGGGTAGGTTTTAGACGCTGTTGGAATCTGGGTTTTTAAAAATCTCCAAAATGATCTCAAAAACATCTTGCCAGATACGTCCTAGGAATAACACAAAGACGAGAAGCCTCCCTGATACGCAACATGGCATAGGTGTGCATGCACATGTACACCTCTCTTTGAGAAAAACAAGTCGGATTCGAGTCTATTTCGAATTATGCAAGATTAGTATGCTGCAAGTAAATCTGGTCAAGAGGCAGGATAAAATGTCTTTAATACACATTGATGTCAGGAGTTACTTACTGCTGGATAATGTCACATTTCTCTTTGTTCTGGTAAGGAATATAACATGAATGCAGCCAACTAGAACTTTGCGGAACCAGAACTTAACATATACTGTATATACTCGAGTATAAGCCTCGTTTTTCAGCCCTTTTTTAAAGACTGAAAAAGCTCGGCTTATACTCGGGTACGGGTCCTGGTTGGCTTATACTTGGGTCAGCTTATACTCGAGAATATATAGTACATTTATTATTTTTCTCTATTATTATTGGTATTATTACATTTATTATTTTTCTCTGTTGTTGCTACTATTACATTTATTTTATTCTATTATTATTATTATTATTATTATTATTATTAATACATTTATTATTTCACTCTGATATTATTATTATTATTATTATTATTATTATTATTATTATTATTATTATTATTATTATTATTTATTTTTATTTCTGAAATTTGCCACCCTCGGCTTATACTGGAGTCAATGTTTTCCCAGTTTTTTTGTGGTAAAATTAGGTGCCTCGGCTTATATTCAGGTCGGCTTATACTCGAGTATATACGGTATTCATTCATTTTCCTCTGCTTGAATAAATTACCATCTCTCCCGTATCAGCCATCTCATTTCCTGAAAAAAACATATTCCCAATCATGTTATCGTATGTAGCTGCGCTCAATCATGCATGTATATTTGCGCAATAAATGTCAAGGAACTTTCATCAGAAGTCAAGATGACATTCTTGGTGACAATGCAGAAATAACACTATGTAACAAAATTGAGAAAAATATTCTGTTCCTGGTTTGTAAGTGTTATTTCCAGTTTAATTGTGTGGCCATTACTTTTAAAGTACAGTAGAGTCTCACTTATCCAAGCTAAACGGGCCAGCAGAAACTTGGATAAGCGAATATGTTGGATAATAAGGAGGCATTAAGGAAAAGCCTATTAAACATCAAATTAGGTTATGATTTTACAAATTAAGCACCAAAACATCATGTTAGACAACAAATTTGACAGAAAAAGTTGTTCAATACGAAATAATGCTATGTTGTAATTACTGTATTTACGAATTTAGCACCAAAATATCACGATATATTGAAAACCTTGACCACGAAAATGGCTTGGATTATCCAGAAGCTTGGATAAGCAAGGCTTGGATAAGTGAGACTCTACTGTACCATCTATACTCGAGTATAAGCCGACCCGGATATAAGCCAAGGCAACTAATTTTACCACAAAAAACTGGCATAACTTATTGACCCGAGTATAAGCCAAGGGTGGGAAATGAAGCAGCTCCTGGTCAATTTCAAAATAAAAAGAGATACCAACAAAATTACATTAATCGAGGCATCAGTAGGTTAAATCTATATATATAAAAGAGTGATGGCATCACGGCGACACACAAAACAACAAAATTACAAGCCCCCCAACCTCGAAATTTGACAACACAACCCATCATCCACGCCTCTAGGTTGATACAACAAAAAGAAAAGAAAAATAAAGTCCTAATTAGAGGGAGAGCAATAATTGTTTTTATCCAATTGCTGCCACTTAGAAGGCTAAGCTCCGCCCACTTGGTCTCCTAGCAACCCACTCAGCCCAGTGTTAATAAAAGAATAAAAAATAAAATAAATACAAATAATACAATAAAAAATAATAAAAAACACTAAAAAAATTTAATACAATAGAATACTGTAACAAAATAACTAAAAATAATACAACAAAATAATAAAATATAATAAATAAAAAAGATAAGTTACAATAAAATTAATTTTAAAAATACAAATAACGTCAAATAAAACTTCCACAGCAACTTTTAACCAATAACACCACCACTTTGCCACAGCAACGCGTGGCCGGGCACAGCTAGTAATGTATATATATTACCTCTCCCCCAGTTACATTTTACACTATATGCACTTTCTCTGGCCCAGTTCCTTTTTAGGAGCCTACCCAGGATTTTATCCAAATATGTTTTACTGTGTATGTGACCTTATACCGTTTATTGATTTGTTTTTATATTGTTGGGTTTTTATATTGTCTGAATATTTTTTGTTTTCACCTGGTTGTGGCCCCATGTAAGCCGCCCCATGTAAGCCGGAGATGGGGCGTGGTATAAAAATAAAGTAGTTGTTATTATTATTATTAATATTATTATATATGGATAGAGATATACAGGTACATGGATCTATATGTATATAGGATTTGCAAAGACCTGCAAACATATGAGGGGAAAATTCATATATAAAATGAATGTATACAGATAGATAGATACAGATATATAAATACAATAGGGATTGCAAATGCATGCAGGGGGTTAATGCCGATATATCTGTAGGAGAGTTTAACAAATATTTCAGGGGAAAATGCTTTTATAAGATTAATGGATATATATTTTTCTTCTTCCTGACTTGCAAGGGCTTCTCTCCCTTTTCAAAACATTCCCTTGGTTAAGAGCGAGGGAGGCTTTGGAAAACACACTGATAAGGGAGGGTAAGAGAGGAATATATCATATCATGCTTTCCCCCACGCTCTTCCTGGATCGCTCTTCTGTTTTGCAAATGCTTGCAAGGAAGGTTATGGCAACCGTTTTTTGGGGACAGGAAAGGTGTGCTTCTTGCAAAACCTTAGAAGAGCGATCCAGGATGAGCGTGGGGGAAAATTGAGCACATGCACATGCGCAGCTGCAGGAAGGGACACCTGCATGGTTGAGGACGCAAGCGGCAAAGTTTGGTGGGGAAGGACTTTCCAAACTCTTTTATCGGTATGAGAAGTGCCTAGATTTCAATGGGAGCTATGTTGAGAAGTGGTATTTGGGTCTAGCTTTCAACTGCATATGGTAAATGTTTTCTCCTATACTTTGTTCATTTTTAATTCCAAAACGTAATCTACTTTCTGTATAGTAGGCATGTCCGATCAATGAAAAAAATGTTTCAATTCTCGTTTCTAAAGTAGGGGGCACTGGCGCTTCGATATAGAAAGTATTTCCGATTTTTTTCACCCAAAAATTTTGGATATTTCCGAAAATTCGTAATAATTCTAAATGTTTCTAAAATTGCGCATGCGCAATCACCAAAAAAAAAAAAAAAGGAACCGGGGGGGGGGGGGTACTTTTACAGGACTCTCCCGCCCTCATTTCTTGAGCTATCCTCATCAACCCTAGCCCCCACCTTTGCGTCCGTCGTGGAAGCTTCTGATTGGCTGGGGAGCAGCAGCCATGTTAGGCTGCACTAGGTTACAGAAACAAAAAATTTAAAAAAAATATTTTTAAAAAAATATTTTAAAAAAAAATTGGGGAAAAAATTAACGAAACATTAAGAGACAATTAGAGAATGGGCCAACAATGGTTCAAATTACATTGCTGGTTGTGCTGTGAGACAATGTTTCGGAATGCGTATCAAAAAGCGAGAACAATCCGAAATAATTCCGATATACGATTCAAAACGATTTTTTGGACATGTCTACTGTATAGCCCTCGTAGTTTGATCAATTTCCCCCATGTTTTTATGTTGGAACCAATTAGGAAGTGACATTTATAAGCCAGGAGCAAAAATTGTGCCACACAGTGTAATCTTTTCCTCTTCGTCTTGCAGATTCGCATGGACTTTCGGACGAGGAGGGCTCATCCGAAGTCTTCTTAGCGACAGACAGCGACTATGACTCCAGCCGAGCCCAGAGCCCCAGAGAGCTTGACCTGGTCTACTCTTCCTCCGGCCACGAAGGCTGTGGGAGAAGAAACCCTCGCGCTTTGAGGGACAGCGCTCCGGACGTCCTTCAGAACCACGAGTTGAAGACCCTTCCAGTTCCTCCAGAGGAGCACCCGCCTCCCCCGGAGCTCTACGACAGCGACTTTGTTCTCCCGAGCCGGCAAATCGAGCTGCTGCGAATCACGGAGAAGCGGCAGGCCTACTGTGTCCGCACCAGCAGCCTCGACTTCCCTAAACCCTTCTACCACGGAGCCAGGAAGTCATGCCCGGGCTCCGTTGACAGCTCCCCAACCGAAACAAGGACTGCAAGCCGGTGCAACCCTTTGAGGTTCGAGGCAGGCTCGGCGTTCAGTCCCAAGCACGGGTGGCCTGCAGAGAACCCCGAGTCTGTTTTTCGGACGCGCTCCGTGGAATGGACTCACACTTTCCAGGAAACACCCGAAACAGGACATGTAGCAAAGCAGGGCAAGTCCTCGAGCTCCTTCACCTTGCATGTGTGCCCTCAGTATGAAACAGGGCTCTCCAAAGAGACAAGTATCAAGGTATTACCATCAGGTTTGGCCTCTATTGTTGTAAGATCACTGTACAGAGAACAAAGCCAGCACTTGCAGGAAAAATGCCTGCCCTTCCCTAGATCTCGGCATGCAAAAAGGCATGCTTGCCAGTATTAGCTTCCCCACCATTCCATACCTCACAACCTCTGAGGATGCCTGCCATAAATGTGGGCGAAACATCAGGAGAGAATACTTCTGGAACATGGCCACACAGCCCAAAAGACATACAACAAACCTGTTTCCCACCATTGCTTAAGGAGCCTCCGGTGGCCTAGGGGATAAAAGCCTTGTGACTTGAAGGTTGGGTTGCTGACCTGAAGGCTGCCAGGTTCGAATCCCACCCAGGGAGAGCGCGGATGAGCTCCCTCTATCAGCTCCAGCTCCATGTGGGGACATAAGAGAAGCCTCCCACAAGGATGGTAAAACATCAAAACATCTGGGCGTCCCCTGGGCAACGTCCTTGCAGACGGCCAATTCTCTCACTCCAGAAGCGACTCCGGTTGCTCCTGACACAAAAAAACAAAAAACAAAACATTGCTTATACAGGAGCTGCTTTTCAGGACTAGTGATGCTAGTGGTAGGAAGTCAAAGGGCAATGGCATTCTATGAATTATTTACTATTAGCTTGGGGATCCGGCAGTGCCCGGGTTATTTGAGAAAGGCATTGTTTGCCTGTGTTCCAAGTGCAGTCTAGATCCAATGTCAGCTGGGTTCACTGGGTGTGGATGTACTACAACTCCCATATGCAAGTCCCATCATCCATGGTCCATCAATGTCCAAACAGTGCCAGGATGGAGAATGGGTCATGGGGGTTGTATGTGCCAAGTTTAGTCTTGATCAGTCACTGGTGGGGGTTGCAGTGGTCTCAGGATGTGAGTGAAAGTAGTGCAAGTCCCATCGTCCATGGTCCATCCCCCTCCAAACAGTGCCAGGGTGTACAGTGGGTCATGGGGGCTGCATGTGCTGCAGTGGTCTCAGGAAGTCAGTGAAGGTAGTGCATGTGCCAAGTTTAGTCTTGATCAGTCATTGGTGAGGGTCGCGGTGGTCTCAGGAAGTGAGTGAAAGTATTGCAAGTCCCATTGTCCATGGTCCATCCCCCTCCAAACAGTGCCAGGGTGTACAGTGGGTCATGGGGGCTGCATGTGCTGCAGTGGTCTCAGGAAGTCAGTGAAGGTGGTGCATGTGCCAAGTTTAGTCTTGATCAATCATTGGTGAGGATCGCAGTGGTCTCAGGAAGTGAGTGAAAGTATTGCAAGTCCCATCGTCCATGGTCCATCCCCCTCCAAACAGTGCCAGGGTGTAGTGTGGGTCACGGAGGCTGTATGTGCCAAGTTTAGTCTTGAGCAGTCATTGGCGGGGGTCGCAGTGGTCTCAGGATGTGAGTGAAAGTAGTGCAAGTCCCATCGTCCATGGTCCATCCCCCTCCAAACAGTGCCAGGGGTGTACAGTGGGTCATGGGGGCTGCATGTGCCAGAGTGGTCTCAGGAAGTCAATGAAGGTAGTGCATGTGCCAAGTTTAGTCTTGATCAATCACTGGTGAGGGTCGCAGTGGTCTCAGGAAGTGAGTGAAAGTATTGCAAGTCCCATCGTCCACGGTCCATCCCCCTCCAAACAGTGCCAGGGTGTACAGTGGGTCATGGGGGCTGCATGTGCTGCAGTGGTCTCAGGGAGTGAGTGAAAGTATTGCATGTGCCAAGTTTAGTCTTGATCAGTCATTGGTGGGCATCGCAGTGGTCTCAGGAATTCAGTGTTATCCAACAAACGGCACCAGGACGTAGAGAGGGTCATGGGGGGTATATGTGCCAAGTTTGTTTCACTGTCCTTTATTTCCGCACAGCTGCACATCACCAACAAGATGTCAGCCGAAGACGTGGTGAAACTGGTGGTGCAGAAGATGAACGTGGTCTCGCGCGACGTCCTCGGAACCGCCGACGCCTTTTGCTACAGCGAAGAACAATTGGGCCACTTTGGGCTCGTGTTCATATCCGACAAAGCCGAGCAGTGGCTTCCCAATGACTTCCTGCCTCTCTCGCTCCACAAGGCTTGGCCCGACGGCAGGTTTTATGTCCGGATCAAAGAGACGTCTCCGCTCTTGTTTCATTACGGCCCGGCGACCACCGTATGAGAGGCGGAGAAGTCAGGGACCTTCAACTTCCAGCGAGCAGACAGCTCACCACCGATGCTTCCTTCTTGAAAAGACACTTTGGTGCCATCCGCCGTGGTCCAAAATAGGAGCATACATGGCAGTGTGTTGCTTTCTTGTGTGTATGTGTGTGTGTGTGTTTCATTTTAACCAAAGAGATATCCAGACTTTGTTGTTATGGCTACAATTAAGGATAAAATTCCCAGAGTCTTTGGGACAAGAGAATAAAATTCGTTGAAGACAATTTCAGATGCAAAGAAGGACTGGTTAGGTTTAAAGAAGCAATACATAATTATATATATTTTTTCATTCAGAGGAAGGGAGTGTTACGAAAGGGGAAACCACCATGTTCCTGGCTGTAGCCATCCCAAAATTGGGCTGGAGCAACGGCGGAAAAAGGGTGCAGGGGTCTCACCAAGTCCTGTTAATGTTTACTGTTTCGTTGTCCCTGGAAAAATACGAAATTGCACATAGTTTTCTGACCAAATTATTTTCCTAGAAAGGGGCTGTTTTCCTCAACTTCATGTGGATCGGAAAAAAACTCTGGAGACTAGTTGTCCCAGAAGCATCCTAGAGGAATCCAGCCTCCTTTCCTGGCCTAAAATTTCCTCCTGTCAGCCCAGCTTTCAAATCTATATCTATATATATAAAAGGGTAATGAAATTTCGGCCTAGGACAAAACAACAAAACTACACATCCCAGAAACACTAAACTTGGCAGCACAACCCCTTATCCATGCCTCTACGTTCATACAACAAAACAAAAAAAAGAAAAATAAAGTCCTAATTAGAGGAAGAGGAATTATTTTTTTATCCAATTGCTGCCAGTTAGAAGGCTAAGCTCTGCCCACTTGGTCTCCTAGCAACCCACTCAGCCCAGGGGACAGGCAGAGTTAGACCTCACTTAGGCCTCTTCCACACTGCCTATAAAATACAGATTATCAGATTTTAACTGGATTATAGGGCAGTGTAGACTCAAGGCCCTTCCACACAGCTATAGAACCCATTTATAATCTTATATTATCTGCTTTGAACTGGATTATCTTGACTCCACACTGCCATATAATCCACTTCAGTGTGCATTTTATACAGCTGTGTAGAAGGGGCCTCATACTTCACCACAGCAACGTGTGGCCGGACACAGTTAGTTTTGTATATTATTATTTCTTTGAAAATAATTCAGTTTTTTCAAAAGCCTACCCTAGAACTCCATGGTATAAAATGCTATACGAGATGTTTCCACTGTGTGAGAATCTACGGTCGTTTCTCTCCCAAAGAAAACAGACTTTACATCTGGGATAAAACTTCCTCTTGGTAGGAAAGCTGCGCCCATCTTTTGGGAAGACTTAGGACCCATCTACACTGCGATATAAATGCAGCTTCAGAATGTAGTTGAACTGCCTTGAACTGGACTACCTGGCAGTGTAGACTCATATAATCCATTCAATACAGTTGAACTGCATTCTGGAATTGCATGATACGGCAATGTAGACGGGGCCAAAAAGTGCTACATTCCTTAAAACCATATTATATCTCTTTTATTTTGTGTTTTAGCCTCTCTCTCTCTCTCTGCCTTTATCTTCTTTTACTTAACGGTAGGTCTAGAAAAGGAACACAAGGGAAAGGGCTCGGGCTGTGGCGCAGGCTGGAGAGCAGCTGCAATGAATCATGCAATGAATCACTCTGACCAGGAGGTCATGAGTTCGAGGCCCGCTCGGAGCCTATGTTTGTTTGTCTTTGTCCTATGTTAAACGGCATTGAATGTTTGCCTATATGTGTAATGTGATCCGCCCTGAGTCCCCTTCGGGGTGAGAAGGGCGGAATATAAATGCTGTAAATAAATAAGTGTGGCCAGGAGACCACTCTTGTTGTTTATTTGTTCAGTGGCTTCTGATTCTTTGTGACCGCATGGACCATCCCACGCCAGAGCTTCCTGTTGGCCGTCACCACTCGCAACTCCTTCAAGATCAAGCCAGTCACTTCAAGGAGACCATCCATTTATCTTCCCCTTGGTCAGCCTCTCTTCTTTTTTCCTTCCATTTTCCCCATCATCGTGATCTTTTCCACGCTTTCCTGTCTCCTCATGATGTGGCCAAAATACTTCAGCTTTGCCTCTCATATCCTTCCCTCCAGTGAGCAGCCATCGGGCATTATTTCCTGGAGGATGGACTGGTTAGATCTTCTCGCCAAGGTCCAAGGCACTCTCCTGCTGCCTTGTTATTAACAATGCTTCTTAAGGCCCAACACCACAGTTCAAAAGCGTCTCTCTTCCTTCGCTCAGCCTTTCTTAAAGTCCAGCCATAGGTTACTATGGGGAAGACCATTGCTGTCACTATGCGGACCTTCGTGGCCAGTGTGATGTCTCTGCTCTTCACTCTTTTGTCCAGGTTGGCCATTGCTCTCCTCCCAAGAAGGAAACGTCTTCTGATTTCCTGGCTGGAGGAATCTTTGCACCTAGAAATACAAAGTCTGTCACTTCCTCTGTTTGCCAGTTATCAATCAGTCTGGTTGCCATCATCTTGGTTTTCTTGATGTCTAACTACAACCCAGCTTTTGCATTTTCTTCTTTCACCTTGGTGATAAGGCTCCTCAGCTGCTCCTCGGCGTCAGAGTGGTATCATCTGCATATCTAAGGTTGTTAATGTTTCTTCCAGAAATTGGATTTGTCAAGCCCTGCACGTTGCATGATGTGTTCTGCATACAAGTTGAATAGGGAGGGTGAGAGGATACAGCCCTGACGTCCATACTCCTTTCCCAATCTGGAACCAGTCTGTTGTTCCGTGATCTGTTCTGACTGTGGCTACTTGGTCTTTATACAGATTCCTCAAGAGACAGATAAGGTGATTTGCTATCTCCATACCACCAAGAACTTGCCACAATTTGTTTTGATCCACACAGTCAAAGGCTTTGGAATAGTCAATAAAACAGAAATAGATGTTCTTCTGAAACTTCCTGCCTTCCTCCATTATCCGGCGGATATTGGCAATTTGGTCTCTTGTTCCTCTGCCTTGTACATCTGGCAACTCTCGCTCCATGTCTTTTGCTGGAGTCTGCCTTGCAAGATCTTGAGCATTACCTTCCTGGCATGGGAAGTAAGGGCCACTGTACGGAAGTTTGAGCATTCTTTGGCGTTTCCCTTTTTGGGTATGGGGATATAAATTGATTTTTCCAATCTGATGGCCATTCTTGTGTTTTCCATATTTGCTGGCATATGGCATGCATCACTTTGACAGCATCACCTTCCAAGATTTTAAACAGCTCAGATGGGATCCCATCATCTCCTGCTGCCTTGTTATTAGCAATGCTTCTTAAGGCCCATTCAACCTCACTCCTCAGGATGTTTGGTTCTAATTCACTCACCACACCGTCAAAGCTATCCTCTGTATTATTATCCTTCCTATATTGATCTTCTGTATAGTCTCGCCACCTTCTCTTGATCTCTTCAGCTTGATCTCTTCAGCTGGGATCCCATCATCTCCTGCTGCCTTGTTATTAGCAATGCTTCTTAAGGCCCATTCAACCTCATTCCTCAGGATGTCTGGTTCTAATTCAGTCACCACTCCGTCAAAGCTATCCTTGATATTATTATCCTTCCTATACAGATCTTCTGTATAGTCTCGCCACCTTCTCTTGATTCTCTTCAGCTGGGATCCCGGCGTCTCCTGCTGCCTTGTTATTAGCAATGCTTCTTAAGGCCCATTCAACCTCGCTCCTCAGGATGTCTGGTTCTAATTCACTCACCACACTGTCAAAGCTATCCTTGATATTATTATCCTTCCTATACAGATCTTCTGTATAGTCTCGCCACCTTCTCTTGATTCTCTTCAGCTGGGATCCCGGCGTCTCCTGCTGCCTTGTTATTAGCAATGCTTCTTAAGGCCCATTCAACCTCGCTCCTCAGGATGTCTGGTTCTAATTCATTCACCACACTGTCACCGTTGTGTGGTGAATGACAGTGTGGTATGGGGAGATAAATTGATTTTTTTCCAATCTGATGGCCATTCTAGACCACTCTAGAGCTTCCCTTTCTCAGGATCTGCCTTCATTTGCTTGCTTTTCCTTACATTCCTCTTCAAGAAGCGGGTGCAGAGACTCCTTCTTTTCATCTCCTGCAGTAGCGGAATATTGTAAGTGAAGCCAAGGGTCCCTTATTGCCATGAGAAGATGTTGGGGTCACGGAAAGCTGGCTTAACACCAACACCACAGCAATATTTAGCTAGAAATTGGAGACGATGCCTCAACGTGAGACCTAAATCATGGGGAATCATCTAGCCTAGGAAAGATGTGATCAGGCCTATCTTTTTGACACTTCGGCTCAGCTCTGAAACAAAGCAAGCAGCTCGGCATGTAAGCCGTTGTTTCCAGTACAGTGGAGAGGGCTTCCTTTGAAGCACTTCCAATTGCGAAGAGGAGGAGGAGGAAGAAGGGGGTGCAGGAGGAAGCATTTCATCTGGTTACAATGAGCATACACAAAATAGCAGTCATTCCAAGGCTCCAAACCCTTTGACAAATCTAGCACGTCTAAAGAAACACTCCCTCTGCTTCCCATGTTGATGCCTCATCCCATAGGATACAAAGCCTCTCTCTCAGCTTAACGCCAGATGCCTGAGCACTGGAGGAGCCTTTCCAAACTTTCATGGAAACATGGGTTGAAATTGTTGATTATAGTCCCAGCCGTTGCAGTCGGGGTGAAAGAAACCGGTAGATGTCACTCAGCAAGACCCTGAGGGTGCACAGTTGTTGTCACTCTTGCTTTAAACAATCCATGGATTCTGTCACTTTGAGCCAAAGTTCTCTCTACAGTTACTTTGAAAGTCTCCCCAGTCTTAAAACTGGGAATATAGAGTCAGTGTTTATCTGAGAGACTAGTAAAAAGGTAAAGTCCAGTCGTGTCCGACTCTGGGGGTTGGTGCTCATCTTCATTTCTAAGCTGAAGAGCCGACGTTGTCCGTAGACACCTCCAAGGTCATGTGGCCACTGGCATGACTGCATGCAGCGCCGTTACCTTCCCGCCGGAGCGGTACCTATTGATCTACTCACATTTGCATGTTTTCGAGCTGCTAGGTTGACAGAAGCTGGGGCTAACAGCGGGCTCTCATTCCGCTCCCCGGATTTGAACCTGCAACCTTTTGATCCGCAAGTTCAACAGCTTAGCACTTTAACACACTGCACCACCGGAGGCACAGTGAGACTATGTTGAGTAAATATTCTGCCCCATCAATGGATTAATTGAATCTTTTGGCTGATAGGTGTTCAAAGCACATGGAGAAGACCCAACGGGGTGCCCTCTCTATCTCTTCCATCGTTGGTCCTTTATTTATTATTTATTTACAGTATTTATATTCCGTCCTTCTTTCTCACCCCGAAGGGGACTCAGGGCAGATCACAATATACATTACACATGGCAAACATTCAATGCCATATGACATAGAGACAGAGACAATTTAACACTCTCCAGCTTCATGAGGGTATGCTCAAGTCACAGGAGGAGCTGTGGTTCATCATCCACTGTGATACCGAGTCTTTGATGGATTACTTCCTCAATCTTCCACATGCTGCTGGATGATTTTAATGGTGTCATAAATTAAATTGGCCTCCTCGCTTAGGTAAAGGTAAATGTTTCCCCTGATGTTAAGCCTAGTCATGTCTGACTCTGGGGGTTGGTGCTCATCTCCATTTCTAAGCCGAAGAGCCGGCGTTGTCCGTAGACACCTCCAAGGTCATGTGGCCATGGGCAGGACTGCATGGAGCGCCATTACCTTCCCATCACCATAATCTATTCACATTTGCATGTTTTCAAGATGCTAGATTGGCAGAAGCTGGAGCTAACAGCAGGTGCTCATTACGCTCCCTGGATTCGAACCTGTGACCTTTCAGTCTGCAAGTTCAGCAGTTCAGCACTTTAACACACTGCACCACTAGGGGCGCCCTCCTCACATAAGCGGTACCTAATTTTCCTACTTGATAGATGCAACTATCTTTGGGTTGCTTTGGTCAACAACGAGCAGGGCTATTTTTAATGGATGGGCACTCAATCCGACTCGGGTTGACTTCGAACTCATGACCACTGAGAATTCATTACCTTTTGGTGGCTAATTTTTATAGTTCTGGGTCTTTTTCTCCGCCTGCTGGTACATTTCTTCCTATAAGGGGAGAGCATTCACTAAAAAATTTGGCATCTCTGATCTGGGAGCAGAAGGGAAATCCTTCCCTAGTGAGATAATAATAATAATAATAATAATAATAATAATAATAATAATAATAATAATAATAATAATAATTCAATAATAATAATTCAAGTACCACCTGCCAGCAGTAAAGAACTGGTGGGATCACAAACCTGCAAAAGTATTGGAAAATAAGCACGCAAAGTTACTGTGGGACTTCCGAATCCAGACTGTCAAATTTCTGGAACACAACACACCAGACATCACAGTTGTAGAAAAGAAAAAGGTTTGGATCATTGATGTCGCCATCCCAGGTGACAGTCGCATTGATGAAAACAACAGGAAAAACTCAGCTGCTCTCAGGACCTCAAGGTTGAACTTGGAAACAATAGACATTGACAAAATCACGATCTGCCAACTGCAAAAGGCCACCCTACTGGGATCTGCGCACATCATCCGAAAATACATTACACAGTCCTAGACACTTGGGAAGTGTTCGACTTTTGATTTTGTGATACGAAATCCAGCATATCTCTCTTGTTTGCTGTGTCATAATAATAATAATAATAATAATAATAATAATAATAATAATAATAATAATAATAATAATATAATAATAATAATAATAATAATAATAATAATAATAATAATAATAATAATAATAATAATAGATCCTGCTGGGATCTGCACGCATCATCCAAAAATACATCACACAGTCCTAGTCACTTGGAAAGTGTTCGACTTTTGATTTTGTGATACGAAATCTAGCATATCTATCTTGTTTGCTGTGTCATAAAATATTACTATTATTATTATTTTATTTTATTTTTTATTATTATATTTATATAATTATAAATATAATATTTATAAATAAAATAAAATTATTATTATTATTATTATTATTATTATTATTATTATTATTATTATTATTATTGATCCTACTGGGATCTGCAGACATCATCCAAAAATACATCACACAGTCCTAGACACTTGGGAAGTGTTCGACTTGTGATTTTGTGATACGAAACCCAGCAAAGCTATCTTGTTTGCTGTGTCATAAAATAATAATAATAGTACAGTAGAGTCTCACTTATCCAACATAAACGGGCCGGCAGAATGTTGGATAAGTGAATATGTTGGATAATAAGGAGAGATTAAGGAAAAACCTATTAAACATCAAATTAGGTTATGATTTTACAAATTAAGCACCAAAACATCATGTTATACAACAAATTGGACAGAAAACGTAGTTCAATACCCAGTAATGTTATGTTGTAATTACTGTATTTACGAATTTATCACCAAAATATCACGATGTATTGAAAACATTGACTACAAAAATGCGTTGGATAATCCAGAACGTTGGATAAGTGAGTGTTGGATAAGTGAGACTCTACTGTAATACTTTATTCTTATATCCCGCCCCATCGCCCCAAGGTAAACGTTGAGCCAGGCCTCCTTAGCAAGAAAAAGTACTATCCCTGATGTAAAGACTCATATCTGCCCTTGCAGAAGCATTTCAAAAATATGTGGTCAGTAAAACTATTCCACTTATTTGTTTTACAAGCAAAACACAATTTGCCACACATGGCAGAAAATAGACTTTGGTATCCTAGGTGTGCTACAAGTTTTCACTTGAGTTGTTAATCTTTCCTTTCCTGACTCGGTTACTGTTTTGTTGCCGTGGTTGTGATTCAGTAGCATGATGTTTTGTTGGCCGCTCGGTCTCTTTGTTAATAGTAAAGACTTCTGAGAGTGATCCCATCTCTTCTCTCAATTCTTCTCGTGCTACGATGCCTTTGCGTCTCCGAGCATTGATTCAGAGCATTGTCGTCTTCCTCGAAGAAGGAAAAACAGTCCACCGAAAAGGATGCCTGGCTTGTTGCATTCAATTCAGTGCGAGACAGATCCGGGAGAGGGGGCCGAGTCGTCTTTTGTCGTGCTGGAATGCAAAGCAGAAAAACAACAAACCGGGGATCTTGGGCCAAAGCGCCGGAAAATAAAGCCAACACACTGGAGAAGTGTCAGGTCTCCTTTCCTTCAAGCTTGAGGAGTGTTTCTGAAAAGAGCTCGGCCCCACAACTGGAATTTGTGTGTGTGTGTGTGTGTGTATAAATAACATTGATCACATCCCCTTTAATTGCTTGAGCTCTCTGTATTCATAGCGAGGCATATTGAAATGCTCCCTTGGAAGCGTCTTTTTTCTCCCCGTGCAGAACTCCCTGCAGGATTGGTGCCATACTGTCTGCACATACTGCCATCTTGAGGGTTGCCTAAAGCCATCTGCATTTAAATGTTCTTTTTAAATAGCATTGCTGAGTGAATCCAGTAACACTTTAATGCGGCACAAAAAAGCAGAACATAGCAACAGCATTTAGTTTCCACCATCGCTATTATTTAGAGCCCAAGCTCAGTAGTCTCGGCTACAGTCAAGCCATGAATCCATTGGTCTGGTGCAGAAATACTTTCACACTTTGCCCACAGCTTCAGTTTTCAGATTTAAAACGGTACTACAGTAGAGTCTCACTTATCCAACATAAACGGGCTGGCAGAACGTTGGATAACTGACTATGTTGGATAATAAGGAGGGATTAAGAAAAAGCCTATTAAACATCAAATTAGGTAATGATTATACAAATTAAGCACCAAAACATCTATATACAGTAGAGTCTCACTTATCCAACATAAACGGGCTGGCAGAACGTTGGATAACTGACTATGTTGGATAATAAGGAGGGATTAAGAAAAAGCCTATTAAACATTAAATTAGGTAATGATTATACAAATTAAGCACCAAAACATCTATATACAGTAGAGTCTCACTTATCCAACATAAACGGGCTGGCAGAACGTTGGATAACTGACTATGTTGGATAATAAGGAGGGATTAAGAAAAAGCCTATTAAACATCAAATTAGGTAATGATTATACAAATTAAGCACCAAAACATCTATATACAGTAGAGTCTCACTTATCCAACATAAACGGGCTGGCAGAACGTTGGATAACTGAATATGTTGGATAATAAGGCGGGATTAAGAAAAAGCCTATTAAACATCAAATTAGGTAATGATTATACAAATTAAGCACCAAAACATCTATATACAGTAGAGTCTCACTTATCCAACACTCACTTATCCAACGTTCTGGATTATCCAACGCATTTTTGTAGTCAATGTTTTCAATACATCGTGATATTTTGGTGATAAATTCGTAAATACAGTAATTACAACATAACATTACTGGGTATTGAACTACGTTTTCTGTCCAATTTGTTGTATAACATGATGTTTTGGTGCTTAATTTGTAAAATCATAACCTAATTTGATGTTTAATAGGTTTTTCCTTAATCTCTCCTTATTATCCAACATATTCACTTATCCAACATTCTGCCGGCCCGTTTATGTTGGATAAGTGAGACTCTACTGTATATAAAAGGGTAATGAAATTTCGGCCTAGGACAAAACAACAAAACTACACATCCCACAAGCACTAAACTTGGCAGCACAACCCCTCATCCATGCCTCTACGTTCATACAACAAAAAGAAAAGAAAAATAAAGTCCTAATTAGAGGGAGAGGAATAATTGTTTTTACCCAATTGCTGCCAGTTAGAAGGCTAAGCTCTGCCCACTTGGTCTCCTAGCAACCCACTCAGCCCAGGGGACAGGCAGAGTTAGACCTCACTTGGGCCTCTTCCCCACTGCCTATAAAATACAGATTATCTGATTTGAACTGGATTATATGGCAGTGTAAACTCAAGGCCCTTCCACACAGCTATATAAGCCATTTATAATGGACTTAATGTAAGGTAAAACCTTTACCCTTTACCTTAACTACCACCAATTCCTCAATACTTTATTTCCCATACCACTATACTTCGCCACAGCAACACGTGGCTGGGCACAGCTAGTCTATATATATAAAAGAGTGATGGCATCAGGGCAGCGGACAAAACAACAAAACTAAAGGCCCCCCAACCTCGAAATTTGACAACACAACCCATCATCCACGGCTCTAGGTTGATACAACAAAAAGAAAAGAAAAATAAAGTCCTAATTAGAGGGAGAGGAATAACTGTTTTTATCCTATTGCTGCCAGTTACAAGGCTAAGTTCCGCCCACTTGGTCTCCTAGCAACCTACTCAGCCCAGGGGACAGGCACAAGAGTTTGGAGAGACCCCTAAGTGCCATCCAGCCCAACCCTTTCTACTATGCAGCAAAACACAATCCAAGCATTCACAACACATGGACAACGTATAAATACTATACAATACTACACAGGGACATAGACCCCCTCTACCCTCACCACTTTCACAGTACACAAACAACCAAATGCATACTAAACATAAAGACAACCATACAACAGACATTTAATACCACCACTACCTCAACCATTTCTCACCAACACCACCAGACAAGGCCACAGCAACGAGTGGCCGGGCATTATACAACAAATTTGACAGAAAAAGTCGTTCAATACACAGTAATGCTATGTAGTAATTACTGTATTTACGAATTTAGCACCAAAATATCACAATGTATTGAAAACATTGACTACAAAAATGTGTTGGATAATCCAGAACGTTGGATAAGCGAGTGTTGGATAAATGAGACTCTACTGTATTTCCCAGTGTACTGAACTTCACAAAAGACAGATTCCTCTTGGAGCAAACTTTGTGTGAACAACGACCAAGAAGTCCACATATATGAGGGTTGAACAACGACCAAACAGTAGATTGCAGAAGAAGTCCACATATACGAGAGTTGAATGAAAAGTAATGCCTCCACCTTTGTAAGTCCTTCACAGATAGCAATCCTGGTCTGCGGCAGGTACTGGCTTGTTTAGTAGACTCTCCTCTACAGTTCCATTTGGCATGAAGCCTTAGCATTGAACGGTTGTGTTGTTAAAGTGCAAAGTATGGAACCCTGCGTAGATGGGGAAGCCTTAGCATTGAACGGTTGTGTTGTTAAAGTGTGAAGTATGGAACCCTGCGCAGACGGGGAAGGCTTTGCATTGAACGGTTGTGTTGTTAAAGTGCGAAGTATGGAACCCTGCGCAGATGAGGAAGCCTTAGCATTGAACGATTGTGTTGTTAAAGTGCGAAGTAGGGAAACAGAGTGTCAACTTCTTCCATGACGGCTTCAGAAAACATGTTCATCGTTGGCAGAAATGTATCCAATTGTCTGGTGATTATATGGAAAAGTGAATAGTGGTAGTTAAAGAACACATTTTAAGGATTATTTCTGCATTTGATTTATTAAAATCAAGTAACGAAGGTGAAGTCATTACTTTTCATTCAACCCTCGTAATACTTTCTATATCAAAGTGTACTCATATGTTACCTTTGCATCCTGCGGCCCATCACAAACAGCCCTACCAGGTAAGTTATACAGTGTTCCCTCACTTATGGCGAGTGTTACGTTTCAGGACCACCCGCAAAAAAGTGAAAATCCGCAAAGTAGGGACGCTATATTTTAATATTTATACATTATTTTAGTAGTTACTGTATACACTCCCACTGCACCCACAAAAGACCGAATCTGCAAAAAGCAAATCGCGAAGTAGCGAGGGAACACTGTACGGAGAAATACTAAAACCATCCCTACAAGCACTCAATATATTTCCCATCCGTAGACAACCCTTTGGCAACTGTAGCACACCGAGGCTGGGTCTACACTGCCATATAATGCAGTTTCAGAATGCAGATTAACTGCATTGAATGGACTACAGCGTTCCCTCACTTATTGTAGAGGTTAGGTTCCAGGACCACACGCAATGTGAAAATCCGTGAAGTAGGGACACTCTATTTATTTTAATATTTATACATTATTTTAAGGAGCCCCGGTGGCGAAGTGTGTTAAAGCACTGAGCTGCTGAACTTGCAGACCGAAAGGTCCCAGGTTCAAATCCCGGGAACGGCGTGAGCGCCCGCTGTTAGCTCCAGCTCCTGCCAACCTAGCAGTTCAAAAACATGCCAATGTGAGTAGATCAATAGGTACTCTGGCGGGAAGGTAATGGCGCTCCATACAGTCATGCCTATGGCCACATGACCTTGGAGGTGTCTACGGACAATGCTGGCTCTTCAGCTTAGAAATGGAGATGAGCACCAACCCCCAGAGTCAGACATGTCTGGACTTAACGTCAGGGGAAACTCTTACCTTTACCTTAGACCAGGGGTCCTCAAACTTTTTAAGTGGAGGGCCGGTTCATGGCCCCTCAGAATGTTGAGGGGCCGAATTATCATAAAAAAAAATACAAATTCCTATGCACACTGGACATGTCTTATTTGTAGAGCAAAAAAAAACACAACACAACAACATTTATTTATTTATTTATTTGTTTACATTGATACCCCACCCTCTCTCACCCTGAAGGGGACTCAGAGCGGCTTACAAGTTATATGTACATACAATATATTATATTATTAGCATATCACAATATTAGCATTATATATTACTATATTGTACTATACCACTATACCATAATATTATTAGTAATATTTCATTTGATAAATAATGTATAATTAATATTATTCTATTATACAATATTATTATATTGTATTATTATTGTTATTATTATTATTATTAGCCGCCCTGTCCCCTATTGGGTGAGAAGGGCGGGGTAGAAATACAGTTATGAGTAAATAAATATTATATGGTATTTCATTAAAATATTATTATCAATATTATATGTATACACGATATATTATATTATTAGGATTGCACTGTACAGTAGAGTCTCGCTTATCCAACGTTCTGGATTATCCAACGCATTTTTGTAGTCAATGTTTTCAATATATCGTGATATTTTGGTGCTAAATTCATAAATACAGTAATTACTACATAGCATTACTGCGTATCGAACTACTTTTTCTGCCAAATTTCTTGTCTAACATGATGTTTTGGTGCTTCATTTGTAAAATCATAACCTAATTTGATGTTTAATAAGCTTTTCCTTAATGCCTCCTTATTATCCAACATATTCGCTTATCCAACATTCTGCCGGCCCGTTTATGTTGGATAAGTGAGACTCTACTGTATTAGTAAATTAAAGAACAATACAATATTTAAAAATAAAAACAATTTTAACCAACATACTGTGTAAACCTATCAGGATTTCAATGGGAAGTGTGGGCCTGCTTCTGGCCAATGAGATAGTCAAGTTAAGTAGGATTGTTGTTGTTGTGCCTAAGTCTAAAATGAGGACGGGGGCCAGGTCAATGACCTTGGAGGGCCGCATCTAGCCCCCGGGCCTTAGTTTGGGGACCCCTGCCTTAGACAACCCTTTAGCCACTGTAGCACACTGCCATATAATGCGGTTTCAGAATGCAGACTAACTGCATTGAATGGATTATATGGCAGTGCAGACTCACTGCACTTTGAATGTATATCCAGCCTGAATCTTATGATTGCAGTTACTTTCCAGCAGGTCTTCTTAGCTCCTGGAAGAAGGCAGGTTACGGCACAGATCCACTAGACGAGTCTCCTAAAGTGTCAAGGCGAGTCAGTGGCAAAGCCAGGATTACAATCAGGGTGTTTCCAAACCCATTTAGACCCTCCTTAGCCTAATTGGAGTGCCCTCTCATTAGAAAGCAGTCTGCTGACAGTTCACAAGAGGCATAGACGGCTCCTCTGCCTCGACACGTACGGAGCCAAGCAAATTGCTGAGAAGAGAGAGAAAGGGGCGCAGACTCGATCATAGGTGCCAGCCATGCCTTGCTTACTTGGGGTGAATGTTCTTTCCTAACAGGCAAAAGTAGCTGCTCCAAAGTAAGGCATGGTATTAATAAAATAATAATAATAATAATAATAATAATAATAATAATAATAATATTAAGAAGACCTGGCTCTGGCTCACGAATGGGACCCTGAAGAAGGAGACAGAAGGCCTGATCCTTGCAGCCCAGGAGCAAGACATCAGAACAAAGGCAATTCAGGCCAAGATCGAAAAATCAGCTGATGACCCAAAATGCAGACTGTGCAAGGAAACCGACGAAACCATTGATCATATCCTCAGCTGCTGTAAGAAAATTGCACAGACAGACTACAAACAGAGGCACAACTACATGGCCCAAATGATTCATTGGAACTTATGCCTCAAGTACCACCTCCCAGCAGCAAAGAACTGGTGGGATCACAAACCGGCAAAAGTATTGGAAAATGAGAACGCAAAGATACTGTGGGACTTCCAAATCCAGACTGACAAAGTTCTGGAACACAACACACCAGACATCACAGTTGTGGAAAGGAAAAAGGTTTGGATCATTGATGTTGCCATCCCAGGTGACAGTCGCATTGACGAAAAACAAAAGGAAAAACTCAGCCGCTATCAGGACCTCAAGACTGAACTGCAAAGACTCTGGCAGAAACCAGTGCAGGTGGTCCCAGTGGTGATGGGCACATGGGGTGCCATCCCAAAAGATCTCAGCCGGCATTTGGAAGCAATAGACATTGACAAAATTACGATCTGCCAACTGCAAAAGGCCACCCTACTGGGATCTGCACGCATCATCCGAAAATACATCACACAGTCCTAGACACTTAGGAAGTGTTCGACTTGTGATTTTGTGATATGAAATCCAGCATATCTATCTTGTTTGCTGTGATATAATAAAATAATAATAATAATGTTATTCTTGTATCCCGCCACCATCTCCCCAAAGGGACTCGGGGCGGCTTACCATAGGGACATGCCCATCATAACAACATAACATCGTAAACATTCACTATTATAATTGTATATTTATTTTACATGCAATATTACTAATAATATTGCAATATAGTCATATAATATAATATGTTGTATGTATATATACTTGTAAACCACCCTGAGTCCCCTTCGGGGTGAGAAGGGCGGGATATATGGAATGCCTTATGGAATGCCTTGCCGCCCTATATGAGAGCCATGCGTGAGTTGGGGCCTTTTACCCTCGCACTCAAGACCTGGCTCTTTACTAGAGCTTTTAATCTAGTTTAATTTTTTAATCAATATTTGTATGTATGTATTTTTATCCTTTACAATTTTATCTTGTAAATCGCCTAGAGCATCGTGGATGGAGGGTGATTAATAAGTAATTAAATGATGATGATGATGATGATGATGATATAAATGTCGTTAATAAATAAATAAATAAAAACAGTGATTTAAACCAGTAGTTAGCACAATACAGCAATAAAACATGCACATTAAATAAATACCTTAAAACTCAGCCCGGGTTGTTGTCGAAGGCGTTCATGGCCGGGATCACAGGGTTGTTGTATGTCTTTCGGGCTGTGTGGCCATGTTCCAGAAGTATTCTCTCCTGACGTTTCACCCACATCTATGGCAGGCATCCTCAGAGGTTGTGAGGTATGGAGAAACTAAGTAAGGAAAGGAAAGAATATATATCTGTGTAGAGTCCAGGGTGTGCCAAGAGTCCTTTGTCACTGGGAAGCCATTTATTTATTTATTTATTTATTTACAGTATTTATATTCTGCCCTTCTCATCCCGAAGGGGACTCAGGGTGGATCACATTACACATATAGGCAAACATTCAATGCCTTTTAACATAGAACAAAGACAAACAAACATAGGCTCCGAGCCGGGCCTCGAACTCATGACCTCCTGGTCAGAGTGATTCATTGCAGTGACTGATTGCAGCTGCTCTCCAGCCTGCGCCACAGCCCGAGCCCATTGGATAATGCTGCCTTATCCAACGTTCTGGATTATCCAACGCATTTTTGTTGTCAATGTTTTCAATACATCGTGATATTTTGGTGCTAAATTCGTAAATACAGTAATTACTACATAGCATTACTGCGTATTGAACTATTTTCTCTGTCAAATTTGTTGTATAACATGATGCTTTGGTGCTTAATTTGTAAAATCATAACCTAATTTGATGTTTAATAGGCTTTTCCTTAATCCCTCCTGATTATCCAACATATTCGCTTATCCAACGTTCTGCCGGCCCGTTTATGTTGGATAAGTGAGACTCTACTGTACTACTTTAGTTCATACAAAGTGCTTATATTGTCCATATAAAGGCTGTATGATATATGCAGAGGCAAAGCTATGTAGTAGACATGTCCAAAAAATCGTTTTGAATCGTATATCGGAATTATTTTGGATTGTTCTTGCTTTTTGATACGCATTCTGAGACATTGTCTCACAGCGCAACCGGCAATGTAATTCGAACCATTGTTGGCCCATTCTCTAATTGTCTCTTAATGTTTCGTTAATTTTTTTCCCCCCAAAAAAATTTTTTTAAATATATTTTTAAAAATATTTCTAATTTTTTTTTTGTTTCTGCAACCTACCTAGAATGGGAGCTTAGCGCAGCCTAACATGGCTGCCGCTCCCCGGCCAATCAGAAGCTTCCACGATGGACACAAAGGTGGGGGCTAGGGTTGATGAGGATAGCTCAAGAAATGAAGGCGGGAGAGCCCTGTAAAAGTCCCCCCCCCAGGTTCCTTTTTTTTTTTTTGGCGATTGCGCATGCGCGTCCGCCATTTTAGAAACACTTAGAATCATTACAAATTTTCGGAAATATCCGAAATTTTTGGGTGAAAAAAATCGGATATACTTTCTATATCGAAGCGCCAGCGCTCCCTACTTTAGAAACGAGAATTGAAACATTTTTTTCATCGATCGGACATGCCTACTATGTAGGCAATAGTTAACTATTTTCCGGCTTATGGTCCTTACAACTTTATTATGTGTATAGATGAATTGGGGCTTTCAGTTCTCGGTCACCCAAAAATTCTGCATTGGGACATGGACTCATTGAGATCCAGAGGAACAATCTGCTTTTTCAGATCCACCAAAAATGGATAAATAGTCTTCTGCTGATTCTCCTTCAAAGGCCAGACTTTGATTTGGCATTTCATTTGCAGAGTCCTGCTCATTCTCAACCATCAACGCCGACCTCTGAGTCCTTTGAAAATATACTTTTGAGTCCGCAAAGCAGGCTGACACATTCAAAATGACCTGGTATTCTATGAAGATCAATAGTGATGTCTGATCCAAGCCCAGTATTTGGTGGCAAAGCTTAACGCTCGTGATAGCTGGATCCAATTTATAAGGCGCGCAGCAGAGACGATAGATAGTCAGAGAAGGAGACAAATAGTCTTCAGACAATTAAATTTAATTGTTCCATCTGAGGATTATTTATCTCCTTCCCTGATTACTGTCTCCTCCAAGAAGTGAATAAATTGGAACCAGCTATCGGCAAAGTCACTCTGTTCCCCTGAAACGGAGCCGAGTTCTGAAGAAACATCAGGCTTTCAGATCAACGCAAAGCTTTGTTCTAATAAGCTGGTGGCTGCTTTAGATCTGCCACCTTTGAACATCTTTTCAGCAGACAGCCAAGCAGCAACAGCACATTCCAGCATCTCCTCTTATAGCAACACTTGGTAATTCCGGGTGGAAGCTGCCAAATCATCACCTGACCCAAAGCAAACTTTGAACGCGAGGTCGGGATATCAGCTCCTCTGTGCAAACAGATCTCCTGCTTTCCTTGCTTTCCAAACGAAGACGTTAAAGGAGAAAGCCTTCCCAAGATTTCGAGCCATGTACAGAAGAGATGTAAACACTGTCACCACAAGCTATCAAGCACCATACTTTCTTCTTCAAGGTCTCAGTGAAGACACACTTGTGGAGTATACTGCGCCTACGAGGGTCGAATGAAACGTAATGCCTCCACCTACGTTACTTGGGGTTGGATGGGAATATTTTAATAAATCAAATGCAGAAATAATCCTTAGAATGTGCTCTTTAACTACAGTAGAGTCTCACTTATCCAAGCTAAACAGGCTGGCAGAATGTTGGATAAGCGAATATGTTGGATTAAGGAAAAGCCTATTAAACATCAAATTAGGTTATGATTTTACAAATTAAGCACCAAAACATCATGTTATACAACAAATTTGACAGAAAAAATAGTTCAATACGCAGTAATGCTATGTAATAATTACTGTATTTACGAATTTAGCACCAAAATATCACGATGTATTGAAAACATAGACTACAAAAATGCATTGGATAATCCAGAATGTTGGATAAGCGAGTGTTGGATAAGTGAGACTCTACTGTACCAATATTTACTTTTCCACATAATCACCAGACAATTGGATATATTTCTGCCAACGATGAACAAGTTTTCTGAAGCTGTCACGGAAGAAGTCGACATTCTGTTTCCGCAACCAGTGTCTCACAGTTCTCTCAACATCTGATAGCCAAGCAAAGCAATAATGTGACCCACACGTTCTTGTGAAATGCGGATTATGTGTGAAAATTCTCTCTGAGTGATACGACGATTGTCCTGAATCAATCTGTCAACCTTTTGCTTGTGAAACTCGGTGATTGCTGTCACAGGATGTCCAACTCTTTGTTTGTCACACAAGTCAGATGTTCCCGCCTCAACATCTTTAAACTTACTCGCCCAACAACACACAGGACTCACATCAACACAATCCCCATAAACAGCTTGCATTCTCGGATGAATCTCCTTTGGGGTGACACTTTCTGCGGTCAAGAATTAAATGCGTGCACATTGCTTAAGTCGCACTGACCGACCATCTGCGCAGGGTTCCATACTTCGCACTTCAACAACACAACCGTTCAATGCTAAGGCTTCCCCGTCTGCGCAGGGTTCCATACTTCACACTTTAACAACACAACCGTTCAATGCTAAGGCTTTCCCGTCTGCGCAGGGTTCCATACTTCACACTTTAACAACACAACCGTTCAATGCTAAGGCTTCCCCGTCTGCGCAGGGTTCCATACTTCACACTTTAACAACACAACCGTTCAATGCTAAGGCTTCCCCGTCTGCACAGGGTTCCATACTTCGCACTTTAACAACACAACAGTTCAATGCTAAGGCTTCCCCGTCTGCGCAGGGTTCCATACTTCGCACTTTAACAACACAACCGTTCAATGCTAAGGCTTCCCCGTCTGCGCAGGGTTCCATACTTCGCACTTTAACAACACAACTGTTCAATGCTAAGGCTTCCCCGTCTGCACAGGGTTCCATACTTCGCACTTTAACAACACAACCGTTCAATGCTAAGGCTTCCCCGTCTGCGCAGGGTTCCATACTTCGCACTTTAACAACACAACAGTTCAATGCTAAGGCTTCCCCGTCTGCGCAGGGTTCCATACTTCGCACTTTAACAACACAACCGTTCAATGCTAAGGCTTCCCCGTCTGCGCAGGGTTCCATACTTCGCACTTTAACAACACAACTGTTCAATGCTAAGGCTTCCCCGTCTGCACAGGGTTCCATACTTCGCACTTTAACAACACAACCGTTCAATGCTAAGGCTTCCCCGTCCGCGCAGGGTTCCATACTTCGCACTTTAACAACACAACTGTTCAATGCTAAGGCTTCCCCGTCTGCACAGGGTTCCATACTTCGCACTTTAACAACACAACCGTTCAATGCTAAGGCTTCCCCGTCTGCGCAGGGTTCCATACTTCGCACTTCAACAACACAACCGTTCAATGCTCAGCCGAAGGGACTCAGGGCAGCTTACAACACTGACACAATTAGATGCCTATACAAAATCAATCCACAATACATAAAATCAGTTAAAAACTATGAAATACAATATAAAATTACAGTATATACGTTTAAAAAATATGTATGCTTAGATCCGTTCATCCAGTAACCACGTGCTTTATCCATGAGTCAGTCTGTATCATCTTTATTGTTTATTCATTGAAAGCCTGGGCACATAACCATGTTTTGAGGGCTCTTCTAAAGGCCAAAAAAGTTGGAGTTTGTCTAATATCTCTGGGCCGACATCCTGGCCTGGGGGAATCCTTTGTTCAGAATCGTTAGCTGCCCCTGATTGCTTCCTGTCTGGAATTGTAATGAAGTATGGATTTTTGGTTTACAGATGTTATTTTTAATTGTGTGTTTGTGTTTTAAAAGGGTAAGTATTACAGTTATTGCATCTCAGCGCTCAGAGGCTGGTTGTCATGGAGAAGTAGGCGAAGCCAACTGCCGTTTTGTTGAAAAAGTGCAGAGTTTAAAAAAGGAATTCAGTCTGTGCTCTGATGAGGCACAGGGAAGATTGATCCTAGGTTGAGGGGATCAAGGAGACTCAATTGTTCATTTTGGGTCGGTTTAAAGTAAGTTTGGTGACTTGTTTAATGTAGTCTGTGTCCTGGTAAGGCACAGAGAATCTGTGATCGTTTATCACAGGGTGACTGCAGTTTAAAAGTAGCAGAGGAAGAAGTTCTAACTACTTTAAGTAAAACAAGTGACACTTTAGGTAGTTTGACTCACCTCATTCTAGTATTGTAACTGTTAATAAAAGTGCCTCTAAGTGAGAAAAAAAATTGTAATCACTAAGCTCTGTGCCTGAATAAACTTGTTATTGCTCCTCCAACATCTAAGTCTCTGTCGCATATATTATAAAACAAGTTGCGTTACCATCTAAAGTGAATAAGAAGAAAGAAAAAACACAGGAAAAGGTCTCCTCCCTGAGTCTTTGGTGGCTGCATCATTGCAAATTGGTGGCAGCGGTGGGATAAAAAGATTCCCCCTGCCTGAAAGGACCTTAGTCATTCTTAGTCCTTTACAAATTGGTGGCAGTCGTTACTAGCTCCTTACAGGAATTTTTCTGTTTTCAGAGCGCTGCTCCTTATTTACTGTTTTGGGAGATCGAGGGTTTGGTGTTTGGTGGAATCTAAAAGAAATGAGTTGGCAGGAATACCGCCATGTCAATGTTGGTGCGTGCGGGAGACCCCCTCATTTGGAAGACTGGGGCAATGGCCCCATGTGCCTTCCTCTGTGAGGGTCCCATCTCTTTGCAGGCGGAAAGAGGGCCTCGTCGGCAGCCCTCCTTCCAAGCCATGGCCCTGAGAGTGGGAGGCCGGCCGAGGCAGCGGGCACGCTCCTTCGGGAGACTTCAAAGCTCCCGTGCGCTGGCTCCACTCCCCGGAGTATGATGGCCGTGATAGATGTGACATCGGCTAGAGACGACTCCGAGGGACCCGGCCCGGCCATTGTTCTGTGCCAGTGTGAGGTGATGTCCGTCGCCTAGGAACCTGGGGCAGAGGCACAAAGGCATGCTTTCATCTCTTTGACCTGCTCAGCTGGCAAAAAGGCCGCGATGCAAGGCACCAGCCTGGGGAGACATGGCGGGCAAACAGCAGAAGGAACACGAATGAGAGGCAGACACCCATCCGCGCACCGGCCCATCGGAAGCCTATTAAAGGCTCCTTCCATTCTCCCGGCCCCAGAAGAAGACCTGGGCCTGCTAAGCCCTTCTGTTGCCATTTAATTAAAGCTCATCGACTCTCCGTTCCTTCAATTGTTTTATTGCATTTTCCCACTTCTTTCATCCGGATGGCCAGATACAAATGGTAGAGCTTGCCATGGTTTTAGTCCAGAGAGGATGCGGACCCATGTGGCTTCTTTTTGCAAGAAAATCTGTCCCAGAGAGGAGGAAACAACTGCACTTAAAAACAATAATAATAATTAATAAGACCTTGCTCTGGCTCACGTATGGGACCCTGAAGAAGGAGACAGAAGGCCTGATCCTTGCAGCCCAGGAGCAAGACATCAGGACAAAGGCAATTCAGGCCAAGATCAAAAAATCAGCTGATGACCCAAAATACAGACTGTGCAAGGAAACCGACAAAACCATAGATCATATCCTCAGCTGCTGTAAGAAAATCGCACAGAGAGACTACAAACAGAGGCACAACTATGTGGCCCAAATGATTCATTGGAACTTATGCCTCAAGTACCACCTCCCAGCAGTAAAGAACTGGTGGGATCACAAACCTGCAAAAGTCTTGGAAAATGAGCACGCAAAGATACTGTGGGACTTCCAAATCCAGACTGACAAAGTTCTGGAACACAACACACCAGACATCACAGTTGTGAAAAGAAAAAGGTTTGGATCATTGACGTTGCCATCCCAGGTGACAGTCGCATTGACGAAAAACAACAGGAAAAACTCAGCCGCTATCAGGATCTCAAGAGTGAACTTCAAAGACTCTGGCAGAAACCAGTGCAGGTGGTCCTGGTGGTGATGGGCACATTGGGTGCTGTGCCAAAAGATCTCAGCCGGCATTTGGAAACAATAGGCATTGACAAAATCACGATCTGCCAACTGCAAAAGGCCACCCGACTGGGATCTGCACGCATCATCAGAAAATACATCACACAGTCCTAGAAACTTGGGAAGTGTTCGACTTGTGATTTTGTGATACGAAATCCAGCATATCTATCTTGTTTGCTGTGTCATAATAAAATAAAATAATAACAATAATAATAATAATTATAATTATTAATAATAATATTTTATTTTTATATCCTGTCCCATCTCCCCGAAGGGACTCGGGGCGGCTTACATGGGGCCAAGACCAGGTCACAAACAATATAAAAACATAACAATAAAACAATCAATCAACAATAAAACAAGTCATAAGTCAAGATACAATAAATATACTATGATAAAATCCTGGGTCGGCTCTAAAAAAGAACTGGGCCAAAAAAGTGCAATTAGTGAAAAAAGGTGCAGAAGTGTTGCCTGCATCGAATATTCTCTTGCTGCTCTCTGAAAAAAGAAATACAGTAGAGTCTCACTTATCCAAGACTCGCTTATCCAAGGTTCTGTATTATCCAAGGCATTTTTGTAGTCAATGTTTTGCAGTCAGTGTTTTCAATATATCATGATATTTTGGTGCTAAGTTCGTAAATACAGTAATTACAACATAACATTACTGCATATTGAACTACTTTTTCTGTCAAATTTGTTGTATAACATGATGTTTTGGTGCTTACTTTGTAAAATCATAACCTAATTTGATGTTTAATAGGCTTTTCCTTAATCCCTCCTATATTCGCTTATCCAAGGTTCTGCCGGTCCGTTTAGCTTGGATAAGTGAGACTCTACTGTATTTGCAAAGCACACTTTGTTTTTGTGGCTGCCAAAAACGAGGTTGAATTGGTTGAGACTCTATGAGATAGTAATTGAAGAACTAGAGCAAAATGTGCAGGATGTCCCTCCCGCAAAGACAATTTTTGTGCGGTTTAATAGACTTTTCCAATGTTTTTTATGATAGAACCAATAGGGGAAATGACATTTATAACCCAGGGACAGAAATCGTGTTACAGAGTGTGATGATTTGGCAGAAATTGTGAAAACAAACAACAAAATTAGGGTGATTGAAAGAAGGGGGATCGCGGGGCAGCAGCTGAACGGCAGTGGCTGGGTGCTCCCCACTGAGATAAAAAGGGCCAAAGAGAGGCAGCCAGCCAGGCTCCACCTGTCAACAGCCAAAGAGTTTGGAAGTTGCCTGACACCTATTGTCTGTGCTTTCCCCGTTTTGCTATCAGTAATCTCCTTGTAGACCCCTTTCCTCCAGCCAAGAGAGTGAATTCATTCTCCCTTTGCCTTCTTCTTCCTAAACATATGCACCAGACATGCAGCTATGCCGAAATTACACCAATGGCTTAAGCGCAGCATGAGAAAGGTTTCCAGGAGTAGCTACCACTTTCAGATTATTCCACACAGCAAAAAGAATGTAAACACTAGAGATGTCTGCAGAAATTTTTCCTTTGTTTCCTTTGTGCTATCGCTGTGTTTCAACGAAATGAGCGGCGACATTTTCGTAGGAAACACAAGGAAACACGAAAACGAAAGCTGCACGGTCATCACGCTTGCTTTCGTTTTCCTTTCATTTCGGCCCCGTAACAATAAGCAGGTACTGACAAAGGGCTGCAGTGCTTTCCCATTGACATCTGAAATTTTGCCTTAGTTTCCTTCGTGCTATCGTTTTGTTTCAACGAAACGAATGGCGACATTTTCTTAGGAAACGCGAGGAGACATGAAAACAAAAGCCATACAGTCATCGTGCTTGCTTTCGTTTTCCTTTCATTTCAGCCCCGTAACAATAAGCAGGTACTGACAAAGGGCTGCAGTGCTTTCCCATGACATCTAAAAATTTGCCTTCGTTTCCTTCGTGCTATCGTTTTGTTTCAACGAAACGAGCGGCGACATTTTCGTAGGAAACGAGAGGAGACACGAAAACAAAAACCGCACAGTCATTGTGCTTGCTTTCATTTTCCTTTCATTTCGGCCCCGTAACAATAAGCAGGTACTGACAAAGGGCTGCAGTGCTTTCCCATGACATCTGAAATTTTTCCTTCGTTTCCTTTGTGCTATCGTTTTGTTTCAACGAAACAAACGGCGACATTTTCGTAGGAAACACGAGGAGACACGAAAACGAAAGCTGCACAGTCATCACGCTTGCTTTCGTTTTCCTTTCATTTCGGCCCCGTAACAATAAGCAGGTACTGACAAAGGGCTGCAGTGCTTTCCCATGATACCTGATGTGTACCAATGGGTGTTAATAATAATATTAATATAAATAACGATAGTTACTCTGCTAACCCTAAGCTGGGTCTGACAGAGGTCTGCTTCCCCATGACAGCTGATGTGTGCCAATGGATGTTAATGGCTCCTCCCCCCAATAACATGCTATTCTAATTTTATATGTATGTATATATATATATATATATATATATATATATATATATATACACACACACACACACACACACACACACACACACTTTAATATATAATAATTATAACATATTGTATATACATATAATATTCATAATATTATATTGTAATATGATATACTAATAATACAATATAGTAATATTAATTATATATTATATTTTACATGTAATATTACTAATAATATTACCATATATTGATATAGTACAATATAGTAATTTATTGCCAGTTTTGTACTATGCTAATAATATAATATTGTATGTAAATTTAATTTGTAAGCCGCTCTGAGTCCCCTTCGGGGTGAGAAGGGCAACATATAAATGTAGCAAATAAATAAATAAATAATATTGATATTAATATAAATAATGATAGTTATTCTGGGACCCTAAGCTGAGTCTGGGAGAGGAGTGCCTCCCCATGACATCTGATGTGTGCCAATGGGTGTTAATAATAATATAAATATAAATAACGATAGTTATTCTGGGACCCTAAGCTGAGTCTGAGAGGAGAGTGCTTTCTCATGACATCTGATGTGTACCAATGGGTCTTAATAATAATATTAATATGAATATTAATAACGATAGCTTCTGATGTGTGCCAATGGGTGTTAATAATAATATTAATATGAATACTAATAACAATAGCTATGCTGGGACCCTAAACTATGTCTGAGAGGAGAATGCTTCCCCATGACATCTGATGTGTGCCAATGGGTGTTAATAATAATAATATTAATGATAACAATAGTACTCTGGGGAAGACCCAAACGTTTTAAAAGTTGGTGGGCAAAAAGGGGCCGAAATGCCCTCCATGTGTGATGATTTTCATCCCTCTTGCCCAAAAATCCGAGCGGAGGTGAGCCTAGGTATTACTGGACTGCATGTCTTAGCATCCCTAACCACTGTCTATATTTACTAGTTCTAATATCAGCGCATATGTTCCACGATCTGTTGTACATACTTCTTTGGGAACGCGTCCCATTGAAAACACTCGAGGTTTACCTCTCCTTGAGCCTTTTCCGAGACAGTTTTAAACCCTTCCAAACTGACCATATAATGCAGTTTGGCACCGACACAAGGCTGTGGTGGCCACAAAATGCACACAAACACACACACCGATGCTCACTGCAGCATCAATAACATTTCATGAATAGGAAACTACGGAACGAGACTTTAACAGACTATGGATTTTGGGGAATGATTTGGACATGAGATCATGACTCGGCATTTTGTATGGTTTTAATCAGCTAACTGGTTGATATATGTTTCAATTGCTTATATGTTTAGATTTTTTTTTTACATTTTGATAGGATGTGGCGCAGCTGGTTAGTAGCCAGCTGCAATGAATCACTACTGACCGAGAGGTCATGAGTTCAAAGCCAAGCCGGGTTGGAGTGAGCACCCAAACATTAATATCTCATTGTTTACCTAACCAACTCGAAAGACAGTTGCATCTGTTGAGTAGAAAATTTAGGTACCGCTTTATGCAGGGAGGCTAATTTAACTAATTTACGACACCATAAAAATCGTCCAGCTGCATGCGGAAAGGAATGAGGAAGTACTCCATCAAGGACTCAGTGTCACAGTGGACGATGAAGCAGCAGCTCCCCCTGTGGCCGGAATCAAGCATACCCTCAGGATGCCGGAAGCTGGAAAATGTTAAATTGCCTCTATGTCTTTGTCTGTGTCGTATGTCTAATGGCATTGAATGTTTGCCACGTATATGTACATTGTGATCCATCCTGAGTCCCCTTCGGGGTGAGAAAGAAGGGCGGAATATAAATACTGTAAATAAATATTGTTTACATTGAATTTTTGCTGGATTTGTAAACCGCCTTGAGTCCCCCCCAGGATTGAGAAAGGCAGGGTAAAAATGAAGTAAATAAATAAATGAATAAATAATAGAGCAGGACTTGGAAAAATTACTTAGCTCCTAGTCTACTATAATAACTTATTTTACATTTATTTTGCCGCCATGCATTTTCATTTCCCAAGTCCTAAGCTAAATTCTGTAAAATGTGTTGTCAAAGGCTTTCACGGCCGGAATCACTGGGGTGTTGTTGTGTGGTTTCTGGTCTGTATGGCTGTATTCAAGCAGCATTTTCCCCTGTTGTTTTGCCTGCATCTGGGGCCATTTTATTATTATTTTTAGTGCTTTTTAACAAAAGAAATCTCATGTAAGAAATTTCACAATTTGTATTGCTCTCAGGCTATCGGGAATGCACCATGATTTGAGGCCACCAATGTTGTTGCTGCTAAGATTAATCCTTTGCAAGTAGCACTAGGCTGATAATTAATTCCACTATTTTCTTTTTGGTCCGAGCACATGTTTTTACTCAGACCACATCATCTTATCAGTAAATATTACGAAACGGGCTCCTGCTCATCGATAATTGAGAGACCAACCTGTGAGGTTCTGATTCTCTGCAGAGCGATGACTTCGGATCCTGGTCTTTTGCAAAAAAAATGTTGTTTTCTGTAGACAAGGTGCAACATGCCTCTGCCAACTGTTAACTCCGCTCTCTTTGTCTCTTCCTAAGCGAGTGTCATAGTATATCAAGGTGGTCCAGGAACCGAGTGGGAAATGGCCATAAAATTACTTTGCAGCCTTGTGTAAAATGGCTTTTCCATTAATTTTCTATGTGACTAGAAAGTGTCAGGCTGCCCCAACTACATCCAAATGAAACCAAAGGAGAAAAGAGAGTATTTGTGACAAAATGATAGACTGGAATAAAATACTAAATCAGTTACAAGTGGGAAGTTTCCTCCCAATAGAAATATCTAGATGTATGGTAGGGACGGGCTGATATGGATCTGGTCAAATCCATGCTACTTATGCTACTTACCGTATATACTCGAGTATAAGCCTAGTTTTTCAGCCCTTTTTTTAAGACTGAAAAAGCCCCCCTCAGCTTATACTCGGGTGAAGGTCCTGGTTGGCTTATATTTGGGTCAGCTTATACTCGAGAATATATGGTACAATTTTTTTTTACTGTATGTATGGGTAAGTGTGTACGTTTTGTATGTTTCACATGTTTTGATATGATCAAAATTGACTAATCAATAAAGAGTTGTTGTTGTTGATTATTTTTCTCTATTATTATTGGTATTATCACATTTATTATTTTTCTCTATTATTGTTGCTACAATTACATTTATTTTACTCTATTTTTATTTTTATTATTCATACATTTATTATTTCACTCTGATCTTATTATTACAGTAGAGTCTCACTTATCCAATATAATCGGGCCGGCAGAATGTTGGATAAGCGAATATGTTGGATAATAAAGAGGCATTAAGGAAAAGCCTATTAAACATCAAATTAGGTTCTGCTTTTACAAATTAAGCACCAAAACATCATGTTATATAACAAATTTGACAGAAAAAGTAGTTCAATACGCAGTAATGCTATGTAGTAATTACTATATTTACGAATTTAGCACCAAAATATGATATATTGAAAACATTCACTACAAAAATGCGTTGGATAATCCAGAACGTTGGCTAAGCGAGTGTTGGATAAGTGAGACTCTACTGTATTACATTTATTATTTTTCTCTATTATTGTTGCTACAATTACATTTATTTTACTCTATTTTTATTTTTATTATTAATACATTTATTATTTCACTCTGATCTTATTATTATTATTATTGCATTCATTATTTTACTCTATTTATTATGACTTGTATTATTTTCCTGTATTTATTATTATTATTACATGTATTATTTTACTCTATAATTATTAAAAGGATACATAAGCACATTTACATTGAAGAAGATGAGAATAATGATTGGATCAGAGTTGGACAGTCTTATCTTAAATTTGAGCTTGATGTAAATATTCAAAAACATTTAACCCACTGATGCCTCAATTAATGTAATTTTATTGGTATCTATTTTTATTTCTGAAATTTATCACTCTCGGCTTATACTGTAGTCAATGTTTTCCCAGTTTTTTTGTGGTAAAATTAGGTGCCTTGGCTTATATTCAGGTCGGCTTATACTCGAGTATATACAGGTATTTGAAAAATAACATATCTTGTATTAATTCACCATACAGGCACATTTCTTAATAAAGTTCAATTACAGATAGGATATAGTTCTTCTAAATGTGTGTAGAACACAAGGTATCAGTCTTTATCAAGTATAGCCTTTAGTATAGTTGTACAGTAGAGTCTCACTTATCCAAGCTAAACGGGCCGGCAGAAGCTTGGATAAGCGAATATCTTGGATAATAAGGAGGGATTAAGGAAACGCCTATTAAACATCACATTAGGTTATGATTTTACAAATTAAGCACCAAAACATCATGTTATACAACAAATTTGACAGTAAAAGTAGTTCAATACGCTGTAATGTTATGTTGTAATTACTGTATTTATGAATTTAGCACCAAAATATCATGATATATTGAAAACACTGACTGCAAAAATGGCTTGGATAATCCAGAAACTTGGATAAGTGAGACTCTACTGTACTTACTTAAGTCCAAAAGTAAATATTGAAGTTTCTAAACTTACTTCTCTGAAAAGTCTGAAAAGCAACTTGTATGCATTCACCTCATCTGATGCAAGACATCTGCTCCCTTTGAAGTTCAAACAAATACTTCACCACTGAAGTCCAAACAAACACTGAATATAAAATGGAGTCTTGAGTCTGCACATGCTCAGTATAATCATGAGTCTGCACATGCTCAGTATAATCACTTATTTATAACACCAAAGAGTTAAACTGGCAAATCAACGTACATATAGAATACAGGTTGCCAAATATACACATTAACAAACAAATAGTGAGTGGCTTGGGAGGTTGCTATTTCCAACATAGCTTCATGTCAGAGCCAAGATCTGAAGCCTAGGACCAAGATATAGTGATGTATCATTATGCTTGATACATTGAGGATCGGTAACAGTAGCTCTGAGCATGAGATTCAAATAAAAGCATAAAGACAAACAAAGCAAAACATATATTTCTTCCTGTAAATTACATTTCCTGCACTTCATAGACTTTCTCTTCTCTGAACTGGGTACTTTTTGTACACATGGGAGTTGTAGTCAACATTTTGGGGTTCTGCTTTGAACCGAAAAGCCAACATAGACAGTGCCTTCATTTTTTAACAAACATTGACTTAAACAAACATATCTCCCATAATTCTTTTTTAAAATCCCCAAGCATTGCTTTTGATAATACACGAGAACTGGTGTGAAATCAAAGGACATTTTCCAAAGTTAAAAAATGTTTTTCAGAATCTTTGTTCAAAAGGTTGCTTCTGTTAACTGGCATTTCTCATTGGCTAGATTTGACAGTAGCATGGTAACAGTATCATAGCCACAAGTGGAGGGATTTTGGGAGCTGGAGTCCAAAAAACGTAGTACAGTAGAGTCTCACTTATCCAACATTCTGGATTATCCAACGCATTTTTGTAGTCAATGTTTTCAATGCATTGTGATATTTTGGTGCCACATTCGTAAATACAGTAATTACTACATAGCATTAATGTGTAATGAACTACTTTTTCTGTCAAATTTGTTGTATAACATGAGGTTTTGGTGCTTAATTCGTAAAATCATAACCTATTTTGATGTTTAATAGGCTTTTTCTTAATCTCTCCCTATTGTCCAACATATTCACTTATCCAACGTTCTGCCGGCCCGTTGATGTTGGATAAGTGAGACTCTACTGTAATGCCGAATTCTATTTAGCGGGTTAAACCGCTGAGCTGCTGAACACCGGGGAACAGAACGAGCTCCCGCTGTTAGCCCCAGCTTCTACCAACCTAGCAGTTCGAAAACATGCAAATGTAAGTAGATCAATAGGTACCGCTCTAGCGGGAAGATAACAACGCTTCATGCAATCATGTTGCCACATGACCTAGGAGGTGTCTATGGACAACGCCGGCTCTTCGGCTTAGAAATTGAGACGAGCACCAACCCATAGATTTAATGTCAGGGGAAACCCTTTACTTATTTCTGGAGACCCTGCAATTTCTTCACTGCTACAATGCCGAGATATATTACATTTCTGTTTAATAATATGGTATTATTTTCTAATGGCAAGCAAAAGACCCTTTGTGTGTGCCCCAAAACATTCTGCCCAGACATTGGTCCCCAAAAGATATTTGGACGCCATGTATATATATGACCCTACTGAACCCATTCTTTCCCAAACTTGGGGGAATATTTTGGAGCTGTTGGAGGTGGACAAGTTTCAGATTCTATCCCAATAACACAGGGCAGAGAGTGGTCAGTTACATTCCACGGAATTGCCTTCAAGGAATCCAGCGTTATCTATTTATTTTGCCGTTTTGCGTGATTGGCAGGCTCCTTGTGTTAGGGACTAGCCCAGAGGGGAAGTAAAGGAGAGAATTCCAAGAGAGCGATAAAACAAGCCTTTTTATTGTTATCATAGCTAATGATAAGACAAACAGCCATACATACCCCAAAGGGCTGTATCATGGAAATGATCGCCGCCCCATGTACGCAGTTAACAAAGAATATATACCTTTGGCTTATCTAAAATTGACCAATGGCTGAGGATCTTCCTCGCCTTCCACACCTACTTGGCATAAGTGATACCTGTGACCTCACTTGTTGATTTCAAGCTAACTTTTGGTCTTGGAACTTTCTGGAGAAAGGCACCAGCTCACAGGAAGGGAGGGGCATATGCAGAGGTAAAGCCACATGAGCAAAAGTTTACTATTTTCTGGCTTATGGTCCCTTCACTTGTACCATACTATTATTTATTTATTTATTTATTTATTTACAACATTTATACCCCGCCCTTCTCACCCGAGGGGACTCAGGGCAGCTTACAAAAATTGGCAAAATTTAATGCCCAAAATGCAATCATAAAAACAAAACAATATAAACAGATCCATTAATAACATTGTTAAAACACATTATAAAAACCTTAAAAACGTATATATAATTAATTCCATTCGTCCGAGATCCTCATGCTTCATCCTTAAATCAGGCCATGTCAACTTTGTCATTTACTCATCAAATGGTATCTACACTTGAGGACACACAATGGCAATAAAAACACACACCCACACCCACACTGTCTCCAGAGCTGGCATTGAAAAGGGATTAGATGGCCCCACATAGACCCTGCCCCCCCCCCCCCCCAAATACACACACAGGCGTCTTCTCTCCAAAATCCAGAACCATCGTTCTTCCTCCAAGGCACTAATATCACTTTGATGGTGATCGCTGGCGGAGTTTCAAATCAATGCATTATTTTTAAAGAAATCTTTTTTTTTAAAGCCAAATGTTGCCATAACGTAATGCAGATTTTTGTCACAGCTCCACGGCTTCTGCTTTTAATTTCCAGCAAGAACGGAGACTCTGTAGCGTTTTCATCAGATGAAGCACAACTCCCATCTTGACTCCAGTCTCCCCATCCTCGCCGCAGAGAGACCCATCGTCGAGTGGGATCTTTTTTCTTTAGGACTGGAAGGCAAAGAATGGAGAAATGGAGGAGGAGGAGAGAGACAGCAGCGGGGCAGGGAGCAGAGGAAAAGCTGAACAGTCTCCATATACTATAATAATAATAATAATAATAATAATAATAATAATAATAATAATAATAATAATAATTGCTGGCATCATAAACTGGACACAGGTGGAACTGGACAATTTGGACAGAAAAACAAGAAAACTCATGACCATTCATCATTCACTGTACCCTCGCAGTGATGTTGACCGGCTATATCTGCCTAGAAGATCAGGTGGCAGAGGACTCTTACAAGTAAAACAAGCAGTCAAAGAAGAAGAACATGCCCTGGCAGAATATGTAAAGCAAAGGGAAGAACCTGCTTTGATTGAAGTCAAAAATCAGAAACTCCTCAAAGCACAGCAGACAAAAAACCAGTACAAGAAAACCGCACTACAAACTAGAGCTGACAGCTGGCACAACAAAACATTGCATGGAAAGTTCCTTGACAAAATTGAAGGAAAAGCTGATAAGGAGAAGACCTGGCTGTGGCTCACGAATGGGACCCTGAAGAAGAAGACAGAAGGCCTGATCCTTGCAGCCCAGGAGCAAGCCATCAGGACAAAGGCAATTAAGGCCAAGATCGAAAAATCAGCTGATGACCCAAAATGCAGACTTTGCAAGGAAGCTGACGAAACCATTGATCATATCCTCAGCTGCTCTAAGAAAATCGCACAGACGGACTACAAACAGAGGCACAACTATGTGGCCCAAATGATTCATTGGAATTTATGCCTCAAGTACCACCTCTCCGCAGTAAAGAACTGGTGGGATCACAAACCTGCATAACCATAAACCATAAACAGCTTGCATTCTCAGATGAATCTCCTTTGAGGTGACACCTTCTGCTGTCAAGAATTCAATGACTACACATTGCTTAAGTCGCATTGACTGACTGTCTGCGCAGGGTTCCATACTTCGCCCTTTAACAACACAACCATTCAATGCTAAGGCTTCCCCGTCTGCACAGAGTTCCATACTTCTCCCTTTAACAACACAACCGTTCAATGCTAAGGCTTCCCCGTCTGCTCAGAGTTCCATACTTCTCCCTTTAACAACACAACCGTTCAATGCTAAGGCTTCCCCGTCTGCGCAGAGTTCCATACTTCTCCCTTTAACAACACAACCGTTCAATGCTAAGGCTTCCCCGTCTGCTCAGAGTTCCATACTTCTCCCTTTAACAACACAACCGTTCAATGCTAAGGCTTCCCCGTCTGCACAGAGTTCCATACTTCTCCCTTTAACAACACAACTGTTCAATGCTAAGGCTTCCCCGTCTGCGCAGGGTTCCATACTTCTCCCTTTAACAACACAACCGTCCAATACTAAGGCTTCCCCATCTGCGCAGGGTTCCATACTTTGTATTTTAACAATACAACCGTTCAATGCTAAGGCTTCCCTGTCTGCGCAGAGTTCCATACTTCGCACTTTAACAACACAACCATTCAATGCTAAGGCTTCCCGCCAAATGGAACTGTAGAGGAGAGTCTACTGAACAAGCCAGGACCTGCCATCTGTTGAGGAGTTACGAAGGTGAAGGCATTACTTTTCATTCAACCCTCGTGGCAGAGTGTCCACTTACACAGACAGACTCCCACCTCCACAAACAGCTATAGTGCTGAGGAGCCACCAAAAGCACTCCCTCCAGTGACATTGCAGGTTATAGTGAGCGCCACGTCCCAGTGTTCCTTTCTCTCTCCATTGCATGGACCTGGAGCTTTGAAAAGTTGCTCTTTCATATTACAATCCTTAGATATTCCCAACCTATTTGCGGTGTAGCCTTGTGGGCTACGGATTCCTGAAGCTCTAATGGCAACATAACTTTTGTCTATCCAGGGGTGATGTTTTTACTGCTGTCTTTGACCTTATGGTCCATGTTTTCTGCTGCTCCTCCTGCTGCTCCGCGTAGCCTCGTATCCAAAAATACTGCTCTCTGTGCTTCGTGTCTAACCTCGACTTCATGTCTCAGATTATTGCTCTAGGGTGATATTAGGTTAGACAATCCAATTTCCTTCCAAGATAGACTATAGAAGATTTAATTCCAGGGATCTTCAAATGCTTCAGAGAAAAAGCAAAGGTTCTACGAGCAGAACACAATGTTAACTCCCCGGGAGTTTGGCAAGGCACTGCACGCTTGGCCCCATCATACAGATTCTGTGGTGGAGGAAAACACATCATTTTCTTTTGGGAAAGAAAGCTTGTTCTTTGACTAAAGCAAAATTACTATCAACAATGAAATAACGTAAAAAAACAAGAAGAAATGACAAAGTAAATTTGCCAAATGGTTACTGGGCGGCAGCAAGAGTGGGGATGACACTGGTGCAGGATCTCGCGGAGACACAAGAACTAACACAAGTGAAGTCACTAACTTCACTTGTGCCAAAATAGGTGTGGAAGGTGGGGAAGACCATCAGCAATTGGTCAAGTTTAGATAAGCCAAGGTATATATTCTTTGTTTGCTACGACATGCTTTTGCGGCAGCCATTTGCATGGTACAGACCTTTAGGGTGTGTACAGCTGTTCTGCCTTATCATAGCTGTGATACCAATAAACTTTGCTTTTTGCATCTCTCACGAAACTGGGTTTTCTGCCTGATTTCGCTCCTGAGCCAGGGCCCGCTGAAGGTGATTGTCTTACAATTACAATCGGTTAATGCAGTAAGGAGTAAGTGAGCTCTACGGACTGTTTTGTGGTTTAAAAACCCAAGGAAGATGCCTCTCCTTGTGTTTCAGGGATGTGAAGTACAGTCCTGTTTGCAGCACCAAGGTGCAAAACATTCCTTTCCCCTTTGCTCGTTGTCCATCGCCTTCTCTTTGTTTACCGTCTCCCGTGGTGCAAGGGCCGCAAGAAATTCTGGAGGATGCGCCGCCCCCTCCCCGCCTTTGAGGAGTAGTTTGGGGCCTGTGACCCCCCTCCCCTGACTACCCAATTCCTTCCATTCTCTCCCCCCACAGCACCCCCATAATGAGCCATTGTCTTCTGCGGCATTCAGAGCTAAGTAAGCATGAAAAATTGCTGCAATAAAGATGTGGTTCTGGGACAGCAAAGCCACTTGTTTGACACGGCTAATTCCGCACTCACCCACCTCATTTTCTTTCAGCTTTCTTTCCTCCCTCCGCTTGATTAAATGAACTTAGCTATTTATTTCCAAGGAGGTTGGTTTCCTTTCCCGGTCTTGCTTCATCCTCTGCACACACCCCCGTCACCCCATGTTCATAAGTAATTTGGAAAGCTAATCTTCTCAGGCAGGAAACACCATTTTGTCCACTCTGCTCCTTTTCTTTAGTTCTTCCATTGAGGTGTGGAAAAAGGATGGGCCATTGGAGACTAGGAACCCAAGGATGCAGTTTCGGATTCCCTTCGGATTCCCTCCACAAGCAAGCGGGCAGGAGAGCGCATCTTTTGAAGTTGCACTGTTGCTTTCTTCCGAACCTTTCCATTGTTTTGTATAAATACGAAGAGGCAAGAGGTTTACTCATTGGTTGAATCGAACATATCTGCACAAGGCAAAAGACTACGCCACTTGACCTGGGCTCGTTTATATGCATAAATGTATAAATAACACTAGCCATTTTGGTGTCCCAAATGTTAGACCTGTTCCTGAGTATATTTGACCTGGAGATTCCAAAAATGGCACCAGGTTCTATTAGCTAAAGCAGGGGCCCTCAAACTTCCCTCAATCACAGATGGAGCTTGCTCTTATATCAGATATATGTGAGGGCTCACAGACAGTAAATGTGTTTGGCTCTCTACTTGCCAATGACCCACATTTTATTACTCATGTGGCATTGATCCATTCAGCCCCTTCATGAGGAGGACAAGATCCAGACCTGATGCAGAAGGATTGTGACTGAGCCATGGAGCCCTTGGGCCTATGACAGCTACAGAGCCAGCATGGGGTCAGCCTATAAACGTCTATTTGCCCCCAATGAAGAAGAAAGCCCAAACTAGAGCTCTATGGTTGGAATTGGAAAATTATGCAGCAGATCTCATGATGCAGAACCCAAACATTTCTGTAATCATGGCAGGGGACCTCAACGCATGAATGAGACCTGATGATGCCACACTCTTCAAATGCCACAAAGGCCTTCCTCCCACCACAGAATATGAGGTCCCACTTCTAACCCGGCATTCCAAAGATTTTTTAAAAAACTTTTCAGGGCTGTTTGGCTCAATCAATATCTAGATTGAATCTCCACATCCTAAATGGTGCCATTGACTACATAGCTGTCTCATGGGACGTCCTTCCATATGTCAAAACCTTGGAAGTTAAGCCCAAGTTTGCCAGTGATCATTTCCCTGTCCTGCTGCACCTAAACCTTTTTACTCAAAATACCCACATAGTGGAATGCTTCTAACCCTCCAGGCCTAACCTAGTTGCAGAAACTTGGTTTAAACGCTGTTATTCAAGTTATTTCTGAACAACTGTTTATTTTAATCTCTGGTTGTATGTTGTATGTCTATGTGTTAAATGTTTTGATACGGCCAATGGGCTAATCAATAAAACGTATTATTATTATTATTATTATTATTATTATTATTATTATTAAGTGGAGGGCCGATTCACAGTCCCTCAGACTCCTGGGGGCCCGGACTATAATGATATGGTCCAAAATTAGGATTGTTGTTGTTGTGTGCCTTCAAGTCATTTTAGACTCAGGTCAACCCTAAGGTCACAAAGAGTCGGAAACGACTGAATGAATAAACAACAACGAAGTCCAAAGTTTAGGACAGGGGCAAGGTCAATGACCTTGGAGGGCCACATCCGTCCCATGGGCCGTAGTTTGGGGACCCCTGATCTGGACGATCTCATAAGACCATAGGTAAACAAAGAGACCTCCAAAGACCATCTAGATGGTCTCATAAGACCATAGGTAAGCCAAGAGACCTCCAAAGACCATCTAGATGGTCTCATAAGACCATAGGTAAGCCAAGAGACCTCCAAAGACCATCTAGATGGTCTCATAAGACCATAGGTAAGCCAAGAGACCTCCAAAGACCATCTAGACGATCTCAGAAGACCATAGGTAAGCCAAGAGACCTCCAAAGACCATCTAGATGGTCTCATAAGACTATAGCTAAGCCAAGAGACCTCCAAAGACCATCTAGATGATCTCATAAGACCACAGGTAAGGAAAGGGACCCTCAAAGGCCATCTAGATGACCTCATTAGACCATCAGAAGACCATAGATAAGGAAAGGGACCTGTTTTATATGAACTGTTGTTTTGTAGATTGTTTTATATGAATTGTTGTTTTTACATTGTTTTTAGGCATTGAATTTTTGCCTATTTACTGTAAGCCGCTTTGAGTCTCCTCGGAGAGAAAGGCGGGGTAAATGTGATGTAAATAAATAAATAAATAAATAAAAGGCCTCTCAGGAGAGGTATAGAGGCTCAGCCCTGTCTCAGGCTCTTGGGAAGAAGCCACACCCCTCCCTGGCCCCGCCCCCGTGTCCTAATAGGTGCCATCACCGCCCCCCTGGATCACTGCAGCGCCCACTAGGGGGCGGTAGCACCCACTTTGGGAATCACTGGCCTAACCCTTCTCGATGGCACCAGCTTGGCACAGACAATAGTGGGCTGGATGGACAAGCCATCAACTTGATAGAAAATAAATTTCTTGGCTTAACATATTTGAATTGCCCAGCCAAAGCTGTAGCTGGGAATGTGTCTAGTGAACATGGAAATCCAAACATTAAATCTGAGAGGAAGAGGGAAAGAAGCAATGAGTAAGAGCAAAAGCAGTCAGTGATCAAGACTGCCATGTCCATGAGGTGAGCATCTGTTTTTCATGGCCTCCTGGAGCCTCACTTCCTTTATTTCCCTTTGGTTCCCCCCCCCTCCCCGGCCCCCATTTCCATTGGAGATAAGCAACACAGCTATCATGTGTATTATATGGTTTTTATCATCTTTCCTGAGGAGCCTGAGAGATTCATTTTGATTATTGCATGTTCAAAAAATCACTAAGGTTGAGTTTGAGAATCCAGTGGTAAAAGAGGAAGGAAGTCCTCTGTGGCCTCCAAGGAATCAGGACAATGGGTGCTTTCAACTGAATGATGGTTTATCACAGAGCTGAGTAATAACTACAGACAAATATCTCATTAATATCCAAGCAACTAAACTGTCTCTACATTACCATTGAAACATCCTCTTAGTGACATAGCCATTAGTGTTGTGCTTTTGTATGGAATTGCTGCTTGTTTTGTGTAGTTTCATTCATTTGGTCTCATTTTCGTATTTGTTCCAGCTAACGAAAATGGGACGCCTATTCAAAAATAATTTTTGCCTGGCTTATGAAATAAACAAAAATTTTCAGACCATTGGCTGCAATGGGAGGGCTTCTGAGGCTCACCCCCCACCCCCCACCCCCCACCCCGGCTCGGTTTTTGGGTTAGAGGGATGAAAATCGCCACCCACAGAAGGCATTTCGACCCCTTTTAGCCCACCAACTTTTAAAACGTTTGGGTCTTCCCCAGATAATATTAATAATAATAATATTATTATTATTAACATCCATTGGCACACATCAGATGTCATGGGAAGCGCTCCCCTCTCAACTCAGCTTAGGGTCCCATGATAGCTATCGTTATTTATATTAATACTAGCTGTGCCTGGCCATGCGTTGCTGTGGCTAATGGGAACGCTTTGTTGGCCAGGTGGAAAAGCAGTGAATAGCCTTGCAGCCTGAAAAGCCTGAACCCTGGCTGTATGTGTTAACTGAAAAGTGAAGTGCATGAAGCTGATTGGCTAAGCCTGCAAAAATTGATTTGGGATTGATTTGATACTGTTTCTGTTCTGCTGCTGCAGAACCAGTTTGGACAAGTTTTTCAGTACAGACTGAGTATTGCAGGTAAAAGGAAGCAGTTCATGGTCTGTGCCACAATCTGCTTTCGTTCTTGTTTGAACAGAGAGAATGCAGCTTCTTCTACATAGTCTTTGTGAATCACAAATGGATCACCCAGCACAAAAAGTATGTTGTACGCAAAGAGATCTTGAGGCACTCTTGAAATTTACTCAAAGGTGCTACAGAATCCCTTTGAGTCCAATGATGCCATGGCTGTTGTCTCCGACAGTGCCACCCCACTTCAGAGCTTGATTTTTTTTTCTTGTCTGTAACAACTTAAGAACTGCAAGTTGCTTCTGGTGTGAGAGAATTGGCCGTCTGCAAGGACGTTGCCCAGGGGACACTCAGATGTTTGATGTTTTGCCATCCTTGTGGGAGGCTTCTCTCATGTGCCCGCATGGAGCTGGAGCTGACAGAGAGAGCTCATCTACGCTCTCCCCGGGTTGGATTCAAACTCGGAGCTTGGTAAAGACTTGGAAATCTCTGTCTTCATCCATTGCAGTCCTTTTCTGTCGTCTGGCAAGCCAGAGTTTCCTGATTGTTACTTGGAACCAATTTGCCCCTCTCAGGGAGCCTGAGATTTGCATTGCTTCATTTGGCTAATTACTCTTTGATACACACATTCCTTTGTTTTATTACAGATATATTTTTGGATCCAACAGGATCTGGCAGCTGGAAGCGATGATGGAAAGCAAAGGGCTGGTAAGGAAGAACAATTACGTGAATTTCAGAGCCAAGTTTTAAAAATCCCAATAAGTTTAACTTTTTTTTTCAAAATCTATATATATAAAAGAGTGATGGAATCACGGCGATCCACAAAACAACAAAACTACAGGCCTCCCAACCTCGAAATTTGACAACACAACCCATCATCCACGGCTCTAGGTTGATACAACAAAAAGAAAAGATAAATAAAGTTCTAATTAGAAATAGAGGAATAATTGCTTTTATCCAATTGCTGCCAGTTAGAAGGCTAAGCTCCTCCAACTTGGTCTCCTAGCAACCCAATAAAAAATAATAAAAAACACTAAAAAATAATTTAAAACACTAAAAAAAATAAAAAAATACTATAATAACAGAAAATAACTAAAAATAATACAAGAAAATAATAAAATATAATAAATAAAAAGATAACTTACAATAAAATTAATTTAAAAATTACAAGTAATGTCAAATAAAAATTACACAACAATTTTTAACCAATACCACCACCACTTTGCCACAGCAACGTGTGGCTGGGCACAGCTAGTAGTAAATAAAGTCTTGGGTTTTAAATTCTGGAAAAAAAAATCAAAAGGTTCCTGGACATAATTGCATACATGTCAATATTTATGAAGGGAGCAATTAACATCTATATATATAAAAAAGAGTAATGGAATCATGGCACCGGACAAAACAACTAAACTAAACGCCCCACAACCTTGAAAATTGACAGCACAACCTTTCATCCACACCTCTACGTTCATACAACAAAAAGAAAAGAAATATTAAGTCCTAGCCACAGCAACGCGTGGCCGGGCACAGCTAGTCAATAATATAATCATAGAGTTGGAAGAGACCATAAAGGGCATCAGGTCCAACCCCCTGCCATGCGGGAAAATATATTCAAATAGTCATTCAGTATCTGCTTACGCATCTCCATCATGCTCCAAGGCTGAACCGCTCTTCCCACCAAGAAGTTCTTCCTAATGTTTAAAACATCATTCTTTACTATGTTGCAGAACGCAGGTAAAAATATAAACACAGAAAATAACACAAATTTGTCACAGCCTCTTTGTCTTTGTTTGCTTAAAGAACATACATTTAAAATAATATTATTATTTTCTGAAAATTGGGTGGTAGGCCAAATAAGCTGTATTTCAAGTCATGAAGTTTGCAAGGCCATTTAATGCTAATCAAAGTGATTAATTACAACATTCACACTGGCCTCCAACAGACAAAAGTTCTTTCTCCCACCCTGGATCTTCCACAGATATATAAACCTTCCTTTGTTTAGTTACTCCATACCTCACAACCTCTGAGGATGCCTGCCATAGATGTGGGCGAAACGTCAGGAGAGAATACTTCTGGAACGTGGCCATACAGCCCGGAAGACACACAACAACCCAAACACACTATACACAAGCCCAGCACTCAATCCAACTTATCCTCCAAAGATGGAGAGTTCATCATTCTCTATCCCACTGTGAAACAGCTTCACATTTTTATGACATCTCTTTCTGCTTCTCTTTGTTTGGGGCTTGGGAACTGCGGCAAATAGGAATAACCTGAAAGAGGAACGTCAAAATTGTCATGGTTTGCAAAGATACTATATGTGTGTTAACTGGAAAATCAAAAGCATGAATTTTGCAAGGACTTGGGAGTTGGTTTTGCAACTGTTGCTGTCCTGCTGCTGGAGAACCGGTTTGAACAGGTTTCTCTCTGTGTGTGAGAGAGAGAGACTTTGAGTACTGGCTGGAAAGAAGATGGCTCCATACTCAGAAACGCCTGACTATTTCTGAGGCATTGTTAACTGGAAAATCAAATGCATGAAGCTGATTAGCTAAGTTTACAAGGACCTGGGAATTAGTTTTGCAACTGTTGCTGTCCTGCTGCTGGAGAAACGGTTTGAACAGGTTTCTCTCTCTGTGTGTGAGAGAGTCTTCTGAGTACTGGCTGGAAAGAAGATGGCTCTGTACTCAGAGAGGCCTGACTATTTCTGAGGCATTGTTAACTGGAAAATCAAATGCATGAAGCCAATTGGCCGAGTTTGCAAGGACCTGGGAATTAGTTTTGCAACTCTTGCGGTCCTCCTGCTGGAGAACCGGTTTGAACAGGTTTCTCTCTGTGTGTGAGAGAGAGTCTTTTGAGTACTGGCTGGAAAGAAGATGGCTCTGTATTCAGAGAGGCCTGACTATTTCTGAGGCATTGTTAACTGGGAAATCAATTGCATGAAGGCGATTATCTGAGTTTGCAAGGACCTGGGAATTAGTTTTGCAACTGTTGCTGTCCTGCTGCTGGAGAACCGGTTTGAACAGGTTTCTCTCTGTGTGTGAAAGAGAGTCTTCTGAGTACTGGCTGGAAAGAAGATGGGTCTGTACTCAGAGAGGCCTGACTATTCCTGAGGCCTTGTTTGCTGCTGATTCTTCACTGAAGCAGATTTATGGACTAAGGAAGGACTGCTTATGACAATGATGGGCAACCTTCTGCACTTGGTGTGTCAAAATTCACCAAAAAACCTAGCATGACTTGGGTGGTGTGTCACTTTGAGAAAAAAACCATAATTTTGCAATATGTATAGTTTAAATAACAAAAATGTATAAGTGTAATATATAACTGTATTTAATAAATCAAAAACTATTTACTACCATTGTTTCCATGTACAACAATCTATGGTACCTCTTGCAGTTTCCACGCTGATTCCTCTCTATTCTAGTTTCAATGTAGTCATGAATAATGAATAATATAATAATCATATAATGGTAATAATATGATAATATACTACAATAATAATAGAATAATAATGGAATGATATAATATATATATAAATGTAATGTGCATAATTCCCATGGAGTAAACAACAAAACCATTGGACCAAATCACACCAAATTTGGCCACAAAAGACATAGTCATCCAATCAAACTGCATGCGGCAGTGTGTCAGCAAAAATGGCTAGGCGTGTCAGTGCTGACACGTGTGTCATAGGTTGGCCATCACGGGCTTATGACTCCTGATTTCTGTAAGCAAAGGGACTATTGTAAATACCATCATTCTGTTGCTGTGGATCTCTTGGATTCAGTAAAAGTCCTTGTGTTCTTTGTTCTTCAAAGCTGAGTGGTGCATCATTCTGCAGGGTGGCTCTGGACTCATATACCTCACAACCTCTGAGAATGCCTGCCATAGATGTGGGCGAAACGTCATGAGAGAATACAGCCCAGAAAACAGCTCAGAAAACACAACAACCCTGTATTTCAGTGGATTGGGTATGAGGATGGGGAGAAGAAGATCAGTCCATCCCTGGACTGATGCCTGGGGATGGGACCAGCGAGCCCCTTTCGGAGCATTTTTGGGTGAAGCAAAGTGTATAAAATGTATAGGGTGGCCATAAAGAGGCAGGCGGAAGGTAGACAAAGGGCAGAGAGGAGAGGGTTAACCCAGTCCCCATATTCTGGGATGCACCCCCCACCCCTCCAAGACATGATGTCATGCTCTCCAACTTGTCAGCCTTCCTCCCACCCCAACTGCCCATCAGTGTCCTGAATAGGGAATTAGTTTTGCCCGCATTGAGACCTCTTAATTAGCTATTCTTTTTGCTCAGTTTGGGGGAGGAGGGGCGCTTGGCCCTTCTCCTGCAGCCGCAACAAAGGAGCCCAGCAGGCAGTGCCATTGGAGGGCGCTGGAGACGCCAGGGCCTGTCAAAGCCTGTTTCCCACCTTCCAGAGCCAAGCCTTTCTCTCTCCCAGCCAGGAGACAGCCTGCCTTAATTGGGCTGAAAATCTAATCATTTGTAACTCCCAGGCCTGGGAAGGCAGAATGGGCGAGGGCAGGGGACCGGGCGGCAGGAAGTGAAGGGACCAAATAGGGACCACGTTGGGGAGAGAGGCGCTTGAAAGAGAGAAAGGGAGCCCTGGCAAGTGAGAGGGGAGCATGAAATAAAGGGAGGCAGCAGGATGAGGAATGGCAGGAGGGGGTGCGGGGAAGAGAGAGAAGTGCATCAAGAGACCAAGACAGGCAAGAGGGAAAGACGAGGGTTGAATGAAAAGTAATGCCTCCACCTTCGTGACTCAACAGTAGACTCTCCTCTACGGTTCCATTTGGTGGGAAGCCTTAACATTGAACGGTTGTGTTGTTAAAGTGCGAAGTACGGAACCCTGCGCAGACGAGGAAGCCTTAGCATTGAACGGTTGTGTTGTTAAAGTGCGAAGTACGGAACCCTGCACAGACGGGGAAGCCTTAGCATTGAACGGTTGTGTTGTTAAAGTGCGAAGTATGGAACCCTGCGCAGACGGGGAAGCCTTAGCATTGAACGGTTGTGTTGTTAAAGTGCGAAGTATAAAACCCTGCGCAGACGGGGAAGTCTTAGCATTGAACGGTTGTGTTGTTAAAGTGCGAAGTATAGAACCCTGCGCAGACGGGGAAGCCTTAGCATTGAATGGTTGTGTTGTTAAAGTGCGAAGTACGGAACCCTGCGCAGACGGGGAAGCCTTAGCATTGAACGGTTGTGTTGTTAAAGTGCGAAGTATGGAACCCTGCGCAGACGGGGAAGCCTTAGCATTGAACGGTTGTGTTGTTAAAGTGCGAAGTATGGAACCCTGCACAGATGAGGAAGCCTTAGCATTGAACGGTTGTGTTGTTAAAGTGCGAAGTATGGAACCCTGCGCAGACGGGGAAGTCTTAGCATTGAACGGTTGTGTTGTTAAAGTGCGAAGTATGGAACCCTGTGCAGACGGGGAAGCCTTAGCATTGAACGGTTGTGTTGTTAAAGTGCGAAATATAGAACCCTGCCCATCTTTTTTTGACCAGGGACCACTTTCCAACATTAGTACCAAAAGGGTTACGAATCCGCTTTTGGTCAACTTTAGATTCGGTTTGGTAATTTGGGGTATTGATTCAGAAAATTGCATTGGATAGACCACATCAGCTCTAGTTTCTGATACAGAAGATATACCTGCCTACAGAAAACCATATTTAATTATCTAGAGCATATATAATAATAATAATAATAATAATAATAATAATAATAATAATAATAATAATAATATCAACATATCCTCAGCTGCTGTAAGAAAATCGCACAGACTACAAACAGAGGCACAACTATGTGGCCCAAATGATTCATTGTAACTTATGCCTCAAGTACCACCTGCCAGCCGCAAAGAACTGCAAAAGTATTGGAAAATGAGCACGCAAAGATACTGTGGGACTTCCGAATCCAGACTGACAAAGTTCTGGAACACAACACACCAGACATCACAGTTGTGGAAAAGAAAAAGGTTTGGATCATTGATGTCGCCATCCCAGGTGACCGTCGCATTGACGAAAAACAACAGGAAAAACTCAGCCGCTATCAGGACCTCAAGATTGAACTTCAAAGACTCTGGCAGAAACCAGTGCAGGTGGTCCCGGTGGTGATGGGCACATTGGGTGCCGTGCCAAAAGATCTCAGCCGGCATTTGGAAACAATAGACATTGACAAAATCATAATCTGCCAACTACAAAAGGCCACCCTACTGGGATCTGCTCGCATCATCCGAAAATACATCACACAGTCCTAGACACTTGGGGAGTGTTCGACTTGTGATTTTGTGATACGAAATCCATCATATCTATCTTGTTTGCTGTGTCATACAATAAAATAATAATAATAATAATAATAATAATAATAATAATAATAATACAGTCCTAGACAGTTTGGAAGTGTTTGACTTGTGATTTTGTGATACGAAATCCATCATATCTATCTTGTTTGCTGTGTCATAATAATAATAATAATAATAATAATAATAATAATAATAATAATAATAATAATAATACATCACACAGTCCTAGACACTTGGGAAGTGTTTGACTTGTGATTTTGTGATACGAAATCCAGCATATCTATCTTGTTTGCTGTGTCATAATAAAATAATAATAATAATAATAATAATAATAATAATAATAATAATAATAATAATAATACATCACACAGTCCTAGACACTTGGAAAGTGTTCGACTTGTGATTTTGTGATACGAAATCCATCATATCTATCTTGTTTGCTGTGTCATAATAAAATAATAATAATAATAATAATAATAATAATACATCACACAGTCCTAGACACTTGGAAAGTGGTCGACTTGTGATTTTGTGATACGAAATCCATCATATCTATCTTGTTTACTGTGTCATAATAAAATAATAATAATAATGCTTTATTTTTGTATCTCGCCACCATCTCCCCGGAAGGACTTGGGGCAGCTAACATGGGGCCAAGCCCAAAGACAAAACACAGACAAGATTAAAAGCATATAAAAAGCATTGCAATTTTCTGAGTCAGCACCCCAAATAACCCCAGGAACAGGCCTAAAAACGAAGACACCAAGAAAAAAAATTCCCCGCATGTCTCGTGGACCTAATTTTAGGTCTCGCGGCACACCTGTGGGTTGGGAACGAGAATATGGTCCCAATTCAAAATGCTCATCTTTATTACACTGCAGGAGCTTCAAATTCTTTCTGCCACAAATGTGACTAGAGACGTCCATAACTGGAAGTCCTCATAGTGATGGAGGATGATGGGAGTTATAGTTTGGGAAAACTGCTGGAGTCCAACTGTGTGGTGCAATTAAACGCCAATGGAGTAGGATGTTTAATTGTTGCCGTTTCCAATTTTTCTCTCCATCTCAAACGATAATAATGTTCTTGAATTCCTCTGGCACATTTGCGACGGCGCTTTTGTTCCTTTCTCCCAGGAATGCTGAATTGTTCTGGAGAATCGGCCACCAAATATTTCTCATGCCTTCGAGATAGTGTTGACATTGCATGACTTCCACAGCATTTGAGAGACGTGGTGTCGTTTTATTATATGCAAAGGGGGAGGGGGGTTATTATATACCCGAGGGGCATATAACAGAGCTATGTCGCTTAGGAATCTCAGGCTTTCACGTTTTTCAAAGGCCGGCAAGTGCACAGGCATCCACTCAGAAGCATGTCCCACGATTCATGTTCAGAGGAAAGAATTTATATTGCCATTCGGGGGCTCAGGTCCACCGTTTTCTATTGTCCTCCCAACCCATTTCAGGAAAGCCTTCCATGAGCAACCAAGAGTGCCAGATTTATGCATAAACCAAGACTTACACTACCTAATAGGTTCCGATATATGTGTATCTTAATATGCATTTTGTAGAAATACATTTTAATATGTCTCTTTTTATATAACTATGTATATTTTATTTTAAAATTACAATGTTTATGTGTTTTAATTATGCTGTAACCAGCCTCGAGGAGAGGTGGGTAAGAAATAAATTATTGTTATTGTTATTGTTGTGGTTATTATTATTATTATTATTATTATTATTATTATTATTATTAGAGCCCCCAGTGGTGCAGCAGATTAAACCGCTAAGCTGCTGAACTTGCAGATCGAAAGGTCGGCAGTTTGAATCCGGGGAGTGGGTGACCTCCTGCTGTCAGCTCCAGCTTCTGCCAACCTAGCAGTTCGAAAACATGCGAATGTGAGTAGATCAATAGGTACTGCTCCAGCAAGAAGGTAACAGCGTCCACAGTGTCCACAGCGTTCACAGGAATCTGAAGACATCTTGGCCTCCTGGCCCATACAATCTTCTCTGGCTGGCAATATATGTCCCATTCCTTATTACCATATATACTCGAAAATAAGCCGAGTTTTTCAGCCTTTTTTTTTTAGCTGAAAAAGCCTCCCTCGGCTTATAATGAGGTCAAGGTCAAGGCTGGGCAACAGAACCTGGAGGCCATTGCTTGCAATAAATGATATATATGTATATCTCTTACCCTCCCTTATCAATGTGTTTTCCAAAGCCTCCTCGCTCTTAACCAAGGAAATGTTTTGAAAAGGGAGAGAAGCCCTTGCAAGTCAGGAAGAAGAAATATATATATCCATTCATCATATAAAAGCATTGTGTGTTTTATTGTATTTTTAAAAGAAGACAATAATAATAACAATAATAATAATAATAATAATAATAATAATTTATTTACACCCCGACACCATCTCCCATATATAATGGATATATTAATATATATCCATTAATCTTGCAAAAGCATTTCCCCTGAAATATTTGTTAATCTCTCATACAGATATATAGGCACTAACCCCCTGCATGCATTTTCAATCCCTATGTACTTATATATCTGTATCTATCTATATACATTAATTTTATATATGAATTTTCCCCTCATATGTTTGCAGGTCTTTGCAAATCCTATGTACATATAGATCCATGTACCTGTATATCTGTATCTGTATATATACATTATTTAACCTACTGATGCCTTGATTAATGTAATTTTATTGGTACAGTAGAGTTTCACTTAGCCAACACTCGCTTATCCAACGTTCTGGATTATCCAACGCATTTTTGTAGTCAATGTTTTCAATATATCATGCTATTTTGGTGCTAAATTCGTAAATACAGTAATTGCAACATAACATTACTGCGTATTGAACTACTTTTTCTGTCAAATTTGTTGTATAACATAATGTTTTGGTGCTTAATTTGTAAAATCATAACCTAATATGATGTTTAACAGGCTTTTTCTTAATCTCTCCTTATTATCCAACATATTCGCTTATCCAACGTTCTGCCGGCCCGTTTATGTTGGATAAGTGAGACTCTACTGTACTTATATATCTGTATCTATCTATATACATTAATTTTATACATGAATTTTCCCCTCATATGTTTGCAGGTCTTTGCAAATCCTATATACATATAGATCCATGTACCTGTATATCTGTATCTGTATATATACATTATTTAACCTACTGCCACCTCAATTAATGTAATTTTATTGGTATCTATTTTTATTTTGAAATTGACCAGTTGCTGCTTCGTTTCCCACCCTCGGCTTATACTCGGGTCAATAAGTTATCCCAGTTTTTTTGTGGTAAAACTAGGTGCCTCGGCTTATATTCGGGTCGGCTTATATTCGAGTATATACGGTACCCTTTAACTGGGGAACCCAGCGACTGAATTTACGAACACCTGAATGCAAAGTCCATGTTCTAGCAAAGGTTGGTTCCGTCCGTCTTCAGAGCCACATTTGTTCTTTGTTCTGTTTTATTTGCATTTAAAGTACTATGAAAATTGAGATTGAGAAGCAATTTCGATAGGCCAAGCAGAACCTGGAAATGTTATTGTTGTGGATTATGACTCCCAGAACCTTCCAGCTGGTACGGGCAGACTGAATCCGTTGCTTTTCTCAGCTGTAATTATATTACACAGCTAAACAGCATGCGTGGACAAATGGTCGAAGAAGGAGAATAAGGCTACCAGCATGTTTGATTGAGACAAAACTCTCACTCCAGGAAACCAAAGAAAGTGGCTGGAGGAAAATCTCCTTAGGAAGAAAACCTAATTTATGCGGCAAAGTTGGGAGGCCAACAGGCAGCGGGGCAAGTTGAGTGAAGCACAACAGCTGCTGCAAAGAGCCTCGCTTGCACCAAGGAGCAAAGCCCACGAGGAGCAGGAGGCAGAGGAAGTAACAGTGGTCATCGCCCTTGAAGGGACCATAAGCCAGAAAATAGTAAACTTTTGCCTATGTGGCTTTGCCTCTGCATATGCCCCTCCCTTCCTGTGAGCTGGTGCCTTTCTCCAGAAAGTTCCAAGACCAAAAGTTAGCTTGAAATCAACAAGTGAGGTCACAGGTATCACTTATGCCAAGTGGGTGTGGAAGGTGAGGAAGACCCTCAGCCATTGGTCAATTTTAGATAAGCCAAAGGTATATATTCTTTGCTACGCACATGTTGCGGCAGCTATTTCCATTTGGGATATGTACGGCTGTTTGCCTTATCATTAGCTATGATAACAATAAAAGTCTTGTTTTATTGCTCTCTTGGAATTCTCTCCTTTACTTCCCCTCCGGGCCAGTCTCCAACACCCTCAAGGAGTCAAAATATGGAGTGGGATTTTGGGATAGAAGGGAATCAGGTAACATCATCGGACTGTCCATACAAAGGATGCAGTACCGTTCAAGCCCACCCACCCCGCTGCACGCATGCATGCAGGGAACCATGCCAGGTTCAAAACCATTGATCATTTCCTCAGCTGCTGTAAGAAAATTGCACAGACAGACTACAAACAGAGGCACAACTACGTGGCCCAAATGATTCATTGGAACTTATGCCTAAGTACCACCTTCCAGCAGCAAAGAACTGGTGGGATCACAAACCTGCAAAAGTATTGAAAATGAACATGTAAAGATACTGTGGGACTTCCGAATCCAGACTGACAAAGTTCTGGAACACAACACACCAGACATCACAGTTGTGATGTTGCCATCCCAGGTGACAGTCGCATTGACGAAAAACAACAGGAAAAACTCAGCCTCTATCAGGACCTCAAGATTGAACTTCAAAGACTCTGGCAGAAACCAGTGCAGGTGGTCCCGGTGGTGAGCGGCACACTGGGTGCCGTGCCAAAAGATCTCAGCCGGCATTTGGAAACAATAGACATTGACAAAATCACGATCTGCCAACTGCAAAAGGTCACCCTGCTGGGATCTGCGCGCATCATCCGAAAATACATCACACAGTCCTAGACACTTGAGAAGTGTTCGACTTGTGATTTTGTGATATGAAATCCAGCATATCTATCTTGTTTGCTGTGTCATAATAAAATAGGTAAAGGTAAAGTTTTCCCCCCTGACTTTAAGCCTAGTCATGCCTGACTCTGGGGGTTGGTGCTCATCTCCATTTCTCAGCCAAAGAGCCGGTGTTGTCCATAGACACCTCCAAAGTCTCTGGTGGCCAAGGGGATAAAAGCCTAGTGACTTGAAGGTTGGGTTGTTGACCTGAAAGCTGCCAGGTTCGAATCTCACCCGGGGAGAGTGCGGATGAGCTCCCTCTATCAGCTCCAGCTCCATGCGGGGACATGAGAGAAACCTCCCACAAGGATGGTAAAACATCAAAAACATCTGGGCGTCCCCTGGGCAACGTCCTTGCAGACGGCCAATTCTCTCACTCCAGAAGCAACACCAAAAAAAAACAACCTCCGCATATTATATTTGTGGCTATATTATTGTTGCACTCCACTTTGAAATCCTCATATCTAAGCCATGTATACCAGAGAGGTGCGAGTACAATGGCAATGCTATTGTCCAGCTACGTTTCATCCCCTGCGTCTTGTTGGGTCAACATCAGGCCCCGCTCTCTCTGCGGCCAGTCCCGTTGGCCTTGGTGGCTGACGGGTTACTTCATGCCTTTTGGAGGAAGTGACTGGCATTGGGAAGAATGTTTCTTTTCCCCCTATGGTGTCAGCAAAAGCCAGCTGTGTGTCTAATCTTTGGATTTCGTTCAATGTTGATGTCAGTGGGGAGCAATTCAGAGGTTAAGGAGGTGAGGAGGGCTTGGGCTTGCTCCCTCCTCTCGGAGCACACATGTTGCCTTCATGCTGTAACATCTTGAACCAAAGCGGAGCCTGTGCAGCCCCAGATGACAGGTTTATTTCTTCAGCCGTACCCTCCAGTGCTGAAAAGGGATTGGGTGTTCTCCTCCTTTGGAGCCCATAAGACAGTGGTTCTCAACCTGTGGGTCCCATGAGACAGCAGAGCTCATAAGACAGCGGTTCTCAACCTCTGGGTCCCATGAGACAGTGGAGCCTGTAAGACAGTGGTTCTCAACCGGTCTTATGGGAACTGTCTTATGGGAACCGGTGGGTCCCATAAGACAGTGGAGCTCATAAGACAGCGGTTCTCAACCTGTGTGTCCCATGAGACAGTGGAGCCCATAAGACAGTGGTTCTCAACCTGTGTGTCCCATGAGACAGTGGAGCCCATAAGACAGCGGTTCTCAACCTGTGGGTCCCATAAAACAGTGGAGCTCCTAAGACAGTGGTTCTCAACCTGTGGGTCCCATGAGACAGTGGAGCCCATAAGACAGTGGTTCTCAACCTGTGGGTCCCATGAGACAGTGGAGCCCATAAGACAGCGGTTCTCAACCTGTGGGTCCCATGAAACAGCGGAGCTCCTAAGACAGTGGTTCTCAACCTGTGGGTCCCATAAGACAGCGGAGCTCAAAAGACAGTGGTTCTCAACCTGTGGGTCCCATAAGACAGCGGAGCTCAAAAGACAGTGGTTCTCAACCTGTGGGTCCCATGAGACAGCGGAGCTCATAAAACAGCAGTTCTCAACCTGTGAATCCCATAAGACAGCGGAGCTCATAAGACAGTGGTTCTCAACCTGTGGGTCCCATAAGACAGCGGAGCTCAAAAGACAGTGGTTCTCAACCTGTGAATCCCATAAGACAGCGGAGCCCCTAAGACAGTGGTTCTCAACCTGTGGGTCCCATAAGACAGCGGAGCTCATAAAACAGCAGTTCTCAACCTGTGAATCCCATAAGACAGCGGAGCTCATAAGACAGTGGTTCTCAACCTGTGGGTCCCATAAGACAGCGGAGCTCAAAAGACAGTGGTTCTCAACCTGTGGGTCCCATGAGACAGCGGAGCCCATAAGACAGTGGTTCACATCCTGTGGGTCCCATAAGACAGCGGAGCCCATAAGACAGTGGTTCTCAACCTGTGGGTCCCATAAGACAGTGGTTCACATCCTGTGGATCCCATAAGACAGCGGAGCTCATAAGACAGTGGTTCTCAACCTGTGGGTCCCATAAGACAGCGGAGCCCATAAGACAGTGGTTCACATCCTGTGGGTCCCATAAGACAGCGGAGCCCATAAGACAGTGGTTCTCAACCTGTGGGTCCCATAAGACAGTGGTTCACATCCTGTGGATCCCATAAGACAGCGGAGCTCATAAGACAGTGGTTCTCAACCTGTGGGTCCCATGAGACAGTGGAACCCATAAGACAGGTGTCTTTAGGACATTTAGGCCCCCATAGAGATAGTCCACATCTTATAAGAGGTGGTTATTATCATGCCATACACACCCCTTCCCTATATTTTCCGACAACATCTGTAAAGTCATACAACCATCTAAGCACATCGTTCATTATTTACAGTCATTATGGTTAAGTTCTTTTCCCAGTGTAATCCATTTGTGTTTATCCGTCAGTGCTATTTATTAATATTTTGTTATCTTGTTTAAATTGCCGCCTTGGGAATCTGGTGAAGAGCAGAGGATACATCTCTTGCAAAGCTGGAGGTCTACAGATGTTGTTGGACCACATTCCTCACTATTGGTTATACTACGAGTTTTGGTCCACTACCATCTACTTTGGGCACTCCACCTTTCATGGAACTTTGGAGATTGTGGAGTTGGGTTGTTGTGTGTTTTCCGGGCTGTATGGCCATGTTCCAGAAGCATTCTCTCCTGGCATTTCACCCACATCTATGGCAGGCATCCTCAGAGGTTGTGAGGTGTTGGAAACTAGGCCAGTGTCTGCCATAGATGTGGGCAAAACGTCAGGAGAGAATGCTTCTGGAGCATGGCCATACAGCCCGGAAAACACACAACAACCCTGTGATTCCGGCCATGAAAGCCTTCAACAATATTGTGGAAAAAAAATTATGCATATAATTTTTGCAGTGAGTTTCCTGGCTCTGCTGAGAGATGAATTTGGGCTCGATGCCCACAGTTATGCTACTCCACTACATTCCTAAAATTCAACCCTCTTGCTTTTTTGTTTTTCTTATTCTTTCTTTCACAAGTTTCTAGCCCTTAAGGCTATGAAGACAGACAGAATGAAGATGCTTCTATGGTGCTGTTTATTTAATACAAGAGCCAGATCCAAAGGGATGGGAATAGTGCTAAAAAGCCAGAGTTGTGAGGACAGGGCTTCTGTGTGACTCCTTGCCAAATTCTATATATAAGCCTGGAGGGAGTAGGTCTTAACAAGGAGAAGTGGGATACTCCATTTAGACAGGAAAGAATGAAATGCACAGATACAGGATGGGAGACCCGAATATAAGCTGACCCGAATATAAGCCGAGGCACCTAATTTTACCACAAAAAAACTGGGATAACTTATGGACCCGAGTATAAGCCGAGGGTGGGAAATGAAGCAGCTACTGGTAAATTTCAAAATAAAAACAGATACCAATAAAATTACATTAATCGAGGCATCAATAGGTAAAATAATGTATATATATATGGATACAGATATCCATGTATATACATGGATCTATATGTATATAGGATTAACAAGGACTTGCAAACATAAGAAGAGAAAATTCATATATAAAATTAATGTATATAGATAGATACAGATATATAAGTACATAGGGGTTGCAAATGCATGCAGGGGGTAATGCCTATATATCTGTAGGAGAGATTAACAAATATTTCAGGGGACATGCTTTTATAAGATATATAGTGTATATATAATTTATAATGTATATAGATAGATACAGAGATATAAGTACATAGGGGTTGCAAATGCATGCAGGGGGTAATGCCTATATATCTGTAGGAGAGATTAACAAATATTTCAGGGGACATGCTTTTATAAGATAAATGGATATATATTTTTCTTCTTCCTGACTTGCAAGGGCGTCTTTCCCTTTTCAAAACATTCCCTTGGTTAAGAGCTAGGGAGGCTTTGCAAAAGAAAACACACTGATAAGGGAGGGTAAGAGAGGAATATATCATATCTTGCAAGCAATGGCCTCCAGGTTCTGTTGCTTGGCCTTGACCTTGACCCCATTATAAGCCGAAGAAGGCTTTTTCAGCTAAAAAAAAAACGGGCTGAAAAACTCAGCTTATCTTCGAGTATATATGGTAATGGAATTAGAGGATGAATATATCATAGATATTATAGAATACATATTTCTGTATTAAAGTCTATTATGGGGACGTGGCACAGGCATCACTTATGCCAAAGTAATTGTGGAAGGTGAGGAAGACCCTCAGCCATTGGTGAAGTTTAGATAAACCAAGATATATATTCTTTGTTTGCTACGACATGCTTTGCGGTGGCCTTTTGGGTGTGTATGGCTGTTTGCCTTCTCATAGCTATGGTGAAAATAAACTTTGCCTTTTGCATCCCTCACGAGACTGGGTTTTTTGCCTGATTTTCCTTCCTGAGCCAGGACCCATTGAAGGTAAATTGTCTTACAGAAGAACTTCCTGACCATAAGGAGGAGAGCTGTTCAGCAGTGGAACTCTCTGCCTGGGAGTCTGGCAGAGACTCCTTCTTTGGAGGCTTCCAAACATAGGCTGGATGTCCATCTGTCAGGGGTGCTTTGATTGTGCTTTTCCTGCCTGGCACAATGGAATCCAACTCTGGGATTCTATGATTCTATGGGTTCAATATTCTGACATCACCTTTTTTCCCAGGGTTGCCTTTGCACCTGCTTGGTGGCGTGAAAGTTCGTTTTCTAGGAAGTGACTTTAGAGTCCTCGGTTCTGGAACATGAACTCATCGGCTTCGTGTGTGCCAGGCTTTTGTGCTGTAATGAAGCCAAGTGTGCCAAGAAGACGCTTTGGCACGGATCTCTCTTCCCCTCCCCGTTCCCTCTTCCTCCTTTTTTTTCATTTGGTCCACATCCGATGCTTTTCCAGCGCAAACAGAAGCCAAGGTGGACACTTTGTTCATCTCGGCATCAGAAAACTTGGCTCTGGGGGAAAACCAGAAGGTTCTCAAAGAGCTAATGAGAGCGAGTTATGGGAAGTGTGGTCGTGGCGGAACACCAGAACGTGCAAGCGGGAACGTTCCGGCACCACTCTTTGCCTTTGAGATTGGCCTCTTTTAGAACCTAAACGGAGGGCAATTTTAATTTATTGTTTTGCTGATGTATTAATTATGAGTGCTGCTCAGCTTTGGAATTCTTGGCAAGGCGGAAAGAGGAGTTTTTCTCCCCGACGATGAAGCGATAGAGATTTCCTGGAGATCCTAAGAGCCATTGTTTTTCACTTTGCACCTCTCCTACCCCATGGCCAGAAGGCAAGTAAGACATCTGTTGGCGCATGTTTTGGGCCTTTTCACATAGGTATTGTTGGCGCCATTATCTTTAAAAATCCCTCGGAAGTTGTTGTTTTAAAATCCAGAATCAAAGAACTCTTCAAGACACGAAAATAATATTTACATTCTGAACAAATTGGCTTTGTTTAGAATTGCACCTCCTCCACATACACATTTTTCGCTTGTATTGAAGGGACCATAAGCCAGAATATAGAAAACTTTTGCATATATAGCTTTGCCTCTACATATATCATATTAGCTTTTATATAGACAATGTAAGCTCTTTGTATGAGCCAAAGTAACAAAGGACCTGTGCCCCTCCCTTTCTCTTGAGCTGGTACCTTTCTCTAGAAAGTTCCAAGGACAGAAACTAGTTCGAGAAAACAAGTGAGATCACAGACACCACTCTGTGCCAAAGAAGTGTGGAGGCAGATCCCAGCAGGGTGGCCTTTTGCAGTTGGCAGATCGTAATTTTGTCAATGTCTATTGTTTCCAAATGCCGGCTGAGATCTTTTGGCACGGCACCCAGTGTGCCCATCACCACCGGGACCACCTGCACTGGTTTCTGCCAGAGTCTTTGAAGTTCAATCTTGAGGTCCTGATAGCGGCTGAGTTTTTCCTGTTGTTTTTCGTCAATGCGACTGCCACCTGGGATGGCAGTTCCAAACCTTTTTCTTTTCCACAACTGTGAGGTCTGGTGTGTTGTGTTGTTGTTGTTGTGTTGTTGTTGTTGTTGTTGTTGTTGTTGTTGTTATTATTATTATTATTATTATTACATTATGTTTTGGTGCCTAATTTGTAAAATCATAACCTAATTTGATATTTAATAGGCTTTTCCTTAATCCCTCCTTATTATCCAAGATATTTGCTTATCCAAGGTTCTGCCGGCCCGTTTAGCTTGGATAAGTGAGACTCTACTATATCTATCTAATCTATCTATTATCTATCTATCTAATCTATCATCTATCTATCTATCTATCTAACCTATCTATCATCTATCTATCTATCTATCTATCTATCTATCTATCTATCTATCTAATCTATCTATCTATCTATCTATCTAATCTATCTATCATCTATCTATCTATCTAATCTATCATCTATCTATCTATCTATCTATCTAATCTAAAAGGTAAAAGTAAAGGTTTCCCCTGACGTTAAGTCCAGTCATGTCTGACTCTGGGGGTTGGTGCTCATCTCCATTTCTAAGCCGAAGAGCCGGCGTTGTCTGTAGACACCTCCAAGGTCATGTGGCCACTGGCATGACTGCATGGAGCGCCGTTACCTTCCTGCCGGAGTGGTACTTATTGATCTACTCACATTGGCATGTTTTCGAACTGCTAGGTTGGCAGGAGCTGGAGTTAACAGCAGCCACTCACACTGCTCCTGGGGTTTGAACCTGGGACCTTTCGGTCTCCAGCTCAGTGCTTTAACGCACTCCGCCACCGGGGCTCCTATCTATCTAATCTATCTATCATCTATTTATTTATTTACAGTATTTATATTCCGTCCTTCTCACCCCGAAGGGGACTCAGGGCGGATCACATTATGTACATATAGGGCAAACATTCAATGCCCATAAACACATCGAACCGAGACAGAGACGACAGACAGACAGACGCAGAGGCAATTTAACCTTCTCCTGAGGGGATGTTCCATTCTGGCCACAGGGGGGAGCAGCTGCTTCATCATCCACTCTGATGGCACTTCCTCACTTCCTCATTCCAACGCTGTAAATTATTGTAAGTGGTACCTTATTTCCTACTTGATATCTTTCCGGTTGTTAGGTCAGCAACGAGCAGGGGCTATATTTTATTTCTAATTGACGGGTGCTCACCCCGCCACGGGCTGGCCTCGAACTCATGACCTCATGGTCAGAGTGATTTATTGCAGCAGCTGTTTATCAGCCTGCGCCACAGCCCGGCCCCTTTCATTCTCCTTCCTTCTTAGATATCTATCTAATCTATCTATCTATCATCTATCTATCTAATCTATGTATCTATCATCTATCTGTCTATCTATCTATCTATCTAATCTATTTATCATCTATCTATCTAATCTATTTATCATCTATCTATCTAATCTATGTATCTATCATCTATCTGTCTGTCTATCTATCTATCTATCTATCTATCTATCTATCTAATCTATTTATCATCTATCTATGTATCTATCTATCTATCTAGTTTATGTATCTATCATCTATCTGTCTATCTATCTATCTAATCTATTTATCATCTATCTATCTAATCTATTTATCATCTATCTATCTATCTAATCTATGTAGCTATCATCTATCTGTCTATCTATCTATCTATCTAATCTATTTATCATCTATCTATCTAGTTTATGTATTATCATCTGTTTATCTATCTAATCTATTTATCATCTATCTATCTATCTATCTAATCTATGTATCTATCATCTATCTATCTATCTATTTAATTTATCTATCTATCTATCTATCTATCTATCTAATCTGTCTGTCTGTCTATCTAGTGGGAGGGCGCTAGGACCCCGCGGGGGCGGGAAAGGGGGGGTGTCAATCAGGAGCGTCGGGGCCAATGGGGAGAGGGGGGCGGGCCCCGCCGTAGGCTGACACTTGGCTCCCTCCGAGGGGGATATTTAACTTGGGGCCGAGCGGGGCCAGCGCCGCAGTCCGAGGAGGAGAGGCAGAGAGGAGCCTCGGAGACAGAGGAGGAGGAGAAGCGGCAGGACGGGGGCGCCGAGAACGAAGGCAGGAGCGGCGCCCATCTTCGCCTCCTCCGGGTCCAAGCAGAGGACGGCTATCCCGGCGCGGATCTTCCCCGGAGCCTTCTGGTGGCGATGAAGCCTTCGCCCAGCCCTTTCGGAGCCGCAGCCGCGGGGCAGTCCCTGCCGGGGAGACCGGCGGCGGCGAGGAGCGGCTAAGGAAGGCAGGCGCCGCCCCCCTCTTTGCCTCCCTCCGTCCTGCCCGCTCTCCTTCCTTCCTCCTCGGGGTCTCGTCTTCAGCCTCGCGCCCAAGGCTGCCATGCCCGCGTCTAGACGGGGCGCCGGGGCTCCCCGTCCAGCTGTCACCATGGGGATGGAGGCGGAGGAGGAGGCGCCGCACTGAAGGAGAGACACACAGAGAGAGAGAGAGAGAGAGAGGACGAGGCTGCTGCCCCAGGGCCCCCGGTTCAACGCCGCCGCTGCTGCTGCTGCTACCTCCGGGCAAGCACTGGATTGCTCCCTCTGGAACTAAGTCTGCCTACAAGCCCTTCCTTCTCTTCCTTCCTTCCCTAGTCTCCCCTTCCTTCCTTCCTTCCTTCCTTCCTTCCTTCCTTCCTTCGTCTTTTCATTCTCCTTCCTTCTTTCTTCCTCTCCATTCCTTTCCCTTCTCTCCTTCCAGAGTCCTTGTCTTCTTCCTTCCTTCTTTCCTTTCCTTCCTTCGTCTTTTCATTCTCCTTCCTTCTTTCTTTCCTTCCTTCCTTCCCTTCTTTCCGTCCTTCCTTCATCCTTTCCTTCTCCTTCCCTCCTTCTTTCTTCCTTCTTTCCTTTCATCTCTTCTTCCATCCTCCTCCTCTTTCTTTCCTTCATCCCTTTCTTCCTTTCCCTTCCCTTTGCTTCCTTCCTTCCTGCTTCTTTCCTTTCTTCTCTCCTTCCATCGTACTCCTCTCCTTCCTTCCTTCCCTTTCCTTTCCCTTCTTCTCTCCTTCCAGAGTCCTTCTCTCCTTCCTTCCTTCCTTCCTTCCTTCCTTCCTTCCTTCCTTCCTTCATCCTTTTTTTCTTCCTTTTCCTTCGTTTCCTTCTTTCCCTCCTTTCTTCCTTCCCTTTCCTTTCCCTTCTTCTCTCCTTCCAGAGTCCTTCTCTCCTTCCTTCCTTCCTTCCTTTTCTTCTTCCTTCTTCCTTCCTTTCCTTTCCCTTCTTCTCTCCTTCCTTCCAGAGTCCTTCTCTCTTTCCTTCCTTCCTTCCTTCCTTCCTTCCTTCCTTCATCCTTTTCTTCTTCCTTCTTCCTTCCTTCCTTTCCTTTCCCTTCTTCTCTCCTTCCAGAGTCCTCTCCTTCTTCCTTCATTCCTTCATCCTTTTCTTCTTCCTTCCTTCGTTTCCTTCCTTCCCTCCTTCCTTCCTTTCCTTTCCCTTCTTCTCTCCTTCCTTCCAGAGTCCTTCTCTCCTTCCTTCCTTCTTCCTTCCCTTCCTTCCCCTCTCCTTCTCTTTCTTCCTTCCCAGCTCCAACCCTAAAGCCAGACTTTGTTCCAGGACCTACCTACCCTCCTTCCTTCTTTCCTTCCTTCCTTCCTTCCTTCCTGCGTGGGCCGAGGGGAGCATGAAGGCCCCCCAGGCCCTGCTGCTCTACTCCTCGCTGGCGGTGCTGTGGCCCCGGGGCTGCTGTGGCCAGCCCTACCTCCGCCTGCGCCCGTCCCCCAGCGACAACCTGCCCGTCAAGGACATCATTGAGCACCCGGACCCGGAGTATGACCCCAAGGAGCAGGACCTGGACGAGAGGACTTTGAGGAAGAAGCTGGGCAGCGGCTTCGACCCCCACTTCATGTCGGTCTCGGTCCCGGCCCAGGGGAACCTCTCGGGCTCGGACCCGCCCCACCGGCCCTTCAAGGGGACCGGGCCCTTGCCCAACGAGCTCAAGAAGCTGGACCTCGGGGAGACGCCCTACGGGGCGCGGCTGCGGATGGGCAAGAAGGCCCGGCGGAAGTTCCTGCAGTGGCTGTGGGCGTACACGTACTGCCCGGTGGTCTACACCTGGAAGGACCTGGGGCCCCGCTTCTGGCCCCGCTTCATCAAGGAAGGGAACTGCTTCTCGGAGCGGTCCTGCTCCTTCCCAGAGGGCATGTACTGCAAGCCGGTCAAGTCCGTGACCAAGACCTTCCTGAGGTGGTACTGCCAAGGGTGGTCCCGGCAAAAGTACTGCACTTGGATCCCGGTCCAGTACCCGGTGATCTCGGAGTGCAAGTGCGCCTGCTAGTCGGACCCAATAGACCGCTCTCGAGTGCCATATGTGGATATATGTGGACCACCTGCCTGTTGGGGCCTTCAACTGGAAGCACCTTGAGATGACATGGTGTTGGTGGCCCTCCATCCAGACCACATGGATCCCAGCCACAAAGCTCTAGGTAGACACTGAGTAGGGACTCCGACAGACCGCTCTCGTGTGCCATATGTGGATATATGTGGACCTCCTGCCTGTTGGGGCCTTCACCTGGAAGCACCTTGAGATGACATTATGTTGGTGGCCCTCCATCCAGACCACATGGATCCCAGCCACAAAGCTCTAGGTAGACACTGAGTAGAGACTCCGACAGACCGCTCTCGTGTGCCATATGTGGATATATGTGGATCTCCTGCCTGTTGGGGCCTTCACCTGGAAGCACCTTGAGATGACATGGTGTTGGTGGCCCTCCATCCAGACCACATGGATCCCGGGCACAAAGCTCTAGGTAGACACTGAGTAGGGACTCCGATAGACCGCTCTCGTGTGCCATATGTGGATATATGTGGACCACCTGCCTGTTGGGGCCTTCACCTGGAAGCACCTTGAGATGACATGGTGTTGGTGGCCCTCCATCCAGACCACATGGAACGCTCTAGGTAGACACTGAGTAAGGACTCCATATTTGAATCCAGAACTCTCACAGCAGAGGTTTTGGAGAGACGGTGAAACACGGACACGCAATCCATACGGAACCTCGCCTGTCCGTTTCTCCGTCCTCATCTTATTTGAAACAAGATCCAAAAGGAGCCGTGGAGAAAGCCGAGCACTACATTAAGATGTCTATTTTTATACGTATATAGCCTTCTAACAAAAAAGGGAAATTGCCATCCTTTGTAAATACAGAGAAATTTTAAAGGGGGAAGAGATTCAGCGGTTTGTGTGTTTTTTTTTGGTGGGCTATTTTTATTGTTATTATTAATAATACGAAGAGGATGATGCAGGACCACATGTTGAAGCCGGACTTTTTCCAAATGGATCGCTTTCCTTTGGCAAATGGGAAGGGAGATAAATTTCCTAGAAAAGACAGTTTATGCTACTCAGCCTTTTTTTTTCCTTCCAAATTTGTTGGACTAAATATTCAACTGATTTTTTTTGTAAAAAAATGTATATTGATTAAGGAGAATTTTTTATAAAAAAAAATGTATGATGTTAAAAAAGGGTGAATTTTTTTTGTTTTGGATGACATAGTGATGTAGATTTGTTAAAAGACCTTTCTTGTTGCCATTTATTTATTTTCCACATTTGTGTATAGGAGGAGAGAAAGCTAGAGATTATGCCAGAAAAAAAATATCAAAAATGTTTACTTGAATATTCCCTTTTCAAAAAAAATATAACTTAACGTATCAGTGTACATATCAACCATGACTGATTCAAACATTTTTAGCAATAAACTCTATCTTTGAAGAAATACTTTCAGGATGGTGGAGGCTCCTTCTTTGGAGGCTTTGAAGCAGAGGCTGGATGGCTATCTGTCGGGAGTGCTTTGAATGTGATTTTCCTGCTTCTTAGCAGAATGGGGTTGGACTGGATGGCCCGTGAAGTCTCTTCCAACTCTATGATTCTATGTACTACAGATCTCTGTGAAATGCGCTAATGGGATGGGCAAACCTTGAGTCTGTTGACTTTGAAAGTTCAGTAGAGTCTCACTTATCCAACATTCACTTATCCAACGTTCTGGATTATCCAACACAGTCCGCCTCCCACCCGGATCCACAGCTGTTTCTCTAGGCAGCAAGGACTGAGCTTTTTACGGATTTAATTTCTGACAATGTTGTTGCTGTAAGTTCATTTTATGCAATTCTATTTTTATTTTTAGTCAATTTCTTAGTAGCCAATGTTTTTGTAGTCAATGTTTTCAATACATTGCGATGTTTTGGTGCTAAATTCATAAATACAGTAATTACTACATAATGTTACCGTGTATTGATCTGCATGTTCTGTTGATTTGTTGTAAAACATGGTTGTGGTGCTTAATGTGTAAAATCATAACATAATTTGATGTTTAATAGGCTTTTCCTTAATCCTTATTATCCAACATTTTCACTTATCCGGCCCATTTATGTTGAATAAGTGAGACTCTACTGTAGTTGTTCTACTCTAGAAACTTCATTTTTGTGGCTGCCACAAACTATGTTTTTTATCTTATTTTAATATTATGTTTTATGTGGTTAAGTAATGTACTTGTTGTTTTATGATTGGAAACCGCCCTCCCTTCTGGGAGATAGGGTGGTATATAAATAAATTATTATTATTATTATTATTATTATTATTATTATTATTATTGACACAACGACATTGTATAACACAGCAAAGGTAGATATCCTGGATTTCATATCACAAAATCACAAGTCGGACACTTCCCAAGTGTTTAGGACTGTATTATTATTATTATTATTATTATTATTATTATTATTATTATGTTGAATTGGTTGAGACTCAATGATGAGAGATTCATTGAAAAACTAGAGCAAAATGTGCTGCAGGATGATGTCCCTCCCGTGAAAACAAAGTTTTTGCAGTTTAATACACTTTTCCCATGTTTTTATGATAAAACCCATTAAGAAATGACATTTATAACTCAGGAACAAAAATTGTGTTACAGTAGAGTCTCACTTATCTAATATAAACGGGCGAAAATGTTGGATAATAAGGAGGGATTAAGGAAAAGCCTATTAAACATCAAATTACGTTATGATTTTTCAAATTAAGCACCAAAACATCATGTTTTACAACAAATAGAAAAAGCATTTCACGGTATCATTATGTAGTAATTACTGTATTTACGAATTTAGCACCAAAATATGACAATGTATTGAAAACATTGACTAAAAAAAACATTGGCTCCTAACAAATTGACTACAAATAAAGAGAATTGTATAAAATAAACTTACAGTAACAACATGGTCGGAAATTAAATCCATAAAAGGTTCAGTCCTTGCTGCCTAGAGAAACAGCTGTGGATCCGAGCGGGAGGCAAACTGTGTTGGATAACCCAGAACGTTGGATAAGTGAGACTCCACTGTATGTTGAATTGGTTGAGACTGGATGATGAGAGATTCATTGAAAAACTAGAGCAAAATGTGCTGCAGGATGATGTCCCTCCTGCGAAAACAAAGTTTTTCCAGTTTAATATACTTTCCCCATGTTTTTACGATAGAACCCATTAGGAAATATTTATAAATCGGGAACAAAACATAACATATGTGTTACATAGTATATTCTGAGCCTGGAAGATAGACATCCTTGCAACTGTTTCTTTGCCGGTCACTAAACATTCTCCGTGTTTGACATCGGAATGGCCATATATTCGTTCCTTGGCCCTTAAACGCTCTTGGGTTTTAGTGGCAAAAACTATTCCATCGCCAGCATCAAGCTTTTCTTCTGTGACGGCAATTGTGAGCGATCGCTGCCTTCTTCTTGGCTTCAGACAACAAAATGCCTGGGGCCATTCCTGTCTGGAAAATTAGCCATGGTCTGAAATATTACCAGCAGCCTTAGTTCCTCGCCGCGTCCGGTGATATAGTGGTACGCCCAGAACTACCACCCGGATGGAGTCTATAGTTACAGCATGATCCCGAGGAGTCTCCAAAAAGGCAAGCAGCTGCCTTGATCAGTATCACAGGCCAGTTTGAACGGTTTGCGTCTCTACCAGCTGCAGGGCTTTTGTAGAGTTAACGGGTTTTAATTGTAAACTACTGCATGGTCCTTGATATTACTGGTGTGAGATAATTGGCCGTCTGCAAGGATGTTGCCCAGGGTGTTCGATGTTTCTACCATCCTTGTAGGAGGCTTTTCTCGTGTCCCTGCATGGGAAGCTGGAGCTGACAGAGGGAGCTCATCCGTGCTCTCCTTGGATTCGAACTGGCTATCTTCAGGTCAGCAACCCAACCTTGAAGTCAGCAGTCCTGCTGGCACAAGGGTTTAACCCATTGCGCCCCCAGGACTCATCATTGAGTCTCAACCAATTCAACCAAAAACCCGAAACTTCTGGAGATGAACAACAACTTTCAAACTAAGGTAAAGGTTAATTTTCCCTGACATTCAGTTGTATCCGACTCTGCGGGTTGGTGCTCATCTCCATTTCTAAGCCGAAGAGCCGGTGTTTTCCATAGACACCTCCAAGGTCATGTGGCTGGCTTGATTGCATGGAGCGCCAATACCTTCCCGACGGAGTGGTACCTATTGATCTACTCATATTCTGGGGGTTGATGCTCATCTCCATTTCTAAGCTGAAGAGCCGGCGTTGTCCGTAGACTCCTCCAAGGTCATGTGGCATGACTGAATGGAGCGCCGTTACCTTCCCGCCGGAACAATACCTATTGATCTACTCACATTTGCATGTTTTCGAACTGCTAGATTGGCAGAAGCTGGAGCTAACAGCGAGAGCTCATTCTGCTCCCTGGATTCAAACGTGCGACCTTTCAGTCAACAAGTTCAGGAGCGCAGCGCTTTAACACGCTGCGCTACTGCAGGCTCCTTTCAAAGTATTGCACATTTAAATAGGAAATAACACTGTCAAACAGAAGGTGAACAGAAATTTTGTATTTTCTCCTATTGCAATGCAAGAAGCATAAAGGAAATCACTATCTAAATCCCTGAGCAAAATCTCCAGGTCTCAGTTGTTAGGTCCTAAACAAATAAAGTATATTTGACCCTGAAAAAGAAGCAGCCCTGTGATTGCTTCCGATCTCCCTGCATAGTCGCTCTTGGTGTAATATTTGTATTTTATCTTGACTGTGTTGGGCTTTCAGGAAGGGCATTGCTGTCAATGGGGGGAAAGGCAGTACTTTTCAAGTTATATTCCAGGAATATTTTATGCGTTTATATGTTTATTATACAACGATTAACCCACTGCCTCCAGTGACGCAATGGGTTAAACCGCTGAGATGCTGAACTTTCTGACTGAGAGGTCGGTGGTTCAGATCCGGGGAGTGCAATAAGCTCCCACTGTCAGCCCCAGCTTCTGCCAACCTAGCAGTTCAAAAACATGCAAATGTGAGTAGAGCAATAGGTACTGCTCTGGCGGGAAGGTAGCACCACTTGATTGTTGTGAGCTTGATTTCAACTCCAAGAACTTCCAGAGTCTTACATTATAACAGTTCTCCTCTTATTAATTGCTCAACGTAGTCATGCCAGCTACATGACCTAGGAGGTGTCTAAGGACAACGCCGGCTCTTTGACTTAGAAATGGAGATAAACACCAACCCCCAGATTCAGACATGACTGGAGTTAACGTCAGGGGAAATCCTTTACCTTCTTTACCTTTACCTATACAACGTTTGGGACCCAGGAGTATGGTCTGTCATATAAAGATCCTTCTATTCTCTGCTTCTTTTTCAGAAGTTGTCCATTCTGTTGTATGTGTGTATTGTGATACAGTTAGCCAGACTTCCAATTTACTAGTATCTTGTCATGTCTACATGAATGATAAGCAGTTTTAAAACCCTGGCAGGAGTGAAGACAATATTGTCAAATATATCTGACTATATCTAGATTTGTGTGTGTGTGGTTTCAACACTAAAACACACCGCAAGATGCATGTGATTGGTCACTCTAACAATCCATTTCCTGAGGCAAAGATTTTGTGTTACGACAAGATTGTTACAAAACTCTAAAATCAAAACAGTAGATGGGAACCAACACTCTGAGGGCACAGCTAATGACTGAACAAAGGATGCCCCCAGGCAAGAGACAAAAACCTTTCCAATGCTAATTAGGGTGATTAACTGAAACATTAATGCTGGCTTCCCAGTGACAAAGAACTCTTGCCACACCCTGGACTCTACACAGATATATATTCTTTCCTTTCCTTACTTAGTTTATCCATACCTCACAACCTCTGAGGATGCCTGCCATAGATGTGGGCGAAACGTCAGGAGAGAATACTTCTGGAACATGTCACACAGCCCGAAAGACATACAACAACCCTGTGATCCCGGCCATGAAAGCCTTCGACAACACAAGATTGTGGCTGTAGCACAACTACTTAGTAGCCAGATGCAATAAATCACTACTCACTGATGAGTTCGAGGCCAGCCCGGGTTGGAGTGAGCTCCTGACCATTAATAGTCTAGTTCGCTGTTGACCTACACAGCTCGAAAGTTGCATCTGTTGAGTAGGGAATTTAGGTACCGCTTTATGCGGGGAGGCTAATTTAACTAATTAACGAAACCTTCTAGCAGCATGCGGAAGAATGAGGAAGTACTCCATCAAGGACCTGGTGTCACAGTGGATAATGAAGCGGCATACCCTCATGAAGTTGGAAGCTGAAAAATGTTAATTGCCTCTGTATCTGTCTGAATATATCGTATGTCTAATGGCATTGAATGTTTGCCATGTACATATATGTGCACACGTGCACACACACAAATATATATATACACACACACCTATATATATAAAAACATAATGTATGTTTGTAGGTCTGAGTAAACAACAAAACCACTGAACCAAATCACACCAAATTTGGGCACAATACACCGACACATTCAAGGTATGTCCTTCACTCAACACTCCCCCTGCCCCCCAAGAAATCGGATTGGCCTAGGTATAACACAGCCAGGCATTGAAGCTACAAGGCTATTCAGTGCAATTTAACCAGACCAACAAAGGATTAACCTTAGGAGAAGGCGGCTAAGCTTTGAAGCAGCGATACTATTCTGTACTATTGAAGCTGGCCAACTAAAGAGTCCCCTTGGTAGCAAGCAGCCAGGCTTTGAAGCATCGAAGCTATTCATTGCCCAAAAAACCATTCCCCTAGAACACAAGTACCCAGCCTTCCAAGCAGCAAGCCTATTCCGTTGCATTCCAGCTCACCAAACAAGGATTCCCATAAGAAGAAAACGGCCAGGCTTTGAGGCGGCAAGGCTATTCACAGCTACCGTGTTCCATATGGCCAACAAAGGATTCCCATATGCCACAGCAATACGTGGCTGAGCACAGCTAGTATATATCTATATACACAGTAGAGTCTCACTTATCCAACATAAACAGGCCGGCAGAACGTTGGATAAGCAAATATGTTGGATAATAAGGAGGGATTAAGGAAAAGCCTATTAAAAATCAAATTAGATTATGATTTTACAAGTTAAGCACCAAAACATCATGTTATACAACAAATTTGACAGAAAAAGTAGTTCAATACACAGTAATGCTATGTAGTAATTACTGTATTTACAAATTTAGCACCAAAATATCACAAAGTATTGAAAACATGGACTACAAAAATGTGTTGGATAATCCAGAACGTTGGATAAGCGAGTGTTAGATAAGTGAGACTACTGTATAAAAATGTAATGGACTTTGGGCCTAGAAGTAAACAAGAAAACTAAAAACCACAGAACCACGAAACTTGAACCAACGACCTTGCCGCTAGGTTCCTACAACAAAGCCCAACATCTAGAACCGAACCTGCCTTACCTCCTTCCACCGCTGCTGCTTCAGGCTCCTTTTAACGGCCTGCAGGGAGCTGCCGGCCTTCAAGATGTCTGCGCTGAGGGCCCGGTGGCAGCGGAGGAGGTGGCGCTGGGTCGTGGATGGCGCCAGGGGAGGAGGGAGCAGCAAGGCCTGCACGGAGCCAGCCGCCATTGCCGCTGCCACCCTCCGGCGATGCCTGGCCGGGAGCGGGGCCGGGGAAGGCGGCAAGAAGAGGGCCCCTCAAGCCTTCTTTCTCTCCTCAGCCTGTCAGCCCTATGGGAGGATGCGACTAGACCTTGACTCGGCCGCAAAACAATTCTAGGCCTTGACTAGGCTGCAAAACTATTCTAGGTCTCGATTAGGCCGCAAAATAATTCTAGGCCTGGACTAGGCCGCAAAACAATTCTAGGCCTTGACTAGGCTGCAAAACTATTCTAGGTCTCAACTAGACTGCAAAACTATTCTAGGCCTCGACTAGGCTGCAAAACAATTCTAGGTCTCGACTAGGCCGCAAAACAATTCTAGGCCTCGACTAGGCCGCAAAAGAATTCTAGGTCTCAACTAGGCTACAAAACAATTCTAGGTCTTGACTAGGCCGCAAAACAATTCTAAGCCTTGACTAGGCCGCAAAACAATTCTAGGCCTCGACTAGGCCGCAAAACAATTCTAGGCCTCGACTAGGCCGCAAAAGAATTCTAGGTCTCAACTAGGCTACAAAACAATTCTAGGTCTTGACTAGGCCGCAAAACAATTCTAAGCCTTGACTAGGCCGCAAAACAATTCTAGGCCTCGACTAGGCCGCAAAACAATTCTAGGCCTGGACTAGGCTGCAAAACAATTCTAGGCCTCGACTAGGCTGCAAAACAATTCTAGGCCTCAACTAGGCTGCAAAACAATTCTAGGCCTCGACTAGGCCGCAAAACAATTCAGAGGCACTGAGGAGAAATTGGAGTAAGTCTTTCGGGGTGACAAAAGAAGTTGGCTGTCCTTGGACTGAATGGAAGTGGGGACCAATGTACAGGGAAAGGGAAATGGGGGGTCTTTGGGGGGAGGAGGAATATCATGGAATCATACAGTTAGGAGAGACCCCTAAAGGCCATCCAGTCCAACCCAATTCTGCCATGGAGGACACAATCCAACCACTCCCAACAGATAGCCATCCAGCCTATACATAATAATGATGATGAAGATAATAATAATAATAATAATAATAATAATAATAATAATAATAATAATAATACCGCACTACAAACTAGAGCTGACAGCTGGCACAACAAAACATTGCATGGAAAGTTCCTTGACAAAATTGAAGGAAAAGCTGATAAGGAGAAGACCTGGCTCTGGCTCACGAATGGGACCCTGAAGAAGGAGACACAAGGCCTGATCCTTGCAGCCCAGGAGCAAGACATCAGAACAAATGCAATCAAGGCCAAGATCGAAAAATCAGCTGATGACCCAAAAGAAATCAGCTGATGACCCAAGGAAACCGACGAAACCATCAATCATATCCTCAGCTGCTGTAAGAAAATCGCACAGACAGACTACAAACAGAGGCACAACTATGTGGCCCAAATGATTCATTGGAACTTATGCCTCAAGTACCACCTCCCAGCAGCAAAGAACTGGTGGGATCACAAACCTGCAAAAGTCTTGGAAAATGAGCACGCAAAGATACTGTGGGACTTCCGAATCCAGACTGACAAAGTTCTGGAACACAACACACCAGACATCACAGTTGTGGAAAAGAAAAAGGTTTGGATCATTGACGTTGCCATCCCAGATGTCAGTCGCATTGACGAAAAACAACAGGAAAAACTCAGCCGCTATCAGGACCTCATGATTGAACTTCAAAGACTCTGGCAGAAACCAGTGCAGGTGGTCCCGGTGGTGATGGGCACACTGGGTGCCGTGCCAAAAGATCTCAGCCGGCATTTGGAAACAATAGACATTGACAAAATTACGATCTGCTAACTGCAAAAGGCCACCCTACTGGGATCTGCGCGCATCATCCGAAAATACATCACACAGTCCTAGACACTTGGGAAGAGTTCGACTTGTGATTTTGTGATACGAAATCCAGTATATATATATCTTGTTTGCTGTGTCATAATAAAATAATAAAATAATAATAATAATAATAAAAGCATAGAATCCAAGAGTTTGCAGAGACCCCTAAGGGACATCCAGCCCAACTCTTTCTACTATGCAGCAGGACACAATCCAAGCATTCACAACATATGGACAACGTATAAATACTACACAATGCTACACAGCGACAAAGACCCCCTCTACTCTCAGCACTTTCACAGTACACAAACAACCAAATGCATACTCAACATAAAGACAACCATACAACAGACATTCAATACCACCACTTCCTCCACAATATTTAACCAACACCACCAGACAACGCCACAGCAACGCGTGGCCGGGCACACATATATATATATACACACACACACACTTCTTGGCTGACTGTAATTTGAGGGGAAAGGCAGTGTGAGTGGGTTGATAGATTCGGAGGCTCTCGCCTTCTTTCCTGACTGCAAACAGAAGTCTCCTGCCACCCCCCATCCAATAAATCCAGCCATCAGATCCACCCAAGGCTGATTTCCCAGGTTAGCACAATACCAGGGGTCTCCGCATGGCCCCGAAACCCAGCAGAACAAAACGTCCTAAGACATTAAGGGGCCATTTGTAACCAAATCCCACCACACCAGATACTGCTGGGATTAGATCAGAAATATTTTCCCAGAATACCCTCCCTCCATGCAACAAGCCCCCCTGCAGATGTTCGGCACCCACGGCGCAGATGTTGTGCCTCGACCAGACAGGCTTCCCTTTTCCTTCCCTGTTTTGTGCCAGAAAGAAAGGCCTTTTTAATGTCCTTCTCAACCTTTTCATTACACTGCCATCTAATACAGTTTGGAAATCTATATATATAAAAGAGTGATGGCATCAGGGCAGCGGACAAAACAACAAAACTACAGGCCCCCCAACCTCAAAATTTGACAACACAACCCATCATCCACGGCTCTAGGTTGATACAACAAAAAGGAAAGAGAAAGTCCTAATCAGAGAGAGGGGAATAATTGTTTTTATCCAATTGCTGCCAGTTAGAAGGCTAAGCTCCGCCCACTTGGTCTCCTAGCAACCTACTCAGCTCAGGGGACAGACAGAGTCAGGCCTCACTTTGGCCTCTTCCACAGATTATCTAATTTGCACAAGATTATATGGCAGTGTAGACTCAAGACCCTTCAACGCAGCTATATAACCCATTTATAATCTTATATTATCTGCTTTGAACTGGATTATCTTGACTCCACACTGCCCTATAATCCACTTCAGTGTGCATTTTATACAGCTGTGAAGAAGGGGCCTCATATAATCCAGTTCTAAGCAGATAATATAAGATTATAAATATACCGTAGAGTCTCACTTATCCAACATAAACAGGCTGGCAGAACGTTGGATTCTAGTCTATATATATAAAAGGGTAATGAAATTTTGGCCTAGGACAAAACAACAAAACTGCACATCCCAGAAACACTAAACTTGGCAGCACAACCCCTCATCCATGCCTCTGCGTTCACACAACAAAAAGAAAAGAAAAATAAAGTCCTAATTAGAGGGAGAAGAATAATTGTTTTTATTCCAATTGCTGCCAGTTAGAAGGCTAAGCTCCATCCACTTGATCTCCTAGCAACGCACTCAGCCCAGGGGACAGGCAGAGTTAGGCCTCACTTAGGCCTCTTCCACACTGCCTATAAAATATAGATTATCAGATTTTAACTGGATTATATGGCAGTGTAGACTCAAGGCTCTTCCACGCAGCTATATAAGCCATTTATAATGGACTGAATGTCAGGGGAAAACCTTTACCCTTTACCTTAACTACCACCAATTCCTCATTACTTTATTTCCCATACTACAGTAGAGTCTCGCTTATCCAACATAAACGGGCCAGCAGAACGTTGGATAAGCAAATATGTTGGATAATAAGGAGAGATTAAGGAAAAGCCTATTAAACATCAAATTAGGTTATGATTTTACAAATTAAGCACCAAAGCATCATGTTAGACAACAAATTTGACAGAAAAAGTAGTTCAATACGCAGTAATGTTATGTTGTAATTACTGTATTTATGAATTTAGCACCAAAATATCATGATGTATTGAAAACATTGACTACAAAAATGTGTTGGATAATCCAGAACGTTGGATAAGCGAGTGTTGGATAAGTGAGACTCTACTGTACCATACTTCACCACAGCAACGCGTGGCCGGGCACAGCTAGTGTTATTATATGATCAGTGTAGACCAATGATGGGCAACCTTTTGCACTTGGCATGTCAAAATTTACCAAAAACCCTAGCATGAATTGGGTGGTGTGTCACTTGGAGAACAAAAACCATAATTTCACAATATGTATAGTTTAAATAACAAAAATATATAATTGTAATACAGTAGAGTCTCACTTATCCAAGCCTCGCTTATCCAAGCCTCTGGATAATCCAAGCCATTTTTGTAATCAATGTTTTCAATATATCGTGATATTTTGGTGCTAAATTCGTAAATACAGTAATTACAACATAGTATTACTGCATATTGAGCTGCTTTGTTGTATAACATGATGTTTTGGTGCTTAATTTGTAAAATCACAACCTAATTTGATGTTTAATAGGCTTTTCCTTAATCCCTCCTTATTATCCAAGATATTCGCTTATCCAAGCTCCTGCTGGCCCGTTTAGCTTGGATAAGTGAGACTCTACTGTATTTGAATTGGCCACTAGGAGGTGCTAAATTGTATTTTTTCATATTATTTCCAGTATCTGGACACTAGGAGCAGTTGATAGAATTTTTTTCTATTATTTTCAGTATCTCAATTGGCCACTAGGGGGCGGTAGATAATATTATTGTCTATAAATTTCAGTTTCTGATTTGGCCACTAAGAGGCGATAGACAGAATTTTTTTCTATTATTTTCAATATCTGGTCACTAGGGGGTGGTAGATATTATTTTTTCTGTCATTTTCAATATCTGAGTTGGCTACTAGGGGGCAGTAGATAGTATTTTTCTACTATTTTCAGTATCTGAATTGGCCACTAGGGGGTGCTGGATAGTATTTTTTCCTATTTCGTATCTGGACACTAGGGGACAGTAGATAATATTTTTCTACTATTTTTAGTATCTGAACTGGCCACTAGGAGGCAGTAGATAGTAATTTTCCTATTCCATATCTGGACACTAGGGGGCCCTAGATAGTATTTTTCTACTATTTTCAGTATCTGAATTGGCCACTAGGAGGCGCTAGATAGTATTTTTTGGCTGTTAAGAATTGTGGGAGTTGATGTCCAAAACACCTGGAGGGCCAAAGTTTGCCCATGCCTGCTCTAGGTATTATTTTCTCCTATATTTTCAATATCTGGACACTAGGGGGCACCAGATAGTATTTTTCTATTATTTTCAGAATCTTAATTGGCCACTTGGGGCGCTAGATAGTATTTTTTCCTCTTAATTTAAATATCAGGAAACTAAAGAGCGGTAGATTGTAATTTTTTTTCCTATTATTTTCAGTATCTTAATTGGCCACTAGAGGGCACTAGATACTATTTTTCTATTATCAGTGTATTCACAAACATGCTTACAACAATATTAGCAAAAAATATTCAGAAAACTATTCACCAAAAATATTCACGAAGTTGTTTATAAAAATAATCACAGAAATAATTCACAAAAAGAATTACAGCAATATTACACTAAAATATTCATAAAACATGAAAATATTCACAAAAATATTCAGAAGAATACTAATGAAAATATTAAGAAAAATGGAAAGTGGTCTTAAGAAAAGAGATAAAAAATTAATTGAACATAACAATGCACGCTCCTCCTCGTTTGGCAGAATAGCTTTATCTAAAATGAAATTCTTACCCTAAGTAAATTTTATATTTGCAATTCAAAATTTCAGAAATTGAATTGAATAAATGGCAGCAATTAACAAACAGCTGAATGTACATAATGCAAGGAATAATAGTTTTGACCCACGTCAATTGGCAATGGTTGCCAGATCCCAAGGCTTGGCCCGAATCTCCAATTTCCATGGCTCATCTCTAACATATACTCCAGATTGGCTGTGTTTATTATACCCAGGAATATGGCCATACAGCCCGGAAAACATACAACAACCCAGTCAATGTATTTATTATGTTAGTTTCCTCTTTTCTTCCTAGTCCTTGCAGTGACAGGACTCACCCTCCACTCTGCTCTGCAACTGGCATCTAACTAGAAGCAAAAGGGATGCATTAAATGTTATGGGATAGTAAGTAAGAAGGAATATGTGTTGTCAAAGTCTTTCATGGCTTGCTGTGAGTTTTCCGGGCTGTATGGCTATGTTCCAGAAGCATTCTTTTCTGACGTTTCGTCCACACCTATGGCAGGCATGCACAGAGTTTGTGAGGTCTGTTGGAAATGAGGCAAGTGGGGTTTATATATCTGTGTAATGATGTCCAAGTTGGAAGAAAGAACTCTTGTCTGCTTGAGGCAAGTATGAATGTTGCAATTGGCCGCCTTAATTAGCATTGAATTGCCATGCAGCTTCAAAGCCTGGCTGCTTCCTGCCTGGGGGGAATCCTTTGTCGAGAGGTGCAATTGCAACGTTCATACTTGCCTCAAGTGCACAAGAGCTCTTTCTCCCAACCTAGACATTATTCCAGAGATATATAAACCCCACTTATTTATTTTATTTATTTACAGCATTTATACATGCCTAGTTTCCTGCCATAGATGTGGGCAAAACATCAGGAGATAATGCTCCTGGAACATGGCCACACAGCCGTTGCCTGTTCAACATTTTGTCCAATACGTCAGCCCTGACTAGTATACGGAGGCTGACATTTCTGCAGATTGGGGCCAAAGGAGAAGAAAAATGCATTGGATGGGAGATGGAGAACCACTTTAGTCATCCTGCCCAAACTTCATCTTTCTCTGAACGTAGCTTGTGTCCAACGTCACACTTTCTCAAAACATCCACAGTACATGCCTTGTGAATTTACTTTTTTAAAAAAAAACACTGGTCCCATTGCATGGCGATAGCTTCCTAAGATCTACAGAGATAGTCACAGCAAGCAAGAGTCCAAAAGTGGCAGGCTAAAACCCAGAACCTCAATCAGTGGACCAAGGCAGTGACATCTCCAGCCCATCCTCTATTCGGATATCAGCCAGAAAATATACGCCTTAAATGAAGAAATAAGCTTTTGAAGATCTACAAAGATACTCACAGCAAGCAAGAGTCCAAAAGTGGCAGGCTAAAACCCAGAACCTCAATTGGTGGACCAAGGCAGTGACATCTCTGGCCCATTCTGTTCGGATAATAGCCAGAAAGCCAACACCTTAAATTAAGAAATAAGCTTTAGAACAATTATGGGCAACCTTTTGCACTTAAGTGTGTCAAAATACACCAAAAAACCTAGCATGACTTGGGTGGTGTGTCACTTTGAGGAAAAAACCCCCATAATTTCACAATATGTATAGTTTTAAATAACAAAAATATATAATTGCAATATATAACTGTATTTAATAAATCAAAAACTATTTACACCCATTATTTCCATGTACAACCATCTATGGTACCTCTTGCAATTTCCACGCTGATTTCTCTCTATTGTAGTTTCAATGTAGTCATGAATAATGCATAATATAATAATAATATAATGGTAATAATATAATAATATACTACAATAATAATAGAATAATAATAGAATGATTATATATATGTGTGTGTGTGTGTGTGTGTGTATGTGTGTAATGTGCAGAATTCCCATGGAGTAAACAACAAAACCACTGGACCAAATCACACCAAATTTGGCCACAAAAGACATTAGTCATCCAATCAATCTGCATGCGGCAGCATGTCAGCAAAAATGGTTAGGCGTGTCAGTGCTGACATGCGTGTCATAGGTTGGCCATCACTGCTTTAGAAGATCTACGGAGATACTTGCAGCAAGCAAGAGTCCAAAAGTGGCAGGCTAAAACCCGGAACCTCAATCGGTGGACCAAAGCCTATAGTCGAAGGCTTTCATGGCTGGGATTCCAGGGTGGTTGTGTGTTTTCCAGGCTGTATGGCTATGTTCCAGAAGTATCCTCTCCTGACATTTCGCCCACATCTATGGCAGGCATCCTCAGAGGTTGTGAGGTATATATATATATGACCTTGGAGGTGTCTACGGACAACGCCAGCTCTTTGGCTTAGAAATGGAGATGAGCACCAACACCTAGAGTCGGACACGACTGGACTTAACGTCAGGGGAAAACCTTTAAATTTACCTGTACCGCAAAGAGAATTCTACCTAAAGTTCAGAACTTTGTTGTTGTTTTGTTACTCAGACTCCCAGCATCATCCCCAGCTGGAATGCTGCTTGGCGGTTACTGGGAATGCAGTAAAGCATACACACACACTCACATATATGCACACTCTGATTCTACTCTGCAGCAGGTGCAAATTTATCAGGCAGAAGAAGGTGGAAAATGCTTATCTGCGTCCCCACCTGAGAGCAAAGGTTAAGAATATATTCTATCTGCTGAAGTCCCAAGAGCAACTGGAATCAGATTTTACTCCGTTGGCCCAGTTCCCATTTTGAAACTTAATTTCTCCTTCCTGGAATGCTTCTTACTTCTTTCTTGTTTCGAGCAATCTTTCTCGTGTTGTCGAAGGTTTTCATGGCCGGAATCACTGGATAGCTGTGAATATTCCGGGCTGCATGGCCATGTTCCAGAAGCATTCTCTCCTGATGTTTCGCCCACATCTATTGGCACGTGCCTAGTTTCCAACACCTCACAACCTCTGAGGATGCCTGGCATAGATGTGGGCGAAAAGTCAGGAGAGAATGCTTCTGGGACATAGCCGTACAGCCCGGAAAACTCACAACAACCTAATAATAATAATAATAATAATAATAATAATAATAATAATAATAATAATAATCTCAGCCGGCATTTGGAAACAATAGACATTGACAAAATTACGATCTGCCAGCTGCAAAAGGCCACCCTGCTGGGATCTGCACGCGTCATCCGAAAACACACAGTCCTAGACACTTAGGAAGTGTTTGACTTGTGATTTTGTGATATGAAATCCAGCATGTCTATCTTGTTCTCTGTGTCATAATAAAATAATAATAATAATAATAATAATAATAATAATAATAATAATAATAATAATAATAAGTGGCAGTCCTAGACACTTGGGAAGTGTTCGACTTGTGATTTTGTGATATGAAATCCAGCATGTCTATCTTGTTCTCTGTGTCATAATAAAATAATAATAATAATAATAATAATAATAATAATAATAATAATAATAATAAGTGGCAGTCCTAGACACTTGGGAAGTGTTCGACTTGTGATTTTGTGATACGAAATCCAGCATATCTATCTTGTTTGCTGTGTCATAAAATAAAATAATAATAATAATAACTGGTGGGATCACAAACCTGCAAAAGTACTGGAAAATGAGCACGGAAAGATACTGTGGGACTTCCGAATCCAGACTGACAAAGTTATGGAACACAACACACCAGACATCACAGTTGTGGAAAAGAAAAAGGTTTGGATCATTGATGTCGCCATCCCAGGTGACAGTCGCATTGACGAAAAACAACAGGAAAAACTCAGCCGCTATCAGGACCTCAAGATTGAACTTCAAAGACTATGGCAGAAACCAGTGCAGGTGGTCCCAGTGGTGATGGGCACACTGGGTGCCGTGCCAAAAGATCTCAGCCGGCATTTGGAAACAATAGACATTGACAAAATCATGATCTGCCAACTGCAAAAGGCCACCCTACTGGGATCTGCACGCATCATCCAAAAATACATCACACAGTCCTAGACACTTGGGAAGTATTCGACTTGTGATTTTGTGATACGAAATCCAGCATGTCTATCTTGTTTGGTGTGTCATAATAAAATAATAATAATAATAATAATAATAATAATAATAATAATAATAATAATAGTATGGATTGTCAATGTAGCAATCCCAGGTGATGGCAGGATTGAGGAGAAACAACTAGAAAAGCAGACACGATATGAGGATTTAAAGATTGAATTACAAAGACTCTGGCACAAGCCAGTCAAAGTGGTCCCAGTAGTGATTGGCACACTGGATGCAGTGCCTAAAGACCTTGGCCTGCACTGAAACACAATTGGCACTGACAAAATCCCCACCTGCCAGTTGCAAAAGGCCACCTTGCTGGGATCTCCACGCATTATTCGCCGATACATGATACAGTCCTAGACACTTGGGAAGTGTCCGATGTGTGATCTGATACAACAGCCAGCAGAGTGTCTGCTGTGGACTCATCTTGTTGTGTTTCAAATAATAACAACAACAACAACAACCACCTCTGAGGATGCCTGCCATAGATGAGGGCGAAACGTCAAGAAAGAATGCTTCTGAAACATAGCCGTACAGCCCAGAAAACTTACAACAACCCAATCATCATCATCATCATCATCATCATCATCATCATCATCACCTCTGAGGATGCCTGCCATAGATGTGAGTGAAACGTCAGGAAAGAATGCTTCTGGAACATAGCCGTACAGCCCAGAAAACTCACAATAATCATCATCATCATCTCTGAGGATGCCTGCCTTAGATGTGGGCGAAACGTCAGGAAAGAATGCTTCTGGAACATAGCCATACAGCCCAGAAAACTCACAACAACCCAATCATCATCATCATCATCATCATCATCATCATCCCCAGAAAACTCACAACAACTCAATTATCATCATCATCATCATCATCTCTGAGGATGCCTGCCATAGATGTGGGTGAAACGTCAGGAAAGAATGCTTCTGGAACATAGCCGTACAGCCCAGAAAACTCACAATAATCATCATCCTCATCATCTCTGAGGATGCCTGCCTTAGATGTGGGCGAAACGTCAGGAAAGAATGCTTCTGGAACATAGCCATACAGCCCAGAAAACTCACAACAACCCAATCATCATCATCATCATCATCCCCGGAAAACTCACAACAACTCAATTATCATCATCATCATCATCATCATCTCTGAGGATGCCTGCCATAGATGTGGGTGAAACGTCAGGAAAGAATGCTTCTGGAACATAGCCATACAGCCCAGAAAACTCACAACAACCCAATCATCATCATCATCATAATCATCCCCGGAAAACTCACAACAACTCAATTATCATCATCATCATCATCATCATTATCTCTGAGGATGCCTGCCATAGATGTGGGTGAAACGTCAGGAAAGAATGCTTCTGGAACATAGCCATACAGCCCAGAAAACTCACAACAACCCAATCATCATCATCATCATCATCATCCCCGGAAAACTCACAACAACTCAATTATCATCATCATCATCATCATCATCTCTGAGGATGCCTGCCATAGATGTGGGTGAAACGTCAGGAAAGAATGCTTCTGGAACATAGCCATACAGCCCAGAAAACATATAACAACCTGGTCTTTTCTTGGACCAATTTACCCTCGTCAGATGAAAATGTCGCATTTGAATGTGACTAAGGTTATTAAAGAGGAGGAAAACACGAGTTAGGAGTTGGCTTTTGCCAGAGATAACTGGGAAAGATGGGTTTTCACCTTGTCTCTTCTGGGTTGTGAGAAAAACGATTGAAATGAGTTGAGGAGAAAGGGTGGAAGTGGGAGGAGGAGAGAGAAGCCGGGGCTTTTTAAAAACAGCTGAAAAGGTGAGACAGCAAAGGATGAATTGGGACTCTCCCTACTGCTCCCAGCTCCTACCAACCTAGCAGTTCGAAAACGTGCCAATGTGAGTAGATCAATAGGTACTGCTCTAGTGGGAAGGTAACGGCGCTCCATGCAGTCATGCCGGCTACATAACCTTGGAGGTGTCTATGGACAACGCCGGCTCTTCGTTTTAGAAATGGAGATGAGCACCAACCCACAGAGTCGGACACGACTGGACTTAACGTCAGTGGAAACCTTTACCTGCCTACTTTACCTGCTGCTCAATAAGGAAAATGGGAGGCCTGGCAAATTAGAAAAATCAACTTACAGTTTCATTTCTACGAGCTGCATATATTTCATGGAAAGGTTCAGTGCTTTGAGGAGGAAGGGCTCCGCCGGCAACAAAGTACTACAGTAAAGTCTCACTTATCCAACACTCGCTTTTCCAACGTTCTGGATTATCCAACGCATTTTGGTAGTCAATGTTTTCAATACATCATGATAATTTTGGTGCGAAATTCGTAAATATAGTAATTACTACATAGCATTACTGCTTATTGAACTACTATTTCTGCCAGATTTGTTGTATAACATGATGTTTTGGTGCTTAATTTGTAAAATCATAACCTAATTTGATGTTTAATAGGCTTTTCCTTAATGCCTCCTTATTATCCAAGATATTTGCTTATCCAACGTTCTGCTGGCCCGTTTATGTTGGATAAGTGAGACTCTACTGTACTACAGTAGGGTCTCACTTATCCAACACTCGCTTATCCAACGTTCTGGATTATCCAACGCATTTTTGTAGTCAATGTTTTCAATATATCATGATATTTTGGTGCTAAATTCGTAAATACAGTAATTACTACATAGCATTACTGTGTACTGAACTACTTTTTCTGTCAAATTTGTTGTATAACATGATGTTTTGGTGCTTAATTTGTAAAATCATAACCTAATTTGATGTTTAATAGGCTTTTCCTTAATCTCTCCTTATTATCCAACATATTTGCTTATCCAACATTCTGCCGGCCCGTTTACGTTGGATAAGCAAGACTCTACTGTAATAAGAAATTCTTGATAGGATTCACAATTTGTCTGGTTATGCTGGTTTGTGATGAAAATTACTGTACAGTATATAATAAATGTTCATTTTTTTCCGACAATAAATGTGAATTCTTCTTCATGGAAATATAAGACATCCCCTTAAAATAAGACCTAGCGCATCTTTTGGAACAGAAATTAATATTATCAGGGAAACACGGTATCTTAAACTAAAAAGCAATGGATGAAATATTCCAACAAAAAATAAATAAAAATAAAAGCAAGGACAATAACACAAAAACCAGCCCGTCACCAGATGCAAGCCCGTCACAGATGCTTTTCTATATCTCCTTATTATCCAACATATTAGCTTATCCAACGTTCTGCTGGCCCGTTTATGTTGGATAAGTAAGACTCTACTGTATCTTAAACTAAAAAGCAATGGATGAAATATTCCAACCAAAAAAATAAAATAAAAGCAAGGACAATGACACAAAAACCAGCCCGTCACCAGATGCAAGACATCGGGTCGGTTGCTGTCTTTGTGTTGGGATTCACAACACTTTGTATCCAGTCACAACTTTTATTCTATCCTGGTTGAGGAAGCCTAAGCTGGAGCGGTCACAAAAACCATTTTGGAGGAGTAAACCAAGTCCACAATGTAGGCGATGAGGTTGAAATAAGTGAGGAAGGTCACGCCTAGACGGTTGTTCCATGTTACGCAAGTAATTCTGTTACACGGATCTGGCCTCGAATAGTTTTTGAAGCTATAGAGGGGCCACACAACAGCGGCCGTAATGTACAAGAGGACCGCCAAGACGTTGTAGGCCACCAGGACTTTCTCCAAAGGGAACGGCAAGGAGGCGAGGCAGCGCCCGACGGTGAGGATGATGATGACCAAGGTGATGATGAAGCAGATGCAGTAGACAGCCAGGCTCCACTGCAGACCCGCATAGAGATCATAGAACGTGTAGTTGGCCACCAAGGAGAAGATGAGACACGCCACATAGGCTTCAAAGACCTTCAGGAGGCCAGGGATGGTGGCCAGGAAGCCGCTGATCTCCCCTTCTTTGGCTCGGGTCAATCCCACCTCGACGGCGTAGGCGACGAAGCAGAAGCAGGACATGGCGGTCGCCGCGGCTATGTAACTGCAGTCGTTGCAGTACGGGATGAAAGTCGACGGGTAGACAATGGAGGTGGTGAAGATCATGAGGGCGGCCAGCATGGAGAAGGCGGAGGTGAAGTCCTGCCAGGAGATCCGCAAGGACTCGGTCAAGCCGGCCACTTCCACAACCACGACCAAGACGGAGATGCTGAAGCAGAAGCACCAGGTAAACATGGACCAGGCGCCGTAAGAACCATAATTGCTGTGGTGGACGGACGCGAGGCTGAAGGCCGCACAGGACAAGAGGATCTCCAGGAAGCGGACGATGCCCAGCGGAGAGATCAGGGAGCGGACGTTGGGCTCTAGCGTTGGCATCGTGGCACCGAGAAGGACCCAACGCAAGTGCGAGGAATTTGAGCGTGGCTACGAAGCTGTTCCTTCGGTGTGTGTCAGAAACACGGAGAACAGTTGCTGGAAGTGAAACGCCCAGTCGGAGCGGAAGAGATTAGCCCGCTTTAGTTCCTTCTTTGCCAGAGCATCCAAGACGGGAAGTGGACGTGTTGATGTGAAGCGAAGGTGAGAAACCGGGGAGCCATATATGGGTCGCTCTTTCTTGGCAGGCCTTTCAAAGGGAGGAGCAAGACTTCTGGAAGATGCTTGTACAGGGAGGTACCCAATACTTGGCAAGGAGCTCGGGTGCGTTGGAATGCATGGGTGGATTTGAATATTGAAATTCTTGCCGGTTATTTTTTTTAAAAAAATACATCCCTTGGCAACAGATCCTTTTAGGAAGTGAGAGGCAAGTTGATGATTAACAAAAGAGAGGATTAAAAAGTAACTCTGCTCCCGGCCATTCTGCCATGGCTGGCTGGGCAGGTGCCACCGTAGCAAGCCACACGTAACAAAGTAGCAAAGCAGGTGGAATGAAGAACGATCGAGAATTTATTATGATTTATTTTATTTAATAAAAGAACATGCTTAAAATTAAAAAATGATACAAAAAACCCAAAGTGGGACAAATCATGACATATGTTCCAAAAGTAGCAAAGCAGGTGGAATGAAGAATGATCGAGAATTTATTACGATTTATTTTATTTAATAAAAGAACATGCTTAAAATAAAAAAGTGATATTAAAAAAACCCAAACAAGTGGGACAAATCATGTGGTTTCTACTGGAACTATGCTCACTTAACAGTCTTGATACAATAATTTGTTTTCTGAAAATAATATTCATACACGTCTAACATGCCCGCTTGCAGAAAGCACGCGAATCTGGAGTTTGGAATTGCAATTATAAGTCTCTATTAACATACAATATGTAGGAGCCCCCTGGCGAAGTGTGTTAAAGCGCTAAGCTGCTGAACTTGCAGACCGAAAGGTCCCAGGTTCAAATCCCGGGAGCGGCTTGAGCGCCCGCTGTTGCTCCAGCTTCTGCCAACCTAGCAGTTCGAAAACATGCCAATGTGAGTAGATCAATAGGTACCGCTCCGGCGGGAAGGTAATGGCGTTCCATGCAGTCATGTCAGTGGCCACATGACCTTGGAGGTGTCTACGGACAACGCCGGCTCTTTGGCTTAGAAATGGAGATGAGCACCAACCCCCAGAATCAGACATGACTGGAGTTAATGTCAGGGGAAACCTTTACTTATAACATACAACATAGTAGTACTGCTGAATATGAAAACAGAGGCATATTAGTGGCTACTGTCGGTATTCAATGGCCACCTTCTCATTAGTACAATTTTTGCAGAAGTCACTAGTGTATACTTAGAAAATCCCTATTGATGCAGGCCAAAATCCCGTTGGCTTTCTTAGCAGCCACATCACATTGCTGGCTCATGTTTAACTTGTCCACGAGGACTCCAAGGTCTTTTTCACATGTACTGCTGTCTAGCCAGGTGTCCCTCATTCTGTATCTTTGATTTCCATTTTTTCTGCTGAAGTGAATTATCTTGCATTTGTCCCTGTTGAACTTCATTTTGTGAGTTTCGGCCCATCTCTCTAGTCTGTCAAGATCGTTTTGGATTCTGCTCCTGTCTTCTGGAGTGTTGGCTCTCCCTCCCAGTTTGGTGTCATCTGCAAACTTGATGATCGTGCCTTCTAACCCTTTGTCTAAGTCCTGACCCTGGGTCCCCAAACTAAGGCCCGGGGGCCGGATGCGGCCCTCCGATGTCATTTACCTGGCCCCTGCCCTCAGTTTTATAATATAATATATTGTATATACATATAATATTGATAATAATATTATAATGTAATACAATATAACACTAATAATAATACCATATAATAATATTAATTATATATTCTATATTACACATAATATTACTAATAATATTACAGTATTGTGATATAGTTCAATATAGTAATATATAATGCTAATATTGTGCTATATTAATAATATATTGTATGTACACATAATTTGTAAGCCACTCTGAGTCCCCTTTGGGGTGAGAAGGGTGTGATACAAATGTAGTAAATAAATGCAGTAAATAATAAATAAATAAATAAATAAATAAATAAATAAATTTTAGACTTAGGCTCACCCAAAGTCTGAAATGACTTGAAGGCACACAACAACAACAACTTGAAGGCCCGGGGCTGTGGCGCAGACGGGAGAGCAATGAGTCACTGACCAGGAGGTCATAAGTTCGAGGCCCGCTCGGAGCTATGTTATTTGTCTTTGTCCTGTGTTAAAAAGGCATTGAATGTTTGCCTAATATGTGTAATGTGATCCGCCCTGAGTCCCCTTCGGGGTGAGAAGGGCAGAATATAAATGCTGTAAATAAATAAACAACAACAACAACCCTAATTAACTTGACTATCTCATTGGCCAGAAGCAGGAGCACACTTCCCATTGAAATCCTGATCAATGTATGTTGGTTAAAATTGTTTTTATTTTTAAATATTGTATTGTTCTTTCATTGTTCTTGTTCTTGTTGTTATTGTCGTTGTTTTTGCACTACAAACAAGACATGTGCAGTGTGCATCGGAATTTGTATTTCTTTTTCAAATGATAATCTGGCCCCTCAACAGTCTGAAGGATTGTGGACCGGCTCTCGGCTTAAAAAGTTTGAGGACCCCTGGTCTAAGTCCTTAATAAAGATGATAAACAGACCTAGGAGGAGGGAGCCACTGCTGCAAAGGAAGGCGTATGCGGAGCGAAGGAGGAGGGAAAGGCACCTAGTGTATCTTTGGGAGCAAAAATTAATACAGTAGAGTTCTGGTTATCCAACATATAGGGGCGAGCCAAATGTCGGATAACCAGATCTGTTGGATAATAGGGAAACCAGGGGCTTGGCAAGGAGGCAGCAAAGCTTCAAGCCCAGTGCTTGGCAGGGAAGGAGGTGACTCCCGGTCCCTCCCGGCAAGCACCCGGCTACCTGTTGTAACTCCGCCATCACTGTCTGCTTTGCAGCAGAAGTTGGAGTGGGATTCAGAGTTTGATTTGGATTTTGGGCCCATTCAGCACTTGGATCATAGCCCAATGCATTTTCAGGTGCCCGGGCTTGAACTGCCAGCAAGATTTTCTGCAGCTTAGCCGCTTAGCCCAGCCCCAATAATACATAGTGTTGCATAGTGTTACAAAATTTGGAAGAAAAATTCTGTCCCTGGTTTGAAAGTGCTATTTCCTGTTTAATTGTGCCGTTCTCACTTTGAAAGTAGTCGTTCTACTCCAGAAACTTCATTTTTTGTGCCTGCCACAAAGTACAGTAGAGTCTCATTTATCCAACACTCGCTTATCCAACGTTCTGGATTATCCAACGCATTTTTGTAGTCAATGTTTTCAATATATCGTGATATTTTGGTGCTAAATTCATAAATACAGTAATTACTACATAGCATTACTGCATATAGAACTACTTTTTCTGCCAAATTTGTTGTCTAACATGATGTTTTGGTGCTCCATTTGTAAAATCATAACCTAATTTGATGTTTAATAGGCTTTTCCTTAATGCCTCCTTATTATCCAACATATTTGCTTATCCAACATTCTGCCGGCCCGTTTATGTTGGATAAGTGAGACTCTACTGTAGGTTGAATTGGCCGAGACTCGATGAGAGATTCATTCAAAAACTAGAGCAAAATGTGCTGCAATTTGTGCAAAACGTTTCTGCACTTTATGAAACCTTTTCCATGTTTTATGATAGAACCATGACTGCGCTCCATGCAGTCATGCCTATGGCCACATGACCTTGGAGGTGTCTGCAGACAACACCGGCTCTTCGGCTTAGTAATGGAGATGAGCACCAATACCCAGAGTCGGACACGACTGGACTTAACATCAGGGGAAAACCTTTACCTTTACTATGATAGAACCAAATAAGAAATGAAATTTATAACAAAGGAATAAAAATTGTGTTATGTACATAGGGTAATTGGTTTGTGTTCTGCTCCATACATTTCCTTCCAGCCACAAATGGGACAGAAATGAAAGACTTTGCTTCTGAAAAGGCCTGGGTTGTACTCAAAGCCTCTTTTGTTTGCTGAGCAAACAAAGCAAGGTCTAACCACCAAGCCCAGGTAGCGCAGAACAAAGAAATGGTTTATTGTACGATTTGGTGTGGCTTGTTGAGACATTTTTTAAAAACCCAGCCTTAATAATTAAAAAAAAAGTGCAGCAGATTCAAGGAAAATCTTTGGTGCTTTCCTATTCATATCTTCACAACTATGGTATTCATTTTTAAATCTATATATATAAATGAGTGATAGCATCACGGCGACCCACAAAACAACAAAACTACAGGCCCCCCAACCTCAAAATTTGACAACACAACCCATCATCCACGCCTCTAGGTTGATACAACAAAAAGAAAAGACAAATAAAGTCCTAATTAGAAGGAGAGCAATAATTGTTTTTATCCAATGGCTGCCAGTTTAGAGGGCAACCAATAATAATAATAATAATAATAATAATATTATTCTTATATCCCGCCCCATCTCCCCGGAGGGATTCGGGGCGGCTTACATGGGGCCATGCCCAGACACGACAGCACAAATCAGAGAAAACATTAAACCGAGCAGTAAAACTTCAACATGATTAAAAACAGTCATAAAAGTCAATATACACAATAATATTAAAATCCCGATTTGGGTCAAAAGATCCAGGCCAAGGTGCAAAGCAATATCAAGTTATCAGGGAGGGATAATTATACCAACCAACTCAGCCAAGGGACAGCCAGGGTTCAGTTAGGGGACAGGCAGACTTAGGCCTCACTTAGGCCTCTTCCACAGACTATCTAATTTGCACTGGATTATATGGCAGTGTAGACTCAAGGCCCTTCCACACAGCTATATAACCCATTTATAATCTTATATTATCTGCTTTGACCCACATGACCTTGGAGGAGTCTACAGACAACGCTGGCTCTTCGGCTTAGAAATGGAGGTGACCACCAACCCCCTGAGTCAGACATGACTGGACTTAATGTCAGGAGAAAACCTTTACCCTTTACCTTAACTACCACCAATTCCTCAATACTTTATTTCCCATACCACCGGACTTTGCCACAGCAACGAGTGGCCAGCCACAGCTAGTCATTAATATACTAAAAAAAACCTCTTAAGATTAAAGGGAAACATGCTTTTTCACAACTCACCTATTTTGCTCGAGGAAATATGTTAGTTGGTTTGGAAATACAGCAGACAGGCTAGTTGCTTTAAATCAAATGCCAGGCTTCCAATTCCTATGGAGCCCCCAGTGGCGCAGTGGGTTAAACCCTTGTGCCGGCAGGACTGCTGACCTGAAGGTTGACGGTTCGAATCCAACCTGGGGAGAGCATGGATGAGCTCCCTCTATCAGCTCCAGCTCCATGCGGGGACATGAGAGAAGCCTCCCACATGGATAGTAAAAACATCAAAACATCCAGGCATCTCCTGGGTAACGTCCTTGCAGACAGCCAATTCTCTCACACCAGAAGCGACTTGCAGTTTCTCAATCCTATAAATCCTAGTCATGCAAACTGAACAAATTTTCCAGCTTCTGCAATAGATACTAACACCACGATTCACAAATATTATGCAACTCCCAGGACGAACAACATTTTCCTTTGTCTGTCTAGTCTGCTGAGTTCTCATTTGCTCACATTGTAAGTATGGCGCAGTGTGCGCTGAGCTGCTGAACCAAAAGATTGCAGGTTCGAATCCGGGGAGCGGAGTGAGCACCCGCTGTTAGCCCCAGCTTCTGCCAACCTAGCAGTTCGAAAACATGCAAATGTGAGTAGATCATTAGGTACTGCTCTGGCGGGAAGGTAATGGCGTTCCATGCAGCCATGCCAGTGGCCACATGAACTTGGAGGTGTCTACGGACAATGCCGTCTCTTTAGCTTAGAAATGGAGATGAGCACCAACCCCCAGAGTGTGAGTAGATCAATAGGTACTGCTCCGGCAGGAAGGTAACGGCGTTCCATGCAGTCATGCCTATGGCCACATGACCTTGGAGGTGTCTACGGACAATGCCGGCTCTTCAGCTTAGAAATGGAGATGAGCACCAACCCCCAGAGTCGGACACAACTGGACTTAACTTTACCTTCTTGCATTGCTTTGCCCAGAACTGGACAAAGGAGAACTCAATTCCAGCAGAAGAGAACGGGGCTATGACTTTTCTTGATCACATTGGCTTTTTTAAACTATCACATCACACTGTTGAATTATGTTCAGCACTTGATCGCCTAGATCATTTTCTAGATCGTTGTCTCTGAGTATAGGTTTTGCAAGATGCTGAAGGGCCTGCAAATATGCCATATGCCAGCAAATATGGAAAACACAAGATTGGCTATCAGATTGGAAAAAATCAATTTACATCCCCATACCAAAAAAGGGAAACGCTAAAGAATGCTCAAACTTCCGTACAGTGGCCCTTATTTCCAGGAAGGCGATGCTCAAGATCCTGCAAGGAAGACTCCAGCAAGACATGGAGCGAGAGTGGCCAGATGTCCAAGCTGGGTTCAGAAAAGGCAGAGAAACCAGAGACCAAATTGCCAATATCCGCTGGATAATGAAGCCGGGGAGTTCCAGAAAAACATCTACTTCTGCTTTATTGATTATTCTAAAGCCTTCGACTGTGTGGATCATAATAAACTATGGCATGTTCTTGGTGGTCTGGGGAGACCAAGTCACCTTGTCTGTCTCCTGAGAAATCTGTATAAAGACCAAGTAGCCACAGTCAGAACAGACCACGGAACAGGAGACGGGTTCCAGATTGGGAAAGGAGTTGTATACTTTCACCCTCCCGATTCAACTTGTACGCAGAACACATCATGCGATATGCGGGGCTTGAGGAATCCAAGGCCGGAGTTAAAATTGCTGGAAGAAACATGAACAACTTTAGGTATGCAGATGATACCACTCTGATGGCCGAAAGCGAGGAGGAGCTGAGGAGCCTCATCACCAAGGTGGAAGAAGAAAGTACAAAAGCTGGGTTGCGGTTAAACATCAAGAAAACCAAGATCATGGCAACGACACCTATTGACAACTGGCAAATAGAGGCAGTGACAGACTTTATATTTCCAGGCGCAAAGATCACTGCAGCCAGGAAATCAGAAGATGTTTCCTTCTTGGGAGGAGAGCAATGGCCAACCTTGACAAAATAGTGAAGAGCAGAGACATCACACTGGCCACGAAGGTCCGCATAATCAAAGCCATGGTCTTCCCCATAGTCACCTATGGATGCGAGAGGTGGACCATAAGGAAGGCTGAGCGAAGGAAGAGAGATGTTTTTGAAGGAAAATCCCGAGCGTGCCTTGGACCTTGGCGAGAACATCCAACCAGTCCATCCTCCAGGAAATAATTCCCACACTGGAGGGAAGGATATTGGAGGCGAAGATGAAGTATTTTGGCCACATCATGAGGAGACAGGAAAGCTTGGAGAAGATCACGATGCTGGGGAAAATGGAAGGAAAAAGGAAGAGGGGCCAACCAAGGGCGAGATGGATGGAAGTGACTGGCTTGATCTTGAAGGAACTGGGGGCGGCGACGGCCGACTGGGAGCTCTGGCCTGGACTGGTCCACGAGGTCACCAAGAGCCGGAGACGACTATGCGACTGAGCAGCAGAAGGGCCTGGAGTTTCTTTTCCCAGGAGTCAGCAAAACTCTCCCCACGAGAAGACCAAAAAAAAGACACAGCACTCTTCGGAATTTCTCTTTAATGTGTAAACTGGAGATTCACAACCTGCCTGAGGAATATAAAATGCAATCGGGCGGAAGGATGAGCTGGCTTCCCGGAGATGGTGGTGAGCTTTTCCATCCTGCTCTGGCATCCTTGGGGATCTCCGAAATCCCAGGACTCTTTGCCTTCTCGGATGAAAAAATATAACAAAAAGGAGCCCGGCACAAGGCAAGAAGGACAATTTTAGGCTTTTCTGACCTTGCAGAAGCCTTCAAACCACTCCTTCCCAACCTGAGTCCTTTCAAACAGCAATCATTCCTGGTGCAAATAGCATAGGAATGCGAGGATGTTTTGCCAGGAACAGAAATAGGTGCGCCCTTCTTTGCTCGCAAAGTTTATGGGCTCAACTTTTTCATGTCATGGTTCTGAAGCTCCATCTCCCGAGCCAAGAAGCACAAGATTAGAAAAATGGGGAGAATACGAAAGATAGCTAGGCATGGGCAAAATGGGGCTCAGGAGTGGGTTGGGTGGTGACCTGGAGATCTTCACCCCGGAGTCCGGGTCTCCTTGGCCAAGGGTGAGCAAAGTCCAGGAGATGGTTGTCCTGCAGATGGATGTCTTGGTGTCCAACACAAGAAGCTGGGATTTCACCATCTTTCTGATGAGAAGAGACAGAAACCAAGGGAGGTGGACGTCTGGAGAGAACACACCAGTCTGTAGAAGCCTTTGGGGAGCGGGGTCGGTGAGGCCTGGGGAGGGATGGATGGGGCAGGAGAGGCCACGCTATCCCTGTCACTCAAAGGTGGCTCTCGGGCTCTCCGTTGACAGCACTCAGGGCCAGGCATTGGCCTCCCTTGGAGGCCTGGTTGCTTTCGTTGAGACGCCGCACGCGATACTGCTCATAATGCACGTTGTGGGTGATGTCTTTGAGGTCCTGCAGGTGAGACCTGGGAAAGAAGAAGACAATGGATTGACATGGCAAAAAACCACACTTCCAATGACTACACCAATCTGAGACAACCACCAATGACATCCTGTTTGAAGACCCTGCAAGCATACAACGGATGCACCTCTCTGACTGTACAATACTGAAATGATCTCAGTCTGCCCTGCACATGGTGGTCCAGATATCAAGCATTGGAACCAATCTATATCTATATATATAAAAGAGTGATGGCATCAGGGCAGCAGACAAAACAACAAAACTACAGGTCCCCCAACCTCGAAATTTGACAACACAACCCATCATCCACGGCTCTAGGTTGATACAACAAAAGGAAAAGAAAAATAAAGAGCAATTATTGTTTTTATCCAATTGCTGCCAGTTAGAAGGCTAAGCTCTGCCCACTTGGTCTCCTAGCAACCCACTCAGCCCAGGGGACAGGCAGAGTTAGGGCTCACTTAGGCCTCTTCCACACTGCCTATAAAATACAGATTACCTTATTTTAACTGGATTATATGGCAGTGTAGATTCAAGGCCCTTCCACACAGCTATATAAACCATTTATAATGGACTTAATGTCAGGAGAAAACCTTTACCCTTTACCTTGACTACCACCAATTCCTCGAAACTTTATTTCCCATACCACCATACTTAGCCACAGCAACACGTGGCCGGGCACAGCTAGTGTGTGTGTGTGTGTGTGTGTGTGTGTGTGTGTATGTATATATATATATATATATATATATATATATATATATATGTATGTATGTATATATGTATATATGTATATATGTATATATATATAAAAATGTAATGTTCGTTTGTAGGACTGAGTAAACAACAAAACCACTGAACCAAATCACACCAAATTTGGCCACAATATACTGACACATCCAAGGTATGTCATTCATTCACCCCCCTCCCCCAATAAAACACCTGGGAAAGGAGAAGAGACTGGACCAACGTAGCAAAAATCCATGCTTCCAATGACTAAACCAGTATGAGACCACCACCAATGTAATCCTACTTGCAAACATACAAAGGATGCACCTCTCTGACTGTACAATACTTACCGTATATATTCGAAGATAAGCCGAGTTTTTCAGCCCTTTTATTTGAGCTGGAAAAGCCTCCCTTGGCTTATAATGGGGTCAAGGCCAAGGCTGGGCAACAGAACCTGGAGGCCATCGCTTGCAATATAGGATATATTCCTCTGTTACCCTCCCTTTTCAGTATGTTTTCAAAGCCTCCCTCGCTCTTAACCAAGGGAATGTTTTGAAAAGAGAGAGAAGACCTTGCAAGTCAGGAAGAGAAATATATATATATATATATATATATATACACCCATTAATCTTGTAAAAGCATTTCCCCCTGAAATATTTGTTAAACTCTCCTACAGATACATAGGCATTAACCCCCCCCCCCCCAATGCATTTGCAATCCCTATGTATAGTCGAAGGCTTTCATGGCCGGGATCACAGGGTTGTTGTATGTTTTCCGGGCTGTATGGCCATGTTCCAGAAGTATTCTGTCTAGATGTTTCGCCCATATCTATGGCAGGCATCCTCAGAACTTTACAACCTCTGAGGATGCCTGCCATTGATGTGGGCGAAACGTCAGGAGAGAATACTTCTGGAACATGGCCATACAGCCCGGAAAATATACAACAACCCTGGGATCCCTATGTACTTATATATCTCTATCTATCTATCTATCTATCTATCTATCTATCTATCTATCATCTACATTAATTTTATATATGAATTTTCCCCTCATATGTTTGCAGGTCTTTGCAAATCCTATATACATATAGATCCATGTACCTGTATATCTGTATCCCTATATATATATTATTTAACTTACTGATGCCTCAGTTTATGTAATTTCATTGGTATCTATTTTTATTTTGAAATTTACCAGTAGCTGCTTCATTTCCCACCCTCGGCTTATACTCAGGTCAATAAGTTATCCCAGTTTTTTGTGGTAAAATTAGGTGCCTCGGCTTATATTCGGGTCGGCTTATACTCAAGTATATATGGTAAATGTTCTCAGTCTGCCTGGGCGCCTCCTTTGTTCAGAGTTGTTAGCTACCAGTATTTAACAAAACTCAAAAATCAGAACAGTAAATAAGAAGCAACACTCTGAAAACAGAAGGGTTCCAGACATGAATCAACCAGGGGCAGCTAACGACTCTGAACAAAGGATGCCTCCAGGCAGGAAGAAGCCAGGAGATGAAGCTATTCAATGCTAATCAAGGTGATTAACTACAACATTCACTGACAAAGAGTTCTTCTCTCACCCTGGACTTTCCACAGATATATATATAAACCTCCCTTGCTTAGTTTCTCCATAGACCTCACAACCTCTGAGGATGCCTGCCATAGATGTGGGCAAAATGTCAGGAGAGAATGCTTTTGGAACATGGCCATACAGCCCGGAAAACATACAACAATGCTATGGGTACTACTTAAAGTGCACACACGCAAATAATAGTCTTTTTTTTTTGAGTCCACCACTCACCTGATTAAGAGATCCCGCAGCAAAGGAAACTCGCAGTGGGCAGGGTTTTCCACTGAAAGACAAGAAATACAAGAATTAGCAGAATTATCTGCTACAATCACCAGGAAAAAAGGTGTTTGGGTGATCCAATGGAGAACCTTGACTGGTTGTGGCAGAAGGTTCGGAGCCCAGGAACTAGAAAGAGTTGCTTTTCTGAATGACAGTTCCCAGAACCTGCAATCTAAGGGCACTCTGAACTCCACCAGTGATGGACCTGGAACTAACTTGGCACACAGAACTTCCATAACCAGCAAAAAATACAACGAATCAGTACAAGAAAACCGCACTACAAACTAGAGCTGACAGCTGGCACCACAAAACATTGCATGGAAAGTTCTTTGACAAAATTGAAGGAAAAGCTGATAAGGAGAAGACCTGGCTCTGGCTCACGAATGGGACCCTGAAGAAGGAGACAGAAGGCCTGATCCTTGCAGCCCAGGAGCAAGACATCAGGACAAAGGCAATTCAGGCCAAGATCGAAAAATCAGCTGATGACCCAAAATGCAGACTGTGCAAGGAAACCCACGAAACCATTGATCATATCCTCAGCTGCTGTAAGAAAATCGCACAGACAGACTACAAACAGAGGCACAACTAATGATAATAATAATAATGTTCGACTTGTGATTTTGTGATACGAAATCCAGCATATCTATCTTGTTTGCTGTGTCATAATAAAATAATAATAATAATAGTGTCCAACATGTGATCCAGTACAACAGCCAGCAGAGTGTCTGCTGTGGACTCATCTTATTGTGTTTCAGATAATAATAATAATAATAATAATAATAATAATAATAATAATAATAATAATAAACCAGAACATCCTGTCCTGGGGGCCAAGACATCCATGTACTTGGAAAGACTGCTGTCCCAAATGGCATACCATCTAAAATCTGTGGGGAGGGAATGGGAGTCAGTAATAAACTACAAAGGATGCTGCGTAAATTGGTTCGGTTCTGTGCTGTGAAGATGCAGCATCCAAATACAATAAATAAATGAATGGGTTATAGTGCTACCAGTCCATCCGTTTCCTTTTCAACATACCATATATACTCGAGTATAAGCCGACCCGAATATCACAAAAAACTGGGATAACTTATTAACCCGAGTATAAGCCGAGGGTGGGAAATGCAGCAGTTACGGGTAAATTTCAAAATAAAAATAGATACCAATAAAATTTCATTGATTGAGGCATCAGTAGGTTAAATGTTTTTGAATGTTTACCGTATTTCAAAGAAAAGCAATAAACTAGCTCTATAAGTGGAAAAGTAGGGGCAATAAAAGCAATATGGTATCAACAATAACCTAATAATAATAATAATAATAATAATAATAATAATAATAATAATAATAATAATAATAATAATAAAAACTTCATTTGGATCCCACCCTATCTCCCCATGGGGACTCAGGCCGGCTTCCAACATAGTAACAGGCAAACATTCAATGCTTATATAAACAATGCAGAGCTAGATATAGATCTATAATTATAGATATTAATTTCACATATTCATTTTCCTCTGAAGGGTTTGCAAATCCCTGTTTTTGTGTGTGCATTTCCCCTACAATATTTGCAAGCCATATATATATATATATATATATATACACACACACACACACACACACACACACACATACACACACACACACAGTAGAGTCTCACTTATCCAACATAAACGGGCCGGCAGAACGTTGGATAAGCGAATATGTTGGATAATAAGGAGAGATTAAGAAAAAGCCCATTAAACATCAAAATAGGTTATGATTTTACAAATTAAGCACCAAAACATCATGTTATACAACAAATTTGACAGAAAAGTAGTTCAATACGCAGTAATGTTATGTTGTAATTACTGTATTTACAAAATTAGCACCAAAATATCACATTATATTGAAAACATTGACTTCAAAAATGCGTTGGATAATCCAGAACGTTGGATAAGCGAGTGTTGGATAAGTGAGACTCTACTGTATATACACATATTCTCATATCTATCTAGACATGTCTATATATATTTGTGTGTTCATTTCCCCCTGTAATATTTCCAAGCCCTATATATAGGTAGGTAAGAATATATTCATATCTATCCAGACATCTCTCTTTATATAGATATTTGCAGAGACTTGCAAACATATGAGGGTAAATTCATATATAAAAATAATGTATATGTATGGCTACAGATACACAGGTACATGGATCTATATGTATAAAGGATTTGCAAAGACTTGCAAACATATGAGAGGAAATTCATATACAAAATTAATGTACATAGATAGATACACATATAAAGGTACATAGAGGTTGCAAAAGCTTGCAAGGGGTTAATGCCTATATATCTGTAGGAGAGTTTAACAAATATTTCAGGGGAAAATGCTTTCATAAGATTAATGAATATATATTTTTCTTCTTCCTATCTTGCAAGGGCTTCTCTCCCTTTTCAAAACATTCCCTTGATTAAGAGCGAGGGAGGCTTTGCAAAAGAAAACACACTGATAAGGGAGGAGAAGAGAGAAATAGATCACATATTGCAAGCAATACCCTGCAGGCTTTGCAAAAGTAAACACACTGATAAGGGAGGAGAAGAGAGAAATAGATCCCATATTGCAAGCAATACCCTGCAGGCTTTGCAAAAGTAAACACACTGATAAGGGAGGAGAAGAGAGAAATAGATCACATATTGCAAGCAATGCCCTGCAGGCTTTGCAAAAGTAAACACACTGATAAGGGAGGAGAAGAGAGAAATAGATCACATTGCAAGCAATAGCCTACAGGCTCCCTTGCCGGCCTTGACCCGAGGGAGGCTTTTTCAGCTCATAAATAAGGGCCGAAAAACTCGGCTTATCTTCGAGTATATACAGTAACAAAAGGATGGAAGATGTGCTGGGAGAACATGGAAGAGTCCTAGCTGGGGCAACTTAAAAGTTCTGTGTTTGACGCATGTGATTAAAAAGTTCAACTGGAAACATCCATCATTTCGGACCAAGTGACAGCAGGACACGGGGACAAGGGGTATGTGATGAGGGTTTCATGGAAAAGGGGTGATATAAGGGACGTCGGAATATGGGCCTCATGCAGGTGGGCTGAGAAGCCATTCTAAGCAGTGGGAGCAACAAAGGAGCAAAGATGGAGGAGTGCTGTGTGTTGACCAAGCGGAAGGGAGCCGGGTGCGATTTGCGGGAAGAAAGCGGCCGGGAGAGGGACGGCATTCGATCCCTTCCTTCTCCGACTGACATGACATTTCGGGTGTATCTTGGAAAACGGAAAAAAGAGCTGGGATTGTAGAAGGTAAACAGCAGGAGGGCAGAGGGTCAAGCACATTCTCCACTGTGGATTCCTTGATTCCAACACCCTTTTGCAGCTATTCAAGAGCACACCCATTTCTGAACATTTAGTCCTGCTGTTCGTGCTAATGTGGGGATCTTTGGCAACCCAACCTCCGGAAAATAGTTTTGATTGAGAATAAAATCTCTGCATGAAACCTGCTGAACACGAGGGGGCAGCAGATTCTTAAATACTGACGTGGTGGTTAAAGGAAAGCAATGGGATATATATTGTGGAAGGCTCTTGTGGGTTGCTATGAGGTTTTAGGGGCTGTATGGCTATATTCCAGCAGCGTTATCTCCTGATGTTTTGCTACATCTGTGGCTAATAGTATCTTCAGAGTTTCTGTTGGCAGTGAAGCAAGTGGAGTGTGTGTATGTGTATGTATGTGTGTATATATATACACACACACATATATACATACACGAGGGTTGAATGAAAAGTAATGCCTCCACCTTCGTAACTCCTCAGCAGATAACAGTCTTGGTATGCAGCAAGTCCTGGCTTGTTCAGTAGACTCTCCTCTACAGTTAGTTCCATTTGGCGGGAAGCGTTAGCATTGAACAGTTGTGTTGTTAAAGTGCGAAGTATGGAACCCTGTGCAGACGGGGAAGCCTTAGCATTGAATGGTTGTGTTGTTAAAGTGCGAAGTATGGAACCCTGCGCAGATGGGGAAGCCTTAGCATTGAATGGTTGTGTTGTTAAAGTGCGAAGTATGGAACCCTGTGCAGACGGGGAAGCCTTAGCATTGAATGGTTGTGTTGTTAAAGTGTGAAGTATGGAACCCTGCGCAGACGGGGAAGCTTTAGTATTGAATGGTTGTGTTGTTAAAGTGCGAAGTATGGAACCCTATGCAGAGTGGGAAGCCTTACCATTGAACGGTTGTGTTGTTAAAGTGCGAAGTATGGAACCCTGCGCAGACGGAGAAGCCTTACCATTGAACGGTTGTGTTGTTAAAGTGCGAAGTATGGAACCCTGTGCAGAGTGGGAAGCCTTAGCATTGAACGGTTGTGTTGTTAAAGTGTGAAGTATGCAACCCTGCGCAGAGTGGGAAGCCTTAGCATTGAACGGTTGTGTTGTTAAAGTGCGAAGTATGGAACCCTGCACAGACGGTTGGTCAATGCGACTTAAGCAACGTGCAGTCATTGAATTCTTGACAGCAGAAAGTGTCACCCCAAAGGAGATTCATCTGAGAATGCAAGCGGTTTATGGTGATTGTGTGGATGTGAGTCCTGTGCGTCGTTGTGCAAGTAAGGTACACGATGGGTCCTGTGAGACGTTGGTTGCGGAAACAGAGTGTCGACTTCTTCTGTGACACCTTCAGAAAACTCGTTCATCGTTGGCAGAAATGTATCCAATTGTCTGGTGATTATGTGGAAAAGTGAATAGTGGTAGTTAAAGAGCACATTCTAAGGATTATTTCTGCGTTTGATTTATTAAAATATTCCCAACCCAAGTAACGAAGGTGGAGGTATTACTTTTCATTCAACCTCTCGTAGTAGCTTGGGGACCCGGCGGTACCTGGTTCATTTGAGAAAGGCAATGTTTGTCTGTGTTCCAAGTGTAGTCTAGATCCAATGTCAGCTGGGTTCAGTGGGTGCAGGTGAACTACAACTCCCATATGCAAGAGCCATCGTCCATGGTCCAGATGCAGGTGTAACGCTGTGGCAACATGGTCATACAGCCCCCAAAACTCCAATCTATATATATATATATATATAATAGTAATGGAATCACGGCACTGGACAAAACAACTAAACTAAATGCCCCACAACCTCAAAAATTGACAGCACAACCTCTCATCTACGCCTTTACGTTCACACAACAAAAAGAAAAGAAAAATAAAGTCCTAGCCACAGCAACGCGTGGCCAGGCATGGCTAGTAAGAGATATAATTTCTAGAAACAATATTAAATTTGATTTAATGAAAACAAATGTGTTTGTTTGTTTGTTGTTGTTGGGTTTTGTTGTTTGGGTTTTTTTGCATGCTGATCCTCAGTCACCAAACGGGAAATTGCAACAGACGGCATTGCCCAAATGAGAAAAATTGCAATGCTCCTTGACAAAACTATATGCCCGTTTTAGCAAATTCAGGGTGAAAATCAAGAAACTGGCACTTTGTCCAGTAGGAAGGTCCCAGGTTCGAAGCCTTGCACTTTCCAGGCAAGTCTGGGCATTCCTACCATTCAGGGGATGCAATATTGATCGTGAGGGACTTTGTGTTCTGCAAATGCCGGGACGGGGGATGCAAGAGAGGAAGGGAACGATCCAGGGCCGTGGCAATACCTGTCCTGCTCCCAAGGGCCTTGCAATGCGGGCTGCGGGAAAAGTGTGCGGAATCGGAAAGAGAAAAAAGACGTTATTTTCGCAAGCGACATTTGGAACTGGCGGACTTTGAGGAAGCAAGAGGAGAGAAACAGCAAAGCGGAGAGAGCGGAGAAGAAGGAGCGCTCTGATTTCACTTAAAACTGATATGGTTCCATTTGATGGGATCCTTGAAAGGACATTCAGCATTTTTAGCCACTTTGAGTGACCTTCAGGAGAGATAAAGCAGGGTATAAATAAACATAATAATAGTGATAATTTTGAGCCTGGATCTAGCAAATTCCTAAATCCTCTAAATAATAATAATAATAATAATAAAAATAATAATAATAATAATCAGCTGCTGTAAGAAAATTGCACAGACAGACTACAAACAGAGGCACAACTATGTGGCCCAAATGATTCATTGAACTTATGCCTCAAGTACCACCTCCCAGCAGCAAAGAACTGGTGGGATCACAAACCTGCAAAAGTATTGGAAAATGAGCACGCAAAGATACTGTGGGACTTCCGAATCCAGACTGACAAAGTTCTGGAACACAACACACCAGACATCACAGTTGTGGAAAAGAAAAAGGTTTGGATCATTGATGTCGCCATCCCACGTGACAGTCGCATCGACGGAAAACAACAGGAAAAACTCAGCCGCTCTCAGGACCTCAAGATTGAACTACAAAGACTCTGGCAGAAACCAGTGCAGGTGGTCCCGGTGGTGATGGGCACACTGGGTGCCGTGCCAAAAGATCTCAGCCGGCATTTGGAAACAATAGACTTTGACAAAATTATGATCTGTCAATTGCAAAAGGCCACCCTACTGGGATCCGCACGCATCATCTGAAAATACATCACACAGTCCTAGACACTTGGGAAGAGTTTGACTTGTGGTTTTGTGATACGAAATCCAGCATGTCTATCTTGTTTGCTGTGTCATACAATAAAATAATAATAACCATCTTGTTTGCTGTATACTAATCTTGTTGTGCATCAAATAATAATAATAATGATCTTGTTTGCTGTGTATTAATCTTGTTGTATATCAAATAATAATATAATAATAATCTTGTTTGCTGTGTACTAATCTTGTTGTGCATCTAATAATAATGATCTTGTTTGCTGCATACTAATCTTGTTGTGCATCAAATAATAATAATAATAATAATGATGATGATAATAATAATAATAATGTTCGACTTGTGATTTTGTGATACGAAATCCATCATATCTATCTTGTTTGCTGTGTCATACAGTAATAATCTTGTTTGCTGCATACTAATCTTGTTGCGCATCAAATAATAATAATAATGATCTTGTTTGCTGCATACTAATCTTGTGTATCAAATAATAATAATAATAATAATGATCTTGTTTGCTGCGTACTAATCTTGTTGTGCATCAAATAATAATAATAATAATAATAATAATAATAATGATGATGATGATCTTGTTTGCTGTGTACTAATCTTGTTGTGTATCAAATTATTATTATTATTATTTAGATTGGGACCAGAAGAGAAATAATTCGGTGACATAGGTTGTATCTGTGATGGGGCCAAGAATGTATCCCATGCATATAAGTGGGTTTTATTGTAATTATATAATGTGAACGGACCCTTTATATTTACTGCCAGGGATTCGAGACAATACCATCAATTTATTTATTTATCACACCGTTCTCACCCTAAAGGGACTCAGAGCAGCCTTACAAAGGCAACAATTCGATTTTTTTTATCATGTTAGAAGTGACTTGGGAACATACTGCAAGTCGCTTCTGGTGTGAGAGAGCTGGCTGTCTACAGAGACGTTGCCCAGGGGATGCCCGGATGTATTACCATCCTGCTGGGAGGCTTCTCCCAGGTCCTAGCAAGCTAGAGCTGACGGACAGGAGCTCACCCCGTCTTGTGGATTCAAACCATCAGTAACCCAACCTTCAGGTCAGCAGTCCAGCCGGCACAAGGCTTGCAATGGGGGCTTGTATGCGTTGTTCTGCTTCTGGCCATACCAAAATGAAAAACCAGAACTTAAGTTACCTTCAATAATCCCCCACTTGGTTTTGCGGCCCAGAACCTTCTTGCCGTTCACTTGGTGCTCCTTGTCTGCTCCAACCACAGCAAAAGGGATTTTCTCCTGGAGTAAGAAAACAAGAGAAAGTAATCCCAGAGATATCCAAATATTCCTGACCTTCTTTCTGGACGACCCCCTTTGCAACGCCCTAGTGTTCACGAGATTTCAACCTTTGATTGGTAAAAACTGTTAATGTGGGATTTGTGTATTGGTAGTGTTTAAATGAAATTTGTGTCTTGGTTTGTATTGCATACTGATTGCATCATCCAGAGCAGAGGTTCTCAAACTTTTTAAACAGGGGGCCAGTTAATGATCCTTCGGAACGTTGGAGGGCCAGACTATAGTTGGCCACCGAGCAATAAATAATAATAATAATAACAACAATAACAACAACAACAATAATAAATAAGAGGGTTGGAAGAGACCCTTTGAGCCATTGAGTCCAATCCCCTTCTGCCTTTGTGCACCGAAAGCACAAGCAAAGCATCCCTGACAGATGGCCACCCAGCCTCAATGTTAATAATAATAATAATAATAATAATAATAATAATAATAATAATAATAATAAAGAGGGTTGGAAGAGACCCCTTGGGCCATTGAGTCCAATCCCTTTCTGCCTTTGTGCACCGAAAGCACAAGCAAAGCATCCCTGACAGATGTCCGCCCAGTCTCAATGTTAATAATAATAATAATAATAATAATAATAATAATAATAATAATAATAATAAGGGTTGGAAGAGACCCCTTGGGCCATTGAGTCCAATCCCTTTCTGCCTTTGTGCACCGAAAGCACAAGCAAAGCATCCCTGACAGATGTCCGCCAAGTCTCAATGTTAATAATAATAATAATAATAATAATAATAATAATAATAATAAGGGTTGTAAGAGAAGAAGAGACCCCTTTAGCTCAACCCCTTCTGCCCTTGTGCCGTGGGGGCCGGATAAATGGCTTCGATGGGCCACATCCGGCCCCCGGGCCTTAGTTTGGGGACCCCTGATCCAGAGTGTAACATAGTCTGTAAAGAGTTAATTACTGAGAAGCTTTGATGACCTTGATGTGTGGCTGGAACTGGGGAGTGTCCAGACACAAGTGTGTATGCATTACTGATTGCATCAGTTCTGTTCTGTTCTGTCTGCCTAGAGTGAGAGTCCTGTGTTTGTCTGCAAGTCTGTTCGTCTTTATTACTGCTTTCAGTAAAACTTGTATATAGTTTTACCAAAGTCTCTGGATGTCACTTTGTTCTCCATTCCACTGACTCCAACTACTGCTGCGCTGCGTAAATTACTCTGACAATTGGTTATGGGCCCAGATCCCAGTACCTAGACTGGACCAGAGTTCTGGAGTTTGGAGTGGAGAGAAAGTTGGAGCTGCGACTGTGACCAGAGACGAGACCCGCTGTTTTGCGTAAATTACTCTGACAAAAACTTTTTAAAAAATAATTTAAAAATAGTGGATAATGAAAACATACTGAAACTTGGCAGGCTTAAAATCGTAAATGTTGCCTACAAGTGTGCCATGATTCCTTTTTATTGGCATAAGTATGACGGAGAAACGAGCCTCAAATTTTTCCCCCTTGCCACAGATGGAATGAATCTTCACGAAACAATTCTGAAGCTCACAAGTATACCTCACAACCCCTGAGGATGTGGGCAAAATGTCAGGAGATCATGCTTCTGGAACATGGCCATACCACCCGGAAAATGCACAACAAACCACTGATTCCGACCATGAAAGCCTTTGGCAACACATCGAATCCCACTAGGGCTCGCAGAATGAAAACAAAATGTCAACATGACATTGTCAGTCCAAACCTGGCAACGTGCTGACCTCTTGAATCTATATATATATATATAAAAGGGTAATGAAATTTCGGTCTAGGACAAAACAACAAAACTATACATCCCAGAAACACTAAACTTGGCAGCACAACCCCTTATCCATGCCTCTACGTTCATACAACAAAAAGAAAAGAAAAATAAAGTCCTAATTAGAGGGAGAGGAAGAATTGTTTTTATCCAATTGCTGCCAGTTAGAAGGCTAAGCTCTGCCCACTTGGTCTCCTAGCAACCCACTCAGCCCACCCAGCCTCTCAATAATAATAATAATAATAATAATAATAATAATAATAATAATAATAATAATAATAATAATAATCAGCTGATGACCCAAAATGCAGACTGTGCAAGGAAACTGATGAAACCATGGATCATATCCTCAGCTGCTGTAAGAAAATTGCACAGACAGACTACAAACAGAGGCACAACTATGTGGCCCAAATGATTCATTGGAACTGATGCCTCAAGTACCACCTCCCAGCAGCAAAGAACTGGTGGGATCACAAACCTGCAAAAGTATTGGAAAATGAGCACGCAAAGATACTGTGGGACTTCCGAATCCAGACTGACAAAGTTCTGGAACACAACACACCAGACATCACAGTTGTGGAAAAGAAAAAGGTTTGGATCATTGATGTTGCCATCCCAGGTGACAGTCGCATTGAAGAAAAACAACAGGAAAAACTCAGCCGCTATCAGGACCTCAAGATTGAACTTCAAAGACTCTGGCAGAAACCAGTGCAGGTGGTCCCGGTGGTGATGGGCAAATTGGGTGCCGTGCCAAAAGATCTCAGCCGGCATTTGGAAACAATAGGCATTGACAAAATTATGATCTGCCAACTGCAAAAGGCCACCCTGCTGGGATCTGCACGCATCATCCGAAAATACATCACACAGTCCTAGACACTTGGGAAGTGTTCGACTTGTGATTTTGTGAAACGAAACCCAGCATATCTATCTTGTTTGCTGTGTCATAATATAATAATAATAATAATAATAATAATAATAATAATAATAATAATAATAATAGTAATAATACAATCCTAAGGTTAGCAGATACCCCTAAGGGTCATCCAGTTCAACTTCCTTCTACCATGCAGGAGGACACAATCCAACCACTCGTGACAGATGCCCATCCAATATCTGCACAATAATAATACACATCAAATCATAGCATCAGACAGTTAGGACACACCCCTAAAGGCCATACAGTCCAACCCAATTCTGCCATGCAGGACACAATCCAAGCACTCCCAACAGATGGCCACCCAGCCTCTCAATACTAATACTAATACTAATAACATCATCATCATCATACAATCCTAAGGTTTGGAGTGATCATCCAGATCAACTTCCTTCTACCATGCAGGATGACACAATCCAAGCACTCCTGACAGATGGCCATCCAGCCTCAACAAGTTCTCACCAACACCACCAGCAACACCACAGCAACGCGTGGCTGGGCACAGCTAGTCTACGTATATAATCTATCTATATAATAAAATTCAGTGTTTGTATGTGTGTATGTGGCAGCTTTCTGATTGGCCGCCACTTCCACAGGCCACTGTGACCGCCAGGAAGGACAGACCTGGACCAAACTTGTGACACATAACCCCTATGACCCATTTTACATCCTGGTGCCATTTGGGGATGATGGGCCACGGATGACGAGATTTGCAGTACTTTTGAATGCTACACCTCCCACAGACCAGTGTGACCAGTGAGGGAACTGGACCAAACTTGACACACAGTACCCCTGTGACCCACTTTACATCCTGGTGTAGACTGGGGCAGGATGGACCAAGGGTGATAGGATTTGCAGTACTTTCCCTCACTTCTTGAGACCACAGCAACTGCCACAAATCACAGAACTGAACCAAACCAGGCACACATATCCCAAATGACACACTTCACATGTTGCAGCAGTTTGGTGGAGGATGGACCAAGGATTATGAGATTTGCAGTACCTTCATCCAGTTCACCTCCCACATACCACTGTGATGCCCATGAATGACGAAACAGTATTAAACTTGACACGCAGGTGTAGGGTGGCCCACTTTACATCCTGGTGCAGTTTGGGGGAGGAGGGACCATGGATGATGGGACTTGCAGTATCTTCACTCACTTCCCGGGATCACTATGGCCTCCAACAATGACGGATCAAGACCAAACTTGGCACATAGAGCCACCATGACACACTCTACATCTTGGCACTGTTTTCACAGGATGCAACATGGATGATGGGACTTGTAATACCTTCACTCACTTCCTGAGAACACTGTGACTCCCACCAATGATGAATAAGGACCAAGCTTGGTACACAAAGCCCTCATCATCCACTCCACATCTTGGTGAGGTTTGGAAGAGCTTTGGGCCATGGATGATGGGTCTTACAGTATGTTCACTCCCTTCCCGAGACCACTGTCACCCCCACCAATGTCTCATCAAGACAAAACTTGACACAGAGAACACCCATGACTCACTCTACACCCAGGTGCAGTTTGAAGGATGATGGACCATGGACGATGGGACTTGCAATACCTCCACTCATTTCCTGAGAGCACCGTGACCCACACAAATGACTGATCAAGATCAAACTTGGTATATAGAGGCCCCATGACTTACTCTACATTCTGGCACTGTTTGGAGAGGGATGGACACTGGACGATGGGACTTGCATATGGGAGTTGGAGTTCATCTGCACCCATTGAACCCAATTGACATTGGATATAGACTACACTTGGAAAACAGGCAAACGATGCCTTTCTCAAATGACCTGGGCATCGTCGGGTCCCTAAGCTAGTATAACATAAAAGCAGAGTATGGTGTTTCATGAACAGGCAAATGCTGGCAAAGGAAACAGTAATATCATTGCAGCTGCAAGTGTATTTTAAGTTCTAAATAAAATAAACAAACATCTCCTAGTTTGGGCTCAGTCCGACCTACAACTCAGATTTCTATGGGGTTGGCCATTACCTACCCGGATTTTGTCATTCAGAAGCCTGTCATCCGGGTCCTCGTCAAAGTCCACTTGTGGGTAGACATGGATCCCGTGGGCCTTCAAGTCTTTCTGAATCTGCCAAAACAAAAGTATAAGAGGTCCCTGAGTCCCAGCTCTGACATGTCATGGGATGCTGGTTGTGAAGTGATTTATAGTTTCCAAATCATGGCCTTCCTGCAAGCTGGACAGGAAGTGTCCCAGAAGCAAGCAAAAATACAGCAGAGTCCCTTCTCAGCAACAACATGCTTCAGCCCGTCTATCAGCAAAGTCCAACTGCCAGCAACTAATCTTTATCTACAGCAGGGGTCCCCAAACTAAGGCCCGGGGGCCGGATGCGGCCCTCCAAGGTCATTTACCTGGCCCCCGCCCTCATTTATAATATAATATTTTTATATCCGTTCTAATAATATAATATATTGTATATACATATGATATTGATAATGATATTATCATTTTATACAATATAATACTACTAGTAATAATACTATACATTAATAATATGTTATATATTACATACAATATTACAGTATAGTGGTATAGTTCAATATAGTAATATATAATGCTAATATTGTGCTATGCTAATAATATAATATGCTGTATGTACATACAGCTGCTCTGAGTTCCCTTCGGGGTGAGAAGGGTGGGATATAAATATAGTAAATAAATATAGTAAATGAATACATAAATAATTTTGGACTTGAAGACACACAACAACAACAATCCTAATTAACCTGACTATCTCATTGGCCAGAAGCAGGCCCACACTTCCTATTGAAATCCTGATAGGTTTATGTTAAAATTATTTTCATTTTTAAATATTGTATTGTTCTTTCATTGTTATTGTTGTTGTTTTGCACTACAAATAAGATATGTGCAGTGTGCATAGGAATTTGTTCATTTTTCCCCCCCCAAAATGATAATCCGGCCCCTCAACAGTCTGAAGGATGGTGGACCGGCCCTCTGCTTAAAAAGTTTGAGGACCCCTGATCTACACACTGTTTAGTAAACTCCTGGGTTCAAGTTTCATCCAAAATATCTGAAGGCTTTAATTTTCAACGTTGCAGTATATACAATCAGGATACGCAGATCCACTTTCCTGGGTTTTGCAGAGTCATCAGATAGTCACATACAACATAGGTGGATATTCACACAGAGTCACACAGGAGAGAGAGAGATGGATTCTTTCATCCTTCCTATCTAGTCACCTGCTTAGGTCATCAGTAAGAGACATTGAGTGGTGCAATCCTCACATGGTTATGGCCATATTACCACATCCCTCTAGGTATTGCATCATGACGTTCACAGTCATTACCCAGGTGCTACAAGGGTTGAATGAAAAGTAATGCCTCCACCTTCATAACTCCTCAACAGATGGCAGTCCTGGTCTGCAGAAGGTTTAGTAGACTTGTTTAGTAGACTCTCCTCTGCAGTTCCATTTGGCGGGAAGCCTTAGCATTGAACGGTTGTGTTGTTAAAGTGCGAAGTATGGAACCCGGCGCAGACAGGGAAGCCTTAGCATTGAATTATTGTGTTGTTAAAGGGCGAAGTATGGAACCCTGCGTAGACGGTCGTTCAATGTGACTTAAGCAACATGCAGTCATTGAATTCTTGACAGCAGAAGGTGTCACCCCAAAGGAGATTCATCCAAGAATGCAAGATGTTTATGGTGATTGTGTTGATGTGAGTCCTGTGCGTAGTTGGGCGAGTAAGTTTAAAGATGACGAGGTGGGAACATCTGACTTGCGTGACAAACAAAGAGTTGGACGCCCTGTGACAGCAACCACAGAGTTTCACAAGCAAGAGGTTGACATAGTGATTCAATACAATTGTCGTATCCCTCGGAGAGAAATTTCAAGCATCATCGGCATTTCACAAGAATGTGTGGGTCACATTATTGCTTGGCTTGGCTATCAGATATTGAGAGAACTGTGAGACGCTGGTTGCGGAAACAGAGTGTCGACTTCTTCCGTGATGGCTTCAGAAAACTTGTTCATCGTTGGCAGAAATGTATCCAATTGTCTGGTGATGATGTGGAAAAGTGAATAGTGGTAGCTAAAGAGCACATTCTAAGGATTATTTCTGCGTTTGATTTATTAAAATATTCCCATCCAAACCCAAGTAACGAAGGTGGAGGCATTACTTTTCATTCAATGCTCGTATTATTACACCATATGCTAATCAAACTGTATTTTTTTTTCTATGACTAGAAATGCTGTGCCATTTCTAATAGGACATTCGATAGGGATGGCACCCTGCAGGGCCTCCTCCTCGTGTGCTTACCTTCTGCTTGAACTCTGCCCGCTCCTCCAGGGTCAAGGTATCTGCTCGGGCAATGACTGGCACCACGTTGGTGATCTTGCTGAGCCGCCGCATGAATTCCAGGTCCAAGGGACGCAGCCTGCGGGGAAAAAACGTGGACATCATTACGTGGCTGGAGCTGCCATGGTCTACATAATGGCAGTTATATTATTGTTATAATGGTTGATTGGAGTTAAGAGATCCTAGGTTTTGGTTATTCATTATGCCAAAAGTAATGATCATTCACATAACCAGGGAGCTGGTTATATGGGTTAAACCCTTGTGCTGGCTGAACTGCTGGCCTGAAGGTTGCCAGTTCGAATCCGCGAGACGGGGTGAGCTCCCATCTGTCAGCTCTAGCTTGTAGGGACATGAGAGAAGCCTCCCAGCAAGATGGTTAAACCCTTGTGCCAGCTAAACTGCTGACCTGAAGGTTCGGTTGCTGAACTGAAGGTTGCCAGTTCGAATCTGTGAGACGGGGTGAGCTCCCGTCTGTTAGCTCTAGCGTGCAGGGACATGAGAGAAGCCTCCCAGCAGGATGGTTAAACCCTTGTGCCGGCAGAACTGCTGACCTGAAGGTTGGGTTGCTGACCTGAAGGTTGCCAGTTCGAATCCGCGACACAGGGTGAGTTCCCATCTGTCAGCTCTAACGTGTGGAGACATGAGAGAAGCCTCCCAGCAGGATGGTTAAGCCCTTGTGCCGGCTGAACTGCTGACATGAAGGTTGGGTTGCTGACCTGAAGGTTGCCAGTTCGAATCTGCGAGACAGGGTGAGCTCCCGTCTGTCAGCTCTAGCTTGTAGGGACATGAGAGAAGCCTCCCAGCAGGATGGTTAAACCCTTGTGCCGGCTGAACTGCTGACCTGAAGGTTGGGTTGCTGACCTGAAGGTTACCAGTTCGAATCTGCGACACAGGGTGAGCTCCCATCTGTCAGCTCTAGCTTGTGGGGACATGAGAGAAGCCTCCCAGCAGGATGGTTAAACCTTTGTGCCAGCTGAACTGCTGACCTGAAGGTTGGGTTGCTGACCTGAAGGTTACCAGTTTGAATCCGCGAGACGGGGTGAGCTCCCGTCTGTTAGCTCTAGCGTGCGGGGACATGAGAGAAGCCTCCCAGGTGTGCCCTGGGCAATGTATCTGTAGATGCCAATTTTCTCACACCAGAAGCAACTTGCAGTATGTTCTCAAGTCGCTTCTGACACGATTTTAAAAAATTCTACACAGAAGCAGAATACCACTGTGTCCTCATTAGAACAGTGTAGATACTGAACAATCTGGTCACAAGGCATATTAGTAAGAATACATACATACGGTAGTGCTAGATAAGACCAGAGCCAGCGAGGCATAATGATCGGAGCGTTGGACTATTTTCCAAGCCCGGATTTCCTCCTTAAAACTGTCCTTTTCCAGAGATTATCCCACCGCATGGCTACACTAATATTATTATTCTATTTTGGTCAGGGTTCCACCAAAGAGAAAGAATGACCCTGTCTTATCAGAGGTGAAAGAACAGCTGTTTGAAAGCCTCATCTTGGCACTCCAACTTTCTCCTTTAGAGTGGCAATGCCACTTTCTGTCACTAGGTGCCACTGTTAAATATATACTATATTTATGAATTTAGCACCAAAATATCACGATGTATTGAAAACATTGACTACAAAAATGTGTTGGATAATCCAGAATGTTGGATAAGTGAGACTCTACTGTATCCAGTATATCCCAATACATCCCCGAAAGGCACTGGATCCCATCTGTTCTGGGAAGCTAAGCAGGGTAAGCTCCGTTTATTACATGGATGGGAGACCGAGTCTTCCAACGAATGGGATCAACTTGGATTTAAAAGACAAACATTCCTCTTGCAATTCTTAAAAGGTTTCGTCTGAGTTGGACATCTATGAACTTATAACTCAGAAGGTCTATCTGTATTATTATCTTATCTATATATATAAAAGAGTGATGGCATCAGGGCAGCGGACAAAACAACAAAACTACAGGCCCCCCAACCTCGAAATTTGACAACACAACCCCTCATCCACGGCTCTAGGTTGATACAACAAAAAGAAAAGAAAAATAAAGTCCTAATTAGAGGGAGAGGAATAATTGTTTTTATCCAATTGCTGCCAGTTAGAAGGCTAAATAAATAATAAAACAGAACAATACAATCTCTAAAATCAGAACACTAAATAAAGAACAACACTCTGAAAACAGTGGAATTCCACACAGGAAACAATCAGGGCCAGCTAACACCTCCCAACAAAGTATTCCCATCACCAAAGTCAAATCCTCTGTTTTCTGAGGGCCACAGACAGTAGAAGCACATAAAATATCTCAAACACCACTCTGAAAACAAGGGAATTCCAGACAGGAAACAATCTGGGCCAGCTAACACCTCCCAACAAAAAGTTCACTCAGGGAGGAAACAGCCAGGCTTTAAAGCTGCAAGGCTAATCATTTCCCCTAATTGCAGCATTCATACTTGCTTCCAAAAAACCCAGAAATATTGTATATTCACAAGCTTTAGGAAATAATATCCCCTGATAGCGCAGCGTGTTAAAGCGCTGAGCTGCTGAACTTCTGGACTGAAAGGCCACAGGTTTGAATTGGGGGAACGGAGAGAACCCCCACTGTTAGCCCCAGCTTCTGCTAACCCAGAAGTTCAAAAACATGCAAATGAGAGTAGATGAATAGGTACCGCTCCAGTGGGAAGGTAATGGCGTTCCATGCAGTCATGCTGGCCACATGACCTTGGAGGTGTCTATGGACAATGCCGGCTCTTCGGCTTAGAAATGGAGATGAGCACCAACCCCCAGAGTCAGACACGACTGAACTTAACGTCAGGGGAAAACCTTTACCCTTTACCTTAATTACCACCAATTCCTCAATATTTTATTTCCCATACCACCAGACTTCGCCACAGCAACGCGTGGCCGGGCACAGCTAGTATATATATATAAATGTAATGTGCATTTTTCCCATGGAGTAAACAACAAAACCACTGGACTAAATCACACCAAATTTGGCCACAAAAGACATAGTCATCCAATCTATGTCTTTCAATAAAAAAACCCTGGAAAAATAAAAGTCCAAATTACAGAGGAAGAGCCGTTCTCCCCCTGGCTGCAAGTCAGAAGGGTAGGCCCCGCCCCTTTAGGCCCCACCCACTTCATGTCATAGCGACCTCCTCAGCCACAATGGCACCCAGGGGACAGGCAGGGTTCACTTAGGCCTCTTCCACACTGCCTATAAAATACAGATTATCTGATTTGAACTGGATTATATGGCAGTGTAGACTCAAGGCCCTTCCACACAGCTAGATAACCGAGAATACCAAGGCAGATTATAAATATAATATATAAATGAAGAACAACTCAGAAGACAGGGGAATTCCAGACAGGAAACAACCAGGGGCAGATAACACCTCCCAACAAAGGATTCCCCCAGGCAGGAAACGGCCAGGCTTTGAAGCTGAAAGACCATTAAATCCTACTCATTCTGGCTAATTGCAGCGTTCATACTTGCCTCCAACAGACAAGATTTCGTTCTCCCATCCTGGACACTATTCCACAGGGATATAAACCTCACTTGCAAGCTTTAGGAAATAACATATACTAACTACAGTAGAGTCTCACTTATCCAACATAAACGGGCTGGATAACATTGGATAATTGAAAATGTTGGATAATAAGGAAAAGTCTATTAAACATCAAATAAGGTTATGATTTTACAAATAAGCACCAAAAAACATCATGTTTTACAACAAATTTGACAGAAAAAATAGTTCAATACGCAGTAATGCTATGTAGTAAGTATCACGATGTATTGAAAATATTGACTACAAAAATGCGTTGGATAAACCAGAACGTTAGATAAGTGAGTGTTGGATAAGTGAGACTCTACTGTACTTTATTTGCCATACCACCACACTTTGACACAGCAATGCGTGGCCGGGCACAGCCAGTGTATTATTTAAAATGTGAAAGAAGAAGAATAGAAACACAGAGCTGGAAGAGACTGCAGTCCGGCCCACTGTCATGCAGGAAAAGCACAAACAAAGCACCTCCAACAGATGGCCATTCCAAGTCTGCTTAAAAGCCTCCAAAGAAGGAGTTTCCACTGGACTCCAAGGCAGAGAGTTCCATTGCTGAATAGCTTTTACAGTCCGGAAGTTCTTCCTAATATTAGGTGGAATCTCTTTTCCTATAATTTGAACCTATGGCTCCATTGAATCCTAGTTTCCAGGGCAGCAGAAAACAAGCCTGCTCCGTCTTCCTTAGGGCATCCTTTCATAAATATAAATAAATGTATTTATTTATACAGGGCTCTTATGTCTCCTCTCAACCTTCCCTTCTGCAGGTTTAATGGACCCAGAACTTTAAAATGCTCCGCACAGGTATTAAGACCTTTAATCATTTTAGTCGGCCACCTCTGAAAACCTTCCAGTTTGTCGACAGTAAAGGTAACGATAAAAGTTTTCCCCTGACATTAAGTCCAGTCGTGCCCGACTCTGGGAGTTGGTGCTTATCTCCATTTCTAAGATGAAAAGCCAGCGTTGTCCATAGACACCTCCAAGGTCATGTGGCCACTGGCATGACTCCATGGAGTGCCGTTACCTCCCCACCAGAGCGGTGCCTATCGATCTACTCACATTTGCCCCCGGTGGCGCAGCGTGTTAAAGTGCTGAGCTGCTGAACGTGCGGATTGAAAGGTCGCAGGTTCGAATCCGGGGAGCGGAGTGAGCGCCCGCTGTTAGCCCCAGCTTCTGCCAACATAGCAGTTCGAAAACATGCAAATGTGAGTAGATCAATAGGTACAGCTCTGGCGGGAAGGTAGCTGGGTAGCAGCTGCAGTAGAGATGTCAAAATAAAGAGTGTAGGGCCAAGAGCACACCCTATCATACACACACACATAAGGAGATGGAATCTGGCAATTCATTTTCCTTGTTTTGTTTTTGTTTTTTAAAGACGGAAAATAGTTTGTTTTAATTGAAAATGACAGAGATTCCTGGCAGGTACTGAGGTATGCCAGGCATGAATCGCTCCCTTGCCTTGCCTTCGCTGATCAAAGCGGCCCCAGTGGTCTTCGCTATCAGACCTGTTGGCTGCCCAGGTAAACAGGGAACCTTTCCCCAAAGGAATGGAATCCCCTCGTGTGCCAAACTCAAGCCTTTTCTGGCAGCAGAGAACGTATTTTTGGAAGGGATCTCCCCCCATAGCTCACCCACTGGCCATGCTAAGAACTATAGGCCAAAGCTGTGCCTGGGTGCCCTTGTTTGCCTGGAGCAAAGCCAGGAAATGAGTGAATAGCCCAATTGTATCAATCTATTGATGGACATAGACTCTAAATAATTGCCCCGTGCAGAATTACAATATTGCTCATTTGGTAGTGCAGGTAATTTGCTTTGCAGGTTTTCTCAAAAGCAAGCTCAATGGAGGCAACACCATCAAGGCCATAAACACCTGGGCCATGCCTGTCATAAGATATACTGCTGGCATCATAAACTGGACACAGATGGAACTGGACAATTTGGACAGAAAAACAAGAAAACTCATGACCATTCATCCTTCACTGCTCCCTTGCAGTGATGTTGACCGGCTATATCTGCCTAGAAGATCAGGGGGCAGAGGACTCTTACAAGTAAAACAAACACTCAAAGAAGAACAACATGCCCTGGCAGAAGATGGAAAGCAAAGTGAAGAACCTGCTTTGATTGAAGTCAAAAATCAGAAACTCCTCAAAGCACAGCAGACAAAAAACCAGTGCAAGAAAACCGCACTACAAACTAGAGCTGACAGCTGGCACAACAAAACATTGCATGGAAAGTTTCTTGACAAAATTGAAGGAAAAGCTGATAAGGAGAAGACCTGGCTCTGGCTCACGAATGGGACCCTGAAGAAGGAGACAGAAGGCCTGATCCTTGCAGCCCAGGAGCAAGACTTCAGAACAAAGGCAATTCAGGCCAAGATCAAAAAATCAGCTGATGACCCAAAATGAAGACTGTGCAAGGAAGCCGATGAAACCATTGATCATATCCTCAGCTGCTGTAAGAAAATTGCACAGACAGACTACAAACAGAGGCACAACTATGTGGCCCAAATGATCCATTGGAACTTATGCCTCAAGTCCCACCTCCCAGCAGAAAAGAACTGGTGGGATCACAAACCTGCAAAAGTATTGGAAAACGAACATGCAAAGATACTGTGGGACTTCCGAATCCAGACTGACAAAGTTCTGGAACACAACACACCAGACATCACAGTTGTGGAAAAGAAAAAGGTTTGGATCATTGATGTCGCCATCCCAGGTGACAGTCGCATTGACGAAAAAAAACAGGAAAAACTCAGCTGCAATCAGGACCTCAAGATTGAACTTCAAAGACTCTGGAAGAAACCAGTGCAGGTGGTCCTGGTGGTGATGGGCACACTGGGTGCCGTGCCAAAAGATCTCAGCCAGCATTTGGAAACAATAGACATTGACAAAATCACGATCTGCCAACTGCAAAAGGACACCTTACTGGGATCTGCGCGCATCATCCGAAAAGACATCACACAGTCCTAGACACTTGGGAAGTGTTCGACTTGTGATTTTGTGATACGAAATCCAGCATATCTATCTTGTTTGCTGTGTCATAATAAAATAATAATACAGACAATGCAACCCAACATGGGGCGAGAAAGACTTACCAGTGACCGGTGGGTGGCACAAAATAAACGCAGGCGTGAACGCGAGTGTCGGGGATTTTCCGTTTGCGGTTGATGAGAATCTCTTCTCTTAAGTAGCGTTCGTACTGTTCGTTGATGAATTCAACAATTGGCTCCCAGCTGTGTGCAAGGAAAATAATATGATGACAGGTTTCATTAATCACAGATACGACAAATATGTTATCTATAGGATTTTCCCAGTCCTCCAGTGCCACTCGATGGCCAGAGAACATCTTGTGAGGAATCTCTAGGTCCTCCAGTGTGATTCTGTGGTCAACTTCCAGCTAATGTTGACCATCAAGTCTCTCTGAAGGATCCGGATATACCTAAAGATACGATCTCTCAGATTAAAAAGAAATAGCAATTTTCAATTCCGTAGACACCTCCATGGTCATGTGGCAACTGGCAAGACTGCATGGAGCGCCGTACTAGTACCTACTGCGGTACCTATTGATCTACTCATATTTGCATATTTTCGAACTGCAAGGTTGGCAGTCAGGAGAGAATGCTTCTTGAACATGGTCAAACAGCCCAGAAAACTCACAGCAGCCCAGTGATTCTGGCCATGAAAGCCTTCGACTACACATTGATTTGCTTCTAACTAAAGTTGTTTCTAACTACAGTAGAGTCTCACTTATCCAAGCTAAATGGACCGGCAGAAGCTTGGATAAGCGAATATCTTGGATTATATAAGGATTGATCAAGGAAAAGCCTATTAAACATCAAATTAGGTTATGATTTTACAAATTAAGCACCAAAACTTCATGTTATACAGTAGAGTCTCACTTATCCAACACTCGCTTATCCAACGTTCTGGATTATCCAACGCATTTTTGTAGTCAATGTTTTCAATACATCGTGATATTTTGGTGCTAAATTCGTAAATACAGTAATTACTACATAGCATTACTGTGTATTGAACTACTTTTTCTGTCAAATTTGTTGTCTAACATGATGTTTTGGTGCTTAATTTGTAAAATCATAACCTAATTTGATGTTTAATAGGCTTTTCCTTAATCTCTCCTTATTATCCAACATATTCGCTTATCCAACGTTCTGCCGGCCCGTTTACGTTGGATAAGTGAGATTCTACTGTACAACAAATTTGACAGAAAAAGTAGTTCAATATGCAGTAATGTTATGTTGTAATTACAGTATTTACGAATTTAGCACCAAAATATCACGATATATTGGAAACATTGACTACAAAAATGGCTTGGATTATCCAGAGGCTTGGATAAGCGAGGCTTGGATAAGTGAGACTCTACTGTAGTTCCTTCCAAGCCTAGAATCAGCAACACACTACAAATGCAACAATCCACGTGTGCTCCACTTTCTCCTGGAGGTATCAATACCAAAGGCTCTTTCTTACCAGTTTTGATTGTTAATTTGATCCCCAAATCCTGGTGTGTCCGTCACTGTCAACTTCATCTTCACCCCTTTCTCTTCAACAACTGCCAAGAACAGAAAGAAGATCATTAGTTTAGAGGCTCTGAAATCCACCCATAACACTATGCAACAAAATCTGAAATAATTTTCTGTTCCTGGTTTGAAAGTGTGATTTCCTGTTTAATTGTGCAGTCCTTACTTTGAAAGTAGCTGTTATACTCCAGAAACTTCGTTTTTGTGGCTGCCCCAAACTAGATTGAATTGGTTGAGACATGAGATCTACAGTATATACTCAAGTATAAGCCGACCTGAATATAAGCTGAGGCACCTAATTTTGCCACAAAAAAACCAGGGAAAATATTGACTCCAGTATAAGCCGAGGGTGGTAAATTTCAGAAATAAAAATAGATACCAATAAAATTACATTAATTGAGGAATCAATAGGTTAAATGTTTTTGAATATTTACATCAAGCTCTAATTTAATAATAATAATAATAATAAAACTTTATTTATATCCCGCCACCATCTCCCCAGCGGGGACTCGGGGCGGCTAACATGGGGCCATGCCCAAAGCAATACAATATAATAAAATATAAAACAGCATATCATAACATAATTAAAAATAATACAATACATAATAATAAACATCACATCAAGAAATCAAGATAATTTAAGATAAGATTGTCCAACTCTGATTAAATCAATATTCTCATCTTCTTCAATGTAAATGTGCTTATGTTTTTTAATATTTTTTTTAATAATAATAGAGTAAAATAATACATATAATAATAATAAATAAAGGAAAATAATACATGTAGTAATAAATAGAGTAAAATAATAAATATAATAAGATCAAAGTGAAATAATAAAAGTATTATTAATAATATTAAAATAGAGTAAAATAAATGTAATAATAGCAACAATAATAAAAATAATAAATGTACCATATATTCTTGAGTATAAACTGACCCAAATATAAGCCAGCTAGGACCCTCACTCGAGTATAAGCCGAGGGGGGCTTTATTCAGTCTTTAAAAGAGGGCTGAAAAACCAGGCTTATACTCAAGTATATACAGTATATATACAGTGGAGTCTCACTTATCCAACACTCGCTTATCCAACATTCTGGATTATCCAAGCAATTTTTGTAGTCAATGTTTTCAATACAGTAGAGTCTCACTTATCCAAGCCTTGCTTATCCAAGCCATTTTTGCAGTCAATGTTTTCAATATATCGTGAAACATGCTGCAGGATATCCCACAAAAAACAAAGGTTTTGCAGTTTAATAAACTTTTTTCATGTTTTTATGATAGTCCCAAACTACAAATCCCAGGGTTTCATCGGATGCAGCTGCGGATATCTAAGTGGCATCACAGTGCGGTCACTACACGTTGGAAAATATGCTTGGAAAAAAGGGGGTTTCTGGCCGTGGCATCCTGATGTTGTCGTTGAATGCAAATCCGCTCCCAGTCTTTGCTCGGAAGAAAGCCGTGTCTGGCCACACGAACTCCGGGAAACAATGGCTCTCTTGTGAGTCTCAGCCACGGGGCCACCGGAGCATCACCATGGCTACGTTCCAAAGAGGGGCAGACTAGTCATAATGGGCTATCTATGGTTCCCACCACAATCCCCAGCACAAAGAGCCCCCATGACAAGCAAAAAATATTGGGGAAAATTCACCTTGATTTGGGAGAGTTGTAGTTCACCTACATCCAGAGAGCAGTGTGAAGCCAAACAATGATGGAGCTCGTCCAAACTTGGCACACAGACCTGATATGCTGAAATTTGATTACTGTAGGGCAGGGGTCCCCAAACTTTTTAAACAGGGGGCCAGTTCACAATCCTTCAGACCGTTGGAGGGCCAGACTATAGTTGACCACCGAGCAATAATAATAATAATAATAATAATAATAACAACAACAACAACAACAACAACAACAACAACAACAACAACAACAACAATAAAAAGAGAGTTGGAAGAGACCCTTTGGGCCATTGAGCCCAATCCCCTTCTGCCTTTGTGCACCGAAAGCACAAGCAAAGCATCCCTGACAGATGGCCACCCAGCTTCAATGTTAATAATAATAATAATAATAATAATAACAACAGCAATAATAATAAAAAAGAGGGTTGGAAGAGACCCTTTGGGCCAATGAGTCCAATCCCCTTCTGCCTTTGTGCACCGAAAGCACAAGCAAAGCACCCCTGGCAGATGGCCACCCAGCCTCAATGTTAATAATAATAATAATAATAATAATAATAATAATAGAAATAATAATAAAATAGAGGGTTAGAAAAAACCCTTTGGGCCATTTTGTCCAATCCCCTTCTGCCTTTGTGCACCGAAAGCACAAGCAAAGCACCCCTGACAGATGGCCACCCAGCCTCAATGTTAATAATAATAATAATAATAATAATAATAATAATAATAATAATAATAATAATAGAAATAATAATAAAATAGAGGGTAAGAAAAAACCCTTTGGGCCATTTTGTCCAATCCCCTTCTGCCTTTGTGCACCGAAAGCACAAGCAAAGCACCCCTGACAGATGGCCACCCAGCCTCAATGTTAATAAATAATAATAATAATAATAATAATAATAATAATAATAATAATAATAATAATAAAGAGGGTTGTGCCGTGGGGGCCGTATAAATGGCTTCGGTGGGCCACATCCGGCCCCCGGGCCTTAGTTTGGGAACCCCTGCTGTAGGGGGTTGGGGGAACTGACCTTCCTTTCTGGGAGTTGTAGTTCACCCACAGACAGAGAGCACTGTGAACCCAAACACCGAAGGATCTAGATCAAAATTGGCACACATTCTGATATGCCTAAATTTGATTACTGTAGGGCAGGGGTCCCCAAACTAAGGCCCGGGGGCCAGACGCGGCCCATCGAAACTATTTATCCGGCCCCCACGGCACAAGGGCAGAAGAGGGTTGGACTAAATGACCCAAGGGGCCTCTTCTTCTCTTACAACCCTTATTATTATTGTTATTGTTATTATATTGTATGACACAGCAAACAAGATAGATATGCTGGATTTCGTATCACAAAATCACAGTATTATTATTATTATTATTATTATTATTATTATTATTAACATTGAGGCTGGGTGGCCATCTGTCGGGGGTGCTTTGCTTGTGCTTTTGGTGCACAAAGGCAGAAGGGGGTTGGGCTCAATGGCCCAAGGGGTCTCTTCCAACCCTCTTTATTATTATTATTATTATTATTATTATTATTATTATTATTATTATTATTATTATTTATTGTATGACACAGCAAACAAGATATATATGCTGAATTTCTTCTTCTTCTTCTTATTATTATTATTAATAATAATAATAATAATAATAATAATAATAATAATTAACATTGAGGCTGGGTGGCCATCTGTCAGGGGTGCTTTGCTTGTGCTTTTGGTGCACAAAGGCAGAAGGGGATTGAACTCAATGGCCCAAAGGGTCTCTTCCAACCCTCTTTTTATTATTATTGTTGTTGTTGTTATTATTATTATTCATTATTATTATTATTGACACAATGACGTTGTATGACACAGCAAACAAGATAGTTATGCTGGATTTTGTTTCACAAAATCACAAGTCGAACACTTCTCAAGTGTCTAGGACTGTGTGATGTATTTTCGGATGATGCGTGCAGATCCCAGTAGGGTGGCCTTTTGCAGTTGGCAGATCGTAATTTTGTCAATGTCTATTGTTTCCAGATGCGGGCTGTGATCTTTTGGTACGGCACCCAGTGTGCCCATCACCACCGGGACCACCTGCGCTGGTTTCTGCCAGAGTCTTTGCAGTTCAATCTTGAGGTCCTGATAGCGGCTGAGTTTTTCCTGTTGTTTTTCGTCAATGCGACTGTCACCTGGGATGGCAACATCAATGATCCAAACCTTGTTCTTTTCCACAACTGTGATGTCTGGTGTGTTGTGTTCCAGAACTTTGTCAGTCTGGATTCGGAAGTCCCACAGTATCTTTGCGTGCTCATTCTCCAATACTTTTGCAGGTTTGTGATCCCACCCGTTCTTTGCTGCTGGGAGGTGGTACTTGAGGCATAAGTTCCAATGGATCATTTGGGCCACATAGTTGTGCCTCTGTTTGTAGTCTGTCTGTGCAATTTTCTTACAGCAGCTGAGGAGAGGATCAATGGTTTCGTCGGTTTCCTTGCACAGTCTGCATTTTGTGTCATCAGCTGATTTTTCGATCTTGGCCTGGATTACATTTGTCCTGATGTCTTGCTCCTGGGCTGCAAGGATCAGGCCTTCTGTCTCCTTCTTCAGGGTCCCATTCGTGAGCCAGAGCCAGGTCTTCTCCTTATCAGCTTTTCCTTCCATTTTGTCAAGGAACTTTCCATGCAATGTTTTGTTGTGCCAGCTGTCCGCTCTAGTTTGTAGTGTGGTTTTCTTGTACTGGTTTTTTGTCTGCTGTGCTTTGAGGAGTTTCTGATTTTTGACTTCAATCAAAGCAGGTTCTTCACTTTGCTTTCCATCTTCTGCCAGGGCATGTTCTTCTTCTTTGACTGCTTGTTTGACTTGTAAGAGTCCTCTGCCCCCTGATCTTCTAGGCAGATATAGCCGGTCAACATCACTGCGAGGGTGCAGTGAATGATGAATGGTCATGAGTTTTCTTGTTTTTCTGTCCAAATTGTCCAGTTCCATCTGTGTCCAGTTTATGATGCCAGCAGTATATCTTATGACAGGTATGGCCCAGGTGTTTATGGCCGTGATGGTGTTGCCTCCATTGAGCTTGCTTTTGAGAATTTTTCTGACCCTTTGTGTGTATTCTTTACTGACCACAGTCTTCACATGTTCATGCTTGATGTTGTCCAGCTGTAATATGCCCAGATATTTATAGGCCTCTGGCTGGTGACACTTTATTGTTTGGCCATTAGGCATATTTATGCCCTCACTTTCAATGATTTTTCCCTTCTTCAATGCCACTGTCGAACATTTGTCCAAACCAAACTCCATGTTGATGATGATGATGATGATGATGATGATTATTATTATTATTGCTCGGTGGCCAACTATAGTCTGGCCCTCCAATGGTCCGAAGGATCGTGAACTGGCCCCCTGTTTAAAAAGTTTGGGGACCCCTGCTGTAGGGGGTTGCGGTGAACTGACCTTCCTTTCTGGGAGTTGTAGTTCACCCACAAACAGAAAGCACTGTGATGCCAAACACTGATGGATCTAGATCAGACTTGGCATACATCCTGATATACTGAAATTTGATTACTTGGGGGGAACTGACCTTCCTTCTGGGAGTTGTAGTTCACCCACAAACAAAGAAACTGTGAATCTGGACCAAACTTGACATGCATACCTGATATGCCCAAATTTGAATACTGGTGGGTTTTGAGGGGAATTGGCCTGGAAATTTTGGAGTTGTAGGTACTGGGATTTATAGTTCACCTGCAACCAAGGAGCACTCTGAACTCCACCGAAGATGGAATTGGGACTAACTTGGCACACAGAGCCCCCATGACCAACAAAAAATACTGGAGGTCTTTGGGGAAAATTCACCTTGATTTGGGGGAGTAGTAGTTCACCTACATCCAGAGAACACTGTGAACCCAAACACCGATGGATCTGGACCAAACTTGGCACACAGACCCGATATGCTGAAATTTCATTAACGGAGGGAGTTGGGGGAAGCAACCTTCCTTTCTGGGAGTTGTAGTTCACCCACAAACAGAGAAAATGTGACCTCCACCAATGATGGAGCTGGACCAAACTTGGCACGCAGAACGTCGATGACTAACTCAACCTACTGAAGGGGTTTGAGGGGACTGACTCACCATAGTGGGAGTTGTAGTTTACCCTACGGCTAGAGAGCACACTGAACTTCACTGATGATGCATCTAGAGCAGGGGTCCCCAAACTAAGGCCCGGGGGCCGGATGCGGCCCTCTGAAGTCATTTACCTGGCCCCCGCCCTCAGTTTTATAATATAATATATTGTATATACATATAATATTGATAATATTATAATGTAATACAATATAACACTAATAATAATACCATATAATAATATTAATTATATCTATATATATAAAAGAGTGATGGCATCACGGCGACCCACAAAACAACAAAACTACAGGCCCCCCAACCTCGAAATTTGACAACACAACCCATCATCCACGGCTCTAGGTTGATACAACAAAAAGAAAAAAAAATGAAGTCCTAATTAGAGAGAGAGGAATAATTGCTTTTATCCAATTGCTGCCAGTTAGAAGGCTAAGCTCCTCCAACTTGGTCTCCTAGCAACCCAATAAAAAATAGTAAAAAACACTAAAAAATAATTAAAAACACTAAAAATTTAATACAATAAAATACCATAATAACAAAAATAACTAAAAATTATACAAGAAAATAATAAAATATAATAAATAAAAAGATAACTTAGAATGAAATTAATTAAAAAATACAAATAACGTCAAATAAAAATTACACAACAATTTTTAACCAATACCTCCACCACTTTGCCACAGCAACGCGTAGCCGGGCACAGCTAGTATTCTATATTACATATAATATTACTAATAATATTACAGTATAGTGGTATAGCTCAATATGGTAATATATAATGCTAATATTGTGCTATGCTAATAATATAATATATTGTATGTACATATAATTTGTAAGCCACTCTGAGTCCCCTTTGGGGTGAGAAGGGTGCGATACAAATGTAGTAAATAAATAAATAATAAATAAATAAATTTTAGACTTAGGCTCGCCCAAAGTCTGAAATGACTTGAAGGCACACAACAACAACAACAACAACAACAATCATAATTAACTTGACTATCTCATTGGCCAGAAGAAGGACCACACTTCCCATTGAAATCCTGATAAATGTATGTTGGTTAAAATTGATTTTATTTTTAAATATTGTATTGTTGTTGTTGTTGTTGTTTTTGCACTACAAATAAGACATGTGCAGTGTGTATCGGAATTTGTATTTTTTTTTTTTCAAATGATAATCCGGCCCCTCAACAGTCTGAAGGATTGTGGACCGGCCCTTGGCTTAAAAAGTTTGAGGACCCCTGATCTAGAGCAAACTTGTCCAACATAACAAACTTTTAAATACTGATGGAATTTCTCGGGGTTAACCTGGCCTGATGTGAGTTGTAGTTCACCCACAACCTTATGTACGATTAAATATTTGACTTTTTCAAATAACCCGGGCAACATGGGTACCCAAGCTAGTAATAAATAAAAGAAAGTTTGGGTATAGGGAGGCGGAAAACAGCAAGTGAAGAGTTATTGAAATGTAATTTAGCAATAAGACAATAACGATAAAAGCAGGAGTGGTTCTTACTGTGCGTGACAGAGAGCAAGTGCACCGTCTTGGGGATGCGCTCCTCGTACCCGGTGCCGGTGGATTTCCGGCTGATCTTGGATTTGAAGAGGGTGTTCACCATGGTGGACTTGCCGAGGCCGCTCTGCCCTGGATGCGGAGAAAAAGTTTTAAAGTTTTATTATTAGTAGTATATTATTATTATTATTATTATTATTATTATTATTATTATTATTATTATAAATTATTATTATTATTTATTTATAATGACACAGCAAACTACATAGATATGCTGGATTTCGTATCACAAAATCACAAGTCGAACACTTCCCAAGTGTCTAGGACTGTGTGATGTATTTTCGGATGATGCGCACAGATCCCAGTAGGGTGGCCTTTTGCAGTTGGCAGATCGTGATTTTGTCAATGTCTATTGTTTCCAAATGCCGGCTGAGATCTTTTGGCACGGCACCCAGTGTGCCCATCACCACCGGGACCACCTGCACTGGTTTCTGCCAGAGTCTTTGAAGTTCAATCTTAAGGTCCTGATAGCGGATGAGTTTTTCCTGTTGTTTTTCATCAATACGACTGTCACCTGGGATGGCGACATCAATGATCCAAACCTTTTTCTTTTCCACAACTGTGATGTCTGGTGTGTTGTGTTCCAGAACTTTGTCAGTCTGGATTCGGAAGTCCCACAGTATCTTTGCGTGCTCATTCTCCAATACTTTTGCAGGTTTGGGATCCCACCAGTTCTTTGCTGCTGGGAGGTGGTACTTGAGGCAGAAGTTCCAATGAATCCTTTGGCCCACATAGTTGTGCCTCTGTTTGTAGTCTGTCTGTGCAATTTTCTTACAGCAGCTGAGGATAGGATCAATGGTTTCGTCGGTTTCCTTGCACAGTCTGCATTTTGGGTCATCAGCTGATTTTTCAATCTTGGCCTTAATGGCCTTTGTTCTGATGTCTTGCTCCTGGGCTGCAAGGATCAGGCCTTCTGTCTCCTTCTTCAGGGTCCCATTCGTGAGCCAGAGCCAGGTCTTCTCCTTGTCAGCTTTTCCTTCAATTTTGTCAAGGAACTTTCCATGCAATGTTTTGTTGTCAGCTCTAGTTTGTAGTGCGGTTTTCTTGTACTGGTTTTTTGTCTGCTGTGCTTTGAGGAATTTCTGATTTTTGACTCAATCAAAGCAGGTTCTTTACTTTGCTTATTATTATTATTATTATTATTATTATTATTATTATTATTAGGAAGAGAAAACTCTCAACGCCAATGAGCAAAAATAAAAGCTGGTCCCCACGTTAAGGTAGCCATGTGGCTTACTTTCCAGATTGCCTAATATGGGTACATCTACACTGGGGAATTAATGCAGTTTGATACCACTTTCACTGCCATGGCTCAGTGCTATGGGATCTTGGGAGATGGAGTTGGGTGAGGCATCAGCACTCTTAGGCAGAGAAAGCAAAAGGCCTTGCAAAACCGTTCTATAACATTGAGCCATGGCAGTGGAGTCAAAATGCATTCATTCCACAGTGGAGATCAGACATGGGCAAACTAGCTGTTAGGAATTGTGGGAGTTGAAGTCCAAAACACCTAGAGGACCGAAGTTTGCCCATGCCTGCCTTATAGCATGGTTGAGATCGCATCAGGAATCCAGCAGTTCTAGAAGCAACTGGAGAGATCTCTCACTCACAGTTCTTCTTTCCATGGAGAATTATTATATATTCCTAGCTGTGCCCAGCCACGCGTTGCTGTGGCATAATCAACTGGACACCTTGATTAGCATATAATGGGCTTGTAGCCTAAAAGTCTGGTTGATTCCTCCCTGGGGGATTCTTTTGTTGGGAGGTGTTAGCTGGGCTGATGGAAACATGTCTGGAATTCCCCTGTTTTCAGAGTGTTGTTCTTTATTTACTGTCCTGGTTTTAGAGATTTTTAATGCTGGGAGCCAGGTTATGTTCATTTTTGGGTTCGTGACGGCATGGCGATTTGTAAAGTATTTCATGTAGGCCTGCTACAATCCCAATGCACTCCCATTGTCCCCAATAGGTGGTTCGGGATTGTGGGAGTTGTAGTTCACCCCCCCCCCCCCGTGTGTTTGCAAATGTCCGATTGTCCCTCACCACTTAGTTTTTGGATGACTGAGATGGGGAAAACTTTCCCCCCTTTTTGGACTGCTCACGCGCTACTGAAATCCCTGTATGTGTTCCAAGGGTGGGGGCAGGGGCCAGCTCCACGCATGCGCACATAGCTGTTTTTGGATTTTGGGGTTTTGAGGGACATGGACTTTGATTGGTGTTTTGGTTTTGTCGTCTAAACACAGTGGGGAGGACCATGTGTTTTGTTGCCAAGTTTCGTGGTTCTGGGTTTTGTAGTTTTGCTGTTTGTATTAAGGTAGAAATGGACAGAACAGATTTATATATATAGATTATATATATATATATATATACTCCTATTTAAACTATAGTCAGCAGTTCAAAAACATGCAAATGTGAGTAGATCAATAGGTACCGTTCCAGCGGGAAGGAAACAGCACTCCATGCAGTCATACCAACCACATGACTTTGGAGGTGTCTACAGACAACGCTGGTTCTTCGGCTTAGAAATGGAGATGAGCACCAACCCCCAGAGTCGGACACGACTAGACTTAATGTCAAGGGAAATTCTTTACCTTAATCTATAGCCCTGATTCCTCCAAATACTCATAGGGTATCACGTAGCAAATGCAGATTTTGTCCAAGGCTTGTTTTGAGAATGTTTCCTCTTTCTCAATGTTGGGTAATCAGAAATGCATCAGAAATGAATGCACAATGACTTGATTTCTAAATCCATGAGTTGCTTAGGAAGTGAGCTGCAAAACCGCAACATGAGGATTCTACGAACCAGAGTTATTTTTCTTTTCATCCCAGAAGCTGTAGCTAGGTGTGTCTGACAGCAACTCAAGGATTCCCTGGCCATGACAGGCCTAAAATAAAAGCTTGTCTCCGCTCTGCCTTCTCGGGTCCTTCTCTGATCTTTCTCCCCCAAGGCATTAACACGGCCTCACCTTTGGCCTCGACAACATTTGCTGGGCTGCGGAGCGAAGGCGCAGGGCAAAGAAGTCTTGGAATTAATTTGGAAGGAATGAAGGACTGCAAATAGCAATATTGCAGCGGGGAGGTTCTTGAAGGCAGACCACACAATATAGGCTGAGGATCCTTTATCTGAAATGTTTGGGACCAGAAGTGTTTTGGGTTTTGGACATTTTCAGATTTTGGAATATAACAATATTTACTGGAATCTAACGCTCACATTTTTTGGCTAAATTAAAGGTAATGCAGAGTTTCCCCTGACCTTTAAGTCTAGCCGTGTCTGACTTTGGGGGTTGGTGCTCATCTCTATTTTTAAGCCGAAGAGCCGGCATTGTCCGCAGACACCTCCAAGGTCATGTGGCCATAGGCATGACTGCATAGAGTGCCAATGTTACCTTCCCACCGGAGCGGTACCTATTGATCTGCTCACATTTGCATGTTTTAGAACTGCTAGGTTGGCAGAAGCTGGGGCTAACAGCGGGCACTCACCCCTCTCCCTGGATTTGAACCTGCAACCTTTTGGTCTGCAAGTTCAGCAGCTCAGCGTTTTAACACACTGCTGTAACACCGGGGTAAGCTGCTTTCTATATATATATATATATACTAGCTGTGCCCGGCCACGCATTGCTGTGGCGAAGTATGGTGGTATGGGAAATATAGTATTGAGGAATTGGTGGTAGTTAAAGTAAAGGGTAAAGGTTTTCCTCTGACATTAAGTCCATTATAAATGGGTAATATAGCTGTGTGGAAGGGCCTTGAGTCTACACTGCCATATAATCCAGTTAAAATCAGATAATCTGTATTTTGTAGGCAGTGTGGAAGAGGCCTAAGTGAGGCCTAACTCTGCCTGTCCCCTGGGCTGGCTGGGTTGCTAGGAGACCAAGTGGGCGGAGCTTAGCCATCTAACTGGCAGCAATTGGATAAAAACAATTATTCCTCTCCCTCTAATTAGGACTTTATTTTTCTTTTCTTTTTGTTGTATGAACGTAGAGGCATGGATGAGGGGTTGTGCTGCCAAGTTTGGTGTTTCTGGAATGTGTAGTTTTGTTGTTTTGTCCTAGGCTGAAATTTCATTACCCTTTTATACACACACACACACACACACACACATATAAAATATATATTATTACATTAACCCACATTTCCACAAATCAGATCTGACGTGGAGGCATTTTCCTCTCTCAGCTCAGCTTAGTTTCCCAGATCCTCAATATATTATATACTAGCTGTGCCCGGCCACGCGTTGCTGTGGCAAAGTGGTGGTGGTATTGGTTAAAAATTGTTTTGTAATTTTTATTTGACGTTATTTGTATTTTTTAAATTAATTTTATTGTACGTTATCTTTTTATTTATTATATTTTATTATTTTCTTGTATTATTTTTAGTTATTTTCTGTTATTATAGTATTTTATTGTATTAATTTTTTAGTGTTTTTTATTATTTTTTACTGTTTTTTATTATTTTTTATTGGGTTGCTAGGAGACCAAGTTGGAGGAGCTTAGCCTTCTAACTGGCAGCAATTGGATGAAAACAATTATTCCTCTTTCTCTAATTAGGACTTTATTTTTCTTTTCTTTTTGTTGTATGAACCTAGAGGCGTGGATGATGGGTTGTGTTGTCAAATGTCGAGGTTGGGGGGCCTGTAGTTTTGTTGTTTTGTGGATCGCCATGATGCCATCACTCTTTTATATATATACTAGCTGTGCCCGGCCACGCGTTGCTGTGGCGAAGTATGGTGGTATGGGAAATAAAGTATTGAGGAATTGGTGGTAGTTATGGTCAATGGTAAAGGTTTTCCCCTGACATTAAGTCCAGTCGTGTCTTACTCTGGGGGTTGGTGCTCATCTCCATTTCTAAGCCGAAGAGCCGGCGTTGTCTGTAGACTCCTCCAAGGTCATGTGGGATGACTACATGGAGCGGCGTTATCTTCCCGCCGGAGCAGTACCTATTCATGTACTCACATTTGCATGTTTTCGAACTTCTGGGTCGGCAGAAGCTGGGGCTAACAGTGGGGGCTCTCTCCGCTCCCCCAATTCAAACCTGTGGCCTTTCGGTCCAGAAGTTCAGCAGCTCAGCGCTTTAACACGCTGCGCCATCAGGGGATATTATTTCCTAAAGGTTGTGAATATACAATATTTCTGATTGGTTTTTTTTGTTTGTTGGAGGCAAGTATGAATGCTGCAATTAGGAAAAATGATTAGGATGTAATGGCCTTGCAGCTTTAAAGCCTGGCTGTTTCCTCCCTGAGTGAATTTTTTGTTGGGAGGTGTTAGCTGGCCCTGATTGTTTCCTGTCTGGAATTCCCTTGTTTTCAGAGTGATGTTGTTTGCGATATTTATGTGCTTCTACTGTCTGTGGCCCTGAGAAAACAGAGGATTTGCCAGACTTTGATGATGGGAATACTTTGTTGGGAGGTGTTAGCTGGCCCTGATTGTTTCCTGTGTGGAATTCCCCTGTTTATTTCCTGTCCTGGTTTTAGAGATTATATTGTTCTCCATTATTCTATCCCAGTAATTATTTCATATTAAAGAAGAATCTCACTTATCCAACATTCGCTTATACAATGTTCTGGATTATCCAACGCAGTCTGCCTTTTCATAATCAATGTTTTTGTAGTCAGTGTTTTAAATTCATTGTGATATTTTAGTGGTAAATTTGTAAATACAGTACAGTAGAGTCTCACTTATCCAACATAAACGGGACGGCAGAACGTTGGATAAGCAAGTATGTTGGATAATGAGGAATTAAGGATAACCCTATTAAACATCAAATTAAGTTATGATTTTACAAATTAAGCACCAAAACATCATGTTAGACAACAAATTTGTCAGAAAAAGTAGTTCAGTACACAGTAATGCTATATAGTAATTACTGTATTTATGAATTTAGCACCAAAATATCACGATATATTGAAAGCATTGACTACAAAAATGCGTTGGATAATCCAGAACGTTGGATAAGCGAGTGTTGGATAAGTGAGACTCTACTGTAAATACTACATAGCATTACTGCGCATGGAACTGCTTTTTCTGTCAAATTTGTTGTATAATATGATGTTTTTGTGCTTAATTTGTATAACGATTACCTAATTTGATGTTTAATTGGCTTTTCCTGAATCCCTTCTTATTATCCAACATATTCACTTATCCTGCCAGCCTGTTTACGTTGGATAAGTGAGACTCTACTGTATATTTCTAATCTTATATTATCTGCTCAGAACTGGATTATATGAGGCTCCTTCTTCACAGCTGTATAAAATGCACACTGAAGTGGATTATATGGCAGTGTGGAGTCAAGATAATCCAGTGCAAAGCAGATAATATAAGATTATAAATGGGTTATATAGCTGTGTGGAAGGGCCTTGAGTCTACACTGCCATATAATCCAGTGCAAATTAGATAATCTGTGGAAGAAGCCTAAGTGAGGCCTAAATCTGCCTGTCCCCTAACTGAAACCTGGCTGTCCCTTGGTTGCTAGGCAACCAAGTGGGCAGAGATTAGCCCTCTAAACTGGCAGCAATTGGATAAAAAAAATTATTGCTCTCCCTTAATTAGGACTTTATTTTTCTTTTCTTTTTGTTGTATCAACCTTGAGGCGTGGATGATGGGTTGTGTTGTCAAATTTTGAGGTTGGGGGGCCTGTACTTTTGTTGTTTTGTGAATCGCCGTGATGCCATCACTCTTTTATATATATATATATATATATATATATATATATATATATTTACATTAATCCCCATTTCCTCAAACCAGATCTAACCCAGAGGCAGAAACAAACAGAAAACGAAAGCAAACACGATGACTGTGCTGCTTTCGTTTTCGTGTCGCCTCTCGTTTCCTACGAAAGTGTCGTCATTAGTTTTGTGTAACGAACCGTCGAAACGAAACGATAGCACGAAGAAAACGGAAAAAAAATTCGCGCACATCTCTAACAGCAGCCAAACTGTGATCTAGTTTGTTCTGTTGTCCAGAGTGGATTTTAAACATGCCTGAAACAAAACAGCATTTTTTGTTTTTTTAAAGGCAAATCAAAACCCTTGTAAGCCGTGTGGGTCTCCCTTCCCTTTTTGCTTGTTTACTTCAACTTTTCCCCAGAGCGGGCTTATCTGGCTTGAGGGCGTTTTTTTCCCCTTTCCCAACAAGCACACCCCTTTTAAGTTCAAAACGTTCCCCACAATGGAAAAGTGTAGATGTGTGTGTATGCATGAGTGTATTCCCAAGATTGATTGCAACCAGATGTGCAGAAAAGGGTCAGTGAAGTTACAGCTGGAGCAGCTTTAAAAAAAAAAAGATATAGTCTTCCCAGTTTGCAAGCTGACAATCCCTGCCAGCAACTCACTGACCCAACTGCCCGACGAAAAGGGCAAAGCTGGCACGCGGGAGGGTGTTAAGGCACTTCCTCTTCGTTGCCAGCAAACAGCTTCTGGTTTACAATTATAGCCTTTTAACTTTTTGACTACAATTCCCCGAATCCTCCGGAGAAGACTGGGCTTGAGGTCCAAAAAAAGTGAGTTTTTCAGCCCTTATTTATGAGCTGAAAAAGCCTCCCCGGCTTATAATCGGGTCAAGGCTGGATTGCTGCTTGCAATATGTGATCTATTTCTCTCTTCTCCTCCCTTATCAGTGTGTTTACTTTTGCAAAGCCTGCAGGGTATTGCTTGCAATATGGGATCTATTTCTCTCTTCTCCTCCCTTATCAGTGTGTTTACTTTTGCAAAGCCTGCAGGGTATTGCTTGCAATATGTGATCTATTTCTCTCTTCTCCTCCCTTATCAGTGTGTTTTCTTTCGCAAAGCCTCCCTCGCTCTTAATCAAGGGAATGTTTTGAAAAGGGAGAGAAGCCCTTGCAAGTCAGGAAGAAGAAAAATATATATTCATTAATCTTATGAAAGCATTTTCCCCTGAAATATTTGTTAAACTCTCCTACAGATATATAGGCATTAACCCCGTGCAAGCTTTTGCAATCTCTATGTACCTTTATATGTGTACTAGCTGTGCCCAGCCACGCGTTGCTGTGGCAAAGTATGGTGGTATGGGAAATAAAGTACAGTAGAGTCTCACTTATCCAACATAAATGGGCCGGCAGAACGTTGGATAAGCGAATATGTTGGATAATGAGGAGAGATTAAGGAGAAGCCTATTAAACATCAAATTAGGTTATGATTTTACAAATTAAGCACCAAAACATCATGTTATACAACAAAGTTGAGAGAAAAAGTAGTTCAATACGCAGTAATGCTACGTAGTAATTACTGTATTTATGAATTTAGCACCAAAATATCATGATGTATTGAAAACATTGACTACAAAAATGCGTTGTATAATCCAGAACGTTGGATAAGCGAATGCTGGATAAGTGAGACTCTACTGTATTGAGGAATTGTTGGTAGTTAAGGTAAAGGATAAAGGTTTTCCCCTGAAATTAAGTCCAGTCATGTCTGACTCTGCATCACCCTAATATAAGATTACAAATGGGTTATATAGCTGTGTGGAAGGGCCTGGAGTCTGCACTGCCATATAATCCAGTTAAAATCAGATAATCTGTATCTTATAGGCAGTGTGGAAGAGGCCTAAGTGAGGCCTAACTCTGCCTGTCCCCTGGGCTGAGTGGGTTGCTAGGAGACCAAGTGGGCAGAGCTTAGCCCTCTAACTGGCAGCAATTGGATAAAAACAATTATTCCTCTCCCTCTAATTAGGACTTTATTTTTCTTTTCTTTTTGTTGTATCAACCTAGAGGCATAGATGATGGGTTGTGTTGTCAAATTTCGAGGTTGGGGGGCCTTTAGTTTTGTTGTTTTGTCGGTCGCCAGGATTCCATCACTCTTTTATCTATATATATAAAAGAGTGATGGCATCAGGGCAGCGGACAAAACAACAAAACTACAGGCCCCCAAACCTCAAAATTTGACAACACAACCCATCATTCACGGCTCTAGGTTGATACAACAAAAAGAAAAGAAAAATAAAGTCCTAATTACAGGGAGAGGAATAATAGTTTTTATCCAATTGCTGCTAGTATATACAGAGATCTATCTATATACATTAATTTTATATATGAATTCCCCCTCATATGTTTGCAGGTCTTTGAAAATCCTTTATACATATCGATCCATGTACCTGTGCATCTGTAGCCATACATATACATTATTTTTATATATGAATTTACCCTCATATTTTTGCAAGTCTCTGCAAATATCTATATAAAGAGAGATGTCTGGATAGATAGGAATATATTCTTACGTACCTATATATAGGGCTTGGAAATATTACAAGGGGGAAATGAACACACAAATATATATAGACATGTCTAGATAGATATGAGAATATATATACAGTAGAGTCTCACTTATCCAACATAAACGGGCCAGCAGAATGTTGGATAAGCGAATATGTTAGATAATAAGGAGGGATTAAGGAAAAGCCTATTAAACATCAAATTAGGTTATGATTTTACAAATGAAGCACCAAAACAACAAATTTGACAGAAAAAATAGTTCAATATGCAGTAATGCTACGTAGTAATTACTGTATCTACGAATTTAGCACCAAAATATCACAAGTATTGAAAGCATTGACTACAAAAATGCGTTGGATAATCCAGAATGTTGGATAAGCGAATGTTGGATAAGTGAGACTCTACTGTACTGCAAATAAATATATAAAATAAGTCCCACTTTTTTCCAGGAAAAGACCACGTACAAATAAAGTGATGATTGGTATGTTGTCTTATCTAACCCTGGTGGCGAAGTGCGTTAAAGCACTGAGCTGGAGACCGAAAGGTCCCAGGTTCAAACCCCGGGAGCGGCATGAGTGGCCGCCGTTAGCTCCAGCTCCTGCCAACCTAGCAGTTCGAAAACATGCCAATGTGAGTAGATCAATAGGTACTGCTCTGGCGGGAAGGTAAGGGCGCTCCATGCAGTCATGCCTATGACCACACGACCTTGGAGGTGTCTACGGACAACGCCGGCTCTTCGGCTTAGAAATGGAGAGTCAGACATGACTGGACTTAACGTCAGGGGAAAACCTTTACCATTACTATGATATAAAATATATTAATAGGATAATATAAAAATAGTATATAATAATAATGTGTGTGTGTGTGTGTGTGTGTGTGTGTGTGTGTGTGTGTGTGTGTGTGTGTGTATATATAAATGTACTCTTCATTTGTAGGACGGAGTAAACAAAAAAATAACTGGATGAAATGACACCAAGTTTGGCCACAAAACACTTAACATAGAATCATAGAATCATAGAATAGTAGAGTTGGAAGAGACCTCAAGGGCCATCTAGTCCAACCCCCCGCTAAGAAGCAGGAAATCGCATTCAAAGCACCCCCGACAGATGGCCATCCAGCCTCTGCTTAAAAGCCTCCAAAGAAGGAGCCTCCACCACATTCCGGGGCAGAGAGTTCCACTGCTGAACAGCCCTTCTCACAGTGAGGAAGTTCTTCCTGATGTTCAGGTGGAATCTCCTTTCCTGTAGTTTGAAGCCATTGTTCCGTGTCCTAGTCTGCAGGGCAGCAGAAAACAAGCTTGCTCCCTCCTCCCTATGACTTCCCCTCACATATTTGTACATGGCTATCATGTCTCCTCTCAGCCTTCTCTTCTGCAGGCTAAACATGCCCAGCTCTTTAAGCCTCTCCTCATAGGGCTTGTTCTCCAGACCCTTAATCATTTTAGTTGCCCTCCTCTGGACGCTTTCCAGCTTGTCAGCATCTCCCTTCATCTGCGGTGCCCAAAATTGGACACAGTATTCCAGGTGTGGTCTGACCAAGGCAGAATAGAGGGGGAGCATGACTTCCCTGGATCTAGACGTTATTCCCCTATTGATGCAGGCCAAAATCCCATTGGCTTTTTTAGCTGCCGCATCACATTGTAGGCTCATGTTTAACTTGTTGTCCACGAGGACTCCAAGATCTTTTTCGCACACACTGCTGTCAAGCCAGGCGTCCCCCATTCTGTATCTTTGATTTCCATTTTTTCTGCCGAAGTGAAGTATCTTGCATTTGTCCCTGTTGAACTTCATTTTGTTAGTTTCGGCCCATCTCTCTAGTCTGTCAAGATCGTTTTGGATTCTGCTCCTGTCTTCTGGAGTGTTAGCTATCCCTCCGAGTTTGGTGTCATCTGCAAACTTGATGTTCGTGCCTTCTAACCCTTCGTCTAAGTCGTTAATAAAGATGTTGAACAGAACCGGGCCCAGGACGGAGCCCTGCGGCACTCCACTTGTCACTTCTTTCCATGATGAAGACGACGCATTGGTGAGCACCCTTTGGGTTCGTTCGCTTAGCCAATTACAGATCCACCTAACCGTAGTTTTGTCTAGCCCACATTTTACTAGTTTGTTTGCCAGAAGGTCGTGGGGGACTTTGTCGAAGGCCTTACTGAAATCCAGGTACGCTACATCCACGGCATTCCCTGTATCGACCCAACTCGTAACTCTATCGAAAAAAGAGATCAGATTAGTCTGGCATGACTTGTTTTTGGTAAATCCGTGTTGACTATTAGCAATGACCGCATTTGTTTCTAAGTGTTTGCAGACCACTTCCTTAATGATCTTTTCCAGAATCTTGCCTGGTATTGATGTGAGGCTGACCGGACGGTAATTGTTTGGGTCGTTCTTTTTTCCCTTCTTGAAGATAGGGACCACATTCGCCCTCCTCCAATCTGCTGGGACTTCTCCCGTTCTCCAAGAACTCTCGAAGATAATTGCCAGTGGTTCTGAAATAACTTCCGCTAGTTCCTTCAATACTCTTGGATGTAGCTGATCTGGCCCTGGGGACTTGAATTCGTTTAGAGTGGCCAGGTGTTCCTGGACAACTTGTTTCCCTATTTGGGGTTGGATTTCCCCCAATCCTTCGTCCATTCCATGTTGCTGAGGTTGAAGATGGCTTTCTTTTTGTGAGAAGACCGAGGCAAAGAAGGCATTAAGCAGTTCTGCCTTTTCCCTGTCCCCTGTCGCCATCACCCCATCTACTCCTTGCAGTGGCCCTATCGCCTCCTTTTTCTTCCTTTTTCTACCAACATAAGCAAAAAAACCTTTTTTGTTGTTTTTTATGTCCCTGGCAAGCCTGAGCTCATTTTGCGCTTTAGCCTTGCGAACCTTTTCCCTACAGGAGTTGGCTATACGTTTGAATTCTTCTTTGGTGATTTCTCCCCTTTTCCACTTCTTGTGCATGTCACTTTTGAGCTTTAGCTCAGTTAGAAGTTCTTTGGACATCCATTCTGGCTTCTTTGCACTTGTCTTATTTTTCTTCTTTGTTGGCACTGTTTGCATTTGCGCCTTGAGTATTTCACTTTTGAAAAACTCCCATCCATCCTTAACTCCCTTGTTTTTTAATATCGGCGTCCATGGAATGCCGCTCAGTAATTCCTTCATTTTTTGGAAGTCAGCTCTCTTAAAGTCCAGAATGCGTGTTTGACTTGTCTTAGTTTCAGCATTCCTTTGTATTGCAAACTGCAGGAGCACATGGTCACTTGCCCCTAAGGATCCAACCACTTCAACTGTATTGATCAGGTCTTCCACATTTGTTAAGATTAGATCAAGAGTTGCTGATCCCCTTGTTGCCTCTTCTACCTTCTGGACCATAAAATTATCTGCAAGGCAAGTGAGGAATTTGTTGGACTTTGTACTCTTGGCTGAGTTTGTTTTCCAGCAGATATCGGGATAATTGAAATCGCCCATGACTACTATATCTCTTCTTTGTGCCTGTTTGGTCAGCTGTTGACAGAAGGCTTCATCAAGTCCTTCATCCTGACTCGGAGGTCTGTAGTAGACACCCACGACAAGATCTTTTTGAGTCCCGGTTCCCTTGATTCTTATCCAGATGCTTTCAAGCTGGTTTCCCGGATTACAGTCTTGCATTTCTTCTGCAACGTAACTGTTTTTGACATATAAAGCTACTCCCCCTCCTCTCCCCTTTGTTCTATTTATGTGAAAGAGGTTATAGCCCTCAATGGTTAAATTCCAGTGATGGGAGTCATCCCACCAGGTTTCAGTGATGCCTATGACATCGTATGTGTGGTGCTGTGCTAGGAGTTGGAGTTCGTCTTGCTTATTTCCCATGCTCTGAGCATTAGTGTAAAGACATGTAAGCCCCTGTGACCTCCCCTCGAACTGTTTATTTGGGATTATTGTGCTCTCTGTACTTGGTCCTTGCTGTGTTTGTGCAGCCCTCCTTTTAGCCTTTCGGCGGTTCCCTGTGGTCGTGGGTAATATAGTGTTCGCCAGGCTGTTGTTCCCCTCCCCCAGTGGATTTAGTTTAAAGTGCGCCTGATGAGGTTTGTGAGTCTGTGTGCAAAAAGATGTTTTCCTACTTGTGTGAGATGCACCCCATCGCTTGCCAGTAGTCCATCCTCTTGGAAGAGTAGACCATGGTCAAGGAAGCCAAAATGCTCCTCTTGACACCATTTTCTGAGCCAGTTATTGACCTGTACTATTTTTCCGGCCCTTGTAGAGCCATGTCCTACAACGGGGAGGAGGGATGAAAAGATCACATGTACATTATACAGTTTTAGCTTTGTTCCCAGAGCTCGAAAATCATTTGTGATCTTTTGAAAAGTATGCCTAGCGGTGTCATTGGTACCTACATGAATCAACATAAGGTGGGGAGGGTGATGGGGCTTTAGGAGCCTGCTGAGCCTCTGAGTGATATGGTGTATTTTTGCCCCCGGGAGGCAGCATGTTTCTCGAGCCATCCCATCCGGTCTGGAAATGATGGCTTCCGTTCCTCTAAGGAGGGAGTCGCCTACTACCAAGACCTGTTTCCTTTGAGGATTGACAGGGTCCCTTTTGTGCAAGACAGTGTGTATGTCCCCTGAAGAGTGTTCCTGTTGAAGTGAATCATGTAGGTGTAAAGTGTTGTCCTCCTCCTCAACATCCCCAGTGCATTCATCAATGACAATCCATTGAGATACATCCGAGAGCCCATTACTCTCCCAAGGATGTTCCTGTTGCTCCTGGTCTATGATTGGGGATGGAGCATTTGCATGATTACATAAGTGTGACTGTGGTGATGCACTGTCCCCGTCAGGGCTATCCCCTACGCATTGATCCAGGGTGGTCCACTGAGTGGTATCTAAGAAACTGTGGTCCTCCGCAAGATGTGTTTCCTGATTGTATGTTAATGATGTAAGAATTTCAAATCTGTTGTGTAAATGCAGCTGAGCAGAGGAGTTCTGCGGAACCCAAGAGGTGACTACCGCGTGTCAGCAAAATTGGCTAGACGTGTCAGTGCTGACACGCGTGTCATAGGTTCGCCATCACTGTCGTATGGCATTGAATGTTTGCCATGTATATGTACATTGTGATCCGCTCTGAGTCCTGTTCGGGGTGAGATAAAAGGGCGGAATATAAATACTGCAAATCTATATATATAAATGAGTGATGGCATCACGGCGACCAACAAAACAACAAAACTACAGGCCCCCCAACCTCGAAATTTGACAACACAACCCATCATCCACGCCTCTAGGTTGATACAACAAAAAGAAAAGAAAAATAAAGTCCTAATTAGAGGGAAAGGAATAATTGTTTTTATCCAATTGCTGCCAGTTAGAGGACTAATCTCTGACCACTTGGTCTCCTAGCAACCAACTCAGCCCAGGGGACAGGCAGACTTAGGCTTTAAAGCTGCAAGGCCATTACATCCTAATCATTTTCCCTCATTGCAGCATTCATACTTGCCTCCAACAGGCAAAAAAAAAACAATCAGAAATATTGTATATTCACAACCTTTAGGAAATAATATCCCCTGATGGCGTAGCGTGTTAAAGCGCTGATCTGCTGAACTTCTGAAGGTTTGAACTGGGGGACCAGAGTGAGCTCTCACTGTTAGCCCCAGCTTCTGCCAACCCAGAAGTTCGAAAACATGCAAATGTGAGTGCATCAATAGGTACTGCTCCCGCGGGAAGGTAACGCCGCTCCATGCAGTCATCCCACATGACCTTGGAGGAGTCTACGGACAACGCCGGCTCTTCGGCTTAGAAATGGAGATGAGCCCCAACCCCCAGAGTCAGACATGACTGGACTTAATGACAGGGGAAAACCTTTACCCTTTACCTTAACTACCACCAATTCCTCAATACTTTATTTCCCATACCACCAGACTTCGCCACAGCAACGCGTGGCCGGGCACAGCTAGTAAATATATAAAATAAGTCCCACTTTTTCCCCGGAAAAAAGCCCTGACACTTCCAGGTCCATCTCTATCGAGTGATCAGTCATCTATCTTGTCCGTAAAGTCCCTTTTCTTCTGCACCTGTTCTACTCGTTGCCCCAGAATTGGAAATCCCACGCTGCGGACCGATCGGGGCTCCGGGCATGCTCCTGCTTTTGCTTGGTTCTTAAGCACGTTATCCCTTAAATCCTCCCGACTTTCCTCCCAGGCTCCAAACAAGACCATCCTTCTTACTCGGGATTACTTTTTGGCATCTCCACTTGGGCCTCCGGCTTTTGATCCAGGGATATTTTATTGCCAAATACAGCCGAGGAGGAGGACATACAAAGATCTTGAAGCCGAGGAGAACAAGATTGAAGGGGGAACGGGGTGGTGGGAAAGGGCACGAGGTTGCTAGGAAAGCAAGAGTTTCAACCTCCACAAAAGTGGTGGGTGCAGCAGGGTGCCGTTTGGGTTGGCACAGGAACGTTTCTTGGGGAGTTTAAGGCGCCAAGGCAACAGCTGCACCGGATTCCAAATCGGAGCGAGTTTGTCACATCCGTTACATGACATGGGGCACGCTTTGGGGTCTCTCTTAATGAGCAAGAGACGTAAACATACAACCACTCTCCAACTGTGTGTATCCAATAGACATGTCCAAAAAATCATTTTGAATCGTATATCGGAATTATTTTGGATTGTTCTCGCTTTTTGATACGCATTCCGAGACATTGTCTCACAGCGCAACCAGCAATGTAATTCGAACCATTGTTGGCCCATTCTCTAATTGTCTCTTAATGTTTCGTTAATTCCCCCCCCCCCAAAAAAATTTCTAAAAATATTTTTTTAAAAAAATTTGTTTCTGCGATCTACCTAGAATGGGAGCTTAGCGCAGCCTAACATGGCTGCCGCTCCCCGGCCAATCAGAAGCTTCCACGATGGACGCAAAGGTGGGGGCTAGGGTTGATGAGGATAGCTCAAGAAATGAGGGCGGGAGAGCCCTGTAAAAGTCCTCCCCCCCCCCCGGGTTCCTTTTTTTTTTTTTTGGCGATTGCGCATGCGCGTCTGCCATTTTAGAAACATTTAGAATCATTACGAATTTTCGGAAATATCCGAAATTTTTGGGCGAAAAAAAATCGGAAATACTTTCTATATCGAAGCGCCAGTGCCCCCTACTTTAGAAAACGAGAATTGAAACATTTTTTAATCGATCGGACATGCCTAGTATCCAACCTTCTTCGGAGTCAGAAAAGGATCAGAAATGGGCACTTGCTATTCTAGGAAGTCATCAGAATTGGCTTGTTTTTTAAAAGACTAGCTTTGCCAGGCCATGCATTGCTGTGGAATATGGGAATCCTATGTTGGCCAGTGAATAGCCTTGCAGCCTCAAAGCCTGGCCGTTTTCTTCTTATGGGAATCCTTCTTTGGTGAGATGGAATGCAACGGAATAGGCTTGCTGCTTGGAAGGCTGGGCACCTGCGTTCAAGGGGAACGTTTTTTTGGGCTGCTAGAATTGCAATCAATAGCCTCACTGCTGTTAATGTGGGATTTGTGTATTGATAGTGTTTAAATGCAATTTGTGTCTTGTCTGTATTGCATACTGATTGCATCATCCAGAGTGTGCTATAGTCTGGAAAGAGTTAATTACTGAGAAGCTGTGATGACCTTGATGTGTGACTGGAACTGGGGAGTGTCCAGACACAAGTGTGTATGTATTACTGATTGCATCAGTTCAGTTCTGTTCTGTCTGCCTAGAGTGAGAGTCCTGTGTCTATTGTCTGCAAGTCTGTTTGTCTTGTACAGTAAAACTTTGTATATAGTTTTACCAAAGTCTCTGGATGTCACTTCGTTCTGCGTTCCACTGACTCCATCTACTGCTGCGCTGCGTAAATTACTCTGATAATTGGTTATGGGCCCAGCACGCTTCCGCTGATAGCTGCTTCAAAACCTGGCTGCTTGCTACCTAGGGGACTCTTTAGTTGGCCAGCTTCAATAGTACAGAGTAGTATCACTGTTTCAAAGCCTGGCTGCCTTCTCCCAAGGTTAATCCTTTGTGGGTCTGGTTAAATTGCACCGAATAGCCTTGCAGCTTCAATGCCGGGCTGTGTTATACCTAGGCCAATCCGTTAAATCCAGTCGTGTCCAACTCTGGGCGATGGTGCTCATCTCCATTTCTAAGCCGAAGAGCCGGCGTTGTCCATAGACACCTCCAAGGTCATGTGGCCACTGGCATGACTGCATGGAGCGCCGTTACCTTCCCGCCGGAGTGGTACCTATTGATCTACTCACATTTGCATGTTTTCTTACTGCTAGGTTGGCAGAAGCTGGGGCTAACAGCGGGAGCTCACTCCACTCCTCAGGATTCAAACCTGAGACCTTTCGGTCTGCAAGTTCAGCAGCTCAGCGCATTAACACGCTGCGCCACCAGGGGCACCATATATGGATATACAGTAGAGTCTCATTTATCCAAGCCTTGCTTATCCAAGCTTCTGGATTATCCAAGCGATTTTTGTAGTCAATGTTTTCAATATATCATGATATTTTGGTGCTAAATTCGTAAATAAAGTACAGTAGAATCCAACATAAACAGGCCGGCAGAACGTTGGATAAGCGAATATGTTGGATAATAAGGAGGGATTAAGGAAAAGCCTATTAAACATCCAATTACATTATGATTTTACAAATTAAGCACCAAAACTTCATGTTACACAACAAATATGACAGAAAAAGTAGTTCAATACGCAGTAATGTTATGTTGTAATTACTGTATTTACGAATTTAGCACCAAAATATCACGATATATTGAAAGCATTGACTACAAAAATGCGTTGGATAATCCAGAACGTTGGATAAGCGAGTGTTGGATAAGTGAGACTCTACTGTAAATACTACATAGCATTACTGCGCATGGAACTGCTTTTTCTGTCCAATTTGTTGTATAACATGATATTTTGGTGCTTAATTTGTAAAATTATACCCTAATTTGATGTTTAATAGGCTTTTCCTTAATCCCTCCTTCTTATCCAACATATTCGCTTATCCAACGTTCTGCTGTCCTGTTTATGTTGGATAAGTGAGATTCTACTGTACTGTATTTACGAATTTAGCACCAAAATATCATGTTTAATAGGCTTTTCCTTAATCCCTCCTTATTATCCAAGATATTCACTTATCCAAGCTTCTGCCGGCCAGTTTATGTTGGATAAGTAAGACCCTACTGTATATCTATATATCCATAGATATATTGATACACTCCACTTGCTTCACTGCCAACAGAACCTCTAAGGTTAGCATTAGCCACTGATGCAGGCGAAACGTCAGGAGAGAGTGCTCCTGGAACATGGCCATACAGCCCGAAAAACTCCCAGCAAACCAGAAACAGGGATGTTTTGAAAGCCGCTGAAAATCAAGACAGTCAAATATGTACATTTTATGACCTCCAAGGAATAGAGTTTTAGGGTTATGGGCCTCGCCGCTCACCTACAACCATGATGTTGAACTCAAAGCCCGTCTTCATGGTCTTGATCCGCATCTGGTCCAGCACGGCGTCGATCCCCACGTAGCCAAAGAGCTGCCGATCCCCGGTGCTGATGGACGGGCCGTCCCGGGGAAGCTGCTCTCGCAGCGCCTGCTCCTCCATGATGAAGGCCTGCGGCAGGGAGTTCCGCTCTGAAAGGGGAAGAAAGAAGAGGAACTTAATCCAAAGACTCTGTAGTTCCCCAACAGAGATTTCTTTCTCCCCACACCTGACTGGACTAACTGCAGTGAAAGTTACACACTGGGATTAAAAAAGATCCTGGACCTTTGTGGCTCAATTTCCCAGTTTCATTACTTACCGTATATACCCAAGTATAAGCCGACCCCAATATTTATTTATGTATTTATTTACAGCATTTATATTCCGCCCTTCTCACCCCGAAGAGGACTCAGGGCGGATCACATTACACATATAGGCAAACATTCAATGCCTTGACATAGAACAAAGACAAGAATAGGCTCCGAGCGGGCCTCGAACTCATGCCCTCTTGGTCAGAGTGACTGGTCTCAGCTGGCTGCTCACCAGCTTGCGCCACAGCCCGGGCCTATAGCAGCTACTGGTCAATTTCGAAATAAAAATAGATACTAATAAAATTACCGTATATACCCAAGTATAAGCCGACCCGAATAAAGGCTGAGGGGCCAAATTTACCAGAAAAAAACTGAGATACCTTATTGACCTGAGTATAAGCCGAGGGTGGGAAATGAAGCAGCTACTGGTCAATTTCGCAATAAAAATAGATACCAATAAAATTACTGTATATACCCAAGTATAAGCTGACCCGAATAAAGGCTGAGGGACCTAATTTTACCAGAAAAAAACTGGGATACCTTATTGACCTGAGTATAAGCCAAGAGTGGGAAATGAAGCCGCTACTGGTCAATTTCGAAATAAAAATAGATACCAATAAAATTACTGTATATACCCAAGTATATAGGCTGAGGGACCTAATTTTACCAGAAAAAAACTGGGATACCTTATTGACCTGAGTATAAGCCGAGGGTGGGAAATGAAGCCGCTACTGGTCAATTTCGAAATAAAAATAGAGACCAATAAAATTACCGTATATACCCAAGTATAAGCCGACCCGAATAAAGGCTGAGGCACCTAATTTTACCAGAAAAAAACCGGGATAACTTATTGACCTGAGTATAAGCCAAGGGTGGGAAATGAAGCCGCTACTGGTCAATTTTGCAATAAAAATAGATACCAATAAAATTACAGTTTATACTCGAGTATAAGCCAACCGAATATAAGCCGAGGCAGCTAATTTTACCACAAAAACTGGGAAAACCTATTGACCTGAGTATAAGCCAAGAGTGGGAAATAAAGCAGCTACTGGTCAATTTCGAAATAAAAATAGATACCAATAAAATTACAGTATATACCCAAGTATAAGCCGACCCGAATAAAGGCTGAGGCACCTAATTTTACCAGAAAAAAACCGGGATACCTTATTGACCTGAGTATAAGCCAAGGGTGGGAAATGAAGCCGCTACTGGTCAATTTCGCAATAAAAATAGATACCAATAAAATTACTGTATATACTCAAGTATAAGCTGACCCGAATAAAGGCTGAGGCACCTAATTTTACCAGAAAAAAACTGGGATACCTTATTGACCTGAGTATAAGCCAAGGGTGGGAAATGAAGCAGCTACTAGTCAATTTTGCAATAAAAATAGATACCAATAAAATTACCGTATATACCCAAGTATAAACCGGCCAGAATAAAGGCTGAGGCACCTAATTTTACCAGAAAAAAACTGGGATACCTTATTGACCTGAGTATAAGCCAAGGGTGGGAAATGAAGCCGCTACTAGTCAATTTCGCAATAAAAATAGATACCAATAAAATTACCAGTATATATTTCTTCTTCCTGACTTGCAAGGGCTTCTCTCCCTTTTCAAAACATTTCCTTGGCTAAGAGCGAGGGAGGCTTTGAAAAACACACCGATAAGGGAGGGTAAGAGAGGAATATCTCATACATTGCAAGCAATTGCCTCCAGGTTCTGTTGCCCGGCCTTTACCTTGACCCCATTATAAACCAAGGGAGGCTTTTTCAGCTCAAAAAAAGGGCTGAAAAACTCGGCTATTTGAGTATATCTAAATGTATCTACATTTGTTGCGCTGCCCAGAATCCCCCATACAGGCTGAGGATATTAGGAGTTGCACTGAAAAGGTGGGGCCTCCCCAAGCTCAGCAACCGAAAGCACCAGAAAAGGAGAAATGAATTCAGACGTGCTACTCTCCAACTTCCCTGGCAATATTTCTGACAGACCTCAGACTGGGGAGAGAAGCCAAGCAAATAGAAAGCAGAACCTGGGGAAAACTCCAAAGGACGATACTGGGGAAGGAGATGGCAGGGGTCTATACACGTTGTTGCAAAGAAAGGTGAAATGTTTCCCCCAGGTCTAAAAGATCCGGCAGGTCTAAAAGATAAAATTCCCTGAAACTCAGGCCACTGGGGTTATCCATAAAAATGGTTGCATTAAAATCCTAGGAACTCCATCTTCATTAGGCCATATAGCAGCATTAAAAGGTAAAGGTTTTCCCCTGACGTTAAGTCCAGTCGTGACCGACTCTAGGGGTTGCTGCTCATCTCCATTTCTAAGCCGAAGAGCCGGCGTTGTCCGTAGACACCTCCAAGGTCATGTGGCCACTGGCATGACTGCATGGAGTGCCATTATCTTACCGCCGGAGCAGTACCTATTGATCTACTCACATTCCCATGTCTGTAGATACCTCCAAGGTCATGTGGCCGGCATGACTGCAGGGAGTGCCATTATCTTACCGCCAGAGCAGTACCTATTGATCTACTCACATTCCCATGTGTGTAGATACCTCCAAGGTCATGTGGCCGGCATGACTGCATGGAGTGCCATTATTTTACTGCCGGAGCAGTACCTATTGATCTACTCACATTCCCATGTCTGTAGATACCTCCAAGGTCATGTGGCCACTGGCATGACTGCATGGAGCGCGTTACCTTCCCGCCAGAGCAGTGCCTATTGATCTACTCACATTTGCATGTCCATAGACACCTCCAAGGTCATGTGGCCGGCATGACTGCATGGAGCGCCCTTACCTTCCCACCAGAGCAGTACCTATTGATCTACTCACATTGGCATGTTTTTGAACTGCTAGGTTGGCAGGAGCTGGAGCTAACAGCGGGTGCTCATTCCGCTCCTGGGATTTGAACCTGGGACCTTTCGGCCTGCAAGTTCAGCAGCTCAGCGCATTAACACGCTGTGCCACTGGGGGCTCCATATATGGATATACAGTAGAGTCTCATTTATCCAACACTCGCTTATCCAACATTCTGGATTATCCAACGCATTTCTGTAGTCAATGTTGTCAATACATCATGATATTTTGGTGCTAAATTTGTAAATACAGTAGCATTACTGCATATTGAACTACTTTTTCTGTCAAATTTGTTGTATAACATGATATTTTGGTGCTTAATTTGTAAAATCATAACCTAATTTGATGTTTAATAGGCTTTTCCTTAATCCCTCCTTATTATCCAAGATAATTCGCTTATCCAAGCTTCTGTCAGCTTGGATAAGTGAGACTCTACTGTATTGAAAACATTGACTACAAAAATGGCTTGGATAATCCAGAAGCTTGGATAAGCGAGGCTTGGATAAGTGAGACTCTACTGTATTGAAAACATTGACTACAAAAATGGCTTGGATAATCCAGAAGCTTGGATAAGCGAGGCTTGGATAAGTGAGACTCTACTGTATTGAAAACATTGACTACAAAAATGGCTTGGATAATCCAGAAGCTTGGATAAGCGAGGCTTGGATAAGCGAGACTCTACTGTATTGAAAATATTGACTACAAAAATGGCTTGGATAATCCAGAAGCTTGGATAAGCGAGGCTTGGATAAGTGAGACTCTACTGTATTGAAAACATTGACTACAAAAATGGCTTGGATAATCCAGAAGCTTGGATAAGCGAGGCTTGGATAAGTGAGACTCTACTGTATTGAAAACATTGACTACAAAAATGGCTTGGATAATCCAGAAGCTTGGATAAGCGAGGCTTGGATAAGTGAGACTCTACTGTATTGAAAATATTGACTACAAAAATGGCTTGGATAATCCAGAAGCTTGGATAAGCGAGACTTGGATAGGTGAGACTCTACTATAGCACCAAGCCATGGACATCTCCAGTCCATCCTCTGTTAGGATATCAGCCAGCATGCCAATGTGTTAAATCAAGAAATAGTTTTCTAAGATCTGCAGAGATACTAATAATAATAATAATAATAATAATAATAACTTTATTTTTATACCCCACCCCATCTCCCCGGAGGGACTTGGAGCGGCTTACATGGGGTCATGCCCGACATAAAAAGTACAATCACAGCAATAAAACAGTAAAAACAATTTTTCACAGGAAAAAAAAAATTGCAGGAACAGCAAGCGAGAGTCCAAAAGTGGCAGGTAAAAACCCGGAACCTTTTAATTGGCCTAATAAAGAGCCAGATGATAATGAATGCTCTTGCTCCCCAAAAGTTGAGCATGCTCTTGCTCCCCTTTGTCCTTCTCATCGGGGGATGCAAACAATCTGGTTTGCATGGGCCCAACGCTCGAAGAACACACTGTCTCCCAAACAACTTCATTTCTGTGCCTTTTTTGCAAGCCGTTTCCCCAGCAGCAGACACTCCGGGTGAAATCCAGACTGTCTGGTGTGCTCGGCAGGAGGAAAACTGTTCAATAGAAATGTTAAACACACTTGCACACACACACACATGTACTTCTGATGGCAAGGAGCCCTCAAACTGTCAGGCGCTGGGCTTCGTTTCCACAAACAATGCAAGAGCCGGAGTCGGGGACTTGTTTCGGCAACGTGCCAGAGGTCTGTCGTCCTGAAGGGAGGACATTTCCAAGCACAAATGCTTCGCTCCGTGGGACTCGTGGAGCACTTAGGAGCATGAGGGTGCTGTCGCATATGGCCGAGGCTGGAGAGCGCAACAGATGTTCCCTGGCTCGCTTTCCTAAGCCCCTTGGCTGCTCCCCATGTTTGGAGGATACAGCCAATGCGCGTTGTTCTTAACCATCATCAAGTCGGCTTTGACTTATGCAAACCCTGTCGTTGAGAGACCTCCAAGACACCCAGTTTTCAGCAATGTAAACAAAGTGTTGTCAACGGCTTTCATGGCCGGAATCACAGAGTGGTTGTGTGTTTTCAGGGCTGTCTGGCCATGTTCCAGAAGCATTCTCTCCTGACGTTTCGCCCACATCTATGGGAACAACCCCAGAGGCCATCCAGTCCAACCCCGTCTGCCTTCATGCAGGAAAGGCACCATCAAAGCACCCCCGACAGATGGCCACACAGCCTTTGTAATAATATTAGGAGAGATCCCAAAGGCCATCCAGTCCAACCCCGTCTGCCTTCATGCAGGAAAGGCACCATCAAAGCACCCCTGACAGATGGCCACCCAGAAGCCATCCAGTCCAACCCCATCTGCCTTCATGCAGGAAAGGCACCATCAAAGCACCCCCGACTGATGGCCACCCAGAGGCCATCCAGTCCAACCCCATCTGCCTTCATGCAGGAAAGGTACCATCAAAGCACCCCCGACAGATGCCCACCCAGCCTTTGTAATAATATTAGGAGCCACCCCAGAGGTCATCCAGTCCAACCCCCATCTGCCTTCATGCAGGAAAGGCACCATCAAAGCACCCCCGACAGATGCCCACCCAGCCTTTGTAATAATATTAGGAGCCACCCCAGAGGCCATCCAGTCCAACCCCCATCTGCCTTCATGCAGGAAAGGCACCATCAAAGCACCCCGACAGATGGCCACCCAGAAGCCATCCAGTCCAACCCCATCTGCCTTCATGCAGGAAAGGCACCATCAAAGCACCCCCGACAGATGGCCACCCAGAGGTCATCCAGTCCAACCCCATCTGCCTTCATGCAGGAAAGGCACCATCAAAGCACCCCCGACAGATGCCCACCCAGCCTTTGTAATAATATTAGGAGCCACCCCAGAGGCCATCCAGTCCAACCCCATCTGCCTTCATGCAGGAAAGGCACCATCAAAGCACCCCGACAGATGGCCACCCAGAGGCCATCCAGTCCAACCCCATCTGCCTTCATGCAGGAAAGGTACCATCAAAGCACCCCCGACAGATGCCCACCCAGCCTTTGTAATAATATTAGGAGCCACCCCAGAGGCCATCCAGTCCAACCCCCATCTGCCTTCATGCAGGAAAGGCACCATCAAAGCACCCCCGACAGATGCCCACCCAGCCTTTGTAATAATATTAGGAGCCACCCCAGAGGCCATCCAGTCCAACCCCATCTGCCTTCATGCAGGAAAGGCACCATCAAAGCACCCCGACAGATGGCCACCCAGAGGCCATCCAGTCCAACCCCATCTGCCTTCATGCAGGAAAGGTACCATCAAAGCACCCCCGACAGATGCCCACCCAGCCTTTGTAATAATATTAGGAGCCACCCCAGAGGCCATCCAGTCCAACCCCCATCTGCCTTCATGCAGGAAAGGCACCATCAAAGCACCCCCGACAGATGGCCACCCAGAGGCCATCCAGTCCAACCCCATCTGCCTTCATGCAGGAAAGGTACCATCAAAGCACCCCCGACAGATGCCCACCCAGCCTTTGTAATAATATTAGGAGCCACCCCAGAGGCCATCCAGTCCAACCCCCATCTGCCTTCATGCAGGAAAGGCACCATCAAAGCACCCCGACAGATGGCCACCCAGAAGCCATCCAGTCCAACCCCATCTGCCTTCATGCAGGAAAGGCACCATCAAAGCACCCCCGACAGATGGCCACCCAGAAGCCATCCAGTCCAACCCCATCTGCCTTCATGCAGGAAAGGCACCATCAAAGCACCCCCGACAGATGGCCACCCAGAAGCCATCCAGTCCAACCCCATCTGCCTTCATGCAGGAAAGGCACCATCAAAGCACCCCCGACAGATGGCCACCCAGAAGCCATCCAGTCCAACCCCATCTGCCTTCATGCAGGAAAGGCACCATCAAAGCACCCCCGACTGATGGCCACCCAGAGGCCATCCAGTCCAACCCCATCTGCCTTCATGCAGGAAAGGTACCATCAAAGCACCCCCGACAGATGCCCACCCAGCCTTTGTAATAATATTAGGAGCCACCCCAGAGGCCATCCAGTCCAACCCCCATCTGCCTTCATGCAGGAAAGGCACCATCAAAGCACCCCTGACAGACGGCCACCCAGCCTTTGTAATAATATTAGGAGCCACCCCAGAGGCCATCCAGTCCAACCCCCATCTGCCTTCATGCAGGAAAGGCACCATCAAAGCACCCCTGACAGATGGCCACCCAGCCTTTGTAATAATATTAGGAGCCACCCCAGAGGCCATCCAGTCCAACCCCCATCTGCCTTCATGCAGGAAAGGCACCATCAAAGCACCCCCAACAGGTGGCCATCCAGCCTTTATACAGTAGAGTCTCGCTTATCCAACGCTTGGATAAGCGAATATGTTGGATAATAAGGAGGGATTAAGGAAAAGCCTATTAAACATCAAATTAGGTTATGATTTTACAAATTAAGCACCAAAACATCATGTTAGACAACAAATTTGAAAGAAAAAGTAGTTCAATACGCAGTAATGCTATGTAGTAATTACTGTATTTATGAATTTAGCACCAAAATATCAAAATATCACAGGCACAGCTAGTCCTATATAAAAGGAATACAGTGAATGGGAACAGTCATAGTATTGATATAAGGACTAATAACTTGTAATAATTGTAATGCATTGCCAAAGGTTTATGCCCTTCATGTATCAATCCAAAGGTTAAAGCATTGGAAGTAAACAAAAAAAAGCTATGCAACAATTTACAGAGTATATAGATGAGGATTTGTATTGTAACCAATAACTTCCTAAATATTTACAACAAGTATTGGGAATGAACTGCTTCAAGAAAAGAAACATTATTTCAGACAATTTAGTCTCACTAAAAGTCACATTGTTTCCCATTGCTTTGTTGCTGCCACTTGTTTTGGGCAGAGCCAGGGGCTATAAACATTAACAACTAGGTTGCTGTGAGTTTTCCAGGCTGTATGGCCATGTTCCAGAAGCATTCTCTCCTGACATTTTGCCCACATCTATGGCAGCATCCTCAGAGGCGGTGAGGTCTATTGGCAAAAAGGCAAGTGGGGTTGATATATCTGTGGAATAATGTCCAGGGTGGGAGAAAGAACTCTTGTCTATTGGAGGCAGGTGTGAAAGTTGCAACTGGCCACCTTGATTAGCATTGCATGGCCTTGCAGCTTCAAAGCCTGGCTGCTTCCTTCCCAGGGGGATCCTTTGTTGGGATGTGTTAGCTGGCCCTGATTGTTTCCTGTCTGGAATTCCCATATACTGAATGTTGTTATTTATTTACTGTCCTGATTTTAAGAGTTTTTAAATACCAGTAGCCAAATTTTGTTAATGTTCATGCTTTCCCCCTCTCTGTTGAAATTCTTCACGTGCTTACTATGGAATGAAGCAGCCAGGCTTTGAAACTGCAAGGCTATTCAATTGTATTTAAGTTGGCCACAATGGAGTCCTCTAGGTACGAAGCAGCCAGGCTTTGAAGCTGCAAGGCTGTTCAATGGTATTTGAGTTGGCCAACAATGGAGTCCCCTAGGGATGAAGCAGCCAGACTTTGAAGCTGCAAGGCTATTCAATGGTATTCAGGCTGGCCAACAATGGAGTCCCCTAGGCATGAAGCAGCTAGGCTTTGAAGCTGCAAGGCTGTTCAATGGTATTTGAGTTGGCCAACCATGGAGTCCCCTAGGTATGAAGCAGCCAGGCTTTGAAGCTGCAAGGCTGTTCAATGGTATTTGAGTTGGCCAACAATGGAGTCCCCTAGGCATGAAGCAGCCAGGCTTTGAAGCTGCAAGGCTGTTCAATGGTATTTGAGTTAGCCAACAATGGAGTCCCCTAGGTATGAAGCAGCCAGGCTTTGAAGCTGCAAGGCTATTCAATTGTATTCAAGTTGGCCAACAATGGAGTCCCCTAGGTATGACGCAGCTAGGTTTTGAAGCTGCAAGGCTATTCAATGGTATTCAAGTTGGCCAACAATGGAGTCCCCTAGGTATGAAGCAGCCAGGCTTTGAAGCTGCAAGGCTATTTTTTATGGTGATGACTATTGTGGCCAAATTTGGTGTGATTTGGCCCATTAGTTTTGTTGTTCACACGGTCCTAATTATGCACATTACATATATAAAGGTAATATATTTATGAATATATATATATATATATATATATATATATGTATGTGTGTGTGTGTGTGTGTGTGTGTGTGTGTGTGTGTGTGTGTGTAATGAAATTTCAGCCTAGGAGCAAACAACAAAACTATACATCCCAGAAACACTAAACTTGGCAGCACAACCCCTCATCCATGCCTCTACATTCATACAACAAACAGCTCCAGCTACTCCAGAAAACAGCCAGGCTTTGAGACTGCAAGGCTATTCACTGCTATTCCACCTGCCCAACAAAGGATTCCTATAAGCCACAGCAACGCGTGGCCCGGCAAAGCTAGTATATATATACAAAAGGGTAATGAAATTTCGGCCTAGGACAAAACAACAAAACTACACACCCCAGAAACACTAAATTTGGCAGCACAACCCCTCATCCCTGCCTCTACGTTCATACAACAAAAAGGAAAGAAAAATAAAGTCCTAATTAGAGGGAGAGGAATAATTGTTTTTATCCAATTGCTGCCACTTAGAAGGCTAAGCTCCACCCACTTGGTCTCCTAGCAACCCACTCAACCCAGGGGACAGGCAGAGTTAGGCCTCACTTAGGCCTCTTCCACACTGCCTATAAAATACAGATTATTAGATTTGAACTGGAATACAGTATATGGCAGTGTAGACTCAAGGCCCTTCCACACAGCTATATAACCCATTTATAATCTTAGATTATCTGCTTTGAACTGGATTATCTGGACTCCACACTGCCATATAATCCACTTCAGTGTGCATTTTATACAGCTGTGTAGAAGGGGCCTCGTATAATCCAGTTCTAAGCAGATTATATAAGATTATAAATATAATATGTAATAATTACTGTGATATAATAATACAGAACTATATAATCTCTAAAATCAGGACAGTAAATAAAGGGCAACACTCTGAAAGCATAGGCCACAGCAACGCGTGGCCGGGCAAAGCTAGTATATATATATATTCATCGAGAGGAGCACTCAGTTCCACGCCCCACAACATGACAAACAAACTACTTTGTTGAAGATTTAGCACGTCTTCATGAAAGATTACAAAACCATCATTCAGCCAGAAATGGTTTCCCTGACTTGGAATGATAGCAGGAACGTTTCTTTATTCCCAAACTGGTTGCCAATACCCGCCAAGGGGCAAGAGGCTCTCTCTTTGCATGGCCGTTGCACAGAAAAAACGCCCGTGCAAGAAATAACGAAAAAGACTCGATTTGAAGGATGCGGAGAGCTCACAGAAAGACGTTGTGGTCCAAGAAAGCAATCTGAGGATGCTGAAAAGAATGGATGGACCCAACCCACCTGCAGCAGGTGGATAGAATCATAGATCATAGAATCATAGAATAGTAGAGTTGGAAGAGACCACATGGGCCATCCAGTCCAACCCCCTGCTAAGAAGCAGGAAATCGCATTCAAAGCACCCCCGACAGATGGCCATCCAGCCTCTGCTTAAAAGCCTCCAAGGAAGGAGCCTCCACCACGGCCCCGGGGAGAGAGTTCCACTGTCGAACAGCCCTTCTCACAGTGAGGAAGTTCTTCCTGATGTTCAGGTGGAATCTCCTTTCCTGTAGTTTGAAGCCCTTGTTCCCTTGTGTCCTGGTCTGCAGGGCAGCAGAAAACAAGCTCCCTCCCTCCTCCCTATGACTTCCCTTCACGTATTTGTACATGGCTATCATGTCTCCTCTTAGCCTTCTCTTTTGCAGGCTAAACATGCCCAGCTCTTTAAGCCGCTCCTCATAGGGCTTGTTCTCCAGACCCTTCATCATTTTAGTCGCCCTCCTCTGGACGCTTTCCAGCTTGTCAACATCTCCCTTCAATTGCGGTGCCCAGAATTGGACCCAGTGTGATTCCAGGTGTGGTCTGACCAAGGCAGAATAGAAAGAGGGGGAGCAGGACTTCCCTGGATCTAGACGCTATTCCCCTATTGATGCAGGCCAGAATCCCATTGGCTTTTTTAGCAGCCGCATCACATTGTTGGCTCATGTTTAACTTGTTGTCCACAAGGACTCCAAGGTCTTTTTCGCACACACTGCTGTCTAGCCAGGCCTCGTCCCCCATTCTGTATCTTTGATTTGCATTTTTTCTGCCGAAGTGAAGTGTCTTGCATTTGTCCCTGTTGAACTTCATTTTGTTAGTTTCGGTCAATCATCTCTCTAGTCTGTCAAGATCGTTTTGAATTCTGCTCCTGTCTTCTGGAGTGTTGGCTCTCCCTCCCAGTTTTGTGTCGTCTGCAAACTTGATGATCGTGCCTTCTGACCCTTCGTCTAAGTCGTTAATAAAGATGTTGAACAGAACCGGGCCCAGGACGGAGCCCTGCGGCACTCCACTTGTCACTTCTTTCCATGATGAAGACGACGCATTGGTGAGCACCCTTTGGGTTCGTTCGCTTAGCCAATTGCAGATCCACCTAACCGTAGTTTTGTCTAGCCCACATTTTACTAGTTTCCTTGCCAGAAGGTCGTGGGGGACTTTGTCGAAGGCCTTACTGAAATCCAGGTACGCTACATCCACGGCATTCCCTGTATCGACCCAACTCGTAACTCTATCGAAAAAAGAGATCAGATGATAGTGTTGTTGTATGTTTTCCGGGGTGTATGGCTATGTTCCAGAAGCATTCTCTCCTGACGTTTCGCCCACATCTATGGAAGGCATCCTCAGAGGTTGTGAGGTATGGAGAAACTAAGCAAAGGAAGGTTAATATATATCTGGTGGATTTTTTTTTGTGTGTGTCAGGACCAACCGGAGTTGCTTCTGGAGTAGGAGAATTGGCAAGGACGTTGCCTGGATGTTTTGATGTTTTTACCATCCTTGTGGGAGGCTTCTCTCATGGAGCTGGAGCTGAGAGAGGGAGCTCATCCGCGCTCTCCCCGGGTGGGATTCGAACCTGGCAGCCTTCGGGTCAGCAACCCAACCTTCAAGTCTTTTATCCCCTAGGCCAGTGATGGCCAACCTATGACACGCGTGTCAGCACTGACACGCCTAGCCATTTTTGCTGACATGCTGCCGCATGCAGATTTGCTGTGTCGTACAATAATAATAATAATAATAATAATAATAATAATAATAACTTTATTTTTATACCCCGCCCCATCTCCCTGAAGGGACTCAGGGCGGCTTACATGGGGCCTTGCCCGATACAACAATATAATAACAACAACAAAACAATAAAACAAATATCCCAACAATAAAAGCATCAGCATCAATAAAACAGTCATTAAAATCAACATACAGCATAAAATGTTAAAAACAATAAAATAATAATGACTGCGCATGGGTAGTTATTAATTTTTGGATTTGGGGGGGCTTTCTGTAATTTAGACCTATTTTTTTAGAGTTTTTTGATTGAAAGACATAGATTGGATGATTATGTCTTTTGTGGCCAAATTTGGTGTGATTTGGTTCAGTGGTTTTGTTGTTTACTCCATGGGAATTATGCACATTACACACACACACCAGCACACATATAATCATTCTATTATTATTCTATTATTATTGTAGTATATTATTATATTATTACTATTACAGTAGAGTCTCACTTATCCAACACTCGCTTATCCAACATTCTGGATTATCCAACACATTTTTGTAGTCAATGTTTTCAAAACATCATGATATTTTGGTGCTAAATTCATAATTACTACATAGCATTACTGCGTATTGAACTACTTTTTCTGTCAAATTTGTTGTATAACATGATGCTTTGGTGCTTAATTTGTAAAATCACTAGCTGTGCCTGGCCACGCGTTGCTGTGGCATTGTCTGGTGGTGTTGGTGAGAAATGGTTGAGGTAGTGGTGGTATTGAATGTCTGTTCTATGGTTGTCTTTATGTTTAGTATGCATTTGGTTGTTTGTGTACTGTGAAAGTGGTGAGGGTAGAGGGGGGTCTATGTCCCTGTGTAGTATTGTATAGCATTTATATGTTGTCCATGTGTTGTGAATGCTTGGATTGTGTCCTGCTGCATAGTAGAAAGGGTTGGGCTGGATGGCCCTTAGGGGTCTCTCCAAACTCTTGTGCCTGTTCCCTGGGCTGAGTAGGTTGCTAGGAGACCAAGTGGGCGGAACTTAGCCTTGTAACTGGCAGCAATTGGATAAAAACAATTATTCCTCTCCCTCCAATTAGGACTTTATTTTTCTTTTCTTTTTGTTGTATCAACCTAGAGCCGTGGATGATGGGTTGTGTTGTCAAATTTCGAGATTGGGGGGGGCTGTAATTTTGTTGTTTTGATAACCTAATTTGATGTTTAATAGGCTTTTCCTTAATCCCTCCTTATTATCCAACATATTCGCTTATCCAACATTCTGCCGGCCCGTTTATTTTGGAGAAGTGAGACACTACTGTATATTAGTATATTATTCATTATTCATGACTACATTGAAACTACAATAGAGAGAAATCAGCGTGGAAACTGCAAGAGGTACCATAGATTGTTGAACATGGAAATAATGGTAGTACATAGTTTTTGATTTATTAAATACAGTTATATATTACAATTATATATTTTGTTATTTAAACTATATATTGTGAAATTATGGTTTTTCTCTCAAAGTGACACACCACCCAAGTCATGCTAGGTTTTTTTGGTGAATTTTGCCACACCAAGTGCAAAAGGTTGCCCATCATTGCCCTAGGCCACTGGATAATCTGGTGGATGATCTTTTATCAATAGGAAATCATTCCTTGCCACCCAGACTCCGGACACAAGCAGCGGTCCTGTTGCCGTCCACACCCACCCGGTTAATGCTGACCAAAAAGATGCTCTGCTAGGCATAGTTTCCCACCCACCCACCCACCCGGTTAATGCTGCCGAGGAGACCCAAAAAGATGCTCTACTAGGCATAGTTTCCCACCCACCCACCCACCCGGTTAATGCTGCCGAGGAGACCCAAAAAGATGCTCTACTAGGCATAGTTTCCCATCGCGTATCAGTCCCTGACCTTGTTCAGTAGGGAGGAAAAAATAAGGCCGGTGCAAAGATGCTCCCCAAAAAGCATGCAGAGACAAAGAGGCTCCAATGGTCCCCGTTTCCTTTGTCTGCCAGCTTCCTCCATCGCCCGCCTCGCCTTCCAAAAATGTGCCTACCTCGTTCTCAGCCCCTGGGGAAGGCTATGGGGTCTCCGACCGCCCACAAGTCCATGCCCACCGCATCCGTGGGCCCCTTGTTTCCTTCCTTCCTTCCGTCCTCTCCGGCCTTGCCTTCAGCGCCCCAACATCCTCATCTCTTCCAATGCTGGGAAGAAGAGGAGTCCCCTCCCCTCTGTTGTCAGCTCCCCTATTGGGATCACACAAGAGAGAGAGACAGACTGCCTCCGACACATGACCAGAATGGCAATAATAATCCCCCCCTTGTCCCCGCTTTCCCCCCAAGAAGGGGGAGAAAGACCCTTTCAAGAAGTTTGGCCTAATTGCATGCACAGCCATGGCTTGCCCTGAGCAGCCTGGCCATTTGCATTTGAGAGAAAGAGGAGAAAGAGACTATAGGTTGTCGAAGGCTTTCATGGCCAGGATCACAAAATGTTGTATGTTTTCCATGCTGTATGGCCATGTTCCAGAAGTATTCTCTCCTGACGTTTCGCCCACATCTATGGCAAGCATCTTCAGAGGCTGTGAGGTATTGGGCTTTCCCTTGTTTACTGTGGCCAGTGAATATGTCAGCTGGCCTGTGAAATGAATGTGTTTCACTTGAACCACTGGTTTGATGGCATGGCTCTGTTGCACCAGTTTGAGATCGAGGAGGAGGTTGTGAAGTACAGCAGCAAGTTCCTAAGGAGCGATTCCTATGTGACAAACAGCAAGAAGAACCAGATTATGATCTCTGAGTTTGGGACCATGGCCATGCCAGACCCTTGCAAGACCATCTTTGAGCGCTTCGTGATCTTCTCCAAGCTTTCCTGTCTCCTCATGATGTGGCCAAAATACTTCATTTTTGCCTCTAGTATCCTTCCTTCCAGTGAGCAGCCATTGGGTATTATTTCCTGGAGGATGGACTGGTTGGGTCTTCTTGCCAAGGTCCAAGGCACTCTCAGGATTTTCCTTCAAAAGCGTCTCTCTTCCTTCGCTCTGCCTTCCTTATGGTCCATCTCTCGCATCCATAGGTGACTATGGGGAAGACCATGGCTTTCACTATGCGGACCTTCATTGCCAGTGTGATGTCTCTGCTCTTCACTATTTTGTCCAGGTTGGCCATTGCTCTCCTCCCAAGAAGGAAACGTCCTCTGATTTCCTGGCTGCAGTGATCTTCGCGCCTAGAAATAGAAAGTCTGTCACTGCCTCCACGTTTTCTCCCTCTATTTGCCAGTTATCAATAGGTGTCGTTGCCATGATCTTGGTTTTCTTGACGTTTAACTGCAGCCCGGCTTTTGCACTTTCTTCTTTCTTTCCCCTTGGTGATAAGGCTCCTCAGCTCTTCCTCGCTTTCGGCCATCAGAGTGGTATCATCTGCATATAAGGTTGTTCATGTTTCTTCCAGCAATTTTAACTCCGGCCTTGGATTCCTCAAGCCACGCATGTCGCATGATGTGTTCTGCGTACAAGTTGAATAGCGAGGGCGATAGTATCCAGCCCTGATGTCCGCACTCCTTTCCCAATCTTGAACCCGTCTCCGGTTCCGTGGTCTGTTCTGACTGTGGCTACTTGGTCTTTATACAGATTTCTCAGGAGACAGACAAGGTGACTTGGTCTCCCCAGACCACCAAGAACATGCCATGTTTATTATGATCCACACAGTCGAAGGCTTTAGAATAGTCAATAAAGCAGAAGTAGATGTTTTTCTGGAACTCCCCAGCTTCATTATCCAGCGGATATTGGCAATTTGGTCTCTGGTTCCTCTGCCTTTTCTGAACCCAGCTTGGACATCTGGCCACTCTCGCTCCATGTCTTGCTGGAGTCTTCCTTGCAGGATCTTGAGCATCGCCTTCCTGGAAATAAGGGCCACTGTACAGACGTTTGAGCATTCTTTAGCGTTTCCCTTTTTTGGTATGGGGATGTAAATTGATTTTTTCCAATCTGATGGCCAATCTTGTGTTTTCCATATTTGCTGGCATATGGTATAGTTTCTCCATATACCTCACAACCTCTGAGGATGCCTGCCATAGATGTGGGCGAAACGTCAGGAGGGAATACTTCTAGAACATGGCCATACAGCCCGGAATACATACAACAACACAGAGACTATAGGATTCCCCCTTCCCCACTTTTTTGGTTTGGTTTGCTCAATGTTGTGCGTGGAGCAAATACGTGTGCGGTGTGTCCTTTGAATGAGTCTTAACCAGTAACCAATCTAGGAAAATAGATTAAAGGGATTTGCTGTCCCGACCCAAAGGAAAACAAAGAAAAGAAAATGTCCCACAAAGTTTCCCATATAAAGCCAGGTCCGAGGGGGGAAAAGACCCACATCTCTGCTCACGAGGTTTTCTTTGATGCTATCTCGTTCCCTGAAGTGCACTGCTTAGCTTAAAGTTAAAAATTATAACCCAAATGCATTTGCCCGACTCTGGGGGTTGGTGAGAATTTCCATTTCTAAGCCGAAGAGCCGGCATTGTCCGTAGACACCTCCAAGGTCATATGGCCACTGTCATGACTGCATGGAGTGCTGTTACCTTCCCGCCGGAGCGGTACCTATTGATCTACTCACACTCTGGGGGTTGGTGCTCATCTCCATTTCTAAGCCAAAGAGCCGGCATTGTCCGTAGACACCTCCAAAATCATGTGGCCACTGGCATGACTGCATGGAGCGCCGTTACCTTCCCGCCGGAGCAGTATCTATTCATCTACTCACACTCTGGCAGTTGGCGCTCATCTCCATTTCTAAGCCGAAGAGCCGGCGTTGTCCGTAGACACCTCCAAAGTCATGTGGCCACTGGCATGACTGCATGGAGCGCCGTTACCTTCCCGCCGGAGCAGTATCTATTCATCTACTCACACTCTGGCAGTTGGCGCTCATCTCCATTTCTAAGCCGAAGAGCCGGCGTTGTCCGTAGACACCGCCAAAGTCATGTGGCCACTGGCATGACTGCATGGAGTGCCGTTACCTTCCCGCCGGAGCAGTACCTATTGATCTACTCACACTCTGGGGGTTGGCGCTCATCTCCATTTCTAAGCCAAAGAGCGGCATTGTCTGTAGACACCTCCAAATTCATGTGGCCACTGGCATGACTGCATACAGCGCCGTTACCTTCCCGCCGGAGCAGTACCTATTGATCTACTCACACTCTGGGGGTTGGTGCTCATCTCCATTTCTAAGCCGAAGAGCTGGCATTGTCCTTAGACACCTCCAAGGTCATGTGGCCACTAGCATGACTGCATGGAGTGTCGTTACCTTCCAGCCAGAGCGGTACCTATTGATCTACTCACATTTGCATGTTTTCGAACTGCTAGGTTGGCAGAAGATGGGGCTAACAGCGGGCGCTCACTCTCCTCCCCACATTCGAACCTGCAACCTTTCGGTCCGCAAGTTGAGCAACTCAGCGCTTAACACGCTGCGCCACCGGGGGCTCTTATGATGTACATGATGGCAAATAGATTTGAATGAAGTCTATACAATCTGGGGGATTCTGGAAAAGTCTTTCCTGCCTTACAGATAGTTTGTACAAAGTCACATCTACTCCAATCCCACTTTTGATACTGGATGGTACATGGAGTTGCAGAGAGGATATGAACAATCAGAGTGATTGTACATTTTCTAAACCTCTGATCTCTGTAGAATGTTGCAGTTGGCTACCTTGATTAGCATTGAATGGCCTAGCAGCTTCAAAGACTGGCTGCTTTCTGCCTAATATTTATTTATTTATTTACAGTATTTATATTCCACCCTTTTCACCCCGAAGGAGACTCAGGACGGATCACAATGTACATATACATGGCAAACATTCAATGCCATTAGACATATGACATACAGACACATACAGAGACACAGATACCTCCCAACAAAGGATTCCCCCCAGGCAAGAAGCAGCCAGGCTTTGAAGCTGCAAGGCTATTCAATGCTAATCAAGGTGGCCAGTTGCAACCAAGGAGGAAACCATGAAAATGAACAAAATCTGGCTACCAGAACAAAACTCAGAAAACAGGGGAATTCCAGACATGAAACAATCAGGGCCAGCTAACAACTCCCAACAATGGCTCTCCCAGGCAGGAAGCAGCCAGGCTTTGAAGCTGCAAGGCTATTCAGTGCTAATCAAGGTGGCCAGTTGCAACATTCACACTTGCCTCCAAAAGACAAGAGTTCTTTCTCCCACCCTGGACTGGATTAGCATTGAATAGCCTTGCAGCTTCAAAGCCTGGCTGCTTCCTGCCTGGGGGAATCCTTTGTGGAACGTTCTTTCTCCCACCCTGGACATTATTCCACAGATATATAAACCCCACTTGCCAAGTTTCCAACAGACCTCTGAGGATGCCTGCCACATATGTGGGCAAAACGTCAGGAGAAAATGCTTCTGGAACATAGCCATACAGCCCGGAAAACTCACAGCAACCCAAAGACCACTTTGGTTGGAATCTGTTCATTTCTAATCTGTCTCAAAAATAGGAAGCTCTACCAAGTTAGATCATTTCTCCAGAATTTTAATTTTTGACTGGCATCGGCTCTCTTGGTTTCAAACAGTAGTCTACCTATCTGATTTTTTATGACCTGTTTTATTATTGATTGACTTGTTTTATTACTTTGTTTTTATATTATCTGATGTCCGGGCTTGGCCCCATGTAAGCTGCCCCGAGTCCCTTCGGGGAGATGGGGCGGGGTAGAAAAATAAAATTATTATTATTATTATTATTATTATTATTATTATTAACCACATTGATCAGGGGTTTAAAGATAAATGCCAGGTTTAATAATAATAATTAATAATATTTAATAATAATTTATACCATTTAATAATATTTAATTAATATTAATAATATTGAAAATAAAACATGTATAGGTAGATGAAGGGTGTGTAGTGGAGAGATGTATAGTGAAGTTGTAATGGAAAAGTTAAAAGACTGATGGGAAATATGCTTGGGGATGTTCTTGATTATTTTGTTGTTGTTGTTGTCGGATTGTATGCAACGTGATGTGTTTGAGATATTGTAGAATGAGGAAAATGTGAGCTTGTACATTTGGATTGATAAATTAATAAAAACAAATTTAAAATAAATAAAGATAAATGCCAGAGACAGTTTGAAAGAGCTAACAGTCTAGGCAAAGGTAAAGATTTTCCCCTGACGTTAAGTCCAGTCGTATCCGACTCTGGGGTTTGGTGCTCATCTCCATTTCTAAGCCGAAGAGCCGGCGTTGTCCGTAGACACCTCCAAGGTCATGTGGCCATGGGCATGACTGCATGGAGCGCCGTTACCTTCCCACCGGAGCAGTACCTATTAATCTACTCAACTTTGCATGTTTTTGAACTGCTCGGTTGGCAGAAGCTGGGGCTAACAGTGGGAGCTCACTCCGCTCCCCGAATTCGAACCTGCGACCGTTTGGTCCGCAAGTTCAGCAGCTCGGCGCTTTAACACACGGTGCCACCGGGGTCCCAGTATCACTCTAGTCTTATAGTTTCCAAGCAAATTCTTTCATACAGACCAGAAAGAGACTCAGGTTGTAAAAGCAGAGAAGCTAACACAGTTCTATCTCCATCTCCTAAAGAGGTTACAACTTCCAGTGCAGACAAAGCTCTTTGGGCAGTTACCTCAACAGGCGCTGGGGGTCCAAGAACCTCAAACCAAACGCCGGGACGTCCAGAGAGAGGACAACGATACAGTTTTGTTCCTTATGTGTTGTTTCGGTCCTGGGGACACCAAAGGGCTTGGCGCAAGTGACTCGGCACTTCCTGCCTTGCGGTTTCTTCTTCTTCTTCTTCCTCCTCAGCCAGGAAGACACGAGACCCAACACTCAATCGCACCCTTGCTTCACGTCTTCAGACCCAAATTTTCTATTCCTTCTTGCTCAATACAGTCTCTGGCATTTCTTATTTTAACCCATCTACCCCAGTGGACTGGAGATGCTGCCGTTCTGGAACCCAAGATGCTCTTAAAACAAACAGACGAGGAAAATGCCTAAAGAGACTCGTTGAAATCGGATCGGAATTGTGGTCATTTGACAGTTGCTCAGAATCTTGGGTGCTGCTAAGTACTGGTTGTTCTTCTTAAAGGAGACTGCCCACGTCCGAGACTTCAGGGCACCTTTTTGGACAAGCCATGGAAAAGTACAAGGGTTGTCCAGATAGTTTATTTTTAATTCCAAAACGTAATCATTTTGGCGACAATACACAGCTGCGGGAAGGGGTGACCGGCTGGTTGAGGACGCAAACGGCAGAGTTTGGTGGGGAAGGAGTTGCCAAGCTCATTCATTGCTATGATAAATGCCTAGCATAGTCGCCATTCAAATCTAGGCACTTATCATAGCGATGAATGAGCTTGGCAACTCCTTCCCCACAAAATTCTGTCGGCTTTAAGTATTTTCTATGTCATTCAACATAATTTTACAAGGGCTATCCAGAAAGTAGATTATAGGAGAAAACATTTACCATATACAGTTGAAAGCCACACCCAAATACCACTTCTCAAAATAGTCGCCATTCAAATCTAGGCACTTATCATAGCGATGAATGAGCTTGGCAACTTCTCCCCCACAAAACTCTGCTGCTTGCGTCCTCAACCAGCCGGTCACCCCTTCCTGCAGCTGTGTATTGTCGCCAAAATGCTGCGTTGAGGATGCAAGCGGCAGAGTTTTGTGGGGAAGGAATTGCCAAGCTCATGCATTGCTATGATAAGTGCCCAGCATGGTTGCCATTCAACCATGCCACACCCAAAAACCACTTCTCAACACAGTCGCCATTCAAATCTAGGCACTTATCATAGAGATGAATGAGCTTGACAACTCCTTCCCCACCAAACTCTGCCACTTGCGTCCTCAACCAGCCGGTCACCCCTTCCCGCAGCTGCGTATTGTCGCCAAAACGCTGTGTTGAGGACGCAAGAGGCAGAGTTTGGTGGGGAAGGAGCTGCCAAGCTCATTCATCGCTAAGATAAGTGCCTAGATTTGAATGGCGACTATGCTAGGCATTTATCATAGCGATGAATGAGCTTGGCAACTCCGTCCCTACAAAACTCTGCTGCTTGAGTCCTCAACCAGCTGGTCACCCCTTCCCTCAGCTGCGTATTGTCGCCAAAACGCTGCGTTGAGGACGCAAGCAGCAATGTTTTGTGGGGAAGGACTTGCCAAGCTCATTCATCGCTATGATTAAGTGCCTAGATTTGAATGGCGACTATGTTGAGAAGTGGTATTTGGGTGTGGCAAAACGCTGTGTTGTTGGCTGGTTGAGGACGTAAGCGGCAGAGTTTGGTGGGGAAGGAGTTGCCAAGCTCATTCATCACTATGGTAAGTGCCTAGATTTGAATGGCAACTATGTTGAGAAGTGGTATTTGGGTATGGCTTTCAACTGCATATGGTAAAAGTTTTCTCCTATACTTTGTTTATTTTTATTTTCCAAAACGTAATCTACTTTCTGGATAACCCTCCTATAATGAATCTCTTGAATGAAGAGATCGGACAGACCCATGGTGCAACCACACTGTAGAAATTGTGCAGTGAATGAGCTTGGCAACTCCGTCCCTACAAAACTCTGCCGCTTGAGTCCTCAACCAGCTGGTCACCCCTTCCCTCAGCTGCGTATTGTCGCCAAAACGCTGCGTTGAGGACGCAAGCAGCAATGTTTTGTGGGGAAGGACTTGCCAAGCTCATTCATCGCTATGATTAAGTGCCTAGATTTGAATGGCGACTATGTTGAGAAGTGGTATTTGGGTGTGGCAAAACGCTGTGTTGTTGGCTGGTTGAGGACGTAAGCGGCAGAGTTTGGTGGGGAAGGAGTTGCCAAGCTCATTCATCACTATGGTAAGTGCCTAGATTTGAATGGCAACTATGTTGAGAAGTGGTATTTGGGTATGGCTTTCAACTGCATATGGTAAAAGTTTTCTCCTATACTTTGTTTATTTTTATTTTCCAAAACGTAATCTACTTTCTGGATAACCCTCCTATAATGAATCTCTTGAATGAAGAGATCGGACAGACCTATGGTGCAACCACACTGTAGAAATTGTGCAGTTTGGCCCCATTTTACATGCCATGTTTAAAGGGAGTTGGAGTTTGATGAGACTCCAGCACTCTTTCATAGAGAAGGTAAAAGGCCTTGTAAAACTACAATTCCCAGGCTGCTAGAGCACTGAGTCATTGTCATTAAGGTTGTGTTAAACTGCATTAATTCTACAGTGTAGGTCATCTGTGTCAAACCCAAGGCCTGCCATGTCCTTTTATGTCTAGGGTAGAATATAAATAAAATTGTTACAGACTCACCAAAGAAAATCCAACAAATGCTCCATTCAGCAAAGGACAAAAGGGATTACCAGTATTAAAAAAAACTCTAATCAGGACAGTAAATAAAGAACAACACTTAACAGATTGCAGAACGCCAGGAGAGAATACTACTGGAACATGGCCATACAGCCAGAAAAACTCACAGCAACCCACTATTTCAAGGATCACCAGATACAGTAAAGGAAATTGCTGGAAGTGTGGGAAACACTCAGGCACTTTCCTCCACATGTGGTGGAAGTGTAAGAAGATCAAGAAATTCTGGTATGAATTTATTTTAAAAAAATGATAAAAAATTGTACAAAAAAGTTTGAATTCAAGCCAGAATGTTTTTTACTAGGGATTACTGACCCAAAGATAGATAGAAATACAGATAGACTAATATTTTTTCTAACCACAGCGGCAAGAATAACTCTAGCGCAGGTCTGGAAAACAAAGGAAGTGCCTAGTATGGAGAAATGGATTAATAAAGTAATGGACGTGATGAATATGGATTTATTGACACAGAGGTTAGCGCAAAACAGAAATCCCAAAAACAGCACGGACTGGAGACCCATGAAAGAGTACTTAATAAAAGAAAAAAATAAATATTCACATAGAATTGATCTAAGGAAACTTCCTGGGGAAATATTAGGAATAAAAACAACATTAATAACAAATGTTGTTAAACCGTTTCTTTAAAATATAAAAGTAAACTATATGATTATGGCGGAAAATAAAGAGGACCAATTCCAGAGCTCTGGAAGTCATAGAGACTTATAGCAACTGATAAATTATATGTATATATTAGACATGTCCAAAAATCGTTTTGAATCGTATATCAGAATTATTTCGGATTGTTCTCGCTTTTTGATACGCATTCCGAGACATTGTCTCACAGCGCAACTGGCAATGTAATTTGAACCATTGTTGGCCCATTCTCTAACTGTCTCTTAATGTTTCGTTAATTTTTCCCCCCCCCCCAATTTTTTTTAAATATATTTTTTAAAATATTTTTTTTAATTTTTTTTGTTTTGTTTCTGCAACCTACCTAACATGGCTGCCGCTCCCCGGCCAATCAGAAGCTTCCACGATGTATGCAAAGGTGGGGGCTAGGGTTGATGAGGATCGCTCAAGAAATGAGGGCAGGAGAGCCCTGTAAAGTCCCCCCCCCCCCCGGTTCCTTTTTTTTTTGCGATTGCGCATGCGCGTCCGCCATTTTAGAAACATTTAGAATCATTACGAATTTTCGGAAATATCCGAAATTTTTGGGTGAAAAAATCGGAAATACTTTCTATATCGAAGCGCCAGCGCCCCCTACTTTAGAAACGAGAATTGAAACATTTTTTCATCGATCGGACATACCTAGTATATATCTACTATTAATTTTTCCTTTTCCTTTTTCTTTTTTTTTTCCTTTTCTTTTTTTCCCTTCTCCCCTCATTTTCTCTTCTTTTTCTTTGGTTTTTTCTTACACGTTATGTTGGTATTTGGGTTGTGGTATCTAAAAGATTTTTTTTTATTCTAAAGGGGAAAAAAAGACTCTTGTTTACTGGTTGTATTAAGAAAGATACAAGTTGCTTGTAAAATGCACAATAAAAACAATGTTAAAAAAATTCCAAAGCACCTTTGGATACGACAGGTTAACGGTCTCCTACAGACAGGGACTAATTGGAGATGCTTTATTCTCCAAAGAAAAAAAAAGGCAAGGAATAATCCCAGGGCTCTGCTCAATTAAAGGCAATTTAATTATGGATGTGGGTTTAATCACAGATGGCAATAATAGGCTTTTGGGGATGCTTGGCGAAGATGTCCTTTTTGCCGCACATAAAGTATCTTTGCAAACCATGACAGATTTCCCATATCCGTGGGATCCATATCCGCTTTCAAATATCCATGTCTAACGAAATTTGTTGGCTTTAATTTATTTATTGACAGTATTTATATTCCGCCCTTCTTTCTCACCCTGAAGGGGACTCAGGAAAATGAACACATATATGGCAAACATTCAATGCCAACAGACAAACAACATATATAGACAGACACAGAGGCATTTCACATTTTTTTCCAGCTTCACGATTCCGGCCACAGGGGGAGCTGTTGCTTCACTGTCCACTAGTGGCTGTACTTCCTCATTCCTTTCCTCGTGTTTTGCTGGCAGTTTTATGATGTTGTATGCCGGGGCTGTGGTGCAGGCAGGAAAGCAAGCCAGCTGCAACCAGCTGCAATGAATCACTCTGACCAGGAGGTCATGAGTTCGAGGCCCGCTCAGAGCCTATGTTTGTCTTGTCTTTGTTCTATGTTAAAAGGCATTGAATGTTTGCCTGTATGTGTAATGTGATCCGCCCTGAGTCCCCTTGGGGGTGAGAAGGGCGGAATATAAATGCTGTAAATAATAAATAAATAAATAAATAAATTAGTTAAATTAGCCTCCCGCATAAAGCGTACCTAAATTTCCCTACTTGACAGATGCAACTGTCTTTCGAGGCTGCATAGGTCAACAGCAAGCCGTGCTATTTAATGGTTGGGGGCTTAACCCAACCCGGGCTTCGAACTCATGACCTCTCGGTCAGTAGTGATTTATTGCAGCTGGTTACTAGCCAGCTGCGCCACAGCCCAGCTGTGTCATTCAACATAATTTCTGTGTCATTCAACATAATTTTACGAGGGCTATCCAGAAAGTAGATTACGTTTTGGAATTAAAAATGAACAAAGTATAGGAGAAAACATTTGCCATATGCAATTGAAAGCCACACCCAAATACCACTTCTCAACATAGTCCCCATTGAAATCTAGGCACTTCTCATAGCGAGGAATGAGCTTGGAAACCCCACCAAACTCTGCCGCTTGCGTCCTCAACCAGCTGGTCACCCCTTCCCGCTGCTGTGTATTGTCGCCAAAACGCTGCGTTGAGGACGCAAGCGGCAGAGTTTGGTGGGGAAGGAGTTGCCAAGCTCATTCATCGCTATGATAAGTGCCTAGATTTGAATGGCGACTATGCTAGGCATTTATCATAGCGATGAATGAGCTTGGCAACTCCTTCCCCACCAAACTCTGCCGCTTGCGTTCTCAACCAGCCGGTCACCCCTTCCCGCAGCTGCGCATCATCGCCAAAATGCTGCGTTGAGGACGCAAGCGGCAGAGTTTGGTGAGGAAGGAGCTGCCAAGCTCATTCATCGCTATGATAAGTGCCTAGATTTAAATGGCGACTATGCATATGGTAAATGTTTTCTCCTATACTTTGTCCATTTTTAATTCCAAAATGTAATCTACTTTCTGGATAGCCCTCGTATTACAGTATTCTTGGACCAGAGGTCTTCTATTTCAATAAGGCTCGCTGTTATCAATGGAGTCACGTATCTACACAAAGTGGATACAGGTGTTATCCCATATCTCACAAAAGCACAAACTCTGAGGACTTCTTAGCACAGTTAGAGTAGTATCAATTCGCTATAACATCTGTAGTGTGGACAGACATGGATTGTTCACACTGTACACATGTAAGAGCTTGATCCTCTCTTTAAGTGAAATAACTCCATCCTATGGAATCTTGGGGATTCTAGTTTACTCACTTGTTAAATTACCTGATTAAGAAGCCTAACTATCTCACCAAACTACCAATCCCAGAATTCGACAGCGGTAATGTGATCGCGGCTGCTACGTGGCCCTGAAATTAAACATGCCGAAGGGCCTTCTGTTTAGATCACCAACCTCTTTAAGTATTATATACGTGTCTCTGCAGAAACGACTATAACAAGGAAACTCAAGAATTACCTTGAAAGCCAGAGGGGTAATTTAGGCAAAATATACAGTCAGACAGAGAGGAGGATAAACAGGAAAAGGTGATGTGTTCATTTCAGATACAAGTTTGAAGCTCATCTCAGACTCACAAGATGGTCCCAATCATTGGTAGAGGATATACAAATATTCTTTTGAAACTAGTTTTACAGATACAGTAGACAAAGAATTGGATCTTCAAACAAACCAAGTTTAAATTCTCCCTAGAAGCCAAGATAAACAAACTAAGTCTGTTGTACTTTGGACATATCATGAGGAGACCTGAATCACTGGGCATATTGGAAATACAGTAGAGTCTCACTTATCCAACATAAACGGGCCAACAGAACGTTGGATATGCGAATATGTTGGATAATAAAGAGGGATTAAGGAAAAGCCTATTACACATCAAATTAGGTTATGATTTTACAAATTAAGCACCAAAATATCAGGTTATACAACAAATTTGACAGAAAAAGTAGTTCAATACGCAGTAATGCTACGTAGTAATTACTTTATTTACGAATTTAGCACCAAAATATCACGATGTATTGAAAACATTGACTACAAAAATGCGTTGGATAATCCAGAATGTTGGATAAGCGAGTGTTGGATAAGTGAGACTCTACTGTACTTCTGTATTTCATGAGGAGACCTGAATCACTGGGCATACTTCTTCGAGCCTTTTCTAGTAGTGTCTAGCTATAATCCTGTTGTTTGCTGTTTCCTGTATACCGTATATACTTGAGTATAAGCCGACCCGAATATAAGCTGAGGCACCTAATTTTACCACCAAAAAAAAACTGGGAAAACTGATTGACTCGAGTATAAGTCGAGGGTGGGAAATGCAACAGCTACTGGTAAATTTCAAAAATAAAATTAGATACAGTAGAGTCTCACTTATCCAAGCTAAACGGGCCGGCAGAACGTTGAATAAGCGAATATCTTGGATAATAAGGAGGGATTAAGGAAAAGCCTATTAAACATCAAATTAGGTTATGATTTTACAAATTAAGCACCAAAACATCATGTTATATAACAAATTTGACAGAAAAAGCAGTTCAGTACACAGTAATGTTATGTAGTAATTACTGTATTTATGAATTTATCACCAAAATATCACGATATATTGAAAACATTGACAACAAAAATGGCTTGGATTATCCAGAGGCTTGGATAAGCGAGGCTTGGATAAGTGAGACTATACTGTATACATTATTTAACCTACTGATTAATGTAATTAATGTAATCATTACATAGTAATGTAATGTAATGTAACCTTAATTAATGTAATTTTATTGGTATTTATTTTTATTTTTGAAACTTACCAGTAGCTGCTTCATTTCCAATCCTTGGCTTATACTCGAGTCAATACGTTAATTTATTTATTTATTTACAGTATTTATATTCCGCCCTTCTCACCCCAAAGGAGACTCGGGGCGGATCACATTACACATATAGGGCAAACATTCAATGCCTTTTAACATAGGACAAAGACAGAGACAAACGCAGCTCCGAGCTGGCCTCGAACTCATGACCTCTTGGTCAGAGTGATTTGTTTGTACCATTTTATTTATAGTTATTGCAGTACATTAAAAGAAAAAAAAAAAGTAGGAAGGAGGCAAAAGAAGAAGAAGAAAAAAAAGACAAGAAAGGAAAAAAGAAAAAAGAGTAATATATATACACACATACAGTAGAGTCTCACTTATCCAACATAAATGGGCCGGCAGAATGTTGGATAAGCGAATATGTTGGATAATAAGGAGAGATTAAGGAAAAGCCTATTAAACACCAAATTAGGTTATGATTTTACAAATGAAGCACCACAATATCATGTTTAACAACAAATTTGACAGAAAAAGTAGTTCAATACGCAGTAATGCTATGTAGTAATTACTGTATTTACGAATTTAGCACCAAAATATCACAATATATTGAAAACATTGACTACAAAAATGCATTGGATAATCCAGAATGTTGGATAAGCGAGTGTTGGATAAGTGAGACTCTACTGTATATTTATACACATATGCAGAGTGATTTGTTGTAGCTGGCTGCAGCTGGCTGCTCACCAACCTGCGCCACAGCCCGGGCTACGTTACCCCAGGTTTTTTTGGTGGTAAAATTAGGTGCCTCGGCTTATACACGAGTATATACGGTATATTTTAACTCTGTGCATCTTGTTGTATGTCTTTTAATAGTGTTTTGTCTCTTATTTTAACGATGCTGTATCCCGCCACCCCGCCTCGAGCAGAGGGAGAGGCAGGTAATAAATTAAATGTGATGGTGATGGTGATGACTCTACAATGCAAGTGTGGCGGAGGCTGAATGCACAATGCTTACTTGCATTTCTCTGTCTCCACTTTTCGCCCGACATTTCACAATCTCGGGACCCGAAGTGAGAGAGAGCCCTAAAAGGGACGGTCGTTTTCATAGCAGGTTATTATTGTGGGTGGGCCTGTCTCCGTTGTTGTCGTCGAGATCGGGAACGTGTCTGCAAGAGGACAGAATTCCTCCCTTACCGCTCCCAACGCCCACCTCACCTTGAGTGATTACACAGCTGCTCCTTCCTCCTATTGCTTAGGTAGGTGTGAAAACCTCTTTTTTTAAAAATAAAAAATACATTTTGGACCCTTGCCACCCCCTCTTATTGCAGGGTAGAGTACAGGACAGTCGGGGTGGGAAGCCGGAAAGGCTGCCAAAAAGACTCCGGAGTTTGTCCCAAAGCCAAAGGAACAAGGGAAGTCACGGAAACGGGCTTAGGGGGAGAGAGAAGAAAAACAACCCCCCCAAAAAATAATAGCTGTGGCTGGCTCGGGTACAAAAGTGTTGTGTCAGACTTGAAAATGACAGCCTAGCCATTTCAGAATCTGCTGCAAACATTTTGTTTGCATCCCAACCTGTCCCGTCTGGGAAAATTCAGGATGGAGAAAACAAGACTTCGGAAGAATGACCTCGAATTTGTTATCAAAGGCTTTCATGGCCGGAATCACTGGATTGCTGTGAGTTTTCCGGACTGTCTGGCCATGTTCCCAGAAGCACTCTCTCCTGACACTTTGCCCACATCTATGGCAGGCATCCTCAGAGGTTGTGAGATCTGTTGAAAACTAGACACGTCCAATGCTTTTGGGTGGTTTTCAACAGATCTCACAACCTCTGAGGATGCCTGCCATAGATGTGGGCAAAGTGTCAGGAGAAAAAAACTGTACAGGTCAAATTCTTCATCTGACGGAGCATATCGAGGAAGGCTATGAGAAAGGCTGCATTACGGGAACAGTTTTTGTGGACCTTACGGCAGCCTGTGACATGGTGCAACATAGAAAAATGCTGCATAAAGTCTACCATATCACCCGGGACTTTGACTTTACAAAAACTGTCCAGACTCTCCTAGAAAACCGCAGCTTCTATGTGGAGTTTCAGGGCCGGAAAAGCAGATGGAGGAGGCAAAAGAATGGTTTACCCCAAGGCAGCGTTCTTGCACCGACCTTATTTAACATCTTCACGAACGATCAGCCACAACCACCACTCACAAAGAGCTTTATATATGCTGATGACCTTGGCCTTACAACACAAGCGAAATATTTTGAAACAGTTGAAAAGCAGCTCACTAATGCCTTGAAAGATCTCTCCAGCTCCTACAAAGAGAACCACCTGAAGCCTAACCCTTCCAACCCGGCCAGCCTCACATCAATACCAGGCAAAATTCTGGAAAAGATCATTAAGGAAGTGGTCTGCGAACACTTAGAAACAAATGCGGTCATTGCTAATAGTCAACACGGATTTACCAAAAACAAGTCATGCCAGACTCATCTGATCTCTTTTTTCGATAGAGTTACGAGTTGGATCGATACAGGGAATGCTGTGGATGTAGCCTACCTGGATTTCAGTAAGGCCTTCGACAAAGTCCCCCACGACCTTCTGGCAAGGAAACTAGTAAAATGTGGGCTAGACAAAACTACGATTAGGTGGATCTGTCATTGGCTAAGCGAACGAACCCAAAGGGTGATTCTCACCAATGCGTCGTCTTCATCATGGAAAGAAGTCACGAGTGGAGTGCCACAAGCAGGGCTCCGTCCTGGGCCCGGTTCTGTTCAACATCTTTATTAACGACTTAGACGAAGGGTTAGAAGGCACGATCATCAAGTTTGCAGACGACACAAAACTGGGAGGGAGAGCCAACACTCCAGAAGACAGGAGCAGAATTCAAAACGATCTTGACAGACTACAGAGATGGGCCGAAACTCACAAAATGAAGTTCAACAGGGACAAATGCAAGATACTTCATTTCGGCAGAAAAAATGGAAATCAAAGATACAGAATGGGGGACGATGCCTGGCTTGACAGCAGTGTGTGCGAAAAAGACCTTGGAGTCCTCGTGGACAACAAGTTAAACATGAGCCAACAATGTGATGCGGCAGCTAAAAAAGCCAATGGGATTCTGTCCTGCATCAATAGGGGAATAGCGTCTAGATCCAGGGAAGTCCTGCTCCCCCTCTTTCTATTCTGCCTTGGTCAGACCACACCTGGAATCACACTGTGTCCAATTCTGGGCACCGCAGTTGAAGGGAGATGTTGACAAGCTGGAAAGCATCCAGAGGAGGGCAACTAAAATGATGAAGGGTCTGGAGAACAAGCCCTATGAGGAGCGGCTTAAAGAGCTGGGCATGTTTAGCCTGCAGAAGAGAAGGCTGAGAGGAGACAGATAGCCATGTACAAATACGTGAAGGGAAGTCCTAGGGAGGAGGGAGCAAGCGTGTTTTCTGCTGCCCTGCAGACTAGGACACAAGGGAACAATGGCTTCAAACTACAGGGAAGGAGATTCCACCTGAACATCAGGAAGAACTTCCTCACTGTGAGAAGGTCTGTTCAGCAGTGGAACTCTCTCCCCCGGACTGTGGTGGAGGCTCCTTCTTTGGAGGCTTTTAAGCAGAGGCTGGATGGCCATCTGTCGGGGGTGCTTTGAATGCGATTTCCTGCTTCTTAGCGGGGGGTTGGACTGGATGGCCCATGAGGTCTCTTCCAACTCTAGGATTCCATGATTCTATGATTCTAAGTGTGTGCTTTCCACCTACGTAACCGTGAAGCCAACAGGAAACTGAAAGTTACTTGGGAAGGCCAAGAGCTCGAACACTGTTTCCATCCTAAATACCTTGGTGTCACCTTAGATCGAACACTAACATATAGGAAACACTGCGCGAACACCAAGTACAAAGTAGCTGCACGCAATAACATCCTGCGGAAACTGACTGGCAGCGCATGGGGAGCAGACCCACAAGTAATAAGAACATCAGCCCTGGCCTTGTCTTTCTCAACTGCAGAGTACGCCTGTCCTGTTTGGCACAAGTCTGCCCATGCAAAGCAGGTGGACATAGCAATGAATGAAACATGCAGAATCATCACAGGATGCCTTAAACCTACACCTGTTGATAAACTCTACAAGTTAGCTGGCATTGCCCCTCCTGACGTGCGACGGGAAGTTGCTGCTAACGGTGAGAGAAATAAGGTTGAACATTGTGAAAGCCACCCACTGTATGACTATCAGCCTCCTCTCAACAGACTCAAATCAAGGAAGGGCTTCATGAAAACCACCACTCCTCTTGAGGTTCCTCCAGCAGCAGCAAGGGTGTCCCTCTGGGCAGATAAACCAGGCAATTCCAACTGGATGGCCCCCCATGAGGGTCTTCCTCCAGGGGCAAACCAAGAATGGGCAACTTGGAAGTCCCTGAACAGACTCAGAAGCGGAGTGGGCAGATCTAAAGACAACCTGGCAAGATGGCACTACCTGGAGGAACCCTCCACCTTGTGTGGCTGTGGAGCTGAACAAACAACTCCGCATATGTCTGCTTGCCCACAATGCCCTGCCTCATGCACGGAGCAGGAGTTGTTTAAAGCTACGGACAATGCGGTTGCTGTTGCCCGTTTTTGGTCTAAAACTATTTAGTTGCTTGTGATTTCCTTTTTTTCCATCATTTTAAAATGTATTTGTTATGCAATGCTTTTGACACGAAATAAATAACTAGACAAGTGGGGTTTGTATATCTGTGGCATTTTAACCAGAATGAGGATATTGTTTTTTACTTATGCAGTGACAGCCGCAAGAATAACCTTTGCGAGATATTGGAAACAAAAAGGAAACCCCAACGAAAAAACAAAGGTTGGAGAAATTGGATGATATATATGACATGGACAAATGAACATATTTAATGAAATCAAGCAGAGGTAAGGCAATAAAGAGGACAGGTTGGGGAAAATACGAAGAATATAAGACAAAGTCAAAGGAAAAATAAGCAAAAGAAGAACCCGAGAATGGATATTATCAACTAGACCAGATTATAAAGGGAAAACGAACAAGAAATGTAAAGTATATCACAAAGGACAGAAAGCGGAAGACCAAACAGAACTCTTTACCCCTTATTATCCCGTTATACCCTCTTACCCTAGACTCTTTTGCCTTATCCACACTTTTTCTTTTCTTTTCTTTTTATCCCAATCCCACTACCAACCTTTCCCCTCCTACCTTATCCTTTTTAATTATGTACACGAAAGAAAATTTTGAATAAAAATTACTTTAAAAAAACATGCAAATGTGAGTACTGCTCCGTCTTCAAACATAGGCCATTTGGACTGAGGCTGAGGATTGCTCCGGCATTCACAGCCATTGAGAAAGAGGGACCTGGAAAAGCTTCTCAGCTACAAAGCTCCTTGGACTTAAGACAACCAAAGACTGTAATGTATACTTTCCTTTACCCCTTTGAAACTTCCAGCTTATTGGGATAACCTTTTGTGAACAATAACCAGTTTTGAGTTATCTACAGTGATTTGGTCCTTGGGAGTTCCAGTTTCCCTAAAGGAGGGCAAGAAGCAATCCCCTGGGGAAAGACGTCACATCCATGCCTCTGTCACTAAGAGTTATAGCCTCAGGTGAGATGGCACAGGGCCACATGACCTTGGGGGTGTCTACAGACAACTCTGGCTCTTCAGCTTAGAAATGGAGATGAGCACCAACCCCCAGAGTCAGACTTAATGTCAGGGGAAAACCTTTACCTTTACAGGTAATGGCAAAATAAATAAGGATCATTTCAGGTCTCTCTGATGCCATATGATTACAATACAACTCCTACATCCATGGAGTCTGAAACTATGGATCAAGGCAGCTATGCGGTGTATATAATTTTTTCCATCAGTGTAGACAGTTCCCTTCCACCTCCCAAGTTGAATACTCCTGAAGAGTGTTGTCGAAGGCTTTCATGGCCGGTATCACAGGGTTGTTGTATGTTTTCCGGGCTGTATGGCCATGTTCCAGAAGTATTTTCTCCTGACGTTTCGCCCACATCTATGGCAGGCATCCTCATAACTCACAACCTCTGAGGATGCCTGCCATAGATGTGGGCAAAACGTCAGGAGAGAATACTTCTGGAACATGGCCATACAGCCCGGAAAACATACAACAACTCCTGAAGAGTTTCACCTGCAAAATGTATCCCTGATAAAATAACAGTAGTGGCTCCAACCTACCTTCCTTTAGAAGTTCCTTGTCTTGAAGTTCCTTCTGCTCCAAGGAAGCCTCCAGAGACTGGTTTGCTCCTGTGAGGAGATCTTCACTTGAGCTAGAAGACGGCACCAGAACATGAAGCTTGGAGGCTTCTTGGCCGAAAGGAGAGTTGACCCTCTCCACTGGGACATAGCTGCTTTCTCTTGGACTTGATGGACCTGGCTCTTCTTGTGGCGATACTGTTGGTGGGTCTCCATGAGAAGATGGCCGTGATGTGGCTTGTGGCATGTGGAGATGTGACACAAGCTGGAAGGGAGCTCCTGGAAGGATCTTAGGAGAAGGTGGCAGGCAAATGTTACTCTCAATGACAGTTTGATCTCCCTGGATGCCTTCTGGGTGTTTCTGGGCCACGCTGAGGCTGGGACCAAGGTTGACCTGGAGCTCCGCTTTAGACAAAGCTTTGGATGAAGGGTCAACCTTGGGGAAAGCTCCATTTGGAGACTTCCCAACCAACCCATCAAGGCTGATGGGGAATTTCTGCAACTTCGCTGTCTGCCTGGAAGCTGGAGCCGGAGCAGCCTTGTTTGCCAACTGGCTCGCTTGCATGGCTGGAATGAAGGCCTCCTGTCTCATGGGTGGAGGTGAGATACAGTTCTGGTCCCTGTAGCTCTTTGTGGCATCAAATTTTGGAGTAGAGCACAGAGGAAGGTCTTCGGCAATGTGAAGGTCCAGCGAGGGCAAGGAGCTGTGATTCACAACAGCTTTGGAGATATCTTGGATGGGCTGGTCCACCTCGGCATGGAAGACGTTGCCGTGGGAGGAGAACTTCTTCAGGATGTGACTGGAGAGCTGGGTGGCAGCCGACGTGGGTAGCTGCAATTGTGGGGCCATATTCTGAGGTCCTTTGATGGGTGTCGGGCACTCCAAGCTGGAAGACGAGCTATGCAGGCTCTCGTTGTCACTTCCGGGGCCCAAGGAAGACGAGAAGCCATTGGGGTTGAGCCGTGTCTGGAAGGAGGAGACCCTTGTGAGGTTGGTCCCGTTGGATCGAGGAGGCTGCATGGTGCCCCTGTTGAAGGAGAGGCTGCCGCTGATCCGTGCCTTGGGGTTGACGTTCTGAGCCGGGCTTGGGCCCAAGCCAAGGCGGGTCTGGTAAAAGGGCAGCACCGGACCCCCCACTCTCCTCCCGTCTCCATTGCCAGGGGTGAGGAGGACTCCAGGAGGGGTGGGATTCAGGGGAGACCGCGGCGGAGAGGACGGGGAAAACTCTGGCTCCTCTTCTCCATCTTCTACGTCGAAGGACCTCTTTAGGGCTGGAGGACAAAAGGAGAAAGAAAAGCCATCAGACCAGAAGTTCTCAAAGCTTCATGGAGCTCATGGACCAGGTGGATAAAGGATTTTGAAGGAAAATTCTCACAGAACAAAATGGAACAGATGGAAATAACAACTGAAATGATCAGCAAATGAGTACAAAAAGTCAAGAACTGGTCATCGCCTGGTAGTGATCAACTTCATGGATTTTGGCTCAAACATCTGATTAGTTTACATGGAAAAATGGCCCAACAGTTCAATGAGATGCTGCAGAAAGGAAGTATCAGTGAATGGCTAACAACTGGAAGAACATACCTGATACAAAAGGATCCAACAAAAGGAGCAGCACCAGGAAACTACAGGCCAATAACGTGTCTGCCCACTATGTTTAAACTACTGACTGGCATCATAGCTGACAAAGTCCAAGATTATCTTGAAGAAAAAAACATTTTTCCAGATGGACAGAAAGGCAACAAACGGAAAAGCAGGGGCACAAAAGACCAGTTATTGATTGACAAAATGATTCTGGAGAATTGTAAGAGCCGAAAAGCTAATCTTCACATGACGTGAAGGTCGGAGGTGCTTTGAATTTCCTGCTTCTTAGCGGGGGGTTGGACTGGATGGCCCATGAGGTCTCTTCCAACTCTACTATTCTATGATTCTACGTGGATTGACTACAAAAAGGCCTTTGACTCACTCCCACACAGCTGGATCATCAAGTGCCTGGACACCATCGGGATTTGTAAAAACGTTGGCACCTTTATTGAAAACATGGTGGAGCACTGGAAAACTGAACTGTTTGTTGGAAATGAAAGCTATGGACTTGTTAACATCAGAAGAGGAATTTTCCAGGGAGATTCATTGTCCCCTCTGCTTTTCATTATTGCCATGATCCCTCTGTCAACAATCTTACAAAAAACAAATCTCGGCTATCAAACATCTAAGAAATCTCATCAAATTTCACATCTGATGTACATGGATGACCTGAAGCTGTATGGGAAAACGGAAACTGAAATCCAGTCTCTGACCAACACTGTCCGAATTTTTAGCACTGATATCAGCATGGAGTTTGGCTTGGACAAATGTTCAACAGTGGCATTGAAGAAGGGAAAAATCATTGAAAGTGAGGGCATAAATATGCCTAATGGCCAAACAATAAAGTGTCACCAGCCAGAGGCCTATAAATATCTGGGCATATTACAGCTGGCCAACATCAAGCATGAACATGTGAAAACTGTGGTCAGTAAAGAATACACACAAAGGGTCAGAAAAATTCTCAAAAGCAAGCTCAATGGAGGCAACACCATTAAGGCCATAAACACCTGGGCCATACCTGTCATAAGATATACTGCTGGCATCATAAACTGGACACTGGTGGAACTGGACAATTTGGACAGAAAAACAAGAAAACTCATGACCATTCATCATTCACTGCACCTTCGCAGTGATGTTGACCGGCTGTATCTGCCTAGAAGATCAGGGGGCAGAGGACTCTTACAAGTAAAACAAGCAGTCAAAGAAGAAGAACATGCCCTGGCAGAAGATGTAAAGCAAAGTGAAGAACCCGCTTTGATTGAAGTCAAAAATCAGAAACTCCTCAAAGCACAGCAGACAAAAAACCAGTACAAGAAAACCGCACTACAAACTAGAGCTGACAGCTGACACAACAAAACACTGCATGGAAAGTTCCTTGACAAAATGGAAGGAAAAGCTGATGAGGAGAAGACCTGGCTATGGCTTAATTCCTCCTTATTATCCAAGATATTCGCTTATCCAAGCTTCTGCCGGCCCGTTTAGCTTGGATACGTGAGACTCTACTGTACAGTTAAAACATACAGAGTATGTTTTAATATATTATATGTTTTATGACTTTATGTTTATATGTTTTAAATGTATTTATGTGATTGTATTTTATTGTGTATTGCTGGGCTTGGTCTCCATGTGAGCTGCCTCGAGTCCCTTTGGGGAGATGGGGCGAGATATAAGAATAAAATTGTTGTTGTTGTTGTTGTTGTTGTTGTTGTTGTTGTTGTTGAAAGCTGAACTGGCACTCACCTATACTTTCAGAAAGAAATGATGATGATGAGGTTTACAAATCTGGCCAATAAAAGAATAGCCCTGGTCTTTATGAAGCCTCCACGTCATCCTTTGCCTACCTGGATCACACCTACATTCAGGGGAACAGTGGGTGGCTGGTGACAACATTATTATTTTCCTTGCTAATAAAATGAAGAAACAAATCCTGGAACGCGAAAAGCCCGTGAGCTGTGTCTCCACAGTTCCAAAGGTTTCACGTACTTTGGCTTGGTTTTTGCGGATGAGGCACGTCTTGTCAAATCTGTCTTCGAGGTGCCACAAGGTTCTTTCCCCGTTCTTGTCACAACAACGCACTAATAGCTACCCAGATGGATTTGTCAAACGCTCAACTCAATGCTTAAGGGACTTGTGAATGGGAGGTCCTGTTTCGAAACCTGTCGTTAAAAGTTAGGCAGCTCTTTCCCAGAGGTACCAAAAATGTGGAAACAGAGAGAGGGCTATTGAGAGCTGCTCCCAAAGCAGAGAAACCTGAGTCGGGTTTAGGATCCACTCCCTTTGGGGCCTCTAATCTCTCACATCTAATTGTTTGGCGTGTTTTATCTCCCAGCGATATTGTACCCATCAAACGCTTCCCCCACAGTAACAGCTTTATTCGCCTCTAGCCGCCGAAGGTAAAAGATCCGGCCCATGGCATCCCCGAGTAACCAAATCTGGCTCCCTGGATGGCTTGCCCTCCTCCCGGGAGTTTAACCGATGTGGTGAATGGAGGGCAAGCTGAAGTGCGTGAGAGAGAGTGAGGAGGGTTGGCAAGGCATGTGGGAATGAAGCAGGACCCAAACCTGGACCCCATTATTTCTCAATGTGCCCAGAACACGAGGCTTTCGCAAAACATTGCTAGAGGCTCTGCAATACTAGAATGAGATGAGTCAAACTCTCTAAAGTATCACTTCTTTTACTTAAAGTAGTTAGAACTACTTTCTCTGCTACTTTTAAACCGCAGTCACCCCTGTGATATACGATCACAGATTCTCTGTTCCTTACCAGGAAACAGACTACATTAAAGAAGTCATCAAACTTATTTTAAACCAACTCAAAATGAACAATTGAGTCTCCTTGATCCCCTCAACCTAGATCAATCTTCCCTGTGCCTCATCAGAGCACAGACTGAATCCCTTTTTTAAAACTTGTTGAAGAAGTGCAGAGTTTTAAAAAAGGGATTCAGTCTGTGCTCTGATGAGGCACAGGGAAGATTGATCCTAGGTTGAGGGGATCAAAGAGACTCAATTGTTCATTTTGAGTCGGTTTAAAATAAGTAGGCTCCGCCTACTTCTCCATGGCAACCAGCCTCTGAGTGCTGAGATGCAATAACTGTAATACTTACCCTTTTAAAACACAAACACACAATTAAACATAACATCTGTAAACCAAAAATTCGTACTTCATTACACCATGTCAGTCAAAGTTGTGTCAAACTGGATGCACCTATACTCCTTTCTGGGATTTTCCTAGCTCCTCTAGGCATGCTTCTATGGGACGTGATTGCTTTTTTGTGGATTGTATTATTGCTGGCTCTATGACCAGCACAGCTACCTCTCAATGTGTTCCACAACCACCCTGTTTTTTAAAAAATAGGGATTTTTTCAGAACAGCTGCTTTGGTCCGAGCGCGAGTCCGTGACAGCTGAAGAGGCAAAACTGCCTTAGGATTGCTTCAGCTCTTTCAGAACAGATGGCCAAACTGTCCTGAAGAACATAATTATAAGGCTGCCCCCCAACCCCACATTCCTAAACCCAACTGTTGCCGGTTTAATTTGTGAATGGGTAAATATCTGGGTTTTAGAATGAAATACATGCACAGATAAATGGTATAACATTTGCATTTCATTGCTTGCATTTCATTGCTACCATCAGCCGTTCATATTATCTGGAGTTAGGGGCATAGGATCCCCCTATGAAAGTGAAAGGCTGCAAATAAATATTTGTTTATTTATTTACCATATTTATACCCTGCTCTTCTCACCCCGTACGGGACTCAGGGCGGATCACATATATAGGCAGTAATTTGATGCCATAAGAACGTACGTCAATAAAATACACATATAGACCATATGGTCCAATGGGCAGCCAATATAGGTTACGCAATAAAATCGTAGGAATGGGAAAGAATATGGAACCACAAATTGAAATGTACATATGCCTACGATTTGAAAGAGAATTGGTACAAAATGATGCACCAAGGGTATATACCGTATATACTCGAGTATAGGCCGAGTTTTTCAGCCCTTTTTTAAGGCTGAAAAAGCCCCCCTCAGCTTATACTCGGGTGAGGGTTCTGGTCGGCTTATATTCAGGTCGGCTTATATTTGAGTATATACGGTACGAGTTTGACCCCAGGTCGGGGTGAGCACCAGCCATTAGCCCCAGCTCCCTGCCCACCTAGGAGCTCAAAAGCCACAGGAAGAGGCAGTTTATTATTATTATTATTATTATTATTATTATTATTATTATTATTATTATATTGCGTGACACAGCAAACAAGATAGATATGCTGGCTTTTGTATCTCAAAATCACAAGTTGAACACTTCCCAAGTGTCTAGGACTGTGTGATGTATTTTCGGATGATGCGCGCAGATCCCAGTAAGGTGGCCTTTATTATTATTATCATTATTATTATTATTATTATTATAAATTAGTTAATCATCACCATCATCATAATCATCACCTACCTACCTACCTCTTGGGATACAACATGGTAATAATAATATTATTATTATTAATAATAATAATAATATTATAATAATTCAAAAAATTAACCCACAGAAATATGACTCCACTTATCCATGGGTCAATGTAAGTATAGGCAGTCCCCAAGTTACAAACATCCAACTTGTAGTTAAGAACAACATATACGTAAGTATAAACGGTGTCTCCTATTTTCCGTCACCTTTTTGTTCTTTCCCAATCTTGTGAGATATGTTGGTTTGAGAAAAAAAAGTGTCTCCTATAGTGCATCTATGCACTACAATTAATGCTGTTTGATAGTACTTTAATAATATGGAATAATGGGAGTTGTAGTTTGGTGAAACACCAGAACTCTTTGGCAATGAAAGCTAACAACCTTGGAAAACTACAGCTCCCAGGATTCCACAGCATTGAGCCACGGCAGCTGAAGTGATGTCAAGCCGCATTCATTCTACAGTAGCCGAACCCTAGCTTAATAATAAATAAATAAATAAATAAATTTGAGAACAAGTCAACATTATACCCAGAAGAAAGGACTTCCCATTGAAGCCATATAGGCAGGAGAACCTGTTTAGACAAGTTTTCTGCGCCATAAAATTAGTTCTTGGTGGCCCGGAATGTGTGCTCCCACCTCCCAGCTGGAAACCAGAACAGAGGCCTCCTTCATGCGATTGAATTATCTCACTGTTGATGATTCCGCAACAGTTGTTTGCAGCCTGGGATTTGTAGTTCAATGTTGGGGATTTTAGATGATAGATTGAAGCTCTTACGTTTGCCCGCAGAACAAATAACACAGGAACTTTTACTGAACCCAAGAGATCCATAGTCCATACATCTGCTGCAGTGAAGATCAACAGCAAACAAGGCCTCAGAAATAGTCAGGCCTCTCTGAGTACAGAGCCATCTCCTTTCCGGTAGACTCGCATGCACACACACACAGAGAAACCTGTTCAAACTGTTTCTCCAGCAGCAGGATAGCAACAGTTGCAAACCTATTCCCCAGGTCCTTGCAAGCTCAACCAATTGACTTCATGCATTTGATTTTCCAGATAACACACATATAGTATCTTTGCAAACTATGACACTCAGTAGACTCATAGAGAGAGAGGGGGGGAAAAAACCCTGTTCAAACTGTTTCTCCAGCAGCAGGATAGCAACAGTTGCAAACCTATTCCCCAGGTCCTGGCAAACTCAGCCAATCGGCTTCATGCATTTGATTTTCCAGTTAACACACATATAGTATCTTTGCAAACAATGACACTCAGTAGTCTCACAGAGAGAGAAAGGGTAAAAACCCTGTTCAAACTGTTTCTCCAGCAGCAGGATAGCAACAGTTGCAAACCTATTCCCCAGGTCCTTGCAAGCTCAACCAATCGACTTCATGCATTTGATTTTCCAGATAACACACATATAGTATCTTTGCAAACTATGACACTCAGTAGACTCACAGAGAGAGAGAGGGGGGAAAAACCCTGTTCAAACTGTTTCTCCAGCAGCAGGATAGCAACAGTTGCAAACCTATTCCCCAGGTCCTTGCAAACTCAGCCAATCGGCTTCATGCATTTGATTTTCCAGTTAACACACATATAGTATCTTTGCAAACTATGACTCTCAGTAGACTCACAGAGAGAGAGAGAGAGAGAGAGAGAGAGAGAAACCTGTTCAAACTGTTTCTCCAGCAGCAGGACAGCAACAGTTGCAAACCTATTCCCCAGGTCCTTGCAAACTCAGCCAATCAGCTTCATGCATTTGTTTTTCCAGTTAATACACATATAGTATCTTTGCAAACTATGACTCTCAGTAGACTCAGAGAGAGAGAGAGAGAGAGAGAGAGAGAGAGAGAAACCTGTTCAAACCGTTTCTCCAGCAGCAGGACAGCAACAGTTGCAAACCTATTCCGCAGGTCCTTGCAAACTCAGCCAATTGGCTTCATTCATTTGATTTTCCAATTAACACACAAATAGTATCTTTGCAAACTATGACACTCAGTAGACTCACAGAGAGAGAGAGGGGGAAAAAACCCTGCTGCTGAACATGCTGAACATTCGAGCCCCTGGTAGTACAGCATGTTAAAATGCTGAGCTGCTGAACTTGCTGACCGAAAGGTCTCAGGTTCGAATCCGGGGAGCGGAGTGAGTTCCCGCTGTTAGCCTGTCACGCCCAGGGCAACGAGAGCACTAAGAACCGACACACGGAGGCCAAAAACTATCTAATATCTTTATTAAGGGAATATGTAAGAATAATAAAAACAAGTAGGAAATATAGTCCAATAAAAGACCTTTCAGGAAAGGTCAGAAATAGTCCAAAAATATATTGTCCAATATTTTATATTAGAGTCCAAAGATGTAGATCCAAACCGAAACACACTCTATTTGCAAGCAATAGAGTGGGGAAACGTCCAAATTCCTTCCAAAGTTCAGAGTAAGTCCACAGCAAAATTAGAAACAAGGCTTGATACTAGAAGCAAGGTCCAAGGCTGGAAACAAGGCAAGATAGTTCTTGAATACTTGGCTAGACAAGGCAAGGCAAGGAACTGGAGTTGCGGACTTTGCGAAGTCCACACTTGGCTGGAACCACGAAATCACTCCCGAAGTTGATCTGTTGACTCCGCACGGAATTCTTCGTGTCGGACACTTTTATCCCGGTTTCATTTCTCTGCAAAGCAGGTGTCCAGCTTCCTTTCCCAAGGGAAAGGAGAACGAAACACATCTCCCTCCAGATGCGTTCCTCCCTAGAATTTCCCAGGGGAACATGGCTAATTAACGTTTAGCTGCTATTCTCAAGCTCCTCCGAACCTGCTCTTTCTTGCCCCTGCCCACCGCATAGAACTGTTTCCTGGGAAAAGGAGGGGAGGCAGTGGGAAAGGCCTGGTCAAGGTCTTCCTTAATGGGCTCTCGGGTAGAAACATCAACAACAGGCATCTGGAAAGATTCTGGCTCTTGCTGAGCCGGCAAAAATCCCCTGTTTTCCTCCTCATCAGCCACAATGGCACTGGGATCAGGACTCCATGGCCCATGGGACATCACATAGCCCCAGCTTCTGCCAACCTAGCAGTTCAAAAACATGCAAATGTGAGTAGATCAATAGGTACCGCTCTGGCAGGAATGTAACAGCGTTCCATTCAGTCATGCCTATGGCCACATGACCTTGGAGGTGTCTACGGACATGCAAATGTGAGTAGATCAATAGGTACCGCTCTGGCAGGAATGTAACAGCGTTCCATTCAGTCATGCCTATGGCCACACGACCTTGGAGGTGTCTACGGACATGCAAATGTGAGTAGATCAATAGGTACCGCTCCGACAGGAAGGTAACGGCGCTCCATGCAGTCATGCCAGTGGCCACATGACTTTGGAGGTGTCTACGGACAACGCCGGCTCTTTGGCTTAGAAATAGAGATGAGCACTAACCCCCAGAGTCAGACACGACTGGACTTAACGTCAGGAGAAACCTTTACCTTTACCTTTCACTATCTAATCTACACAACTACATTGCAAACTCTGGGTATGGGCAATACACAAGGTTTCCCCTGCATTATCTATCAGATTCATTCTTTTTTGCTGGGCTGTTTCCTTCCCCCCCCCCCCCCCCCCCGTGCTAAACAACTCATCTTACAAGGTCAATGAGAGCTCACGGATGCGATTGGCCAGGCCTGGAGTAAAGCTGGCGCTCATCAAGCCTAATTTCCCCTCCTAAGTAAGCTCTTCCAGGGAATAAGCCGGACCCTTGACCCTACACATCTGGCTTATAGTACTGCTTGAAAAGGAAGAACGTCCAAGGCAAGGCCCCCCATGTGTTGCCGACCCAAGGGAAGATCTATCTTGTTTCCTGTCTGGGATTAAAGAACACTCAGAAAACAGGGGAATTCCAGACCGGAAACAATCAGGGCCAGCTAACACCTCCCAATAAAGGATTCCCCCAGGCAGGAAGCTTCTAGGCTATTCAATGCTAATCAAGGTGATTAATTGCAACATTCACACTTGCCTCCAACAGACACCCTGGACATCATTTCACAGATATATAAACCCCACTTGCCTAGTTTCCAACAGACCTCACAACCTCTGAGGATGTGGGTGAAACATCAGGAGAGAATGCTTCTGGAGCATGGCCATACAGCCTGGAGAACTCACAGCAACCCAGTGAGTCCAGCCTTCGACAACACATTATTATTATTATTATTATTATTATTATTATTATTATTATTATTATTGCATGGCTATACAGTCTGGAAAACTCACAGCAACCCATTGAGTCCAGCCTTCGACATCATCATCATCATCATCATCGCATGGCCATACAGCCTGGAAAACTCACAGCAACCCAGTGAGTCCAGCCTTCGACGACAGCATCATCATCATCATCATCGCATGGCCATACAGCCTGGAAAACTCACAGCAACCCAGCGAGTCCAGCCTTCGACGACAGCATCATCATCATCATCATCATCATTATCATTATTGCATGGCCATACAGCCTGGAAAACTCACAGCAACCCAGCGAGTCGAGCCTTCGACAACATCATCATCATCATCATTACTGCATGGTCATACAGCCTGGAAAACTCACAGCAACCCAGTGAGTCCAGCCTTCGACAACACATTATTATTATTATTATTATTATTATTATTATTATTATTATTATTATTATTATTACATGGCCATGCAGCCTGGAAAACTCACAGCAACCCAGTGAGTCCAGCCTTCTACAACACATTATTATTATTATTATTATTATTATTATTATTATTATTATTATTATTATTATTATTATTACATGGCCATGCAGCCTGGAAAACTCACAGCAACCCAGTGAGTCCAGCCTTCGACAACACATTATTATTATTATTATTATTATTATTATTATTATTATTATTATTATTATTACATGGCCATGCAGCCTGGAAAACTCACAGCAACCCAGTGAGTCCAGCCTTCTACAACACATTATTATTATTGTTGTTGTTGTTGTTGTTGTTGTTGTTGTTATTATTATTATTTTATTATGACACAGCAAACAAGATAGATATGCTGGATTTCATATCACAAAATCACAAGTCGAACACTTCCCAAGTGTCTAGGACTGTGTGATGTATTTTCGGATGATGAGCGCAGATCCCAGTAGGGTGGCCTTTTGCAGTTGGCAGATGGTAATTTTGTCAATGTCTATTGTTTCCAAATGCTGGCTGAGATCTTTTGGCACGGCACCCAATGTGCCCATCACCACTGGGACCACCAGTTTCCAACAGACCTCACAACCTCTGAGGATGTGGGCGAAACATCAGGAGAGAATGCTTCTGGAGCATGGCCATACAGCCTGGAAAACTCACAGCAACCCAGTGAGTCCAGCCTTTGACAACAACAACATCATCATCATCATCATCATCATCATCATCATCATCATCATCATCATCACATGGCCATACAGCCTTCAACAAATAATAATAATAATAATAATAATAATAATAATAATAATAATAATAATTTTTATTTCTTACCCTCCTTGTGGGTCGAGGTGAGTTACAGCATAATTAATGCACATAAACACAATTGCTTTCGGAATCATGCAGTGTAACACAATAGAGTGTGTTATAATAAATTATGATTATTATTCATAATAATAATTTTATAGGGCCCCTGATGGCACAGTGGGTTAAACCACTGAGCTACTGAATGTGCTGACTGAAAGGTCGGCAGTTTAAAGCTGGGGAGCGGGGTGAGCTCCCGCTGCTAGCCCCAGCTTCTGCCAACCTAGCAATTCGAAAACATGCAAATGCAAGTAGATCAATAGGTACCGCTTTGGCGGGAAGATAACATTGGCGCTCCATGCAGTCATGCCAGTGGCCACATGACCTAGGAGGTGTCTACGGACAACGCCGGCTCTTTGGCTTAGAAATGGAGATGAGCACCAGCCCACAGAGTCGGACACGACTAAACTTAATGTCAGGGGAAATGTTTACTTTTACTTTTAATAGTTTTATGTCTTACCCACTTCATGGTTATGGCAAAATTGAAACACAGAACCACAATTGCTTTTGGAATCATGGTTCCTTGTAGGTTTGCAATTACCAAATGATAAACAGACACAAACAAAGACTCAGCCCTTTGGTTTTCTTGTCTTTCCTTTTCTTTTTTGGATAAAGTTTAACACAAGGCCAACGGATGACATCTGAGAGGAACTGGTTGGGAGATATAACGCAACGTGAAGCCAGTCTATCTCCCCGACCATTTCTCATCTCCTTCAGTCAACAAATTTGCTTTGTTTCAAATCCAGGTGGAGGACCGACTATTGAAGTTGCTTGAGTAAGCACACAAGGGCGATTCCTTTCTGTTATCTCCGCCGTACTGTAATGCTTTGAAGCCTTAGTCTTGCAAACAGATCCTGGGCCGAGATAGAGACACTCAATCCTTAATTCAATCATTCGGATGCAAGTTAAAATAACTCGTTCCACCAATTTCCAAGTTAAACTCGTAAGGATTCTACATATTTCATCTCTAGCAAAAATTTGATATTTCCATCTTGGGGGAAAAGTCTATATAAGGACGGAGACATATTTCGATGTGCAGAATAATAGCCATTGTCCTTTCCCCAAGATAATGCCTTTCTCCAGGGCTGAGTATCGGGATGCCACTAAAGGACAAGGTTTAATTTCTTCCTTCCTTCGGGGCAGAATGAGGGGTCCGTTTCTACACTTTGACCCACGTAACCCCCAACAAGTCTGGGGCCGACCTCCGAAACGGACAAAGCCGGGAGGAGGGAAATCCACAAGCACGTGAACAATTTCAACAGAAAAGAAGAAACTGTGAAAATGAACAAAACCTGGTAACCAGTTGTGGAGAAGGTGTTGTTTTTATTTAATTAATTATATTATCTATATATATAAAAGAGTGATGGCATCATGGCGACCCACAAAACAACAAAACTACAGGCCCCCCAACCTCGAAATTTGACAACACAACCCATCATCCATGCCTCTAGGTTGATACAACAAAAAGAAAAGAAAAATAAAGTCCTAATTAGAGAGAGAGAGGAATAATTGCTTTTATCCAATTGCTGCCAGTTAGAAGGCTAAGCTCCTCCAACTTGGTCTCCTAGCAACCCAAAAAATAATAATAATAAACACTAAAAAATTAATACACTAAAATACTATAATAACAGAAAATAACTAAAAATAATACAAGAAAATAATAAAATATAATAAATAAAATATAACTTACAATAAAATTAATAAAAAAAATGCAAATAATGTCAAATAAAAATTACACAACAATTTTTAACCAGTACCACCACCACTTCGCCACAGCAACGCGTGGCCGGGCACAGCTAGTATATTATAATATATAACCGCTGCCACCAATGTAAAGATGTTTTTATACGCTGCCACCAATGAGTAAAGTCTTTATAATGCGGCCACCAGATGTAAAGGGAATTATCCACGCTTGCCACCACTATGAGAAGATGCAGCCACTAGCTACTTAGAGAGGAGACCTTTTTAATTTTGTTTTTCTTCTTTCTTCTTGTTTTAATGGTAATATATATGACAGAAGCTGAGATGTTAGAAAGAACAATAACACGTTTATTCAGGCACAAAGCTTAATGGTTACAATAACTTTCTCTTTAGAGGCACTTTAGCTAGAATGAGGTGTTTCAACTTCCTTAAAATGTCACTCTATTCCTTAACAGGAGACAGACTACCTTAAAATAAGTCACCAAACTTATTTTAAACTGACTCAAAATTAAGCATTTGAGCCTCCCAGATCCCTTCAACTGAGGATCAGTCTTCACTGTACCTCATCAGGGCACAGACTAACTGTTTCTTTTCAAACCTGCACGTTTCCACCAAAATGGCAGTTGGCTCCACCCACTTCTCCATGGCAACCAACTTCTGAGTGCAGAGTAACTGAAAAATTGACCCTTTTAAAACACAATTAAACATGTCATCTGTAAACCAAAAAATTCGCACTTCATTACACCAGTATATTAAAAAACACGAGAATCAAGACAGTGAATAAAGAACACTACTCACAAACAGGGGAACTCCAGAGATCAAACAATCAAGTGCCAGTTAACACCTCCCAAACAGAGGGTGCCTCCAGGAAACAAAGGCCAGGCTACCTCTATGCAGATACCCTCACTGATTGACTTTGCAGTTTCATGGCTACTCAATGCTATTCAAGCCAGGCTACCTCTACGCAGATACCCTCACTGATTGACTTTGCAACTTCTTGGCTACTCAATGCTATTCAAGCCAGGCTACCTCTATGCAAATGCCCTCAGTGATTGACTTTGCAACTTCATGGCTACTCAATGCTATTCAAGCCAGGCTACCTCTATGCAAATGCCCTCAGTGATTGACTTTGCAACTTCATGGCTACTCAATGCTATTCAAGCCAGGCTACCTCTATGCAAATGCCCTCAGTGATTGACTTTGCAACTTCATGGCTACTCAATGCTATTCAAGCCAGGCTACCTGGCTCACTGATTGACTTTGTAGTTTCATGGCTACTCAATGCTATTCAAGCTTGCAAACTGCAAGATTCACACTTGCTTTAAACACACAAGGGTTCTTTCTCCCACTGTAGACATTATTTCACAGATACACACACACACACACACACACACACACACACACTCATCTCACTGCCAACAGAACTTCCAAAGATGCCAGCCACAGATGCAGGCGAAACATCAGAAGAAATTGTGACTAGAGAGCCATACAGCCCAAAAAAACTCACAGCAACCCATTATATAAAAATATTTACAGGCTAGATAGATAGATAGATAGATAGATAGATAGATAGATAGATAGATAGATAGATAGATAGAGATAGATAGATAGATGTTGCATACTGATGTTGCATAGACACTATTTACATACATACTTACACATATACCATATATACTCGAGTATAAGCTGACCTGAATATAAGCCAAGGCACCTAATTTTACCACAAAAAAACCTGGGAAAACATTGACTCCAGTATAAGCCGAGCGTGGTAAATTTCAGAAATAAAAATAGATACCAATAAAATTACATTAATTGGGGCATCAGTAGGTTAAATGTTTTTGAATATTTACATAAAGCTCAAATTTAAGATAAGACTGTCCAACTCTGATTAAATCATTATTCTCATCTTTTGCTTATGTATCCTTTTAATAATAATAGAGTAAAATAATACATGTAATAATAATAATAATAATAAATACAGTAGAGTCTCACTTATCCAACACTCGCTTATCCAATGTTCTGGATTATCCAACGCATTTTTGGAGTCAATGTTTTCAATACATCATGATATTTTGGTGCTAAATTCGTAAATACAATAATTACTACATAGCATTACTGTGTATTGAACTACTTTTTCTGTCAAATTTGTTGTATATCATGATGTTTTGGTGCTTAATTTGTAAAATCATAACTTAATTTGGTGTTTAATAGGCTTCTCCTTAATCTCTCCTTGTTATCCAACATATTCGCTTATCCAACATTCTGCCGGCCCGTTTATGTTGGATAAGTGAGACTCTACTGTATAGGAAAATAATATATGTAATAATAGAGTAAAAATAATAAATGCAATAATAATAAGATCAGAGTGAAATAATAAATGTATTATTAATAATAATAAAGAGTAAAATAAATGTAATACAGTAGAGTTTCACTTATCCAACACTCGCTTATCCAACGTTCTGGATTATCCAACGCATTTTTGTAGTCATTGTTTTCCATACATCGTGATATTTTGGTGCTAAAATCGTAAATACAGTAATTACTACATAGCATTACTGCATATTGAACTACTTTTTCTGTCAAATTTGTTGTATAACATGATGTTTAGGTGCTTAATTTGTAAAATCATAAACTAATTTGATGTTTAATAGGCTTTTCCTTAATGCCTCCTTATTATCCAACATATCCGCTTATCCGACGTTCTGCCGGCCTGTTTATGTTGGATAAGTGAGACTCTACTGTAGTAGCAACAATAATAGAGAAAAATAATAAATGTAATAATACAGTAAAGTCTCACTTATCCAACATAAACGGGCTGGCAGAACGTTGGATAAGTGAATATGTTGGATAATAAGGAAGGGTTAAGGAAAAGCCTATTAAACATCAAATTAGGTAATGATTTCACAAATTAAGCACCAAAACATCTTGTTATTCAACAAATTTGACAGAAAAAGTAGTTCAATATGCAGTAATGCTATGTAGTAATTACTGTATTTAGCACCAAAATATCATGATGTATTGGAAACATTGACTACAAAAATGTGTTGGATAATCCAGAACGCTGGATAAGCGAATGTTGGATAAGTGAGACTCTACTGTATATGCAAATACACATATTCCAAAAGCTCCCCTACTCCAAAATCTGAAATCCAAGACCCTTTTGCTCCCTTGGCATTACTTCTTCAACAGATAAGTTGGAACCAGAGGCAGAAATAAAAGACAGAAATCAGGAAGAGACTCCCACGCAGACCCCAAAGGTCTGTTTTAGCCATTTTTGGTTGTTGTTGAAAACACACTGCACATGTGAAAGATACAATCGCATAAGCCAAGCCTTGCACAAATAAACAAAAGCTTGGAGAGGCCTCTTCCAAAATGCATCCAAGGAGGCCATGTAATTTCATCAGCCTCCACTTTTCCCACGAATTGCCACTTTGGAGGCCACACATCTAGATCTGTGTGTTGTCGAAGGCAACCTCTGAGGATGCCTGCCATAAATGTGGGCGAAACGTCAGGAGAGAATGCTTCTGGAACATGGAAAAAACACACAACAACCCTATAGACCTATGCTTTTTGACATACAGGCTTTGGTTCTAGAAGAAATACCTACAGATCACAAAGTGTAGTAAAAGGGCTGCTCTTCTATACAATGGCAAAATAAAGTCTTTTGTTTTGATTTTTTTTCCAGAATATTTTTGAGCTACGGTTTGTTTAATCCGTGGATACAGAATCCGTGGACACAGAGGGCTGATTGTACTTATTTGTACAAACTTTATTTGACAAACTCAGTTTTTTAATTGGACAACATGCATAAAGTTGTGGGTGAACTACTTTACTAAACCCTGAGTAACTCCATCAGTATTTAAAGTTTGTTATGTTGGGCAAGTTTGCTCTGGATGCAAAATCAGTGGAGTAAGTTTACCCTCTGGCTGGAGGGTAAACTACAACTCCCACTTTAATGAGTTGGCCCCATCAAGCCCCTCCAGTAGGTTGAGTTAGTCATGAGGGTTCTGTGTGCCAAGTTTGGAACAGATCCGTCATCGGTGAAGATCATAGTTTCTCTCGTTGTGGGTGAACTACAACTCCCAGAAAGGAAAAACAGTTCTCCCCAAACCCTTCTAGTAATCAAATTTCGGCATATCAGGTCTGTGTGCCAAGTTGGATCCAGATCCATCGGTGTTTGGCTTCCCAGTGCTCTCTGGATGTAGGTGAACTACAACTCCCCCAAATCAAGGTGAATTTTCCCCAAGTATTTCTTCTGGTCAAGTCTGTGTGACAAGTCTGGCCCAATTCCATCTTTGGTGGAGTTCAGAGTGCTCACTGATTGCAGGTGAACTATGCATCCCATTTCGGCTGTTCCAAAAGTATTCTTTCCTGACATTTCACTCACATCTATGGCAGGTTGTGAACTATACATCCCAGTACCTACAACTCCAAAATGTCCAGCCCAATTCCCCTCAAAACCCACTAGTATTCAAATTTGGGCATATCAGGTATCCATGCCAAGTGTGGTCCAGATCCATCATTGTTTGGTTTCATAGCACGCTCTGGATGTAGGTGAACTACAACTCCTATAAATCCTTCCAAAGACCTCCAATAATTTTTCTTGTTTATGGGGGTACTATGTGCCAAGTTAATCCCAGGTCCATCATTGAAGGAGTTCAGAGTGCTCTTAGATTGCTGGTGAACTATACATCTCAGTACCTACAAATTCTATAAATCATGGTGGATTCTTCCCAAACCTGTCTAATACGTTCACTTGCGGAAAGGGTTATGGGAGAGGCAGTGGGTGGGGTTATGCAAATTCCACACCAATGGAGAGAGTAAGAAACACTGGGATGTTTGTGGTGGAGGAAACACATAAAACCTAGGATGAAATTGTCCCTGTATGAAAGCCTTCACTTGGGTGGTGGGTAGGATGGTGTTTGTGGAGGACATTGGCAGGGCTCTTGGAGATGTTTACGGCGCTCGCTATAACCTGCAATATCATTGGAAGAAGGGCCATTGGGTAGTTAACAAAGAATATATATCTTTGGCTTATCTAAAATTGACCAATGGCTGAGGGTCTTCCTCACCTTCCACACCCACTTGGCACAAGTGATACCAATGACCTAACTTGTTTATTTCAAGCTAACTTTTGGTCTTGGAACTTTCTGGAGAAAGGCACCAGCTCACAGGAAGGGAGGGGCATATGCAAAGGCAAAGCTACATAGGCAAAAGTTTACTATTTTCTGGCTTATGGTCCTTTCAATACAAATTTTCACTTTTATTATGTGTATAATTATAAGAATATCCTTAAAAGAGCATCAAAGTGGCCGAGCTTCACTGTCACAGGCTATGCTAACTAAAACATCTCTGGAACTCCCTGAGGAGGGAACTTGACCTCAAAGGCTGCAATAAGAACTGAGGATTGATTTTTGACTCCTGGTCTGACCTGTGGAATGCGATCGAGAAGAATGCGCTTCTCCTCCGGTAATGGAGAGGACTGGTCGCCAAAAGGTGAATGCTTTTAATTATAGGGGTGGGCACATTCCTTGGCAAGCGAGGAGCAAACACCCCCGGACACACACCCCTCGGCCCAGGGAACGCCGGCGCAGGTGGATCTCCCACCCTCTCCTTCCCTTCTCCCTCCTTCATTCCTTCTCTCTTTCCTTCCTTCCCCCTCTCACATCCCCATTCCTGCCATCCAGAGCAGCCAGCAAAGATAGGACCAATCAATCAATCAATCAATCAATCAATATGCTGCCATTCTCCCACCACTGCCCCCAAGGCAGCTTGCAAGACATTGAAAACAAACCATAAAATGCAAAACCATCTATCTATCTATATATAAAAAAGAGTGATGGCATCACGGAGACCCACAAAACAACAAAACTACAGGCCCCCCAACCTCGACATTTGACAACACAACCCATCATCTACGCCTCTAGGTTGATACAACAAAAATAAAAGAAAAATAAAGTCCTAATTAGAGAGAGAGGAATAATTGCTTTTATCCAATTGCTGCCAGTTAGAAGGCTAAGCTCCTCCAACTTGGTCTCCTAGCAACCCAATAAAAAATAATAAAAACCACTAAAAATAATTAAAAACACTTAAAAATCAATACAATAAAATACTATAATAACAGAAAATAACTAAAAATAATACAAGAAAATAATAAAATATAATAAATAAAAAGATAACTTACAATAAAATTAATTAAAAAATACAAATAATGTCAAATAAAAATTACACAACAATTTTTAACCAATACCACCACCACTTTGCCACAGCAATGCGTGGCTGGGCACAGCTAGTTAAATATATATTATAATGTATTAAAAGCATGTAAAATCTCTCCATCAACTCACTAGCACTATAAATCTCTTTGTGATAAGTTGTATACAAACTTGAGAAAACTCATCAATAGTGAAGGTGAAATATCACCAATCGTCCTCTGCTTTTAACTTTGAATATATTTTAATGGTTTTAACTGGGATTTTAAAAAAATATATTTGATCAGGTTTAAATGTTGTGTATTTTAAATTGTATGGTGATACTATCAGGTTAGGCCTCTTTGAGTCTCCTTTGGGAGAGGAAGTGGGGTATACATAAATATAATAATAATAATAATAATAATAATAATAATAAAAACTGTTGTCAGCAAAGAATACACACAAAGGGTCAGAAAAATTCTCAAAAGCAAGCTCAATGGAGGCAACACCATCAAGGCCATAAACACCTGGGCCATACCTGTCATAAGATATACTGCTGGCATTATAAATTGGACACAGGTGGAACTGGACAATTTGGACAGAAAAACAAGAAAACTCATGACCATTCATCATTCACTGCACCTTCACAGTGATGTTGACCGGCTATATCTGCCTAGAAGATCAGGGGGCAGAGGACTCTTGCAAGTAAAACAAGCAGTCAAAGAAGAAGAACATGCCCTGGCAGAAGATGTAAAGCAAAGTGAAGAACCTGCTTTGATTGAAGTCAAAAATCAGAAACTCCTCAAAACACAGCAGACAAAAAACCAGTACACGAAAACCGCACTACAAACTAGAGCTGACAGCTGGCACAACAAAACATTGCATGGAAAGTTCCTTGACAAAATTGAAGGAAAAGCTGATAAGGAGAAGACCTGGCTCTGGCTCACGAATGGGACCCTGAAGAAGGAGACAGAAGGCCTGATCCTTGCAGCCCAGGAGCAAGACATCAGGACAAAGGCAATTCAGGCCAAGATCAAAATATCAGCTCATGACCCAAAATGGAGACTGTGCAAGGAAAACGACGAAACAATTTATCATCTCCTCAGCTGCTGTAAGAAAATTGCACAGACTACAAACAGAGGCACAACTATGTGGCCCAAATGATTCATTGGAACTTATGCCTCAAGTACCACCTCCCAGCAGCAAAGAACTGGTGGGATCACAAACCTGCAAAAGTATTGGAAAATGAGCACGCAAAGATACTGTGGGACTTCTGAATCCAGACTGACAAAGTTCTGGAACACAACACACCAGACATCACAGTTGTGGAAAAGCAAAAGGTTTGGATCATTGATGTTGCCATCCCAGGTGACAGTTGCATTGATGAAAAACAGGAAAAACTCAGCCGCTATCAGGACCTCAAGATGGAACTTCAAAGACTCTGGAAGAAACCAGTGCAGGTGGTCCCGGTGGTGATGGGCACATTGGGTGCCGTGCCAAAAGATCTCAGCCGGCATTTGGAAACAATAGACATTGACAAAGTTACGATCTGCCAACTGCAAAAGGCCACCCGACTGGGATCTGCATGCATCATCCGAAAATACATCACACAGTCCTTGGGAAGTGTTCGACTTGTGATTTTGTGATACGAAATCCAGCATGTCTATCTTGTTTGCTGTGTCATACTCTGTCTTTGGGTCAATTCTCACACGCCAGAAGCGACTTGCAGTGTGTTCTCACTCCATCTAGCCGATTCAAACGGGCAGCCTTCAGATCAACAACCCAACCTTCAGATCAGCAGTCCAGCTGGCACAAGGATTTAATCCAGTGCACCACCGTGGCCATCAAGTTGATTTATTATTATTACTATTGTTGTTATATTTATGTATACCCTGCTTTATCTGTCCCAAAGGAGACTCAAAGCAGCTTAACCTGATAGCATCATCACACAAGTTGGCATATAGAAATATGCAAATGTTTAAGGTAATGGTTTCCCCTGACGTTAAGTCCAGTCGTGTCTGACTCGGGGGGTTGCTGCTCATCTCCATTTCTAAGCTGAAGAGCCGGCATTGTCCGTAGACACCTCCAAGGTCATGTGGCCGGCATGACTGCATGGAGCGCCGTTACCTTCCTGCCGGAGCGGTACCTATTGATCTACTCACATTGGCATGTTTTTGAACTGCTCAGTTGGCAGGAGCTGGGGCTAACAGCGGCCGCTCACGCTGCTCCCGGGGATTGAATTTGATATATACAAATATGCAAACGTTTCAACAGGATCAAATATCAACAGTATTATTAAAAAGGAGAGAATGCTTCTGCAACATGGCCAAACAGCCCGGAAAACACACAACATCCTTGCAGTGGTGCGGAGGCCCAGCCTCGGAGGCATATTCTTTGGCTCTCGTTCTCAAAACCTTCCTTTAATTACAATCTGTGAAATGCTGAACTGGAGACACGGCCACAGCGACAGCTGGTAATTGGAAGCCTTCTCGTCCCCTTCCCTATTGAGCAGAGACAAGCCGGTTATTGTACCTTCTTCCGCCGCCCCATAGACGCTTTGGGATAAAAGTGTATCTTAATGCGACGGCCAGGCTGGGTTAATTACCTGCGCTTCGGCCCTGTGTCGGCAAACAGTTGCTCCCTGGCGTGGCTTGCTGCCAGGCCCACGCAGCGCCAGGCTGTGATTCACTGAAAATGCTCCACTCGCCCCTGGGAGCAAAAGGGGCTTTTTCAAGCTTCTCGATTTCTGGGAAGCCTTTGCACAAAAGCCACGTCTGCACAATAATGCTCGGGTTTCGAGGAGGGAGGCATGTGCCCCACTTAGCCACTGCTGCGGGAATCGGTGGGCATTGCCCAAGGCAACTTGTGGGATGGGAAAGCCCAGGCAGGAAAATATGAGGGTTGAGTGAAAAGTAATGCCTCCACCTTCGTAACTCCTCAACAGACGGCAGTCCTGGTCTGCGGCAAGTACTGGCTTGTTCAGGAGACTTCAGCTCCATTTGGCAGGAAGCCTTAGCATTGAACGGTTGTGTTGTTAAAGTGCGAAGTATGGAACCCTACGCAGACGGGGAAACTTTAGCATTGAACAGTTGTGTTGTTAAAGTGTGAAGTATGGATCCCTGAGCAGACGGGGAAGCCTTAGCATTGAACGGTTGTGTTGTTAAAGTGCGAAGCATGGAACCCTGAGCAGACGGGGAAGCCTTAGCATTGAACGGTTGTGTTGTTAAAGTGCGAAGTATGGAACCCTGAGCAGACGGGGAAGCCTTAGCATTGAACGGTTGTGTTGTTAAAGTGCGAAGTATGGAACCCTGAGCAGACGGGGAAGCCTTAGCATTGAACGGTTGTGTTGTTAAAGTGCGAAGTATGGAACCTTGCGCAGACGGGGAAACTTTAGCATTGAACAGTTGTGTTGTTAAAGTGCGAAGTATGGAACCCTACGCAGACAGGGAAGCCTTAGCATTGAACGGTTGTGTTGTTAAAGTGCGAAGTATGGAACCCTGAGCAGACGGGGAAGCCTTAGCATTGAACGGTTGTGTTGTTAAAGTGCGAAGTATGGAACCTTGCGCAGACGGGGAAACTTTAGCATTGAACAGTTGTGTTGTTAAAGTGTGAAGTATGGAACCCTGAGCAGACGGGGAAGCCTTAGCATTGAACGGATGTGTTGTTAAAGTGCGAAGTATGGAACCCTGAGCAGACGGGGAAGCCTTAGCATTGAACAGTTGTGTTGTTAAAGTGCGAAGTATGGAACCTTGCGCAGACGGGGAAACTTTAGCATTGAACAGTTGTGTTGTTAAAGTGTGAAGTATGGAACCCTGAGCAGACGGGGAAGCCTTAGCATTGAACGGTTGTGTTGTTAAAGTGCGAAGTATGGAACCCTACGCAGACGGGGAAGCCTTAGCATTGAACGGTTGTGTTGTTAAAGTGTGAAGTATGGAACCCTACGCAGACGGGGAAGCCTTAGCATTGAACGGTTGTGTTGTTAAAGTGCGAAGTATGGAACCCTGAGCAGACGGGGAAGCCTTAGCATTGAACGGTTGTGTTGTTAAAGTGCGAAGTATGGAACCTTGCGCAGACGGGGAAGCCTTAGCATTGAACGGTTGTGTTGTTAAAGTGCGAAGTATGGAACCCTACGCAGACGGGGAAACTTTAGCATTGAACAGTTGTGTTGTTAAAGTGTGAAGTATGGAACCCTGAGCAGACGGGGAAGCCTTAGCATTGAACGGTTGTGTTGTTAAAGTGCGAAGTACGGAACCCTGCGCAGATGGGGAAGCCTTAGCATTGAACGGTTGTGTTGTTAAAGTGCAAAGTATGGAACCCTGTGCAGACAGTCGGTCAATGTGACTACTATCTACACTACTGTCTACACTTATTTTACTCTATTATTATTAAAAGGATACATAAGCGCAATGTGACTGTCTACACTTAAGACTACACTTAAGCAACGTGTAGTCATTGAATTCTTGAGAGCAGAAGGTGTCACCCCAAAGGAGATTCATCAGAGAAAGCAAGCTGTTTATGGCGATTGTGTTGATGTGAGTCCTGTGCATCATTAGGCGAGTAGTTTAAAGATGTTGAGGAGGGAACATCTGACTTGCGTGACAAAGAAACGTCCTGTGACTGCAACCACCGAGTTTCACAAACAAAAGGTGGACAGATGGATTCAGGACGATCGCCGTATCCCTCTGAGAGAAATTTCAAACATAATCAGCATTTCACAAGAACGTGTGTGTCACATTATTGCTTTGCTTGGCTATCAGAAGATCTGTGCACGATGGGGAGTGTGAGACGCTGGTTGCGGGAACAGAGTGTCGACTTCTTCCGTGACGGCTTCAGAAAACTTGTTCATCATTGGCAGAAATGTATCCAATTGTCTGGTGATTGTGTGGAAAAGTGAATAGTGGTCATTAAAGAGCACATTCTAAGGATTGCTTCTGCATTTGACATTAAAATAGTCCCATCCAAACCCAAGTAACAAAGGTGGAGGCATTACTTTTCATTCAACCCTCGTATCTTTGGGGCAGAAGGCACCATTGAAGAGAGCAACACCTGCCCTGTTTGATGTAAATATAGCCTCACTAAGAACCATAAAAGTCAGAGGGAAATTGTTGGGGATCTTCACGTGGCAGTTTCACACCCCAAGCCACCACTTTGCATTCCTTATTGAAAAAGTACACATTCAAAAGGGCTCTCGGCATATCCAAGGACCTTATACAAATACATTAAAGCAAGAGTTCTCAAACTTTTTTAGCCATTTTGAAGCAAAAATTTCACATGGAGCCCCAAGAAATGTTTGTTATATTATATTATATTATATTATATTATATTATATTATATTACATTATATTATGTACTGTATATAACGGTATTGTTATATTATATTACATTATATTATATTATATGTATACTGTATATAAAGGTAAAGGTTTTCCCCTGCTATTAAGTCCAGTCGTGTCCGACTCGGGTTGGTGCTCATTTCCATTTCTAAGCCAAAGAGCCGGTGTTGTCCGTAGACACCTCCAAGGTCATGTGGCCACTAGCATGACTTCATGGAGTGCTGTTATCTTCTCGCCGGAGCGGTACCTATTGATCTACTCACATTGCCATGTTTTCGAGCTGCTAGGTTGGCAGAAGCTGGGGCTAACAGCGGGAGCTCACTCCACTCTCCGGTTTTGAACCATCAACCTTTCAGTCAGCAAGTTCAGCAGCTCAACGGTTTAACCGGGGGCTCCAGGAAAAAAAATCCCTATCTAAATCCTTGGAGAGCCACTGCAGATAACACCGATGATGAATAGAACAAGAGTTTGTTTAAATATAAGCCAGCATGGGGCATGTGGGTTTATTGTTGGGATGGCAACTCTGGGTTCAAATCGAGTCATGGAAATCCACTGGGTGATTTCTGTATCTGAGCAAGGCAATGGAAATCTCGTCTAGAAAAGTTCTTGCCTTGAGTTTGCCATCAGCGGGATAATGTGAAGGCCCGCAAGAACAGCAAAGCATATCTATCGATCCATCAGTCTAGCTACTTCACACATATTGTATCAGGAGAAAAGGTAAATCAAGTCTTGGTTAAGAGAGTTTGCAAGTAGAAGGTCTCTGGTTCAACCTCCACCAGCTCTCAGGAGGAATCTCCTTCCTTGGAAGGATGGATGGCCATCTGTCGGGGGTGCTTTGAAGGTCTTGTTGCTTAGTTACAGCCTTATGAGACCATCTAGATGGCTTTTGGAGGTCACTTTCCCTACCTATGGTCTTATGAGACCATCTAGACGGTCTTTGAGGGTCCCTTTCTTTACCTATGGTCTTATGAAACCATCTAGATGGACTTTGAGGGTCCCTTTTTTACCTATGGTCTTATGAGACTATCTAGATCAGGGGTCCCCAAACTAAGGCCCGGGGGCCGGATGCGGCCCTCCAAGGTCATTTACCTGGCCCCCGCCCTCAGTTTTATAATATCATATTTTTATAACATTTTTAATACTATAATATATTGTATATACATAAAATATTGATAATATTATAATGTTATACAATATAATACTAATAATAATACCATATAATAATATTAATTATATGTTACATATTACATATAATATTACAGTATAGTGGTATAGTTCAATATAGTAATATACAATGCTAATATTGTGCTATGCTAATAATATAATCTATTGTATGTACATACAGCTGCTCTGAGTCCCCTTCGGGGTGAGAAGGGTGGGATATAAATGTAATAAATAAATGTAGTAAATGAATAAATAAATAATTTTAGACTTATAATTATAATATTATAATAATTATAATTATAATATATAATAATTATATATTATATATAATATATAATATATAATTATAATAATTATAATAATTACAATTATAATATATAATTATAATAATATTATAATTATAATAATATTCTAATGTAATACAATATAACACTAATAATAATACCATATAATAATATTAATTATATATTCTATATTACATATAATATTACTAATAATATTACAGTATTGTGGTATAGTTCAATATAGTAATATATAATGCTAATATTGTGCTATGCTAATAATATAATATATTGTATGTATATACAGCTGCTCTGAGTACCTTCGGGGTGAGAAGGGTGGGATATAAATGTAATAAATAAATGTAGTAAATGAATACAGTAGAGTCTCACTTATCCAACATAAACGGGCCGGCAGAACGTTGGATAAGCGAATATGTTGGATAATAAGGAGGGATTAAGGATAACCCTATTAAACATCAAATTAAGTTATGATTTTACAAATGAAGCACCAAAACATCATGTTAGACAACAAATTTGTCAGAAAAAGTAGTTCAGTACACAGTAATGCTATATAGTAATTACTGTATTTATGAATTTAGCACCAAAATATCACGATATATTGAAAGCATTGACTACAAAAATGCGTTGGATAATCCAGAACGTTGGATAAGTGAGTGTTGGATAAGTGAGACTCTACTGTAGTAATATATAATGCTAATATTGTGCTATGCTAATAATATAATATATTGTATGTACATACAGCTGCTCTGAGTCCCCTTCGGGATGAGAAGGGTGGGATATAAATGTAATAAATAAATGTAGTAAATGAATAAATAAATAATTTTAGACTTAGGCTCACCCAAAGTCTGAAATGACTTGAAGGCACACAACAACAACAACAACAATCCTAATTAACTTGACTATCTCATTGGCCAGAAGCAGGCCCACGCTTCCCATTGAAATCCTGATAGGTTTATTGTGGTTGCAATTGTTTTCATTTTTAAATATTGTATTGTTCTTTCATTGTTGTTGTTGTTTTGCACTACAAATAAGACATGTGTAGTGTGCACAGGAATTTGTTCATTTTTTTCCACAATGATAATTCGGCCCCTCCACAGTCTGAAGGATTGTGGACCGGCCCTCTGCTTTAAAAGTTTGAGGACCCCTGATCTAGATGGTCTTTGGAGGTCTCTTTGCTTACCTATGGTCTTATGAAATTGTTAGCCAGTGTATGGACTACCACTCCTAGAATCCCCCAGGTTCTCTTCCAAACTTAATGTGAGTTCAACCCATGACAGAGTCTGCTTTCCAGCAGTTGACAAAGCTTCGGTTCTTGCAAATTTAGTCAAGGGCTTGTTTACAGAGATTATAAAACAAAATCAGCTTCTCAAAAAAGAGGGTCGAATTACTGGGTAGGATAGCACGGGGAATGCCTTTCGGCCAGCAACTGGGCATCTGACCTGAGTCAACACCCTTGTGTATATCTCCATTGTGGCTAAAATCGGCCTCCCAGTCACTTCTGACTTGCAACACCTTAAGGCAGGGGTCCCCAAACTAAGGCCCGGGGGCCGGATGCGGCCCTCCAAGCTCATTTACCTGGCCCCCGCCCTCAGTTTTATAATATAATATTTTTATATCAGTTTTAATAATATAATATATTGTATACACATATAATATTGATAATAATATTATGTTATACAATATAATACTAATAATAATACCATATAATAATATTAATTATATGTTATATATTACATATTATATAATGGTATAGTGGTATATTTCAATATATTAATATATAATGCTAATATATATAAGGCCATATATTTGAATTTGACTACACAGTGTGTACAGAATCTTGTATTACATTTGACTAAAAAAGAAAGCTCATTCTCAAGCTTTCATTGTAATCAGATTTATTAGGTTAGGAATTGCTTATGCTATCTGTTTTGCAAATTTCATAGATTAGATTAGGTATGTATATGTATGTGTATTTTAATATATTGTTTTATGGTTCCCGTCCCCTTGATCTGGTCATGTAAGTGTGATTTATTGTTATAATTGTATTATTTTACGTACTTTGTTTAATAATGTGTATTATGTTGTTATGTAATGTTTGTGTTGCTTTTATGACTGTAAACCGCCCTGAGTCCCATCCGGGAGATAGGGCGGTATATAAATAAAGTTTTATTATTATTATTATTATTATTGTGCTATGCTAATAATATAATGTATTGTATGTACATACAGCTGCTCTGAGTCCCCTTCTGGGTGAGAAGGGTGGGATATAAATGTAGTAAATAAATGCAGTAAATAAATAATTAATTTTAAACTTAGGCTTGGCCAAAGTCTGAAATGACTTGAAGGCACACAACAACAACAACAATCCTAATTAACTTGACTATCATTGGCCAATAGCAGGCCCACATTTCCCATTGAAATCCTAATAGGTTTATGTTGGTTAAAATTGTTTTCATTTTTAAATATTGTATTGTTCTTTCGTTGTTGTTGTTGTTGCACTACAAATAAGACATGTGCAGTATGCATAGGAATTTTTTCGTTTTTTGTATTTTTTTCAAATGATAATTTGGCCCCTCAACAGTCTGAAAGATAGTAGACCGGCCCTCTGCTTCAAAAGTTTGAGGACCCCTGCCTTAAGGCAATCCGATCATAGGATGTTTGGACAGAGCAGCTTTGTTTAGCCTTCTTTCTTTCGAGACTCTTTGTGTGACTCAAACAGCCTCGAATCCATGGCCAAGCCAGGATTTGAACCCTGGTCTCTAGAACTCAACACTGAAACTATTAACACCACAATTACGTTCCCTATTGTCACAGTGATTATTTATTGACTGTTCACATTTCCGGACTGTCGTATTACAATACAAAGCCAAGACAAGTCAATGCCACTACAGTAGAGTCTCACTTATCCAACATAAATAGGCCGGCAGAACGTTGGATAAGCAAATATGTTGGATAATAAGGAGGGATTAAGGAAAAGCCTATTAAACATCCAATTAGGTTATGATTTTACAAATTAAGCACCAAAACATCATGCTTTACAACAAATTTGATAGAAAAAGTAGTTCAATACGAAGTAATGCTATGCAGTAATTACTGTATTTACGAATTTAGCACCAAAATATCATGATATATTGAAAACATTGACTACAAAAATGGCTTGGATAATCCAGAGGCTTGGATAAGCGAGGCTTGGATAAGTGAGACTCTACTGTATTTCCATTTAAAATATTTCTCACATGGGAAAAATGGTCATACCTTGTGCCATATACGCAGCCCACCACCAAATATTTCCAGTTCCTTATGGTTTCAACAACGGTGCACATGACTTTTTGACGAACTTCTGCAGGAAGTTGGCCATTAAGCAATACAGTAGAGTCTCACTTATCCAACATTCTGGATTATCCAACGCATTTTTGTAGTCAATGTTTTCAATACATCGTGATATTTTGGTGCTAAATTCGTAAATACAGTAATTACTACATAGCATTACTGTGTATTGAACTACTTTTTCTGTCAAATTTGTTGTATAACATGAAGTTTTGGTGCTTAATTTGTAAAATCATAATTTTATTTGATGTTTAATAGGCTTTTCCTTAATCTCTCCTTATTATCCAACATATTCGCTTATCCAACGTTCTGCCGGCCCGTTTACGTTGTATAAGCGAGACTCTACTGTATATATCTTTTCTATCTATATCTATTCTTTCTAGCTATAGATATAAAAGAGTGATGGCATCAGGGCAGCGGACAAAACAACAAAACTACAGGCCCCCCCAACCTCGAAATTTGACAACACAACCCATCATTCACGGCTCTAGGTTGATACAACAAAAAGAAAAGAAAAAATAAAGTCTTAATTAGAGGGAGAGAAATCATAGTTTTTATCCAATTGCTGCCAGTTGGAAGGCTAAGCTCCGCCCACTTGGTCTCCTAGTGACCTACTCAGCCCAGGGGACAGGCAGAGTTAGGCCTCACTTTGGCCTCTTCCACAGATTTTCTAATTTGCACTGGATTATATGGCAGTGTAGACTCAAGGCCCTTCCACAGCTATAACCCATTTAGAATCTTATATTATCTGCTTTGAACTGGATTATCTTGACTCCACACTGCCATATAATCCACTTCAGTGTGCATACTAAACATAAAGACAGCCATACAACAGACATTCAATACCACCACTACCTCAACAATTTCTCACCAACACCACCACAGCAACGCGTGGCCGGGCACAGCTAGTATCTAATATCTATATCTATGTGAAGCACTTTATGTCCTGGTGCCGTTTGCGGGATGATGCACCATGGGTGTTGGGATATGTAGTATTTTCAATCACTATGACTCTCACAAGCCACGGCGACCAAACTTGGCACACACAACCCCCACGAACCCCTTTACATCCTGGGGTGGTTTGGAGGAGGATAGACCAAGGATGATGGGACATGCAGTACCTTCACTCACTTCTTGAGACCACAGCAACTGCTACAAATGACAGAACTGAACCAAATGTGGCATATATATCCCAAATGACACACTTTACATGCTGCAGCAGTTTGGGGGAGGATGGACCAAGGACGATGGGATTTGCAGTACCTTCATCCAATTCACCTCCCACAGACCACTGTGATTCCCATGAATGACGAAACTGTACAAAACTTGACACACAGGTGCAATGTGACACAATTTATGTCCTGGTGTGGTTTGCAGGAGAATGCAACAAGGATGATGGGATTTCCAGTACCTTCATCCAATTCACCTCCCACAGACCACTGAGATGCCCATGAATGACGTAACTGTACAAAACTTGACGCACAGGTGCAATGTAACACAATTTATGTCCTGGTGTGGTTTGCAGGAGAATGCAACAAGGATGATGGGATTTCCACTACCTTCATCCAATTCACCTCCCACAGACCACTGAGATGCCCATGAATGACGAAACTGTACCAAACTTGACGCACAGGTGCAATGTGGCCCACTTTACGTCCCACTGTTGTTTGAGAGAACAATGGACCAGGGAAGATGGGATTTACAGTACCTTCACTCATTTCCTCAGACCACTGCAACCCACACCAATGTCTGATCAAGACCAAACTTGACACATCAAGTCCCCATGACCTACTTTACATCCTGGCACTGCTTGGAGGGGGATGGACCATGGACTTGCATATGGGAGTTGTAGTTCACCCACACCAACTGAAGCCAACTGATACTGGATCGAGACTAAACTTGAAACAAAGGCAAACAAGTCCGTTCTCAAATAACCCGGGCACCGCCGGGTCCCCAAGCTACTCTCTCTCTCTCTCTCTCTCTATATATATATATATATATATATGTATATATGTATATATATATATATATACAGTAGAGTCTCACTTATCCAAGCCTCGCTTATCCAAGCCTCTGGATTATCCAAGCCATTTTTGTAGTCAGTGTTTTCAATATACAGTAGAGTCTCACTTATCCAACATAAACAGGCCGGCAGAATGTTGGATAAGCGAATATGTTGGATAATAAGGAGGCATTAAGGAAAAGCCTATTAAACATCAAATTAAATTATGATTTTACAGATTAAACACCAAAACATCATGTTATACAACAAATTTGACAGAAAAAGTAGTTCAAAATGCAGTAATGCTATGTAGTAATTACTGTATTTATGAATTTAGCACCAAAATATCACGATATATTGAAAACATTGACTACAAAAATGCGTTGGATAATCCAGAACGTTGGATAAGCGAGTGTTGGATAAGTGAGACTCTACTGTATCGTGATATTTTGGTGCTAAATTCGTAAATACAGTAATTACAACATAACATTACTGCATATTGAACTACTTTTTCTGTCAAATTTGTTGTTTAACATGATGTTTTGACGCTTAATTTGTAAAATCATAACCTAATTTGACGTGTAATAGGCTTTTCCTTAATCCCTCCTTATTATCCAAGATATTCGCTTATCCAAGCTTCTGCCGGCCCGTTTAGCTTGGATAAGTGAGACTCTACTGTACTTATGACTTGTGAGCCGCCCTGAGTTCCCTTCGGGGTGAGAAGGGCAGGATATAAATGTCGCTAATAATAATAATAATAATAATAATAATAATAATAGCTTTCCAAACAAGTTAGTACGTCTGCGGCAACGTGTACATGTGTCGCGCAAATGAGAAACTGTTGCAAAATGACAAACATCTTGGAAATGTACATTATTATCTTGCAAATTATATATACAGTATTTAAAAACATCAATGAAAGGTTTTCATGAGACAGGTTGTGTCTCCTTACAAGAGATTGGTTGTAATTGTTATTTATTGTCTATTTTAATTGTACGGTTTTATTATTTTTAATATTCTCATTTTTTTGATTATGTAATGTATGTTGTTTTTTGATCGGAAACCGCCCTGAGTCCCCTCGGGGAGATAGGGCGGTATATAAATAAAGTTTTTTTTATTATTTTTATTATAAGAGATAGATGTCCATATCTCTTCTAAGGGGTCTGCTATTCAAACTGAACGCCTGTGTTGCAAAATGATGCATCTCCAAAAAGGAGAAATGCTTGACCCAGGATCCCATGGCCTTGGGGTCCAAATGCACCCATTCCTCAGTATAAATGCACCCCAGGAATCCCAGATAAAGTTTACCTTCGAAGTCGGAAAGTATCCCATCCAGATGCTCTTTGACAGACAGCTGGGACATCTTGGCTTCAGGCGTCCAGTTTGGGAGGGACGACGAAGTGGCTCAAGCCCTGCTGGAAGAAATATATCTATCTATCTATATAAAATCAGAGCCTGGAGGGAGCTGAGAGAGTGGAGAAAAGTTTGACAAAGTTTGCCAAAGTCTGCCAAAGTTTGCCAAAAAGTTTGCTAAAGTTTGCCAAAGCTTGCCAAAGTTTACTAAAGTTAGCCAAAGTTAACCAAAGTTTGCCAAAGTCTGCCAAAGTTTGCTAAAGTTTGCCAAAGTTTGCTAAAGCTTGCTAAAGTTTGCCAAAGTTTGCTAAAGTCTGCCAAAGTTTGCTAAAGTTTGCCAAAGTTTGCTAAAGCTTGCCAAAGTTTGCTAAAGCTTGCTAAAGCTTGCTAAAATTTGCCAAAGCTTGCCAAAGTTTGCTAAAGCTAGCCAAAGCTTGCCAAAGTTTACTAAAGTTTGCCAAAGTTTGCTAAAGTTTGGGACGCCCCCTTGGAGGACTTCCCTGCTTTGGGATAAGAAAGAGAGTGGCAAAAGGAAGAGCCTGGCTTTTTCTTTCCATTCCCCCTCCCTCCCCAAGCCCACCCTTCCGGGGATCGCATTGGCTGAAGGAGGAAAGAGGAGAAGAGGAGGAGAGAAAGAAAGGAGAGAAAGAAAGAAAGAAGGAAAGAAGGAAGGGGGAGGCAAGGCTTGGAGCTGCTCTTTGCAAGGGAAGGCAGGGGGGAAAGGGCAAGCTGGAGCCTGGCCCACTTGGCTTCATTTCTGGGCTTTTATTAGGAGTTTTTTCCCCTCCTGAAATATAAGGTTCATCCCTTCCTCCAGCTGCAAAGACACGTGTCTGGTTAGTTTCCAAGCCAGGCTTGGCCATCCCTGCAAAAGAGGCTCCTGTGCCTTTAAGAAGCCCACCAAGACTTTTGTGTCCTTTTAGTTTGTGTTACAGTTTCCAGGGGTGGAAAACGTAACTTCAATTTTATCCATGCAAAACAAAATCACAGACACTCAAACAAAACAATCACATGCAAATATATTATTATTATTAAAATGTAACTTCAATTTTATCCATGCAAAACAAAATCACAGACACTCAAACAAAACAATCACATGCAAATATATTATTACTATTAAAATGTAACTTCAATTTTATCCATGCAAAACAAAATCACAGACACTCAAACAAAACAATCACATGCAAATATATTATTATTATTATTATTATTATTATTATTATTATTATTATTATTATTAAAATGTAACTTCAGTTTTATCCATGCAAAACAAAATCACAGACACTCAAACAAAACAATCACATGCAAATATATTATTATTATTATTATTAAAATGTAACTTCAATTTTATCCATGCAAAACAAAATCACAGACACTCAAACAAAACAATCACATGCAAATATATTATTATTATTATTAAAATGTAACTTCAATTTTATCCATGCAAAACAAAATCACAGACACTCAAACAAAACAATCACATGCAAATATATTATTATTATTATTAAAATGTAACTTCAATTTTATCCATGCAAAACAAAATCACAGACACTCAAACAAAACAATCACATGCAAATATATTATTATTATTATTAAAATGTAACTTCAATTTTATCCATGCAAAACAAAATCACAGACACTCAAACAAAACAATCACATGCAAATGTATTATTATTATTAAAATGTAACTTCAGTTTTATCCATGCAAAACAAAATCACAGACACTAAAACAAAACAATCAAATGCAAACAAGCAAACAGCAAACACAGCAAACAACATAGACATGCTGGATTTCGTATCACAAAATCACAAGTCGAACACTTCCCAAGTGTCTAGGACTGTGTGATGTATTTTCGGATGATGCACGCAGATCCCAGTAGGGTGGCCTTTTGCAGTTGACAGTACAAGAAAACTGCACTACAAACTAGAGCTGACATTGCATGGAAAATTCCTTGAGAAAATTGAAGGAAAAGCTGACAAGGAAAAGACCTGGCTCTGGCTCACGAATGGGACCCTGAAGGAGGAGACAGAAGGCCTGATCCTTGCAGCCCAGGAGCAAGACATCAGGACAAAGGCCATTCAGGCCAAGATCAAAAAATCAGCTGAAGACTCAAAATGCAGACTGTGCAAGGAAACCGACAAAACCATTGATCATATCCTCAGCTTCTGTAAGAAAATCGCACAGACAGACTACAAACAGAGGCACAACTATGTGGCCCAAATGATTCATTGGAACTTATGCCTCAAGTACCACCTCCCAGCAGCAAAGAACTGGTGGGATCACAAACCTGCAAAAGTATTGGAAAATGAACACGCAAAGATACTGTGGGACTTCCGAATCCAGACGGACAAAGTTCTGGAACACAACACACCAGACATCACGGTTGTGGAAAAGAAAAAGGTTTGGATCATTGATGTTGCCATCCCAGGTGACAGTCGCATAGATGAAAAACAACAGGAAAAACTCAGCCGCTATCAGGACCTCAAGATTGAACTTCAAAGACTCTGGCAGAAACCAGTGCAGGTGGTCCCAGTGGTGATGGGCACACTGGGTGCCGTGCCAAAAGATCTCAGCCGGCATTTGGAAACAATAGACATTGACAAAATTACGATCTGCCAGCTGCAAATGGCCACCCTGCTGGGATCTGCACGCATCATCTGAAAATACATCACACAGTCCTAGACACTTGGGAAGTCTTTGACTTGTGATTTTGTGATATGAAATCCAGCATGTCTATCTTGTTTGCTGTGTCATAATATAATAATAATAATAATAACAACAACAACAATAATGCATCACCCAGTCCTAGACTCTTGGGAAGTGTTCGACTTGTGATTTTAGGAAATGAAATCCAGCATATCTATCTTGTTTGCTGTGTCATAATATAATAATAATAATAACAACAACAACAACAATAATGCATCACCCAGTCCTAGACACTTGGGAAGTGTTCGACTTGTGATTTTAGGAAATGAAATCCAGCATATCTATCTTGTTTGCTGTGTCATAATATAATAATAATAATAACAACAACAACAACAATAATGCATCACCCAGTCCTAGACACTTGGGAAGTGTTCGACTTGTGATTTTGGGAAATGAAATCCAGCATGTCTATCTTGTTTGCTGTGTCATACAATAATGATAATAATAAATGCAACAATATAAATGTTTCCTCCCTATATTTTCCCCACCTCACCACTAAATGCCTAAAAACATTTTTAAAAACCAAATACAACTGACTTCTCCTGTCCTCAAGGCAGAAAATCCCACAATATCTGCTTTGAACTGGGTTATCTGAATCCACATATTCTAGTTCAAAGCCGATAATGTGGGATTGTATTCATCTGTATGGAAGGAGCATCAATTCACCGCCAGCCAAGTTTCTGGTTGCTTGAGAGTGACTATTAAAAACAGACCTAACTAACCCTAGACTAAGTTTGCTCTCCACGGGTTTGGTTGGGCGCCCACCTGCCCAGGAGGCTTCGAGGAAGAAAAGGTGTTTGAAAAATCCTTTCTCCAAACAAACCTTTTCCCCAAATTGACGCCCTTCTTGGTGCCTTTAAGCCGAAGGTAAACAGCCAAAGAGAGAGCCTCATAATGCACATTCTTGGGCTGGTTCCAGCAAAGATGTGACACAGGAAAGGGGTAGACCCGCTTTGGTGGAACAGCTTAATTCCTCACAACCTCTGAGAACACCTGCCATAGATGTGGGCGAAACGTCAGGAGAGAATGCTTCTGGAACATGGCCAGACAGCCCGGAAAACACACAACCACCCTGTGATTCTGGCCATGAATGCCATCAGCAACAAATTCCCTTTCTCTTTTTAACGATGACATCTTGAGCAAGTTTTTCTCACCTTTCCATAGCATTAACATAGATGCGTCTACACTGTGGAACAAACGCAATTTGACACCACATTAACTGCAATAGATCAATGAAGCGGATTCCTAGGAGTTGTGGCACGCTTTGGCACTCTCAGGACTGCGTATGGAAGCTAAAACAATGTCAAGCTGCATTCATTCTACCATGTAGATTCACAATTTTTCATGACCAGAATCACTGGGTTGCTGTGACTTTCAGGCTGTATGGCCATGTTCCAGCAGCATTCTCTCCTGACGTTTCTCCTGCATCTGTAGCTAATGGCATCTTCAGAGGTTCTGTTGGCAGTGGAGTAAGTGTAGTGTATATATGCAAACACTTGCTAGGTTGCTGTATTTTGAGCTGTATGGCCATGTTCCAGCAGCATTCTCTCCTGATGTTTCGCCTGCATCTGCAACTGGCATCTTCAGAGGATCTGATAGTGGTAAAGCATCCCCCTGGTGGCGCAGCGGATTAGCTGCTGAACTTGCTGACTGAAAGGTCGATGGTTTGAATCCCGGGAGTGGCATGAGCTCCCGCTGTTAGCCCCAGCTTCTGCCAACCTAGCAGTTCGAAAACATGCAAATGTGAGTAGATCAATAGGTACTGCTCTGGCAGGAAAGTAACGGCGCTCCATGCAGTCATGCCAGTGGCCACATGACCTTGGAGGTGTCTACGGACAACGCCGGCTCTTTGGCTTAGAAATGGAGATGAGCACCAACCCCCAGAATGTGAGTAGATCAATAGGTACTGCTCCGGCGGGAAAGAAACGGCGCTCCATGCAGTCATGCCAATGGCCACATGACCTAGGAGGTGTCTACAGACAACGCCGACTCTTTGGCTTAGAAATGGAGATGAGCACCAACCCCCAGAATGTGAGTAGATCAATAGGTACTGCTCCGGCGGGAAAGAAACGGCGCTCCATGCAGTCATGCCAATGGCCACATGACCTAGGAGGTGTCTACAGACAACGCCGGCTCTTTGGCTTAGAAATGGAGATGAGCACCAATCCCCGGACATGAGTCGGACATGACTGGACTTAACATCAGGGGGAAACCTTTACCTTTACCTAGACTCATATAATCCAGTTCAAAGCAGATAATGTGGATTATCTGCCTTGATAATCTGGATTTTATAGGGCAATGTAGAAGGGGCTGGTCTTTGCAGACACTTTGCAAGCACAATTTGGGAGCGAGAAGTGTAATTACGTAAAATATAGAGCATTTCATTCCATGGTGGGAGGAAAGGGTTCTTTTTGCCACATCAGCAGCATCACACTCGTTCCCAATTATGTTCCAATAGTTTAGCCATCACAAAAATAATAATAATAAATTAGCTTAAAAATAAATTATTAGGAAAAGCAGAAAGAAGTACATTAATGAGACAGATAAAAGGTAAAGGTTTTCCCTGATGTTAAGTCCAGTCGTGTCCAACTCTGGGGGTTGCTGCTCATCTCCATTTCTAAGCCGAAGAGCCGGCGTTGTCCATAGACACCTCCAAAGTCATGTGGCCAGCATGACTGCATGGAGTGCCGTTACCTTCCTGCAGAAGCGGTACCTATTGATCTACTCACATTTACATGTTTTCGAACTGCTAGGCTGGTAGTAGCTGGGGCTAACAGCGGGAGCTCACTCCGCTCCCCGGATTCAAGCCGCTGACCTTTTGGTTAGCAAGTTCAGCAGCTCAGCAGCTAACCCACTGTGCCACCAGGGAGATGCTTTACCACCATCAGATCCTCTGAAGATGCCAGCCACAGATGCAGACAAAATGTCAGGAGAGAATGCTGCTGGAACAATGCCATACAGCCTGAAAGTCACAGCACCTCCAAGGTCATGTGGCCACTGGCATGACTGCATGGAGCGCACTGGAGCAGTACCTATTGATCTACTCACATTTGCATGTTGGTAGGTTGGCAGAAGCTGGGGCTAACAGCGGGAGCTCACTCCGCTCCCCGGATTCGAACCTGCGACTTTTCGGTCCGCAAGTTCAGCAGCTCGGCGCTTTAACACGTTGTGCCATTGATCGTATGAGTGTATGAGTCTACACTGCCATATAATCCAGTTCGAAGCATAAAATCTGGATTTCAAATGGCAAAGTAGAAGTAAATGGGACCTGAATCCTGAAGAACTAGGTGCAAATGATGCAGGAGAAGAAAAATATTCAAAACAAAATCTTGACTGCGATTCGGACATTGTATGTTTTTCTTCTTGTTGTATGATTTCTTAATCCCTTGTATGATGTATTTTTGGTTGGCCCAATACAGGAGGATCTTTTGTACGGATTTGGGGTGTTGTTGTGTTTTGTTTGGTTGGAAATATCCTCCTTAGTGCCTATTGCCATCTTGTGTTTAAAGGCAAAACTGCTGCTCCGTGCTATTATTTGTATTCAGATGAAGGAAATTGCATTATTATTATTAAACGTAATAATAATAGAGTAGAATAATAAATGTAATAGTAACTATAATACGAGAGTAAAATAATCAATATAATAATAATAGAGTAAAATAATAAATGTAATAGTAACTATAATAAGAGAGTAAAAGAATCAATATAATAATAGAGTAAAATAATACATGTAATAGTAACTATAATAAGAGTAAAATAATAAATGTAATAGTAACTATAATAATAGAGTAAAATAATCAATATAATAATAAGAGAGTAAAATACTACATGTAATAATTTTAATAGAGTAAAATAATCAATATAATAATAAATATAATAATAATTATAAAGTAGAATAATAAATGTAATAGTAACTATAATAAGAGAGTAAAATAATCAATATAGTAATAAGAGAGTAAAATACTACATGTAATAATTTTAATAGAGTAAAATAATAAATATAATAATAAATATAATAATAATTATAAAGTAGAATAATAAATGTAATAGTAACTATAATAAGAGAGTAAAATAATACATGTAAGAATAATAATAGAGTAAAATAATAAATGTAATAGTAACTATAATAAGAGAGTAAAATAATCAATATAATAATAATAGAGTAAAATAATAAATGTAATAGTAACTATAATAAGAGAGTAAAAGAATCAATATAATAATAGAGTAAAATAATACATGTAATAGTAACTATATTAAGAGTAAAATAATAAATGTAATAGTAACTATAATAATAGAGTAAAATAATCAATATAATAATAAGAGAGTAAAATACTACATGTAATAATTTTAATAGAGTAAAATAATAAATATAATAATAAATATAATAATAATTATAAAGTAGAATAATAAATGTAATAGTAACTATAATAAGAGAGTAAAATAATACATGTAAGAATAATAATAGAGTAAAATAATAAATGTAATAGTAACTATAATAAGAGAGTAAAATAATCAATATAATAATAATAGAGTAAAATAATAAATGTAATAGTAACTATAATAAGAGAGTAAAAGAATCAATATAATAATAGAGTAAAATAATACATGTAATAGTAACTATAATAAGAGTAAAATAATAAATGTAATAGTAACTATAATAATAGAGTAAAATAATCAATATAATAATAAGAGAGTAAAATACTACATGTAATAATTTTAATAGAGTAAAATAATAAATATAATAATAAATATAATAATAATAATAAAGTAGAATAATAAATGTAATAGTAACTATAATAAGAGAGTAAAATAATACATGTAAGAATAATAATAGAGTAAAATAATAAATGTAATAGTAACTATAACATGAGAGTAAAATAATAAATATAATAATAATAGAGTAAAATAGTCAATGTAATAGTAACTATAATAAGAGAGTAAAATAATAAATATAATAATAATAGAGTAAAATAATAAATGTAATAGTAACTATAATATGAGAGTAAAATAATAAATATAATAATAATAGAGTAAAACAGTCAATGTAATAGTAACTATAATAATAGAGTAAAATAATAAATATAATAATAATAGAGTAGAATAATAAATGTAATAGTAACTATAATAAGAGTAAAATAATAAATATAATAATAGAGTAGAATAATAAATGTAATAATAGAGTAGAATAATAAATGTAATAGTAACTATAATAATAGAGTAAAATAATAAATGTAATAATAATAGAGTAGAATAATAAATGTAATAGTAACTATAATAAGAGAGTAAAATAATAAATATAATAATAATAGAGTAGAATAATAAATGTAATAGTAACTATAATAAGAGAGTAAAATAATACATGTAATAATTTTAATACAGTAAAATAATAAATGTAATAATAACAATAATAGGGGAAAATAATAAATGTACCGTATATACTCGAGTATAAGCCGACTCAAATATAAACCGACCAGGACCCTCACTCAAGTATAAGCTAAGGGGGGCTTTTTCAGCCCTAAAGAAGGGCTAAAAAAACTCGGCTTATACTCGAGTATATACGGTATGTAGAATCTGTTATTTGGAGCAAAAATGTATATTTTCTTAAGGTGCATCTACACCAGGCATGGGCAAAGGGCCAGAAAACCCCACGATAGAGTTGCCATAAATTGAATTATTATTATTATTATTATTATTATTATTATTATTATTATTATTATAGGTATACCCTGCTTTAATGTTTGTATAGTTTTATATTTTAAATTGGATGCTGATGCTTTTAAGTTTAGCTACTTTGAGTCTCCTTTGGGAGAGATAAATGATAATAATAATATGTATAGGATATAATAAACAACCAGGGCCAGCTAACATCTTCCCCCCAGGCAGGAAGCAGCCAGGCTTTGAAGCTGCAAGGCTATTCAATGCTAATCAAGTCCAGAATAGGAGAAAGAACTCTTGTCTGTTGGAGGCAAGTGTGAATGTTGCCATTGGCCACCTTGATTCACATCGAACAGCCTTGCAGCTGCAAAGCCTGGCTGCTTCCAAATTTTGTTTCATTGATGAAAATGCGTGCCCTGCTTTGTGATTTGCGACAACAGGCCTGGCTTTGAAAAGAACCACAAAATAAGAGACAAGGGTATGAAATCAGTTGGCGTATTTTCCAAAAAGACTTTTCAAATCTTACGTATTTTATTTATTTGCAAAACACACCTGCCGTGCTTTTCAATTTACAGCCAAGGAAAATGGCTTGCAAATAATGGAAAAACGCCATTAAATAAGGTGGAAAAAAAGAGATTTATAAAAAGGATTAAAAAAAGGATTCAAATCTTTCATTTTTTGGTTTCGTAAAATGTCCGCCTTGCTTTTTGATTTATAAACACAGACGCAGTTTTCTGAAATCACAATAAAATAAGACAGAACATTAAAGAAGAGATCGTATATTCAAGAAAACCAATAGAGCCAGTATTAAAAGCCTCAAAGTCTGCATTGAAAAGGGCAATGAATTAAATGTGTTGTTGAAGACTTTCATGGCCATAATCACTGGGTTGCTGTGAGTTTTCCAGGCTGTATGGCCATATTTCAGAAGCATTCTCTTCTGACGTTTCTCCCACATCTATGGCAGGCAACCTGCCAGAGAAAGCTAGGCAAGTGGTTTTTTATCCCAGGGTGGGAGAAAGAACTCTTGTCTGTTTGAGGCTATTGTGAATGTTGCAATTGGCCACCTTGATTAGCATTGAATGGCCTCGCAGCTTCAAAGCCTGGCTGCATCCTGCCTGAGAATTCCCCTGTTGTTGTTTTTTTAGTGTTGTTCTATATTTACTGTCCTGATTCTAGGTTTTTAATACTGGTAGCCAGATTTTGTTCATTTTCATGGTTTCCTCCTTGGTTTTCCCTGCCTGGGGAATCCTTTGTTGTGAGTTGTTAGCTGGCCCTGATTGTCTCCTGTCTGGAATTCCTATATTTTCTGAGTGTTGTTCTTTATTTACTGTCCTGATTTTAGGTTTTTTTTTTAATACAGCTAGATTTTGTTCATTTTCATGGTTTCCTCCTTGGTTTTCCCTGCCTGGGGAATCCTTTGTTGTGAGTTGTTAGCTGGCCCTGATTGTTTCCTGTCTTGAATTCCTATATTTTCTGAGTGTTGTTCTTTATTTACTGTCCTGATTTTAGGTTTTTTAAAAAAAATTACAGCCGATTTTGTTCATTTTTATGGTTTCCTCCTTGGTTTTCCCTGCCTAGGGAATCCTTTGTTGGGAGGTGTTAGCTGGCCCTGATTGTTTCCTGTCTGGAATTCCTATGTTTTCTAAGTGTTGTTCTTTTTTTACTGTCCTGATTTTAGGTTGTTTTTTTTTAATACAGCTAGATTTTGTTCATTTTCATGGTTTCCTCCTTACTTTTCCCTGCCTGGGGAATCCTTTGTTGGGAGGTGTTAGCTGGCCCTGATTGTTTCCTGTCTGGAATTCCTATTTTTTCTGAGTGTTGTTCTTTATTTACTGTCCTGATTTTAGATTTTTTAAAAAATACAGCCAGATTTTGTTCATTTTCATGGTTTCCTCCTTACTTTTCCCTGCCTGGGGAATCCTTTGTTGGGAGGTGTTAGCTGGCCCTGATTGTTTCCTGTCTGGAATTCCTATTTTTTCTGAGTGTTGTTCTTTATTTACTGTCCTGATCTTAGATTTTTTTAAAAATACAGCCAGATTTTGTTCATTTTCATGATTTCCTCCTTTCTTTTGAAATTTGTGCAAATCCACATTTCCATGGCTGCTAGGAATTGTGGGAGTTGAAGTCCAAAACACCTGGAGAGCCAAAGTTTGCCCATGCCTAATCCACACTGTAGGTTTAATGCAGTTTGATACTACATGGCCTGCCATGGCTCAATACTCTTCCTTATTATCCAACATATTCGCTTATCCAACATTCTGCCAGCCCGTTTATGTTGAATAAGTGAGACTCTACTGTAATTTTGTTCTGTATTTTCTGAAACAATCCAGAGGATGGCAGTGTGTGGATGTACCTGTATCGGTGGAACACGGACAAACCATATTCTCTCTGGGTTGTTGTGTGTTTTCCAGGCTTTATGGCCATGTTCTAGAAGCATTCTCTCCTGACGTTTCACCCACATCTATGGCAGGCATCCGCAGAGGTTATGAGCTATATGGAAAAAGAAGACAAAACAGAACTATATTCACATATTGAACTAAAATACACCTAGGTACACATCTAAACCCATCAGAATACAAACACATCTAAATATATTGAAACATACAACTTAAGATATACAGTAGAGTCTCACTTATCCAAGCTAAACGGGCTGGCAGAAGCTTGGATAAGCGAATATCTTGGATAATAAGGAGGGATTAAGGAAAAGCCTATTAAACATCAAATTAGGTTATGATTTTACAAATTAAGCACCAAAACTTCATGTTATACAACACATTTGACAGAAAAAGTAGTTCAATACACAGTAATGCTATGTAGTAATTACTGTATTTATGAATTTAGCACCAAAATATTACAATGTATTGAAAACATTGACTACAAAAATGCATTGGATAATCCAGAAGGTTGGATAAGCAAGTGTTGGATAAGTGAGACTCTACTGTATATTTATTATTTATCTCTATTATTATTGGTATTGTTACATTTATTATTTTACTCTATTAATTATTATTACATTTATTATTTTACTCTATTATTGTTACTTTTACATTTATTTTACTCTATTTTATTATTATATATATTGAAAACATTGACTACAAAAATGGCTTGGATAATCCAGAAACTTGGATTAGCAAGGCTTGGATAAGTGAGACTCTACTGTATTGGGATACACAAATAAGGGTAAAAATTAAGAGGTGAATTTTTAATCTCAGTTCTGAAAAACAGACCAACAATATAAAGGATTTTCAATTATGAATCATGAATTCTATAAAATTTTATTAGATTCACAACAAGACTCTTGATCAAATACTTAATATAAATCATCAAGTATTGACTCCCCTTTCCTCAAACCCCTTGAACTATCAACAAACTTCCAAAGTGTGAGACTACGAATGAAAGACCTACTCAAAAACCTTATAGGAAATTTAAACAGAAAAATGGAAAAAGACCCAAGTGAAGGAAAACCCTTGAGAAGAGCCTCACGTCCGGACCAAATAAGTCTCAGAGACATTATGAGAGAACTCCAGAAGATGCAGGAAACGCAAAGCTTGTCTCAAAAGATAACACAAGAGAAACTTCTGGACTTCAAAAAAGACATGCACCAAGAATTAGGCACGATGAAAAGGGAAATGCATAATATCAAGCAAGAAATTAAAGAACTAAGACAAGAAAACTTAGAAGTGTGAGACTACGAATGAAAGACCTATTCAAAAAGCTTATAGCAAATTTAAACAGAAAAATGGAAAAAGACCCGAGTGAAGGAAAACCCTTGAGAAGAGCCTCACGTCCGGACCAAATAAGTTTCAGAGACATTGTGAGAGAACTCCAGAAGATGCAGGAAACGCAAAGCTTGTCTCAAAAGATAACACAAGAGCAACTTCTGGACTTCAAAAAAGACATGCACTGAGAATTAGGCACAATGAAAATGGAAATTCATAATATTAAGCAAGAAATTAAAGAACTAAGACAAGAAAACTTAGAATTGAAAACTGAAATGAAAACCCAAACTGGAAAAGTTGGGGTCGTCTTATACACCCAATCGTCTTATATGCTGGAAAATATGGTAAAAATAAACTTTTGTGGGAGGGTTATGGCTGCTGGTCTGTCTGCCAGTCTGGGTTTAAGGACAGATTGCAGGAGTCTCACGGAAAAGGGAAACGAAATTATTTATTTCATTTGATGTCCTTGGAGAACTATAAATCATTGGGATAGGGTGGTGCTGTGTTCGACAACACCTTATCTGCCAAAAAGCATTGTCGCCTTGCCAAACTGATGAAGCATTGTCATGCCATGAATGGAAGAGATGCATTGAAATTGCTGTGCAAGATGAACTCCTCTGACTCTTTTCAGCCACCGCGAAAGCAATTTCGCCCCGGCCGGAGATGAACAACGTTCTCGCTTTTCATTTGATCTGGATTTGCTAGACAGATTTCGGAAGAGGCAGTCTCAAGGAGAAATGAAAAGCCTCCAAAGAAGGAGCCTCTACCACACACCGGGGCAGAGAGTTCCACTGCTGAATAGCTCTCATAGTTACAAAGTGGGCCGGACTGTGGCGCAGCTGGTTAGCAGCCAGCTGCAATAAATCACTACTGACTGAGAGGTCCTGAGTTCGAAGCCAGCCTGGGTCGGATTAAGCCCTCGACCATTAATAGCCTAGCTTGCTGTTGACCTATGCAGCTTGAAAGACAGTTGCATCTGTCGAGTAGAAAATTTAGGTACCGCTATATGCGGGGAGACTAATTTAACCAATCAATGACACCATGAATGAGGAAGTACTCCATCAAGGACTAGATGTCACAAGTGGATGGTGAAGCGGCAATACCCCCTGTGGCCAGAATCGAGCAACCCTCATGAAGCCGGAAGCTGGAAAATGTTAAATTGCCTCTGTGTCTGTCTATATATGTCGTATGTCTAATGGCATTGAATGTTTGCCATGTTACGTATATGTGCATTGCGATCCACCCTGAGTCCCCTTCGGGGTGAGAAAGAAGGGCGCAATATAAAAACATGCCCAGCTCTTTCAGCCGCTCCTCATAGGGCTCGTTCTCCAGACCCTCTCATTCATAGGGGTATTAATTATCTCAGAAGAGGGATGTTAAGGGGATCCTTGCCATCTCAGTGGCACCGTCGGGACCTTTAATTTCAGGACAACACTCCTTTTTCACTTTGTGCAAGGACTGGCAGCCTCCTGCTAGCTGTTCATCGTGGGTGGATGGCACATTTCAGCCACAGATAGATGTGCAAATTGTTTATTCTTCTGATCAGCTGGAAGTGGAAAGAGGTCTCTGCGGGGAACCTCCTTTTTCTTAATGATTGCAGGAATCAGATGGGCTAAAGCAGTGCTGTGTGTATAGCCTAGCCTCCCGGAGCTGCTTAGGCCCACCCTAGAGTAATAAAAGCCAAAAATCAGAAACTCCTCAAAGCACAGCAGACCAAAAACCAGTACAAGAAAACCGCACTACAAACTAGAGTTGACAGCTGGCACAACAAAACATTGCATGGAAAGTTCCTTGACAAAATTGAAGGAAAAGCTGACAAGGAGAAGGCCTGGCTCTGGCTCACGAATGGGACCCTGAAGAAGGAGACAGAAGGCCTGATCCTTGCAGCCCAGGCAAACAAGACACAGCAAACAAGATAGACATGCTGGATTTCGTATCACAAAATCACAAGTCGAACACTTCCCAAGTGTCTAGGACTGTGTGATGTATTTTTGGATGATGCGCCCAGATCCCAGCAGGGTGGCCTTTTGCAGTTGGCAGATCGTAATTTTGTCAATGTCTATTGTTTCCAAATGCCGGCAGAGATCTTTTGTCACGGCACCCAGTGTGCCCATCACCACCGGGACCACCTGCACTGGTTTCTGCCAGAGTCTTTGCAGTTCAATCTTGAGGTCCTGATAGTGGCTGAGTTTTTCCTGTTGTTTTTCATCAATGCGACTGTCACCTGCGATGGCGACATCAACGATCCAAACCTTTTTTATTTCCACAACCGTGATGTCTGGTGTGTTGTGTTCCCGAACTTTGTCAGTCTGGATTCGGACGTCCCACAGTATCTTTGTGTGCTCATTTTCCAAGACGTTTGCAGGTTTGTGATCCCACCAGTTCTTTGCTGCTGGGAGGTGGTACTTGAGGCATAAGTTCCAATGAATCATTTGGGCCACATAGTTGTGCCTCTGTTTGTAGTCTGTCTGTGCGATTTTCTTACAGCAGCTGAGGATATGATCAATGGTTTCGTCGGCTTCCTTGCAGAGTCTGCATTTTGGGTCATCAGCTGATTTTTCGATCTTGGCCTGAATTGCCTTTGTCCTGATGTCTTGCTCCTGGGCTGCAAGGATCAGGCCTTCTGTCTCCTTCTTCAGAGTCCCATTTGTGAGCCAGAGCCAGGTCTTCTCTTTATCAGCTTTTCCTTCAATTTTGTCAAGGAACTTTCCATGCAATATTTTGATGTGCCAGCTATGAACTCTAGTTTGTAGTGCGGTTTTCTTGTACTGATTCTTTGTCTGCTGTTCTTTGAGGAGTTTCTGATTTTTGACTTCAATCAAAGCGGGTTCTTCACTTTGCTTTACATATTCTGCCAGGGCATGTTCTTCTTCTTTGGCTGCTTGTTTTACTTGTAAGAGTCCTCTGCCCCCTGATCTTCGAGGCAGATATAGCCGGTCAACATCACTGCGAGGGTGCAGTGAATGATGAATGGTCATGAGTTTTCTTGTTTTTCTATTATTATTATTATTATTATTATTATTATTATTATTATTATTATTATTATTATTATTATTACAGTAGAGTCTCACTCATCCAAGCTAAACGGGCCGGCAGAAGCTTGGATAAGTGAATATCTTGGATAATAAGGAGGGATTAAGGAAAAGCCTATTAAACATCAAATTAGGTTATGATTTTACAAATTAAGCACCAAAACTTCATGTTATACAACAAATTGGACAGAAAAAGTAGTTCAATACGCAGTAATGTTATGTTGTAATTACTGTATTTACTAATTTAGCACCAAAATATCATGATATATTGCAAACATTGACTACAAAAATGGCTTGGATAATCCAGAGGCTTGGATAAGCGAGGCTTGGATAAGTGAGACTCTACTGTATTATTATTATTTTATTATGACACAGCAAACAAGATAGACATGCTGGATTTCATATCACAAAATCACAAGTCGAACACTTCCCAAGTGTCTAGGACTGTGTGATGTTTCTATTATTATTATTATTATTATTATTATTATTATTATTATTATTATTATTATTATTATTATTACAGTAGAGTCTCGCTTATCTTATTATTATTATTATTATTATTATTATTATTATTATTATTATTATTATTATTATTATTATCTAGGCCCATGGAGTTTTGCTGCCTGAGGAGGAACAACTAGGTCTGGCAAGGTTTTGCCACATTGTGTTGTCGAAGGCTTTCATGACCGGGATCATAGGGTTGTTGTGTATTTTCCGGGCTGCGTGGCTATGTTCCAGAAGCATTCTCTCCTGACGTTTCGCCCACATCTATGGCAGGCGTCCTCAGTAGCCAGATGTGGCAAAACCCTGGTAAATCGAGTTGGCAATCAAACAATTTATACATCCTACTTTAAAATTCAATATACAACTACGAAGTTTCACTACATGTCACACTGACCAGGTCATTTATTCTATAGAATGTGACTTCTAGATCTCTAAAAATCAGAATATTAGAACATCGCTCACGTATCAAGAATAAAGCATCAGATTCCATCCTTTATTCACATTTTTTAGAGAAATCACACTCCTATACAAGCTTTAGGTTCTGTGCTCTAGAAAGGATCACCACAAAACCCCATGGGGACATAAAAAGGATTTTACTACAGAGGGAGGCCTTTTGGATATTTAAATTGCATACAGTCCATCCACATGGCTTAAATGATAAACTAGATCTCTCTTGTTTTTTGTAATTACCCTTAATGAGTGCTCCAAGTAGCTAACAATCCTTAAAAAGGGAGCTACCTCCATGAGCTAATTGCTCACAAATGGAAGGCAGAAGGATCATTATCCACAATTGAAGTGCTACAGCAGAGCCACAAACTCCTTAGTGGAAGTAAGTGTTTTTCTTTGTTTAATGGATGTTAAACTAATGAGAAATTGTGTAATGTTACTGGGTGCTGGCAACAGCAAATATATTATGTTGTCTTTTTTAAATATAGTTTACAAAAGCTTCAGGAGAGGCTACTACAAACTCATGAAAGAACCCTCAGAAGCTACCTGAAGAAGGGATTTTGATCCAGAAACAAGGATTACAAAATACCCGGGAATCCTTGTTGTTCTACATTGTTTTACAATTCTTTTGCGCATTTTCAAGACAATTATTTGCATGGGACAATGATGAAATTATCTGAAGTGTGAACGACAATTTACAGAAGAAATCATCAGTTGTTTATTCCTTTGACCATGCATTTCTAAGACTTTTATTTATGTGGGACAATACTGGAAACCGTTGTACTCAGTTACTGAACATACTTATCTGTTATTGAAAAAACATACAAACATGAATATAATGTTTGTCGTAATGGTGTAAACAATTTTCATTTCTGCATTATTCATGCGCCTGTAAGGTTTATAATTTGTCTGTTACCAGTGGTCTATCCTGTATATCAGTTAGTAATAGACAACTGTGAAGAGTCAGACGCCAGTTAACATACAAAACAGAGTTTATTCCGAAGATAAGCCAAAAAATAACATAAACACAGGAAATATCCTTGAAATGCTTCAGTTTTCAGTGTTTCGAAAGTAGATTGGACAATAACAACTCAAAAATGAGCCATGCTAATTTCCCATGCTGGCATTCAATAAAAAACTAAATAACGCTTCAATTCAGCTTTGGAAAACAAATAGAGTTAATTGCTGGAAAATAAACAAACTAGAAAAGCAGTAAAGCTGCTTCCACGGTGCAGATAAGCCGAGAGCCTCAAAGGGATGATGAATAGCCGTCGTCAGAAGAATCCAAGGTCAGGTCAGGAGGCAGCAGAAATTCCGAAAGACAAACCAATAGTCAGAAGCCGGGAGAGGCCGTCAGTCAGAGGGAGTAGACAGAAGCCAGGTCAAATTCAATCCAAAGTCCGAAGAGGGTGCAGTCATCCAAAACAGGTCCACGATAAGACACAGCGAGAGCCAAGCTAGATGATATCAGCAGATTCAAATCATAGTCCAAGTCCAGTCTTCATGGAAACACAGAGATCCCAATGGCGCCTCAGCAACACCTTGCCACACGCAAAGTGCAGTGGCCAAACATTCCCATTTTATTCCCCTTCCTCCTGGGTGACCAAACACTCACACCCAAACACCAGGTGTCCCAAATCTACTCAGAGTCTGAACTCCACACAGCTAGAGCTCGTGGATCTGGAGTACCTAGCAATTCGTCGGAGTCCCAATCATCCTGCCCACACTTAGCCCCATGAACACTTAAAGAACCATCCTCTCTTCTCCAAGCATCCCAATTGGGATCAGCTCCTGCAGAAACCCCAGGTTCAGAAGTATCCATAAGCCCCAAATCCCCAGACATCTCCGGTGGCTGTGCCCATTCAGTGCCCGCTTCCCCAGCCACCACCTGTTCATCAGCATCCATCTCCCCATCTGAATCTTCCTCAGAAGATCCCCCATATAGCTCTCTAAGTCGCTTCCTGCGCAATTCCTCCAGTGAACCCTCATCACGAGGGTTTTTTCTTCCTCTTCGAATTCCATCACCATCAACCATAATCCCCGAAGGCGCAGTCACAACACCAGATGTGGCAAAACCCTGGTAAATCGAGTTGGCAAAGAGGTATCGGAACGCTCCTTGCAGGGTTGTGGTCACGGATTGACAATATATAATTCTCACACTGATGTGGAACATAGGCTTGTGTGAACAGCACCTGAAAGGGAGGAAGTGGATGCTTGGGTGGAATGAGAGAGGCAGAAAGAGGAGGAGGAGGAGCCGGCTGGACTAGGAACCTGTGGCAAAGAGAAGCACGACAAAGAGGAGAGAGAGCGAGACGGGAAAAGGTCTGCCGTCGTCACCCAGGAAGAGCCCGGTTCACTATGTGCCAGTTGCGCTCCACGGAAAGAAGGCAGCAGGTGCCTCTGGCTTGCCTTCCTGCAACAGAGGCATCGGGCACAAGAGAGCCGTGAGAGAGACAGCACAACAGAGCCCCAAAACAGGTAGGCATCCGCCGCACAGTATCTTCTTCTTAGGATGCAGGAGACTTTGGGTCCACTGGTTTTGCAGTAATAGTAGTAATGCGGAGATGTTAGTTTGCTACTTGTTTCACGAATGTCCCTGCAGAGGAGATGGATTTGGGCATGGATGCATATGTTTGAGCTTAGCAAAGAGACTGCGAGAAGCACAGGAACAGGTTGCATTTAGAAAGTGACAGGGATGGCTGGAGATCTCATAACCTCCAGGGCTCAGCTCTGAAAAGTGTTGCTTTCTAATCATGAGAAGCAAAAGAGGTGCTGGGTTGTTGTATGTTTTTCGGGCTGTCTGGCCATGTTCCAGAAGTATTCTCTCCCGACGTTTCGCCCACATCTATGGCAGGCATCTTCAGAGGTTGTGAGGTATGTGTGTGACGGTGCCTGCCATAAATGTGGGCGAAACGTCAGGAGACAATACAATGTGCTTCTTTTCCTAAAAGTTGCTTCACCTCACTCATCATAAAACTGGTCATGTAAGTGTGATTTATTGTTATAATTGTATTATTTTACTTTGTTTAATAATATGTATCATGTTGTTATGTAATGTTTGTGTTTGCTTTTGTGACTGTAAACCGTCCTGAGTCCCATCCGGGAGATAGGGCGGTATATAAATAAAGTTTTATTATTATTTATTATTATAAAACTCACAATTCTCTTTGGAAGCTATTTGCAGCTGCATGGCAGAGTCCACGAGCGGAAATGAAACTCTAGAGCTCAGCGCTGGAGAATTCTGGCTCTGGATGTGTTGTTTTTATTGCATGTCTTCCAGTTATTTCCGACTTATGGCGACTCTATCACAGGGGTTTCTGGGGCTGAGACTGTGTGACTCGCCCCAAGGTTATCCAGTAGGCTTCCAAGGAGGGAATAGTTTGATGCTCAAACCAGTGCATTAAACTAGTTTAATGATTCAGTATTTCCCGACATCATTGTATGTTCATGGTCAAGGTTTTCTCCTGGTATTAAGTCCAGTTGTGTCCAACTCTGGAGGTTGGTGCTCATCTCCATTTCTAAGCCGAAGAGCCAGCATTGTCCGTAGACACCTCCAAGGTCGTGGCTGGCATGAAGGCATGGAGCGCCGTTACTTTCCTGCCGGAGCAGTACCTATTGATCTACTCACATTTGCATATCCGTAGATACCTCCAAGGTCATGTGGCCATAGGCATGACGGCATGGAGCACCGCTACCTTCCCACCTGAGCAGTACCTATTGATCTACTCACATTTGCATATCCGTAGACACCTCCAAGGTCATGTAGCCATAGGCATGACGGCATGGAGCACCGCTACCTTCCCACCAGAGCAGTACCTATTGATCTACTCACATTTGCATATCCGTAGACACCTCCAAGGTTATGTGGCCGGCATGAAGGCATGGAGCGCCATTACTTTCCTGCCGGAGCAGTACCTATTGATCTACTCACATTTGCATATCCGTAGACACCTCCAAGGTTATGTGGCCGGCATGAAGGCATGGAGCGCCGTTACTTTCCTGCCGGAGCAGTACCTATTGATCTACTCACATTTGCATATCCGTAGATACCTCCAAGGTCATGTGGCCGGCATGAAGGCATGGAGCGCCATTACTTTCCTGCCGGAGCAGTACCTATTGATCTACTCACATTTGCATATCCGTAGACACCTCCAAGGTTATGTGGCCGGCATGAAGGCATGGAGCGCCGTTACTTTCCTGCCGGAGCAGTACCTATTGATCTACTCACATTTGCATATCCGTAGATACCTCCAAGGTCATGTGGCCATAGGCATGACGGCATGGAGCACCGCTACCTTCCCACCAGAGCAGTACCTATTGATCTACTCACATTTGCATGTCCGTAGATACCTCCAAGGTCATGTGGCCATAGGCATGATGGCATGGAGCACCGCTACCTTCCCACCAGAGCAGTACCTATTGATCTACTCACATTTGCATGTCCATAGATACCTCCAAGGTCATGGGGCCATAGGCATGACGGCATGGAGCACCGCTACCTTCCCACCAGAGCAGTACCTATTGATCTACTCACATTTGCATGTCCGTAGATACCTCCAAGGTCATGTGGCCATAGCCATGACGGCATGGAGCACCGCTACCTTCCCACCAGAGCAGTACCTATTGATCAACTCACATTTGCATGTTTTTGAACTGCTAGGTTGGCAGAAGCTGGGGCTAACAGCGGGTGCTCACTCCGCTCACCGGATTCGAACTGCTGACCTTTCGGTCCACAAGTTCAGCAGCTCAGCGCTTTAACATGCTGCGCCACCAGGGGCTCATAGACTGGTGATATTTTAATACTTCTTAATTATTTTTGTAAACATGAGGAGTGTCAAAGAGACCACAACAATGATGACTATCACTGAATCTTTTATAAAATGAGAATAGTGTTTCCAAGTAACATTTAGACTGTAACGTAAAATGAACAGGTGGGGCTGTGACTGGGCTACTGCAGTATCCGAAATGTAGGGCTGCCCTTGAACATATCTGGATGTTTGAACTGGTCGAAATCATGGCAGTCCACCTCTAAAAGATGCACTGAAATCTCTCCTGGTTCCTTAGCCTCATCCAGTGGGAATAAGATGCGCAGGCTGCCAGAATAAACACGGCAAAAATGTATTAGCCATGCAGTTCAATTATCCGTTTATGCTCTTGGTGCTAAAGTTGTCATTTTATACATCTGTTCACTTGCAATATCTGAATACAAATAGGAGAGAAGATGCGCTAACCTATAAAGGACCAAACAACATGAGAGAGTTATCGAAGGCTTTCATGGCCGGGATCACAGGGTTGTTGTATGTTTTCCGGGCTGTATGGCCATGTACCAGAAGCATTCTCTCCTGACATTTCACCCACATCTATGGTAGGCATCCTCAGAGGTTGTGAGGTACCTCATATCTGGGCATATTACAGCTGGACAACATCAAGCATGAACATGTGAAAACTGTGGTCAGCAAAGAATACACACAAAGGGTCAGAAAAATTCTCAAAAGCAAGTTCAATGGAGGCAACTCCATCAAGGCAATAAACACCTGGGCCATATCTGTCATAAGATATACTGCTGGCTTCATAAACTGGACACAGGCAGAACTGGACAATTTGGACAGAAAAACAAGAAAAATCATGACCATTCATCACTCACTGCACCCTCGCAGTGATGTTGACCGGCTATATCTGCCTAGAAGATCAGGGGGCAGAGGACTCTTACAAGTCAAACAAGCAGTCGAAGAAGAACAACATGCCCTGGCAGAATATGTAAAGCAAAGTGAAGAACCTGCTTTGATTGAAGTCAAAAATCAGAAACTCCTCAAAGCACAGCAGACAAAGAATCAGTACAAGAAAACTGCACTACAAACTAGAGCTGACAGCTGGCACAACAAAACATTGCATGGAAAGTTCCTTGACAAAATTGAAGGAAAAGCTGATAAGGAGAAGACCTGGCTCTGGCTCACGAATGGGACCCTGAAGAAGGAGACAGAAGGCCTGATCCTTGCAGCCCAGGAGCAAGCCATCAGGACAAAGGCAATTAAGGCAAAGGTCGAAAAATCAGCCGATGACCCAAAATGCAGACTCTGCAAGGACGAAACCATGGATCATATCCTCAGCTGCTGTAAGAAAATCGCACAGACAGACTGCAAACAGAGGCACAACTATGTGGCCCAAATGATTCATTGGAACCTATGCCTCAAGTACCACCTCCCAGCAGCAAAGAACTGGTGGGATCACAAACCTGCAAAAGTATTGGAAAATGAGCACGCAAAGATACTGTGGGACTTCCGAATCCAGACTGACAAAGTTCTGGAACACAACACACCAGACATCACAGTTGTGGAAAAGAAAAAGGGTTGGATCACTGATGTCGCCATCCCAGGTGACAGTTGCATTGACGAAAAACAACAGGAAAAACTCAGCCGCTCTCAGGACCTCAAGATTGAACTGCAAAGACTCTGGAAGAAACCAGTGCAGGTGGTCCTGGTGGTGATGGGCACACTGGGTGCCGTGCCAAAAGATCTCAGCCGGCATTTGGAAACAATAGACATTGACAAAATCACGATCTGTCAACTGCAAAAGGCCACCCTGCTGGGATCTGCACGCATCATCCGAAAATACATCACACAGTCCTAGACACTTGGGAAGTGTTCGACTTGTGATTTTGTGATAAGTAATCAAGCATGTCTATCTTGTTTGCTGTGTTATAATAAAATAATAATAATAATAATAATAATGATAACAATAACAATAATATAGTGATCTTGTTTGCTGTGTACTCATCTTGTTGTGCATCTAATAATAATAATAATAATAATAATAATAATACATCACACAGTCCTAGACACTTGGGAAGTGTTTGACGTGATTTTGTGATATGAAATCCAGCATATCTATCTTGTTTGCTGTGTCATAAAATAAAATAAAATAGAATCATAAAGTTGGGAGAGACCCCAGTCTAAGCATCATCTGCCAGACTGGAAAAGTATAATCAAAGCACTCCCAACAGATGACCACCCTGCTCCTGCTTATTAATAATAATAATAATAATAATAATAATAATAATAATAATTAGAATCCTATAGTTGGAAGAGACCCCAAGGGCCATCCAGTTCAACCCCCTTCCGTCAGTCATGAAAACACAAACAAAGCCCTCCTGACAGATGGCCATCCAGGTCCTGCTTAAAAGCATCCAGAGAAGGAGACTCCAACACAGCAACAGATCCCAGTCCCAAAACAGCTCTTCAATATAGCAATTTAATGCTTATATTGTGCTATATTATATGATATGATATTATTATTATTATATTATATATTATATATTATATTATTATATTATATTATTATTATATTATTGTGCTATATTATATTATATTATATTATATTATATTATATTATATTATATTATATTATATTATATTGCCGCTCTGAGTCCCCTTCAGGGTGAGAAGAGCGGGATATAAATGTACTAAGTAAATAAATAAAATAAATAATCCAGGAAGTCCTTGCTAATATTAGCTGGAGTTTCCTCTCTATTCGTTCAGAAGTGTTCCTCTGCAGAAACATATTTGGGTTCCCTTTGTGAAATACACCGTTTCCTATAAAAAAAACAACATGTATTTTGGTTCTGGATTCCAAACTTGCAAATCATCAGACCTGAAAAAAAGTTAAGCCCACGAATGTCTGGATTCGACTCCGCAACAGCTTCTGTTCAGTGATTCTGGCATCTGGGGAAAATTCAGGCTTGATTGGCTCTTTCGACCCATTAATTTCTCTTCTTCTCTGTCTATTGTATTCGCAGAACTCTTTTCCCGCATGACATTCTCAAGGAGTTGATTTTCTTCTTGCCAGCAGTTTTTACCAGCTCTGAAAACCACTCAGAGAAATCAGAAATACGATGGTTTGGATGATTCTGACTTTGACATCTAATGAGATGCCTTGACACTTGAAAGACTATTACCGAGCTACTTTATTGCTGCCCTTTTAAAGTTTCTGTCTGATTTCTTGACACGGTCTCCAGTCTGATTAATGACTCAGACAAAAATTACAATTTGAATGCCTTCATTTAAATTTTTTGTGTGGTTTACACTACATATTTATTGCCATCTAATATTGCTTGGAAGGATGCATCTACATTGTATAATTAATGCAGTTTGACACGATTTTGAGTGTCATGGCTGGTGATAGAATCTGGGATTTGTAGTTTGGTGAGACATCAGCACTCTTTGGGAGAGTAAAACTACAACTCCCAGAATTCCATACAATTGAGCAAGTGTATGACAATGTAATGAGGCAATTATAATATATTTGACATGATTTTAATTGTCATGGCTGGTGATAGAATCCGGGATTCATAGTTTGGTGAAGCACCAGCACTCTGTGGGAGAGTAAAACTACAACTCCCAGGATTCCATGCCATCAAGCAATTGCATGACAATGTAATAAGACAATTGTAATATATTTGACATGATTTTAATTGTCATGGCTGGTGATAGAATCCGGGATTTGTAGTTTGGTGAAGTACCAGAACTTTTTGAAAGAGCAAAACTACAACTCCCAGGCATCCATACCATCGAGCAATTGCATGACGATGTAATAAGGAAATTGTAATATGTCGGACATGATTTTAATTGTCATGGCTGGTGATAGAATCCAGGATTTTTAGTTTGAAAGAGTAAAACTACAACTCTCAGGATTCCATACCATCGAGCAAGTGTATGACAATGTAATAAGGCAATTGTAATATGTTTGACATGATTTTAATTGTCATGGCTGGTGATAGAATCCGGGATTCGTAGTTTGGTGAAACATCAACATTATTTGAAAGAGTAAAACTACAACTCCCAGAATTCCATACCATCGAGCAATTGCATGACAATGTAATAAGGCGATTGTAATATGTTTGACATGATTTTAATTGTCATGGCTGGTGATAGAATCCAGGATTTGTAGTTTGAAAGAATAAAACTACAACTCCCAGAATTCCATACCATCGAGCAAGTGCATGACAATGTAATAAGGCAATTGTAATATATTTGACATGATTTTAATTGTCATGGCTGGTGATAGAATCCAGGATTCATAGTTTGAAAGAGTAAAACTACAACTCCCAATATTCCATACCATCGAGCAAATGTATGACAATGTAATAAGGCAATTGTAATATATTTGACATGATTTTAATTGTCATGACTGGTGATAGAATCCGGGATTCGTAGTTTGGTGAAACATCAACATTATTTGAAAGAGTAAAACTACAACTCCCAGAATTCCATACCATCGAGCAATTGCATGACAATGTAATAAGGCGATTGTAATATGTTTGACATGATTTTAATTGTCATGGCTGGTGATAGAATCCAGGATTTGTAGTTTGAAAGAATAAAACTACAACTCCCAGAATTCCATACCATCGAGCAAGTGCATGACAATGTAATAAGGCAATTGTAATATATTTGACATGATTTTAATTGTCATGGCTGGTGATAGAATCCAGGATTCATAGTTTGAAAGAGTAAAACTACAACTCCCAATATTCCATACCATCGAGCAAATGTATGACAATGTAATAAGGCAATTGTAATATATTTGACATGATTTTAATTGTCATGACTGGTGATAGAATCCGGGATTCGTAGTTTGGTGAAACATCAACATTATTTGAAAGAGTAAAACTACAACTCCCAGAATTCCATACCATCGAGCAATTGCATGACAATGTAATAAGGCGATTGTAATATGTTTGACATGATTTTAATTGTCATGGCTGGTGATAGAATCCAGGATTTGTAGTTTGAAAGAATAAAACTACAACTCCCAGAATTCCATACCATCGAGCAAGTGCATGACAATGTAATAAGGCAATTGTAATATATTTGACATGATTTTAATTGTCATGGCTGGTGATAGAATCCAGGATTCATAGTTTGAAAGAGTAAAACTACAACTCCCAATATTCCATACCATCGAGCAAATGTATGACAATGTAATAAGGCAATTGTAATATATTTGACATGATTTTAATTGTCATGGCTGGTGATAGAATCTGGGATTCATAGTTTGGTGAAACATCAACATTATTTGAAAGAGTAAAACTGCAACTCCCAGGATGCCATAAAATTGAGGAAGTGCATAACAATGCAATAAGGCAATTGTAATATGTTTGACATGATTTTAATTGTCATGGCTGGTGATAGAATCCGGGATTTGTAGTTTGAAAGAGTAAAACTACAACTCCCAGAATTCCATACCATCGAGCAAGTGTATGACAATGTAATAAGGCAATTGTGATACGTTTGACACGATTTTAATTGTCATGGCTGGTGATAGAATCCGGGATTCATAGTTTGGTGAAGCACCGGCACTCTTTGAAAGAGTAAAACTACAACTCCCAGGATTCCATACCATCGAGCAAGTGCATGACAATGTAATAAGGAAATTGTAATAAGTTTGACATGATTTTAATTGTCATGGCTGGTGATAGAATCTGGGATTCATAGTTTGGTGAAACATCAACATTATTTGAAAGAGTAAAACTGCAACTCCCAGGATGCCATAAAATTGAGGAAGTGCATAACAATGCAATAAGGCAATTGCAATATGTTTGACATGATTTTAATTGTCATGGCAGGTGATAGAATCCGGGATTCATAGTTTGGTGAAACATCAACATTATTTGAAAGAGTAAAACTACAACTCCCAGAATTCCATACCATTGAGAAATTGCATGACAATGTAATAAGGCAATTGTAATATATTTGACATAATTTTAATTGTCATGGCTGGTGATAGTATCCAGGATTCGTAGTTTGGTGAAGCACCAGCACTCTTCGAAAGCGTAAAACTACAACTCCCAGAATTCCATACCATCGAGCAATTGCAAGACAATGTAATAAGGCAATTGTAATATCTTTGATACGATTTTAATTGTCATGGCTGGTGATAGGATTCGGGATTTGTAGTTTGGTGAGGCACCAGCACTCTTTGAAAGGATAAAACTACAACTCCCAGGATTCCATACCATCGAGCAAATGTATGACAATGTAATAAGGCAATTGCAATATGTTTGACGTGATTTTAATTGTCATGGCTGGTGATAGAATCCGGGATTTGTAGTTTGAAAGAGTAAAACTACAACTCCCAGAATTCCATGCCATTGAGCAATTGCATGACAATGTAATAAGAAAATTGTAATATGTTAATCGTTTTGAAAGGGGGAAGAAAACCTAGAGATTGGTCCAAATTCAAACAGGGAGTTTCAGGGCAACTTGGAGATTCGAACCCAGGACTCTCCGACTGGGAACCTCTCTAAAACCACTATTTTAGATTTAACAGCAAGAGAAATGAATGGTTGTAAATCTCTCCTATTAAAAAAAACCCAAACACGGGTGTTTGCTAGTAAGACAGAAACCAAAGGCAGTTGAAGAGATAGATGAGCCTTGCAGGATGTCTATTTCCTTGTGCAATAAAAACAGATTTTCTTGCCAAGTGTGTTGATTTACCCTCCCGACCGTATTTCCAGAGCAGGACCTGCTCTATATTAATAATCCATCATTTTGCCAGGGCCCCTGAGAGCAACTTTAAAGGCCGATCCGCTAGAGATGGAGAAGCAAATATCAGGGCTTGTTTGCTCGCTTTTTCCATCCATAAACCAACACTGAGTATGGCTGATCTGTGGCCAAATATTGAGATTACAATCTGCACTTTTGGGAGAAGCCCAGGACACGTTGGCCAAGGTCGGTTAAGGAGATCGTCCCATATTTCTGATGTTTCCGCTGCTCTTTTGCAAATAAATATTAATAAATGGCAATCTTTTTAAAAATCCAGACCCTGGCCCCAGTTATGCTGCCATATACTGCATTATATGATCAGTGTAGACTCATATAATGTCTAAGAGATAAACAAACACTATAAAGGTTCAAAACATAAAAAGATGTGTATATTAGAGCATCTTGCAAAGGCCACAGAAATAGTCAGGCCTCTCTGAGTATAGAGCTATCTTCCTTCTATGTAAAAAGGATAAGCGAATACTATAAAGTTTCAAAACATAAGTTGCACTATGTAATTCAGAGCACCATATATATACAATATTACCTGAGAGTTAACAAAAATAATGAAAATAATAAGTACAGTCAACTGTTATAATCCACAGTAGTATCTTCCAGACTGTAATAGTCTCCACTTGTTTACTCTGAGCTTTCTTCTCTCTTTAAAACCCCAAAGGGCTGTATCATGGAAATGGTCGCTGCCCCATGTGTGCAGTTAACGAAGAATATATACCTTTGGCTTATCTAAAATTGACCAATGGCTGAGGGTCTTCCTCACCTTCCAAACCTACTTGGCATAAATGATACCAATAACCTCACTTGTTTACTCTGAGCTTTCTTCTCTCTTTAAAACCCCAAAGGGCTGTATCATGGAAATGGTGGCCGCTCCATGTGTGCAGTTAACGAAAAATATATATCTTTGGCTTATCTAAAATTGACCAATGGCTGAGGGTCTTCCTCACCTTCCACGCCCACTTGGCACAAGTGATACCAATGACCTAACTTGTTTACTCTGAGGTTCTTCTCTCCTTGGAACTTCCTGGAGAAAGGCACCAGCTCACAGGAAGGGAGGGGCATATGCAGAGGCAAAGCCACACAGGCAAAAGTTTATATACCTTTGGCTTATCTAAAATTGACCAATGGCTGAGGGTCTTCCTCACCTTCCACGCCCACTTGGCACAAGTGATACCAATGACCTCACTTGTTTACTCTGAGGTTCTTCTCTCCTTGGAACTTCCTGGAGAAAGGCACCCCTCACAGGAAGGGAGGGGCATATGCAGAGGCAAAGCCACATAGGCAAAAGTTTACTATTGTCTGGCCTATGGTCCCTTCACAACAACTGCAAAGACAAGTATCCACTATTACAGTAATACAGAAATTCTTAAACCTAAATTTAGTTCAATACATCAAATTGAAAACAGATACAAAAAGTGTTGTTAAACAATCAAACAAAGGGCTGTTACATTCACAGTAGAAACAATATTTTTCTCTTCTCCCCTTCTCATAAACAATAAATGTTCTTTAGTTCTTTGATTGTTCCACATACACAAATTGAGTCCCCTTCTTATATATAATGACTAGCTGTGCCCGGCCACGCGTTGCTGTGACTTTGTCTGGTGGCGTTGGTGAGAAATTGTTGAGGTAGTGGTGGTATTGAATGTCTGTTGTATGGTTGTCTTTATGTTTAGTATGCACACTGAAGTGGATTATATGGCAGTGTGGAGTCAAGATAATCCAGTTCAAAGCAGATAATATAAGATTCTAAATGGCTTATATAGCTGTGTGGAGGGGCCTTGAGTCTACATTGCCATATAATCCAGTTAAAATCTGATAATCTGTGGAAGAGGCCTAAGTGAGGCCTAACTGTGCTGTCCCCTGGGCTGAGTAGATTGCTAGGAGACCAAGTGGGCGGAGCTTAGCCTTCAAACTGGCAGCAATTGGATAAAAACTATTATTCCTATCCCTGTAATTAGGACTTTATTTTTCTTTTCTTTTTGTTGTATCAACCTAGAGCCGTGAATGATGGGTTGTGTTGTCAAATTTCAAGGTTGGGGGGCCTGTAGTTTTGTTGTTTTGTCCGCTGCCCTGATGCCATCACTCTTTTATATATATATATATATATATATATATATATATATATATATTATTCTTGTTCCTTTATTATGGATAATAGACTGCAAAACCACAACCAGTTTCAACTCAAAAGAGTCTTCATCAGGCGGATTGTAGTCCTTTTTGCAGTTGTTTTTTTTTTTTTGAGTTTTTTAAATGTGGATCCTATAGGGAACATATATAGTGGCTTCCAGTTATTTACAATACATATAGTTACATGAGACATACACAATACACAACAAAGATAATGTAAAAGTCATACTCACAGAAAGATCTAAGTTTTAAACAGGCATACTCTGCAAACAGTTTGATTCCAATGCGAGTATAAAGCTGAGTAACTAATTTCACTCTTAAATGGCAAGCACAATGCTCAGGTGGTTGTAAAGTAATGTAATTGCTGTTACTCCAGAGTCACATTTAAAGGAAGACTATCAATCTTTACAAGAAACAATCATAAGCGTTGGTATTGTTCAACCCCTTCTCTACATATATTATTTTCCTCTTTATTATTAATAATGTATTTATTATTTTTCTCTATTACTACATTTAATACTTTACTCTATTTATTATTATTACATTTATTATTTTAATCTATTTATTATTATTATATTTATTATTTTACTCTATTATTATTATATTTATTGTGTTGTCGAAGGCTTTCATGGCCGGGATCACAGGGTTGTTGTATGTCTTTCGGGCTGTGTGGCCATGTTCCAGAAGCATTCTCTCCTGACGTTTCGCCCACATCTATGGCAGGCATCCTCAGAGGTTGTGTACCTCACAACCTCTGAGGATGCCTGCCATAGATGTGGGCGAAACGTCAGGAGAGAATGCTTCTGGAACATGGCCACACAGCCCGAAAGACATACAACAACCCTATTATATTTATTATTTTACTCTATTATTATTATATTTATTATTTTACTCTATTATTATTATTACATTTATTATTTTACTCTATCATTATTGTTACTATTACATTTATTATTTTACCTTATTAAAATAATGCTGAGGCGCAGGCTGGTTAGCAGCCAGCTGCAACAAATCACTTTGGCCAAGAGGTCATGAGTTCGAGGCCAGCCCGTGCCTGCGTTTGTCTCTGTCTCTGTTCTATGTTATGGCATTGAATGTTTGCCTTATATGTGTGCAATGTGATCCGCCCTGAGTCCCCTTTGGCTTATACCCCTTTCCCTCATTAAAAATATACTCAATATATAAGCCAAATATATACCTTTGGCTTATCTAAAATTGACCAATGGCTGAGGGTCTTCCTCACCTTCCACACCTACTTGGCATAAGTGATACCTGTGACCTCACTTGTTGATTTCAAGCTAACTTTTGGTCTTGGAACCTTCTGGATAAAGGCACCAGCCCCCAAGAAGGGAGGGGCATATGTAGAGGCAAAGCTCCATAGGCAATAGTTGACTATTTTTCTGGCTTATGGTCCCTACACCACTGCATTATTTCCATCTATCCTGACCATATAATGCCGTTTCAAACTGTAACTGTGATGGGTTTCATAGGATGGAATCTTGGCTCTTGAAGTGGAATCATAGTAGTATAATTGTGTAGTACAGTATGAACTGCTGACCTGAAGGTTGATAGTTCATATCCGCCTGAAGGGGGTTAGCTCCCGTCTGTCAGCCCTAGTTCCTGCCAACCTAGCTGTTTGAAAAAATGCAAATGTGAGTAGATAAATAGGTACTGCTTTGGCTGGAAAAAGCAAAGAGACGCTCCAAGCAATCTTGGACTGCATGAAGTGCTGTTACCTTCCCTATTGATCTACTCACATTTGCAAGAACTAAAAATAACCTAAAATAAAAATAAAAGGAGCCCCGGTGGCGAAGAGCGTTAAAGCGCTGAGCTGCTAAACTTGCAGACCGAAAGGTACCAGGTTCAAATCCCAGGAGCGGAATGAGTGCCCGCTGTTAGCTCCAGCTCCTGCCAACCTAGCAGTGCAAAAACATGCAAATGTGAGCAGATCAATAGGTACCGCTCCGGTGGGAAGGTAACGGCGCTCCATGCAGTCATGCCAATGGCCACATGACCTTGGAGGTGTCTATGGACAACGCCGGCTCTTCAGCTTAGAAATGGAAATGAGCACCAACCCCCAGAGTCAGACATGACTGGACTTAACGTCAGGGGAAACCTTTACGTTTACTTTAAAAATAACCTAACTCCCATTTGTTCATAGGGAGAGGAAGCAATGTCTGAGCACGAAGACTTTGCCAACTTTGCGGGACACTGGAATGTGTCCGACAACTCCCAGTTCAGCCCAGCGAGCATCATCGTCCCGGTGGTCTTTTCCCTCATCTTCCTGCTGGGCACCGTCGGCAACAGCCTGGTCCTGGCGGTGCTGCTGCGCAACGGGCAGATGGGCCACAACAGCACCAACCTCTTCATCCTCAACCTCAGCCTGGCCGACTTCTTCTTCATCATCTGCTGCGTCCCCTTCCAGGCCACCATTTACTCCTTGGAAGGCTGGGTCTTCGGCTCCTTCATGTGCAAGGCGGTCCACTTCTTCATCTACCTCACCATGTATGCCAGCAGCTTCACCTTGGCGGCCGTCTCCGTGGACAGGTAACCCGGAGGGCCTTCGCCCTAAAGGACTATCCTAGGATGGACTCCTCTTGGTGGTACATCCTAGCACAACCATACACCGTGTCATTATTTGGGTAGTTAATCTAGGCTTAGGAGCCCCGATGGCGAAGTGTGTTAAAGTGCTGAGCTGCTGAACTTGCAGACCGAAAGGTCCCAGGTTCAAATCCCAGGAGCGGAGTGAGCACCCGCTGTTAGCTCCAGCTCCTGCCAACCTAGCAGTTCGAAAACATGCCAGTGTGAGTAGATCAATAGGTACAGCTCCGGTGGGAAGGTAATGGCGCTCCATGCAGTCATTTCAGTGGCCAAATGACCTTGGAGGTGTCTACGGACAACGCCGGCTCTTTGGCTTAGAAATGGAGATGAGCACCAACCCCCAGAGTGTGAGTAGATCAATAGGTACTGCTCCGGCGGGAAGGTAACGGCGCTCCATGCAGTCATGCCAGCCACATGACCTTGGAGGTGTCTACGGACAACGCCGGCTCTTTGGCTTAGAAATGGAGATGAGCACCAACCCCCAGAGTGTGAGTAGATCAATAGGTACTGCTCCGGCGGGAAGGTAACGGCGCTCCATGCAGTCATTTCAGTGGCCAAATGACCTTGGAGGTGTCTACGGACAACGCCGGCTCTTTGGCTTAGAAATGGAGATGAGCACCAACCCCCAGAGTGTGAGTAGATCAATAGGTACTGCTCCGGCGGGAAGGTAACGGCGCTCCATGCAGTCATGCCAGCCACATGACCTTGGAGGTGTCTACGGACAACGCCGGCTCTTTGGCTTAGAAATGGAGATGAGCACCAACCCCCAGAGTGTGAGTAGATCAATAGGTACTGCTCCGGCGGGAAGGTAATGGCGCTCCATGCAGTCATTTCAGTGGCCAAATGACCTTGGAGGTGTCTACGGACAACGCCGGCTCTTTGGCTCAGAAATGGAGATGAGCACCAACCCCCAGAGTGTGAGTAGATCAATAGGTACTGCTCCGGCGGGAAGGTAATGGCGCTCCATGCAGTCATTTCAGTGGCCAAATGACCTTGGAGGTGTCTACGGACAACGCCGGCTCTTTGGCTCAGAAATGGAGATGAGCACCAACCCCCAGAGTCAGACATGACTGGACTTAACGTCAGGGGAAACCTTTTCCTTATTAATCTAGGCTTGCATCTATACCAGGCATGGGCAAACCTGGGCCCTGCAAGTGTTTTGGACTGCAACCCCCAACATTCCTAACAGACTCAGGCCCCTTCCTTTGCTCACTCAGCCACTTAAGCTATAGTAGGCCACCGAGCAATAACAGCAGCAACAACAACAACAACAACAATAATAAAGAAGGCTGGAAGAGACCCCTTGACGCATTTAATCCAACCCCCTTCTGCCTCTGTGCACCAAAAGCACAAGCAAAGCACCCCTGACAGATGGCCACCTAGCCTCAATGTTAATAATAATAATAATAATAATAATGATAATGATGATGATGATGATAATGATGATAAAGAGAATTGGAAGAGACCCCTTGACGCATTTAATCCAACCCCCTTCTGCCTTTGTGCACCAAAAGCACAAGCAAAGCACCCCTGACAGATGGGCACCCAGCCTCAATGTTAATAATAATAATAATAATAATAATAATAATAATAATAATGATGATGATGATGATGATGATGATGATAAAGAGAATTGGAAGAGACCCCTTGACGCATTTAATCCAACCCCCTTCTGCCTTTGTGCACCAAAAGCACAAGCAAAGCACCCCTGACAGATGGCCACCTAGACTCAATGTTAATAATAATAATGATGATGATGATGATGATGATGATGATAAAGAGAATTGGAAGAGACCCCTTGACGCATTTAATCCAACCCCCTTCTGCCTTTGTGCACCAAAAGCACAAGCAAAGCACCCCTGACAGATGGCCACCTAGACTCAATGTTAATAATAATAATGATGATGATGATGATGATGATGATGATAAAGAGAATTGGAAGAGACCCCTTGACGCATTTAATCCAACCCCCTTCTGCCTTTGTGCACCAAAAGCACAAGCAAAGCACCCCTGACAGATGGCCACCTAGACTCAATGTTAATAATAATAATGATGATGATGATGATGATGATGATGATAAAGAGAATTGGAAGAGACCCCTTGACGCATTTAATCCAACCCCCTTCTGCCTTTGTGCACCAAAAGCACAAGCAAAGCACTCCTGACAGATGGGCACCCAGCCTCAATGTTGATGATGATGATGATGATGATGATGATGATGATAATGATAATAATAAAGAGAATTGGAAGAGACCCCTTGGGCCATTTAGTCTAACCCCCTTCTGCCTTTGTGCACCAAAAGCACAAGCAAAGCACCCCTGACTGATGGCCACCTAGCCTCAATGTTAATAATAATAATAATAATAATAATAATAATAATAATAATAATAATAATAATAATAATAATAATAATAATAATAATCTTCAAAGACTCTGGCAGAAACCAGTGCAGGTGGTCCCATTGGTGATGAGCACACTGGGTGCCGTGCCAAAAGATCTCAGCCGGCATTTGGAAACAATAGACATTGACAAAATTACGATCTGTCAACTGCAAAAGGCCACCCGACTGGGATCTGCGCACATCATCCGAAAATACATCACACAGTCCTAGACACTTGGGGAGTGTTCGACTTGTGATTTTGTGATACGAAATCCAGCATATCTATCTTTTTTGCTGTGTCATACAATGTCATCGTGTCAATAATAATAATAATAAGAGGGTTGGAAGAGACCCCTTGGGCCATTTAGTCCAACCCCCTTCTGCCTCTGTTCACCAAAAGCACAAGCAAAGCACCCCTGACAGATGGCCACCGAGCCTCAATGTAATAATAATAATAATAATAATAATAATAATAATAATAATAATAATAATAATAATTAGAAGAGACCCCTTTGGGCATTTAGTCCAACCCCTTTCTGCCTTTGTGCACTAAAAGTAGTGAATGACTGAGGATGGTGCAATATCGCTGCTTTGCAGCGTTTTAATTTTTGTATACTTTTTATCATGTTTTTATCATGTTTTTATCATGCTTTTATCATGTTTTAATTGTTTTGTTTTTATAGTAAATTTGTTGCTGGCCCTCGTGGCAGAATGCAAGCCGCTCTGAGTCCCCTCGGGGAGAAGGGCGGGGTATAAATGCATGGAATAAATAAATAATAAATAAAAGCACTAGCAATGCACCTCTTGGGTAAAGGTAAAGGTTTCCCCTGACATTAAGTCCAGTCGTGTCCAGTTCTGGGGGTTGGTGCTCATCTCCATTTCTAAGCCAAAAAGCCGGTGTTGTCCATAGACACCTCCAAGGTCATGTGGCCATAGGCATGACTGCATGGAGCGCCGTTACCTTCTTGCTGGAGCAGAACCTATTGATCTACTCACACTCTGGGGGTTGGTGCTCATCTCCGTTTCTAAGCCGAAGAGCCAGCATTGTCCATAGACACCTCTAAGGTCATGTGGTCATAGGCATAACTGCATGGAGCGCTGTTACCTTCCTGCCGGAGCAGTACCTATTAATCTACTCATACCCTGTGGATTGGTGCTTATCTCCATTTCTAAGCCAAAGAGCTGGCGTTGTCCATAGACACCTCCAAGGTCATGTGGCCACCGGCATGACTGCATGGAGCACCGTTGCCTTCCCGCCGGAGCAGTACCTATTGATCTACTCACACTCTGGGGGTTGGTGCTCATCTCCATTTCTAAGCCAAAAAGCCGGTGTTGTCCATAGACACCTCCAAGGTCATGTGGCCATAGGCATGACTGTATGGAGCGGTGTTACCTTCCCGCCGGAGAGGTACCTATTGATCTACTCACATTGGCATGTTTTCGAACTGCTAAGTTTGCAGAAGCTGGGGCTAACAGTGGGAGCTCACTCCACTCCCCAGATCTGAACCTCCAGCCTTTCAGTCAGCAAGTTCAGCAGCTCAGTGGTTTAATCTGCTGCACCACCGGGGGCTCCATCTTATGTTCTGTTTAATAAGAGAAAGAAAACCTGGACTTTGTTTGGCCACAATGCATTTCTGCTGGCTTTAAAATCTCTTTCTAGCAACTCCCTTGGGCTCCATCCAACACTTTTTTCTCGCTCTCTCTTTCTCTCGGCTGTGCTGCTGAAGTGACAGCCCTTCTCCGTCTGTTCCATCTGCCCAGTGACAGCTCCCTTCTCCCAGAGTGACACAGACATGATGGGGAATCTGTTCTGTCACTATCATGTCAAGGTATCATCCTGACAAAGCTGTCAACATTAAAATTATCCCTTCCCACCAAGTCCTTTTTGCAGATGTCCTGCACACAGCAGCATGGGCCAAACGGCATGTTCAATTCACTCCTGTTGGACTTAAACTAGTTCAGGCAGCACAATCTTATATATGTCTATAAAAGATCCACATTTAAACTGCATTTCTATAAAATACATATTAAAGTACACAAAACAGACATCAAACAAAGGACATGAGTTTAAGATTCATCGTTAAAAACTGGGTAGTTTCTGATTTCGCAGCCAAGCCCACAGCTAAGCAAATCTAGGATTTCAGCAGAGCTGGTGGGAACATGCTAGCTCACTCGAGTGACCCATTTGTCTCTGTCAACGATGAATACCGTATATACTCGAGTATAAGCCGACCCTAATATAAGCCAAGGCACTTAATTTTACCACAAAAAGTGGAGAAACTTATTGACTCAAGTATAAGCCAAGGGTGGAAAATGCAGTGGCTACTGGTAAATTTCAAAATGAAAATAGATCCCAATGAAATTATATTGAAGCATCAGTAGGTTAAAGGTTTTTCAATATTTACTGTATTTCAAAGAAAAGCAGTGAACTAGCTCTGTAAGTCAAAAAGTAGGGTCAACAAAAACATTAACAATATGATAATAATAATAATAATAATAATAATAATAATAATAATAATAACAACAACAACAACAACAACTTAATTTGTACCTTGTCCTATCTCCCCATGGGGACTCAGGCCAGCTTCCAACATAGTAACAGGCAAACATTCAGTGCCTATATAAACAACGCAGAGCTAGATATAGATCTATAATTATATATACTAATTTCACATATGCATTTCCCCCTGAAACGTTTGCAAATCCTCTCTCTATATATGTGCATTTTCCTCCAGCAATATTTGCAAGCCTTATATATTTATGTTTAGATCTATCTAGAAATCTCTATATGTGTGTGTGTGTGTGTGCATTTCCCTCCTGCAATATTTGCAAGCCTTACATATCTATATTCATATCTATCTATCTAGACATCTCTCTATATATAGATAATTATATCTATATAGGATTTGCAAAGACTTGCAAACATATGAGGCAAAAATTTATATATAAGATAATGTATACACATAGATACAGACATACAGGTACATTGAAATCTCTAGATATCTATATGTTTATAGGATTTACAAAGACTTGCAAACATATGAGGGGGAAATTCATATATAAAATTAATGTAGATAGATAGGTAAAGGTTTTCCCCTGACGTTAAGTCCAGTCGTGACCGACTCTGGGGGTTGGTGCTCATCTCCATTTCTAAGCCGAAGAGACAGCGTTGTCCGTAGACACCTCCAAGGTCATGTGGCCATTGGCATGACTGCATGGAGCACCATTACCTTCCTGCTGGAGCGGTACCTATTGATCTACTCACATTGGCATGTTTTCAAACTGCTAGGTTGGCAGGAGCTGGGGCTAACAGCGGGCGCTCATTCTGCTCTCGGGATTTGAACCTGGGACCTTTTGGTCTGCAAGTTCAGTAGCTCAGTGCTTTAACAAATATTTCAGGGGAAAATGCTTCTATAAGATTAATTCTTCCTGACTTGCAAGGGCTTCATTCCCTTTTCAAAATATTCCCTTGGTTAAGAGCGAGGGAAGGCTTTGGAAAAGAAAACACTGATAAGGCAGGGTAAGAGGAGAGATAAATATATCATACAGTAGAGTCTCACTTATCCAACACTCACTTATCCAACGTTCTGGATTATCCAACGCATTTTTGTAGTCAATGTTTTCAATACATCGTGATATTTTGGTGCTAAATTCGTAAATACAGTAATTACAACATAACATTACTGCGTATTGAACTACTTTTTCTATCAAATTTGTTGTTTAACATGATGTTTTGGTGCTTAATTTGTAAAATTATAACTTAATTTGGTGTTTAATAGGCTTCTCCTTAATCTCTCCTTGTTATCCAACATATTCGCTTATCCAATGTTCTGCCGGCCCGTTTATGTTGGATAAGCGAGACTCTACTGTATATATATGGGGCCCCTGGTGGTGGCAGAGTGTGTTAAAGCGCTGAGCTGCTGAACTTGCAGACCGAAAGGTCCCAGGTTCAAATCCAGGGAGCAGAATGAGCGCCTGCTGTTAGCCCCAGCTCCTGCCAACCTAGCAGTTCGAAAACATGCCAATGTGAGTAGATCAATAGGTACCGCTCCGGCGGGAAGGTAACGGCGCTCCATGCAGTCATGCTGGCCACATGACCTTGGAGGTGTCTACGGACAACGCCGGCTCTTTGGTTTAGAAATGGAGATGAGCACCAACCCCCAGAGTCAGACATGACTGGACTTAACGTCAGGGAAACCTTTACCTTTTACCTATATAAATATATATACTTCTTCCTGACTTGCAAGGGCTTCTTTCCCTTTTCAAAACATTCCCTTGGTTAAGAGCGAGGGAGGCTTTGGAAAAGAAAACACTGCTAAGGGAGGGTAAGCAGAGAGATAAATATATCATATATTGCAAGCAACAGCCTCCAGGCTCCGCTGGCTTGACCTTGACAAGATTATAAGCCGGGGAGGCTTTTTCAGCTCATAAATAAGGGCTGAAAAACTCGGTTTATCTTTGAGTGTATACGGTAGATACTATTCTGTTGATAATCCCCGGCCATTTGTAATGTCTTTGACTTCTTTTGGGACAGGTACTTGGCCATTCGTTACCCATTGCGATCCCGGGAGTTACGGACCCCCTGCAATGCGGTGGCCGCGATGGCTGTCATTTGGAGCCTCTCCGTGATCTTTTCCGGACCTTACCTGAGCTACTATGACCTGATCGAATGGGAGTCCAGCCACATCTGCGTGCCGGGATGGGAGGAATGGAAGCGCAAGATCATGGACACCAGCACCTTCACCTTTGGCTACGTGATCCCGGTGCTTATTGTCAGCCTCTCCTACACCCGGACAATTAAATACCTGTGGACGGCCGTGGACCCCTTGGAGAACATGTCCGAGTCCAAGAAGGCCAAGCGCAAAGTGACCAAGATGATCATCATTGTGACTGTCCTCTTCTGCCTCTGCTGGCTGCCCTACCATGTGGTCATCCTCCGCTACCTCTACGGAGACTTCCCTTTCAACCAAACCACGTATGCCTTCCGACTGCTCTCCCATTGCATGGCCTACGCCAACTCTTGCCTCAACCCCATCGTCTACGCTTTGGTCTCCAAGCACTTCCGCAAAGGGTTCAAGAAGGTCTTCAGCTGCCTCCTGAGAAAGAAGGCCCGGAATAGGGTTCACGTCATCCATGCGGCTCACACCGCGCCTGGCTTTGAGGGAGGCTCAACAGAAGTGTCTCAAATGAATGACGACAATGGGCAGTTGAGTGGGTGTGAACTGGAACCAAGGTCCCTCATAGTCCCATCAGGATCTACCAGACCCCTCCATATTCCTTAGACCAAAGCAGAATATAGTTGGATTATTATTTTCCCCAATCTAAACACTACGCTCCTATTGATGCAGCCCTACTACTTCATCACATTTACTAGATTCCACTGAGTGCTACACTTAAAATCTGGGAAGCCACTGTTCTCATAACATTATTATTATTATTATTATTATTATTATTATTATTATTATTATTATTATTTTATGACACAGCAAACAAGATAGATAGGGCCGGGCTGTGGCGCAGGCTGTTGAGCAACCAGCTGCAACAAATCACTCTGACCAAGAGGTCATGAGTTCGAGGCCAGCTCGGAGCCCCGTATTTGTCTTGTCTTTGTTCTATGTTAAGGCATTGAATGTTTGCCTTATATGTGTAATGTGATCTGCCCTGAGTCCCCTTCGGGGTAAGAAGGGCGGAATATAAATACTGTAAATAATAATGAATAATAATAATAATAATAATAATAATAATAATAATAATAATAATAGATATGCTGGATTTCGTATCACAGAATCACAAGTCAAACACTTCCCAAGTGTCTAGGACTGTGTGATGTATTTTTGGATGATGCGTGCAGATCCCAGTAGGGTGGCCTTTTGCATTTGGCTGATTGTAATTTTGTCGATGTCTATTGTTTCCAAATGCCGGCTGAGATCTTTTGGCACGGCACCCAATGTGCCCATCACCACCGGGACCACCTGCACTGGTTTCTGCCAGAGTCTTTGAAGTTCAATCTTGAGGTCCTGATAGTGGCTGAGTTTTTCCTGTTGTTTTTCCTCAATGCGACTGTCACTTGGGATGGCAATGTTAATGATCCAAACCTTTTTCTTTTCCACAACTGTGATGTCTGGTGTGTTGTGTTCCAGAACTTTGTCAGTCTGGATTCGGAAGTCCCACAGTATCTTTGCGTGCTCATTTTTAAATACTTTTGCAGGTTTGTCATCCCACCAGTTCTTTGCTGCTGGGAGGTGGTACTTGAGGCATAAGTTCCAATGGATCATTTGGGCCACATGGTTGTGCCTCTGTTTGTAGTCTGTCTGTGCGATTTTCTTACAGCAGTTGAAGCTGTTTTTGGAGGGTATTTCATACCTGTGTACGCAAAGAGACTTAGTAAATCAGGAATGCCTTCTCTATTCCTTCCCTAAAGATATCCTGAAGTTGGTTGCTAGATCAGGAGAGTCTCAAGATTTACGAGATCTCAGACCCTGTTGATGTCCTTCAACATGAAGCATCAACCACAATTACTCACAGCATGTGATTCAAATAATAAACACCAAGTCCAACAAATCTTCTATACAGTAGAGTCTCACTTATCCAACATAAACAGCCGGCAGAACGTTGGATAAGCGAATATGTTGGATAATAAGGAGAGATGAAGAAAAAAGCCTATTAAACATCAAAATAGGTTATGATTTGTCAAATTAAACACCAAAACATCATGTTATACAACAAATCTGACAGAAAAAGTAGTTCAATACACAGTAATGCTAGGTAGTAATTACTGTATTTACGAATTTAGCACCAAAATATCACGATGTATTGAAAACATTGACTACAAAAATGGCTTGGATAATCCAGAGGCTTGGATAAGCGAGGCTTGGATAAGTGAGACTCTACTGTAATAATAATAATAATAATAGAGTAAAGTAATAAATGTGATAATAATAATAAAGGTAAAGGTTTCCCCTGACTACAAAAATGCGTTGGATAATCCAGAACGTTGGATAAGTGAGTGTTGGATAAGTGAGACTCTACTGTATATATAAAAATGTAATGTACGTTTATAGGATTGAGTAAACAACAAAACCACTGAACCAAATCACACCAAATTTGGCCACAAAATACATAGTCATCCAATCTATGTCTTTCAAACAAAAAACTTGGAAAATAAAGTCCAAATTAGATGCCAAGGAAGAGCCGTTTTCAACCCTGGTTGCTGGTCAGAAGGGTAGGCCCTGCCCCCTTTAGGTCCTGCCCACATCGTCTCCTAGCAACTCCCTCAGCCACAATGGCACCGGGGTACAGCCAGGCTTTTGAGGCTGCAAGGCTATTCACTGCTGTTCCACCTGGCCAACAAAGCATTCCCATAAGCCACAGCAACGCGTGGCTGGGCACAGCTAGTAAATAAAATATATATATTTCTCTGGCTGGAAATTACATTTTTAAAGCACTACATTGAAGAATTGGATTTTCCAGTTCACAGGGCCATGATAAATCAAATCTAATATTAAAAGTAGACAAGAAACTTCCAGGGCGTTGCATGAGTCTCATCCTGTACTTTGCTTTTGTAATTGACAACTTGTCCATAGAAATGCATATGATATTTGTGCGTGTATATGTTTTTAATTTGGAAAATGGCTTTTAAACATTTTCTGAACTATGGCTGGAGTGCAGTACTGCATTTCCCTTCTCTTTCCAGAAATAACAGGTATTTCTTGACTCTCTGTGATCTTCAATATCTGAAAAATGTGCACCACGATAAAGGTTCAAACCATAGAACACAATATGTATATTAGAGCATCATATACATAATAATGTTAACAATAATACAAATAATAATACAAATAATAATAAGATTTATAGACTGCAATCATCCAGATTTAAATGCTACACAGAGCAGTTTTCAATATCAAACTTTTTTGCTAACAAACTTTAGTTGGAGTCTTGTTGATATTGTTGATATATTTCTGATATATGTTTGATATTGAAAACTTTTTTGCTAACAAACTTTAGTTGGAGTCTTGTTGATATTGTTGATATATTTCTGATATATGTTTGATATTGAAAACTTTTTTGCTAACAAACTTTAGTTGGAGTCTTGTTGATATTGTTGATATATTTCTGATATATGTTTGATATTGAAAACTGCTCTGTGTAGCATTTAAATCTGGATGATTGCAGTCTATAAATCTTATTATTATTTGTATTATTATTTGTATTATTGTTAACATTATTATGTATATGATGCTCTAATATACATATTGTGTTCTATGGTTTGAACCTTTATCGTGGTGCACATTTTTCAGATATTGTTTAGCATAGATAGCTGTGTTTAGTTATTATTATATATTCTCTGTGATCTTTGCCAGCTTCTTAGCCATGGTGCATATTTGGAGAAGGCTCTCTAATGGAAATCAATGTGATGAAGCAATTAGAGTGTTAGATTGGGACGTAGGAGGCCTGAGTTCAAAGCCTTCACGACCCAGAAACACATTGATTTTTGACCAATTTCTGCCTCTCTCTCTCATGAAAAACGAACCATGTATGTTTCCTTGAACTCACAGAAGGGAAAGTGGGTCAGTCCTTTGAGTCCTTTCCTTAGCATCTTACATTTATACAGGAATATAAGGTGCAATACTTAGAAAAAGAAATGCACAGATATAGGATGGGTGACTCCTGGCTTGACAACAGTACATGTTACACCCCTGGGCAGCGAGAGCACTGAAAAACAACACAGAGACCAATCTATATATATAAAAGGGTAATGAAATTTCGGCCTAGGACAAAACAACAAAACTACACATCCCAGAAACACTAAACTTGGCAGCACAACCCCTCATCCATGCCTCTACGTTCATACAACAAAAAGAAAAGAAAAATAAAGTCCTCATTAGAGGGAGAGGAATAATTGTTTTTATCCAATTGCTACCAGTTAGAAGGCTAAGCTCTGCCCACTTGGTCTCCTAGCAACCCACTCAGCCCAGGGGTCAGGCAGAGTTAGGCCTCACTTAGGCCTCTTCCACACTGCCTATAAAATACAAATATGGCAGTGTAGACTCAAGGCCCTTCCACACAGCTATATAACCCATTTATAATGGACTTAATGTCAGGGGAAAACCTTTACCCTTTACCTTAAGTACCACCAATTCCTCGATACTTTATTTCCCATGCCACCATGCTTTGCCACAGCAATGCGTGGCCAGGCACAGCTAGTACAATATAATATCTTTATTGAAGCAAATAAAGTTCCAAAAGAAAATAAGCAGAAAAGTTGAACAAGCAATTGACCTTTCAGGAAAGATCAAAATTAGTCCAATAAGTGAAAGTCTTATGTCCAATATTAAGGTCCAAAGTCCAGAAACTGAAACACACTCAAACTCGGCTTGAGTATTGAGTGGGGAAAAGGAGCAAGGTAGCACAGATGAGTTCTCTGGAATAAATGTCCAAAAACAATATTACAAGGCAAGGCACGAGCTGGATGTGCTGGAGCTGAAACGCAGTCCAAACTTGGGCAAGAAGGTCGACCAGCGCCCGGTCTACTCAGGAGTAACGCGCACCATCAGACCCCTTGGAATTCAGGAGCTAGAGACGATGATGCTTCTCAGTAAGAAGTAACGTTGACACCGCAAAAGAATACTTTTATTGAAGTCCATAAGCTCCCCCAAGCCAGGTGCCTGACTCCCTAATTCTTCCCAAGAGAACTGATCTTAGCCATAGTCACCACACTCCGCTAATCTGGCGCTTCTCCTCAAGCTTTGTCTCTGCGATCTCTCTGTTTTCAAAAAGGCCCTGCGATCAAACACTAACCCGTCAGGAGAATTTGGGAGAGCCGGCACTGTTTCAAGGGCATCCTTAATTGGCACTGGCTCGGAAATGTCAATAGAAGGCATCTGGAAAGGAGTTGAATCTTGCTGACGTGGGAGAAAACCAAAGTCTTCTGGTCAGCAATGGCCACAGGGTCAGGTGCCTGAGGTATCATAGTACATCTGAAAGGAATCTAGGACCCATTCCACACCACTGTATAAAATCCACATTTAACTGGATTATATGGCAGTGTGGACTCAGATAATCCAGTTCAACACAGATACTGTGGATTACCTATCTTAATATTCTGGGTTATATGGCTGTGTGGAAGAGCCCCAAGCAGAGCACAAGCAGAGTCAATTGTGTGATGTTATAAAATAGTAATAATAACTATAAATTTATAACATATTTTTAAAGCTTGTCTGGGTCTCAGCCAAGCTCAACCCCAGCCCAGCCCCAAACATTCCTGGGAGGATTAATTTCCCTTTTTCCTAACTTCTTTGCTGTTGCAAAACTTTGCAAAGTTGAACTGCCAGCTCCAATACGTTACCATTCTGGTTCTACCACTAAGCCCCTGTTGTACAGCAGAGCAGCACAAGTTGTATTAAATCCAAGATAATCAAATATCACAACTTATATGTAACTTTGGACTATGTGGCTTTCTCGAGAAACAACATAGATTCTTCCATGGACTCTCTGCTGAGAGACTTGATTGCCAGCAACCCCCAGGACCCAAGACTCATCAAACACTTTGTTTACCCCCTTGATTGTCTTTCCGGTTTCCCGAGCCTCACTTTGTGTAGAGATTATTCCAAGCTCCCAAAGTCCATTAGTTCTAATACCCATTCTTTTCACTTTAGACAATGGGCCCACACTCTCAGGCGGACACAGCAACAAACCTTTAGTTTTTAACCCTACCAATCCCAGTTGCTTTCTCTTCCTCTTTGTCCCAGTCTGTGATGTCAGGAGGAAAGTCTCAGCCAAAGAGAAGGTGGATCTTAGGAGATGAGTCTCCTGAACAACCAGGGGAGGGAGTGGGAGGTTTGAATAGCTGCCAAACTTTATAAAATGCACTTCACTTTTCTGCATGAGTTTTGTCAGTTCTTTTGGCAATTACGCCGTTCTGTCATCCATCTGGCCAGGTGAATAAAAACCTCTGTTATTGCCTTCAAATTTGGTCAAGTTTTTTCCTGGCTTTTAAAGCAGCATGGCGTGCTAGGCAACAGATCTACGTGGCCTCCTGGTGTCAGATAGCTGATTTCGATAACAACATGGCTACCTTGCAAATAATTTCTCCATCCATTAGGTTGGGGGTATTAAACTCATTTTAACGGAGGGCCACATCAACTTTGTGGTTGCCTTCAAAGGGCCATCAAATCCATGGACGGAGAATCTGTGGATATGTTTGTTGTAGCTTTGTTTTTTTACCTAGTTGGGATCCTCAGATGTTATTGAACCACTGCTCCAATCACTTTTGATTGTCTATCATGCATACTGGGGATAATGGTAATTGCAACCCAGGTTAAATGATGTTTTCAGGTCTGATACCCTATTCACAATACTTGAATCTAGATTCACATCCTGCTTTCTTGACTCAACAGAACAAACTACAGCCTATGTTCCTGTATCACAACTCCCATCAGCTCTAGTCATGATGTTTAATAATGAGAAATATAGTTGTAGTCTATTCTCTGAAGTGTCACATAAAATGGGAATTGTAGTTCACCCATAACCTGAGAAGCTGCAACCTCCACCTATGATGGACCTAGACCAAACTTGGCACACAGAACCCCCATGACTAAGTCAACCTACTGGAGGGGTTTGAGGGGACTGATTCACCATTGTGGGAGTTGTAGTTTACCCTACAGCCAGAGAGCACACAGAACCCCACCAATGATGCATCTAGAGCACACTTGCCTAACATAAGTAAAGGAAAAGGTTTCCCCTGACGTTAAGTCCAGTCGTGACCGACTCTGTGTGTGAGTGAGTGTGCATTTCCCCTGCAATATTTGCAAGCCCTACATATCTATATTCATATATATCTATCTAGACATCTCTCTCTCTATATATAATTATATCTGTATAGGATTTGCAAAGATTTGCAAACATATGAGGCAAAAATTCATATATAAAATAATGTATACACATAGATACAGATATACAGGTACACTGAAATCTCTAGATATCTATATGTTTATAGGATTTACAAAGACTTGCAAACATATGAGGGGAAAATTCATATATAAAATTAATGTAGATAGATAGGTAAAGGTAAAGGTTTGCCTCTGATGTTAAGTCCAGTTGTGACCGACTCTGGGGGTTGGTGCTCATCTCCATTTCTAAGCCGAAGAGCCGGTGTTGTCCATAGACATCTCCAGGTCATGTGGCCGGCATGACTGCATGGAGCACCTGTTACCAGGTGAGAGTATAGTGGAATCAGTAGCATCCAGTTAACACCACGTGCAAAGAAACTCACACCAGGCAGAGGAATTGAAAAGAACAAAGGAACTTTACTCTTGCTTGTTGAGTTGAAATATAAAACAGTTCTGCAATCGTACAATGTCCATGTAGTTGCATAAGATCAATAACCAATCAATCAGCATCAATATATACAGCATAGCATATTCAAAACAGCTACTCGACCGTAGCAAGAGAGCCTGACTTTCCTGTGCTCTCTCTTGAAGCTCAAATTCCAACTGACAATCTCAGCCACCTGCCATCAAACAGATACATTGTTTTAGGCATGGCTTCTCTCTCTGCAAAAAGTCTGAGCTCTTTTGCAGAGTTCTCTTTGCAAACCAACTTTGCAAGGATTTCTTTACACACACACATACACATTAGCATTTTGGCGCAATAGCACCTAACATAACAAACTTTAAATACTAATGGAGCTTTTCGAGGTTAAACTGGCATGATGTCAGTTGTAGTTCACTCACAACCTTAGGTATTTTGTACAATTAAAAATTGTCTTTTTCAAACAACCTGGGCAACGTCCGGTACCCAAGCTGGTATAAAGATAAAATCCATATTTCACAGTAGTATAAGCAGCTTTGGAAATAAAATAAATGCATAGACAAGTGGCTACATTGAGGCTCCCTAGTGATTCCGCAAATATGACCACCGCCTACCAAATCTTCAAAACCACACACAACGACGTGCACAAAATACGTTGTTGTCCATAGCACAGCATTTGGAGGCCCAGGGAGACCGGCGCAGCAGTACTCCATTGGCTCACTTCATCCCGAAATTCTAATTAGCCGCTTCATGATAATCTAATTATAATGCACGTTGTCGTTCTGACTCATTCCAGCTGTCTGTGGGGAAACTAATTAATTTAATTGTGTTCTCTGACTGTGCTCAGGAAAAAAACCGCCTGTGTTTTTCCCGCCACGGACAATCAAAAACAACCCTGCTGGTTGGAGAGGTTCAAGGCACAGAAGTCTCCCTTATTTTACACAAGCTGGTTGAATGTGGTTTTAGTTAAACTCGAAGAGCTCTGAAAACCGTAGAATTATATTGGTGGACCAACAGATGCCAAGGAGAATGTTCTCTCTGCATCTCCGGTACAATTCTATGGTCAGTTTTTGCAAGACGTTTGGTTGGAAATGCCATAGAAGCCAATAGAGAAGACTTGAGTTATTAGTCTTTGCAACATAGGAAAAGAATGGCAACCACACCTTTAATACACTGTATCACTCACCATTAAGTATACATTTGAGGCAATAATTTCCAGTGGGACAAGTTGATGTTACAGCAAACTCCTTTATCCTTGACCCATTGGGATTCATGGAGCTTAAGCTCTTTTGAACAGGAAATCGGTTTAATAACACCAAGCAAATGTCTGGCTTAGAAGTGAGAGCAGAACAAACAAACCTATACGCGACACAGAAATGAAAGCAGAGAATAGTATTTACACATTTTACAGTGTGTGTGTGTGTATATATATACAAGGCCTATCCACAAAGTAGGTTACGTTTTGGATTTTAAAAAGGACAAAGTATAGGAGAAATCATTTACCATATGCAGCTGAAAGACACATCCCAAAATTACAATCTCATGTAATCCTCATGGAAATGTAGGCACGTCTCATATAGATAGATGAGTTTGAAAAGTACTGTTTCAGTAAATTCCCCGCTTGTGTCCTCAGCTCTTCCTCCTTCTCCCTTCCTGCTGCGTAGCCAAAATGCTGCGCTGCCAGCCACGCCCCATTGTTGGAAACGGAGGAGAGAGGCGGCAAATTTACTGGGATGTGTCTTTTTTATTGGGATGTGTCTTTCAGCTGCATATGGTAAATGATTTATCCTATACTTTGATCTTTTTAAAATCCAAAACGTAGCCTACTTTATGGATAGCCCTCGTATATATATCTATATATATAAAAGAGTAATGGAATTTCGGCCTAGGACAAAACAACAAAACTACACATCCCAGAAACACTAAACTTGGCAGCACAACCCCTCATCCATGCCTCTATGTTCATACAATAAAAAGAAAAGAAAAATAAAGTCCTAATTAGAGGGAGAGGAATAATTGTTTTTATCCAGTTGCTGCCAGTTAGAAAGCTAAGCTCCGCCCACTTGGTCTCCTAGCAACCCACTCAGCCCAGGGGACAGGCAGAGTTAGGCCTCACTTAGGCCTCTTCCACACTGCCTATAAAATACAGATTATCAGATTTTAACTGGATTATATGGCAGTGTAGACTCAAGGCCCTTCCACACAGCTATATAACCCATTTATAATGGACTTAATGTCAGGGGAAGACCTTTACACTTTACCTTAACTACCACCAATTCCTCAATACTTTATTTCCCATACCACCATACTTCGCCACAGCAATGCGTGGCCGGGCACAGCTAGTATATATATATATATATATATATATATATATATATATATATATAGTCGGTCAATGTGACTTAAGCAATGTGCAGTCACTGAATTCACCCCAAAGGGGATTCATCAGAGAATGCAAGCTGTGTATGGTGATTGTGTTGATGTGAGTCCTGTGCGTTGTCGGGTGAGTTAAGTTTAAAGATGTTGAGGTGGGAACATCTGACTTGTGTAACAAACAAAGAGTTGGACGTCCTGCGACAGCAACCACCGGGTTTCACAAGCAAAAGGTGGGCAGACTGATTCAGGACGATAGTCGTATCACTCTGAGAAAAATTTCAAGCATAATCGGCATTTCACAAGAACGCGTGGGTCACATGATTGCTTGGCTTGGCTATCAGATGTTGAGAAAACTGTGAGAGTCCGGTTGCGGAAACAGAGTGTCGACTTCTTCCGTGATGGCTTCAGAAAATGTCTTCATCGTTGGCAGAAATGTATCCAATTGTCTGGTGATGATGTAGAAAAGTGAATAGTGGTAGTTAAAGGATTTGTTGTCGAAGGCTTTCATGGCCAGGATCACAGGGTTGTTGTATGTCTTTCGGGCTGTGTGGCCATGTTCCAGAAGTATTATCTCCTGACGTTTCGCCCACATCTATGGCAGGCATCCTCAGAGGTTGTGAGGCATGGAGAAACTAGGCAAGGAAGGTAAATATATATATCTGTGGAGAGTCCAGGGCATGACAAGAGTCTTTTGTCAGTTGGAAGCCAGCGCTAATGTTTCAGTTAATCACCCTATTTAGCATTGGAAAGGTTTGTCTCTTACCTGGGGGGCATCCTTTGTTCAGAGTCCTTAGCTGTCCTTGGGGCTCCGCTGCCCTCAGAAATGCTGGACCACTCCAACAATTATCATGTCAGACTACACAGAGAAGCCATTGAAATCCACAAGCATGTGGACAACTTCAACAGAAAGGAGGAAACCATGAAAATGAAAAAAATCTGGCTACCAGTACAGTAGAGTCTCACTTATCCAACACTCGCTTATCCAACGTTCTGGATTATCCAACGCATTTTTATAGTCAATGTTTTCAATACATCATGATATTTTGGTGCTAAATTTGTAAATACAGTAATTGCTACATAGCATTACTGCGTATTGAACTACTTTTTCTGCCAAATTTGTTGTCTAACATGATGTTTTGGTGCTTAATTTGTAAAATCATAACCCAATTTGATGTCTAATAGGCTTCTCCTTAATCCCTCCTTATTATCCAAGATATTCGCTTATCCAACGTTCTGCTGGCCCGTTTATGTTGGATAAGTGAGACTCTACTGTATTAAAAAACTAAAAAATCAGAACAGTAGATGGGAAGCAACACTCTGAGGGCAGAGGAGCTCCAGGGACGGCTAATAACTCTGAACAAAGGATGCCCTCCAGGCAAGACACAAACCTTTCCAATGCTAATTAGGGTGATTAACTGAACCATTTGCGCTGGCTTCCATCTGACTCTTGTCACACCCTGGACTCTCCAGAGATATATATTTACCTTCCTTGCCTAGTTTATCCATACCTCACAACCTCTGAGGATGCCTGCCATAGATGTGGGTGAAACGTCAGGAGAGAATACTTCTGGAACATGGCCACACAGCCCGAAACACATACAACAACCCAGTTAAAGGTGAAGACCTGGCTTTGTGAACAAGCATTTAATGAATGAATTATGCTGACTTTAACTCAGTCCAGATTAAGGTTTACGAGCAAGGTTTTTGTGGACGAATTGTTTAAGTACAGTAGAGTCTCACTTATCCAACACTCGCTTATCCAACATTCTGGATTATCCAATGCATTTTTGTAGTCAATGTTTTCAATATATCGTGATATTTTGGTGTTAAATTCGTAAATACAGTAATTACTACATAGCATTATTGCGTATTGAACTACTTTTTCTGTCAAATTTGTTGTATAACATGATGTTTTGGTGCTTAATTTGTGCTTAAGTTTTTTTTTTTTGAACTGAACACGCCTACCTGTATTTTATAATGTGTTTTATGAATACTGATGTAAGTTAATCATTTTTTAACTGATTTATATGGCACTGCATAATTTTTATATATGTTGGGTGAGAAGGGCGGGATATAAATATTGTAATAATAAATAAATAAATAAATTTGTACAATCATAACCTAATTTGATGTTTAATAGGCTTTTCCTTAATCCCTCCTTATTATCCAACATATCCGCTTATCCAACCTTCTGCCGGCCCGTTTATGTTGGATAAGTGAGACTCTACTGTATTTTATTGTACTGTTTTAAATGTATTTATTGGATTATACTAAACTGTTTGTTTAAATTGCTTATGTTTTATTTTTTGTACTGTACACCGGCATTGAATTTTGCCAGATTGTGAGCCGCCCTGAGTCCCTTCGGGTGAGAAGGGCGGCATAGAAATGATGGAAATAAATACAAATAAATAAATGAGTATTCATTTATTAACTGAGTATTCGTGCGGCCTGCCCTGTTATATTGCTCTTTGGATTTTGTGTTGTACTGTATATGATTCTTTATTGTATTGTTGTAATTGTATTATGATATGTTGTTTTTATATTGTGTTATTTTGTATTTTTCCCGGGCATGGCCCCATGTAAGCCGCCCCGAGTCCCCATTGGGGAGATGGTGGCGGGGTATAAATAAAGTTTTATTATTATTATTATTATTATTATTATTATTAAATGATGGGCTCGGGCTGTGGCGCAGGCTGGAAAGCAGCTGCAATGAATCACTGCAATGAATCATGAGTTCGAGGCCCGCTCGGAGCCTATGTTTGTTTGTCTTTGTTCTATGTTAAAAAGGCATTGAATGTTTGCCTTATATGTGTAATGTGATCCGCCCTGAGTCCCTTTCGGGGTGAGAAGGGCGGAATATAAATGCTGTAAATAAATAAATAAATAAATAAATAAATAAATTTCTGTGTGTGGTTTATTAAAATATTCCCATCCAAACCCAGGTAACGAAGGTGGAAGCATTACTTTTCATTCAACCCTCGTAAATTGCGTGAAAGCGATACAGGTCTGAATGGGAGGAAAAGCCAGAGGCAGGGTCAAGAATCATAGAATCATAGAATCATAGAATAGTAGAGTTGGAAGAGACCACATGGGCCATCTAGTCCAACCCCCTGCTAAGAAGCAGGAAATCGCATTCAAAGCACCCCCGACAGATGGCCATCCAGCCTCTGCTTAAAAGCCTCCAAGGAAGGAGCCTCCACCACGGCCCCGGGGAGAGAGTTCCACTTGTGAATAGCCCTTCTCACAGTGAGGAAGTTCTTCCTGATGTTCAGGTGGAATCTCCTTCCTTCCCTGTAGTTTGAAGCCATTGTTCCGTGTCCTAGTCTGCAGGGCAGCAGAAAGGAAGCTCGCTCCCTCTTCCCTATGACTTCCCTTCACGTATTTGTACATGGCCCTCATGTCTCCTCTCAGCCTTCTCTTCTGCAGGCTAAACATGCCCAGCTCTTTAAGCCGCTCCTCATAGGGCTTGTTCTCCAGACCCTTCATCATTTTAGTCGCCCTCCTCTGGACGCTTTCCAGCTTGTCAACATCTCCCTTCAACTGTGGTGCCCAAAATTGGACGCAGTGTGATTCCAGGTGTGGTCTGACCAAGGCAGAATAGAATAAGGGGGAGCAGGACTTCCCTGGATCTAGACGCTATTCCCCTATTGATGCAGGACAGAATCCCGTTGGCTTTTTTAGCAGCCGCATCACATTGTTGGCTCATGTTTAATTTGTTCCCCACGAGGACTCCAAGGTCTTTTTCGCACACACTGCTGTCAAGCCAGGCATCGTCCCCCATTCTGTATCTTTGATTTCCATTTTTTCTGCCGAAGTGAAGTATCTTGCATTTGTCCCTGTTGAACTTCATTTTGTGAGTTTCGGCCCATCTCTCTAGTCTGTCAAGATCGTTTTGAATTCTGCTCCTTTCTTCTGGAGTGTTAGCTCTCCCTCCCAGTTTTGTGTCGTCTGCAAACTTGATGATCGTGCCTTCTAACCCTTCGTCTAAGTCGTTAATAAAGATGTTGAACAGAACCGGGCCCAGGACGGAGCCCTGCTGATGGCACTCCACTTGTCACTTCTTTCCAAGAAGCAAAGCAGAAGTCATCACTGAAGAGCAACCAATAATTGAGGCATATGAGTTTCTCCGTATGACAAGCCTGGGGGCAAATGGTCAGGAGCGAATGTAGGCGTACGGAAGCGAGCACACTCAATTCCCACATCCACTCAGGCATTCATCACCTATTGCTATGGTTGCACATCTCTCTTGTCTATTTCCCCTCCTCACATCATGATACAAAAGAAATCTGACCACGTGATATGCGATTGCTTATCATGATGATGAACCTCTCCACGCGGAGCTGCCTCTATGAATGCAGGGAAAGTCATTAATCTGAAATGGTCAAAAGGGAGAATAAATAAGATACTAAAAGGTCAGCCTCTGATCTGAAGATAGATATAATTAGCTAGAAACCTATTGTGTTCAAAAAAATTGGCTAACAGATCTGGGAACTTTTCTTGAAGGTACCTAAATAATATTTACATACAGTGTATTAATGGCACAGCACAACACTAGCACTACCCTGTTTCCCCTAAAATAAGACATCCTCAGAAAATAAGACCTAGTAGAGGTTTTGCTGAATTGCTAAATATAAGGCCTCCCCCAAAAGTAAGACCTAGCAAAGTTTTTGTTTGGAAGCATGCTCGGCACCCGCCAAACAAAACATCAGAACTTGCAGGATCGGTAAATGTACATACCAGTTGTACATGGAAATAATGGTAATAATATATTAAAATGTTATATTATTTATATTTATACAGTAGTAACAAGAAATTCTTGACAGGAGTCATAGCTTGTCTGGTTTGGTTATGTTGGTTTGTGATGGCAACTACTGTACAGTATATAATAAATGTTCATTTTTTTGTTCAACAATAAATGTGAATTCTTCTTCATGGAAAAATAAGACATCCCCTGAAAATAAGACCTAGAGCATCTTTGGGAGCAAAAATTAATATAAGACACTGTCTTATTTTCGGGGAAACACGGTATGTACCAGCATATTGCACCACACCACTATACTGTAATATTAACAGTAATATTACATGTAATAACAATAAATACAGGAAAATAATACATGTAATAATAAATAGAGTAGAATAATAAACGTAATAATAATAATAATAAGATCATAGTGAAATAATAAATGTATTATTAATAATAATAAAAATAGAGTAAAATAAATGTAATAGTAGCAACAATAATAGAGTACAATAATAAATGTAATAATAATAGAGAAAAATAATAAATGTACCATATATTCTCAGGTATAAGCTGACCCAAATATAATAAATAAATTATAATAATTATAATAAACTCTATGTTTTATTAGCTTGTTTTATTTTATAGGTTAATATTTAGATTTTATAATTGGTGCATGTTTTTGTCTATTGATGTATTGTATACTGTTATTGTTTTTATTTAATATTTTTGTGCCCCGAGTCCCCTTCGGAGGAGATGGAGACAGGATATAAACTTATTATTATTATTATTATTATTATTATTATTATTATTATTATTAGCCAACCAGGATCCTCACCCGTATATAAGCTGATGGGGGCTTTTTTAGTACTAAAAAAAGGGCTGAAAAACTAGGCTTATACTCGAGTATATAAGTATATATTTTTTTTCTTCCTGACTTGCAAGGGCATCTTTCACTTTTCAAAACATTCCCTTGGTTAAGAGCGAGGGAGGCTTTGGAAAACACACTGATAAGGGAGGGTAAGAGAGAAATATATCATATATTGCAAGCAATGGCCTTCAGGTTCTGTTGCCTGGCCTTGACCCCGTTATAAGTCGAGGGAGCCTTTTTCAGCTCAAAAAAAGGGGGTAAAACTCGGCTTATCTTTGAGTATATACGGTAATTACAACATTCACACTGGCCTTCAATAGACAAGAGTTCTTTCCCCCACCCTGGACCTTCCACAGATATATAAACCTTCTTTGCTTAGTTTCTCCATATACCTCACAGCCTCTGAGGATGCCTGCCAAAGATGTGGGTGAAACTTCAGGAGAGAATGCTTCTGGAACATGGCCATACAGCTCAGAAAACACACAACAACCCTGTAGCTATGAAATGGCAGACAAAGGTTTGAGGAAATGAGACAAAGAGAGTTCCAGTGGCTGTAGAAAAAATGGCGTTTATTCTCAGTGGCCAGTGAGAATATAGACCCTCCTGTTTCCAGGAAAAAAAGGGTACAAGACAAAGAAACACAGATCCTTATATACTATTTCGGTCTACCTCCATCTACCTCACATAGGTATTATCAATCACCAATTAGTGTCAAAAAAGTCTTACTCGGCACTTAACTAAAAAGCTATCTTTGCATTTTCCTAAAATATAGACTACTCCAAGACCTCTGACCCTCCATTAGCCTTATCTCTGGAATTCTCATCTTAGCTTTTAGGGGTTCTCATTAATTAAGGAGTTCCCCCTTATCTTAGCTGTCAGAGAGCCATTAGCACTCCCCTCATGGCGCCAGGTCTTATCTTGACATCCCAAAAAGCCTTAATTTGTCTTTTGTCCATTAGCTTATCTATTCTTGTTGACACTTAACATATGTCCCTGGCACTTAGGGTGAACTTTGGTCTTGCTTATGGGGAGAGATCTGTTTTGCTGAGCAGAGTGTATTTTTGGCTATGAGCACACAATCTGCTGGTGATGACATATTTTCCTATTTCTATTTCTTAACATGATTACATTCAATATATAGTTTCCAATACAAGTATTATATTTTCCCAATACACCTTCATCAGCTACTTTTGGTGGTTCCGTGTCATTGGGGCAGTAATCCATTCCAGCTTTAAATTGGGTATCCCTTCCTCCCAAACAGCACCTTTGGGTCCTCTTTTAAATCCAATAACATCTGGGGACCCAAACTGGGTAAACACGAAAGAGCACTGACCACTATGTAAAGAAATAATTGTTGGCCCTCTGTATCCACGGCGTCCCTGCATATGGATTCAACAGCCCTTTGACTGTTTGGCTGCTTCTGTTTCCAACTCTGCTACAATGGTTGCCACATTTCCTAATCACGGTAATGCACACTTAAAATCTGAAATTGAATTTGGCACTCGGGCTGAACTATCTCTCTGCTGTGCCAAATAGCATGGAAAGAGCAGGAATGAACGTTCGGCAGTTTGTGAACCGTAAAAGAACAAACAAAACAGTCATCTTTAGTATAGGAACGCTAAGAGAAAATGCCCTCATTTTCACCAGGGAGTTTGTGGGAGTGAATGAAAACCTTAACCCATGGCACCCTAAAATCGGAGAGCTGGAAGTGGCCTCATAGACCATTGAGTCCAGGCCCTATCTTCACTATCATATAATGCAGTTTCAAACTACACAATGTGGCAGTGTAGGTGGGGCCTCATCGTGAATAATCTCCAACTAGAGCTTCTTCAGCAGGTATCTATCCAGACTCTTTTGGAAGAAATCCAACAATGGTGATCTCACAACTTTTCTAGGCAATTGGTTCCATTGTTGGAGACTGACCCGGAGGGGAAGTAAAGGAGAGAATTCCAAGAGAGCAATAAAACAAGCCATTTATTGTTATGCTGATGATAAGGCAAACACCCGTAGGCACCCACTTTAGTAGGTCTGTACTATGCAAATGGCTGTCGCAACATGTGCGTAGCAAACAAAGAATATATACCTTTGGCTTATCTAAAATTGACCAATGGCTGAGGATCTTCCTCACCTTCCACACCCACTTGGCACAAGTGATACCAATGGCCTAACTTGTTTACTCTGAGCTTTCTTCTCTCCTTGGAACTTCCTGGAGAAAGGCACCAGCTCATAGGAAGTGAGTGGCATATGCAGAGGCAAAGCTACATAGGCAAAATTTTACTATTGTCTGGCTTATGATCCCTTCACTACTACTGTTATATCCCAGCCACCTTTGGGTTCTGAACCTGGTTGAGAAATAAACTTTGACCAGGATGAAGCTTACTCTGACTTTTCACCCAGTTCTCCTCCGAGTTCCTTCCAATTACAGACCCCAGTTGTGGATAGCTCCGAGGCGTCCTTAATTGGGAGAGATACTGATAACATGACTCCCGTGGAAGAACCAGATGTTCCGAGCTCCCCAAGGAATGTATCCTTTAACAGAAGGGAGTTTTTGCAGCAACAGAGATCTCAGACACAGCAATTTCGAAGGAGTCAACGACTGGCATTTAGAGGGGATACTGGATAGCAGATTGCCTTGGGAACCTTTGGGGAGTTGGGTTCCCTTCGCTGTTATTAGATCTAACTTCTATAAAAGTGTCTTGCGCTGTGAACAAGTTGTGGTGTCAATGTAGCAACTTCACCATTTCCAGTTCCCTGATTTCACCAAGCCGAGTCTCCTGTTCCTGGCGGCCAAGCCAAGCCGCAACTTCCAATTTAATCCGGAGTGAATTCACGTCCTTGCCTTGTTCCTGAATCCAGATTGCTTTTAGCTTCGTCTTCTGCCTGCCTTGAAATCCAAGACTTCCTAGTGACTTTGGACCTTGTTATTCACTCCTGCTTTCTTGTTGTTTTCCCCGCTCAAGAACTTCTCAACAGTTTTGAGTGTGTTTTGGTTTCTGGACTTTGGACAATAATATTGGACATATCTCTTCAACTCTTTGGACTAATTCATACCATTCCTTAAAGGACTATTGCTCACTCATCCTTTCCACTTATTCTTTCTTGAATTTATTACTGTTTTAATAAAGATATTATATGATTATTGGTCTCTGTTTGGTTTCCAACAACTACTCTTTGCCAAATGGTCTCTGAACCCCATTACTGTATATTATACTACACCTTTGCCAGAAGTGTTCCTGCTCTTTGGGAAGATGGGATAGCAGTCACTTAATTCCGAACTCCCATTTCAACAAACAGAAAGGGACTCGGTGCATTTAGACCTTGCAGGGAATCTGGATCCACTCTTCAGAAACATTTTTTTCTCTGGTGACCTCTCTTTCCACCTCAGTGGCCACTGATGCTGAAGACGGAATGCTGATTTTCTTTGGGAGGGGAATATATTGACGGAATTCAATACGATGGCTTAGCTTTCATGCAAGAGCGCTTTGGGCCTCTCTGGTGCGTGGGATGCATTCGGATACATCTGCATGGAATAGCTTTGCTCGGAGAGCCAGCTTGATCATGCAAATAGGTGCTGGTGCGCGACATGGGCAGCCAATTGTATGAAGCAGGGTAAGGGGGCACATAAAGGGAAATTGCTATTGCATTATGCATTGTATTTTTTAAATAACATTATATTTGTTGACAAAAGTGGTAATCTGCTTATAATATTGGCATGGGCTGTGTTATATCTCAGTATTATTGCTAGCTAAACCTGAAGGGACCAAAAGCCAGAAAATAGCAAACTTTTGCCTATGTGGCTTTCCCTCTGCATATGCCCCTCCCTTCCTGTGAGCTGGTGCCTTTCTCCAGAAAGTTCCAAGACCAAAAGTTAGCTTGAAATCAACAAGTGAGATCACAGGTATCACTTATGCCAAGTGAGTGTGGAAGGTGAGGAAGACTCTCAGCCATTGGTCAATTTTAGATAAGCCAAAGGTATATATTCTTTGCTGTGACATGCTTTTGCGACGGCCATTTGCATAGTATATAATACACAATATAATTACAATAATTACAATAATAAACAATATAATTTGCAATAATGGTTGTTTAAGTTTTAATTGCTTGTTGGTGTTGTTTTATGTTTTTATGTAGTTATAATGTTTTTTAACTCATTGATCTGTATTTTAACTGTTGTTGTTTGGGCTTGTCCCTATGTGAGCCGCCCAGGGAGATGGAAGCGGGATACAAAAATAAAGTTTTTATTATTATTATTATTATTATTATTATTATTATTATTATTATTATTTTATTATGACACAGCAAACAAGTTAGATATGCTGGATTTAATATCACAAAACAACAAGTCGAACACTTCCCAAGTGTCTAGGACTCTGTGATGTATTTTCGGATGATGCATGCAGATCCCAGCAGGGTGGCCTTTTGCAGTTGGCAGATCGTAATTTTGTCGATGCCTATTGTTTCCAAATGCCGGCTGAGATCTTTTGGCACGGCACCCAATGTGCCCATCACCACTGGGACCACCTGCACTGGTTTCTGCCAGAGTCTTTGAAGTTCGATCTTGAGGTCCTGATAGCAACTGAGTTTTTCCTGTTGTTTTTCCTCAATGCGACAGTCACCTGGGATGGCGACATCAATGATCCAAACCTTTTTCTTTTCCACAACTGTGATGTCTGGTGTATTGTGTTCCAGAACTTTGTCAGTCTGGATTCGGAAGTCCCACAGTATCTTTGCGTGCTCATTTTCCAATACTTTTGCAGGTTTGTGATCCCACCAGTTCCTTGCTGCTGGGAGGTGGTACTTGAGGCATAAGTTCCAATGAATCATTTGGGCCACATGGTTGTGCCTCTGTTTGTAGTCTGTCTGTGCAGTTTTCTTACAGCAGCTGAGGAGAGGATCAATGGTTTCGTCGGTTTCCTTGCACAGTCTGCATTTTGGGTCATCAGCTGATTTTTCGATCTTGGCCTGAATTGCCTTTGTCCTGATGGCTTGCTCCTGGGCTGCAAGGATGAGGCCTTCTGTCTCCTTCTTCAGTGTCCCATTTGTGAGCCAGAGCCAGGTCTTCTCCTTATCAGCTTTTCCTTCAATTTTGTCAAGGAACTTTCCATGCAGTGTTTTGTTGTGCCAGCTGTCAGCTCTAGTTTGTAGTGCGGTTTTCTTGTACTGGTTTTTTGTCTGCTGTGCTTTGAGGAGTTTCTGATTTTTGACTTCAATCAAAAGGCTTGATTGGACCTGCCGGTAGTTATATTACCGCCAGCACAGCCCTCAGTGTCCTCGGAATGGTTAAGCCCCCCCCCCAACCATGTCAAGGTGGCACCTGTGGGGGGTTATTATTATTATTATTATTATTATTATTATTATTATTATTATTACTAATGCTGATGATCATTCCATCACCGCTCAAGCACGGAGCTTTGAAACGGTTGAACGGAAGCTCTGGGAAGCTTTAGGTGCTCTTACTGCCTATTACGGGGAAAACAAGCTGATTCCTAATCCATCTAAAATGTTTTTCATTTTAAGAACAGACAAGTATCTCAAGCTCCGAGGATGACCTGGGAGGGAATCCCACTGGAGCATTGCAACACATCAAAATACCTGGAAGTCACTCTGGACCGTGCTCTGACTTACAAGAAGCACTGCTTGAATATCAAGCAAAAAGTGGGTGGTGGAAATAATATCATACGAAAGCTAACTGGCACAACCTGGCGATCACAACCAGACACATTTAGCCCTTGCGTTCTGCTAAATTCATTATCTGTGCTTGGTAGCAGCAGCCTGCAAATAAGAAAGACTTCTTGCACCAAACAAATCTTAGCCAAATCGAGGCATCTATCAAACCCATCTTGAAGACGCAGGGAAAGCAATTCCTAAGAGACGGAAAGTGATTTCATCTCCGTTTCGAAAGGCCATAGATGGAACCATAGCTATTACCTTGATTTTGTTGCTATAATTTCCCAGGGATCTCAAGGAGACACTCATTCATCACCCCAAAGGCAGTAAAACCATTAATAAGACACTGTATAGCTCTGCCGAAGGGGATGTAAGTCATATCCTCTGCGGAGAAACGAATCAATGCCTTTGGAGGGCAGAAGTACGAAAATTAAAAACAGAGAGTTGGAAAGATTGGGGGCATTTTAAAAATTCATTGAAGACTCAAAGGCTACAAAAATGCCCCGCAGTCCATCCCTAAACCATATGCAACAATATGGCATTGTTTCGTTTGAGAGAACTACCGTATATACTCGAAGATAAGCCGGGTTTTTCAGCCCTTTTTTTTTTAGCTGAAAAAGCCTCCCTTGGCTTATAATGGAGTCAAGGCCGGGCAACAGAACCTGGAGGCAATTGCTTGCAATATATGATATACTAGCTGTGCCCGGCCACGCGTTTCTGTGGTGTTGTCTGGTGGTGTCTGTATTTTATAGGCAGTGTGGAAGTGTGGAAGTGAGGCCTGTCCCCTGGGCTGAGTGGGTTGCTAAGAGACCAAGTGGGCAGAGCTTAGCCTTCTAACTGGCAGCAATTGGATAAAAACAATTATTCATCTCCCTCTAATTAGGACTTTATTTTTCTTTTCTTTTTGTTGTATCAACCTAGAGGCATGGATGAGGGGTTGTACTGTCAATTTTCGAGGTTGTGGGGTGTTTAGTTTTGCTGTTTTGTCGGTCGCCAGGATTCCATCACTCTTTTCTATATATATAAAAGGGTAATGAAATTTCAGCCTAGGACAAAACAACAAAACTACACATCCCAGAAACACTAAACTTGGCAGCACAACCCCTCATCCATGCCTCTACGTTCATACAACAAAAAGCTCCAGCTACTCCAGAAAACGGCCAGGCTTTGAGACTGCAAGGCTATTCACTGCTATTCCATCTGGCCAACAAAGGATTCCCATAAGCCACAGCAACGCATGGCCGGGAAAAGCTAGTATATATATAGATTTCTCTCTTACTCTCCCTTATCAGTGTGTTTCCTTTTCCAATAACAACAACAACAACAACAACAACAACAACAACAACAACAACAACGGAAGCCACTGTTCTCATTACATTATCGTTGTTATTTTTATTATCTTGTTTACTGTGTCATAATAAAATAACAACGATGATGTGATGAGAACAGTGGCTTCCCGGATTTTAAGTGTAGCACTCAGTGGAATCTAGTAAATGTGATGAAGTAGTAGGCTGCATCAATAGGAGCGTAGTGTTTAGATTGGGGAAAATAATAATCCAACTATATTCTGCTTTGGCCATACTTCATCTTGAATACTGTGTTCACTTGTGGGGACTCAAATTAAAGATGGATATTGACAAGCTGGAATGTCAAAAAGGGTGACCAAAAGGATCAAAAGTCTGGAAGCCATGCCCTATGAGAAGCAGCTTAGGGAGCTGGGTATGAGGCTGAGAAATGTTGACTTGACCTTATATCAACTCCAGCATGGAAGCGCACACATTATAATCAATTTCTTGATACTTTCTGGCAAGCCACGACTCAAACCTTATGAGGTACCCAACCAGACCTGTCATTCTTAAGACTCATCCCGGAGACGAAGCATTCCCTTACTTTTCTGAAAAGGTTATCCATAAACCTTGTATTTATTGATCGCTATCTGCTGCGAAACCCCAAAGGTGACTTTCTCTCTCATCATTTGCCTCTCCTTGTTGACATGGTTATGTACTGCATTTTATTAGCTTTGCAAAAAACGGGTTTCTAACTTTGCCCAGCAATAGATTTAAAGGCGCTTTAAAATACGGATGTCTCGTTGGAGCTTGGGATTATGGCGCTTCCATTATGTTTGGGTGACAGCAAACAGAAACAGGCATCCAGGGATTTGCTTTTTTATGGCATCTGCTCTTCATCGTGAAGGGACCACAAGCCAGAAAGTAGTAAACTTTTGCCTATGTAGCTTTGCCTGTGCATATGCCCCTCCCTTCCCGTGAGCTGGTGCCTTTCTCCAGGAAGTTCCAAAGGGAGAAGAAAGATCAAGTTAGGTCAACAAGTTAGGTAAACAAGTTAGGTCATTGGTATTGTGCTGGTACGGCTGTACCAGAAGCTCCAACTTTATTTTCTTTCTGCTAATGTTTGCAGTCATAGGGTCCATCATCATTAAGTTTGGTTCTGCCCCTTATTCAGGGCTCTGGGAGGGAAGGAGCCATTTTTTAAGTCAGTCTCACTTAAGGAAGCTAAGCTATAGGACGTAGACCAGCTCATCCCATAGAAAAGCTTCATATCTCAAGAACATCCGGGGATATAGAACATCCGAGGAATCAGAAAATCCAGGGGAAAGGTCCCAAAGGTTCTGGCTAAGAGCACACAGCCTCTCAGCCTCACAGCTCCTGAGGGAAACAGCCCAAAAGTTTAAAAAAAAAACCTCGGAGAGGGAACAGCACCACAGATCCACAGAACCCCAGCTGAAACATCTGCAAGCCTTGGTTGGTAGGTCCACTCGATATCCAGATGCATTTGGAATTGGTAGTGGGTCCCACATCAGCTAGGCCCATATAATAGACAGCCTGGGAGAGGTTATAAGAGGGTTTTCTTCTTATAGAGAAAGCACAGTTATCCAAAGCCAATTGTCTGTCCCCTGGGGACAAGACTGAAAAGGCCAACAGTTTATTAAGGAAACCTTGAAGTGTTATTTGTTCAATAATAAAGATAACAATCTCATGAAAGACTCAAAGGACTATCCTTTTCAGGAAAATCCTCAAGAACCTCTCTTTGAGGCGCCCTGGCTTCCTGCTAGGCATAAAGTATACGTCCTATACAAAGACAATAGCTACAGGCCCAGGGTGTGACAGTACGGGTATCACTTGTGCCAAGTGGAAGGTAAGACCCTCAGGCATTGGTCAAATTTTAGATAAGCCAAAGTTATATATTCTTTGTTTGCTACGCACATGTTGCAACGGCTATTTGCATAGTACGGACCCACTAAAGTGGGTGCCTATGGCTGTTTGCCTTATCATTATCTGTGATAACAATAAAAGGCTTGTTTTATTGCTATCCTGGAATTCTCTCCTTTATTTCCCCTCTGGGCTAGTCTCCAACAATTGTCTTGTGTTACAGATGAGTCCTCAGCAGAGCTTTGTACATCGTGACAACACGGAGGCCTCGGGTTTCACGATTTTCAGTCATTTTACTGTTCCGACAATTAAGGTTAAAAAAGAAAAGGTGCTGCAACATGTAGGGATGTTATGGGTAAGGTATTTCAATCGTGTAGGTTCCTGTCGCAAATGTGAAGAAACGTACTACCAAGGATACATCATTGGCTTTTACTGTCCCCAAAGGTGCTCTTCTCTTTTGCTTTATTCTCAGCCCCATATTTCTTGGTTATGGCTATGTCTCAAATAGAGATGTTGATGGTATGGGGAATGCGTGGCTGTTTTGGCCAACTAGATGCTCGGAAGCTTTCGAGTGTTTACGGTGTCTGGGTGATGGATGACAAAAACTTTTCCAATGGATGCCTGCTATTTGTCTTACCTGCCCATCCAAGAAAGAAACTCCGACATAGTATCACTAGCAACAAACGTTGTCCTCATTGTGCCTCTTTGGAAGCTCATTAGGAAAGAGTTATCTGCAGTTGTTTTTCCTGCCACATGCACAGTGGAGGACCTTCACAGTGACACCAGAGGCACTCCAAGTGGCCAGCTTCTGGTCAAAGAAAATCTATTATAATGGCAAGTTTTTAACATTGTATTTTTAAATGTATCCTCAATCTGCTTCTGAGACGATACATAACCCACCGTGCATATCATATTCATAATGTTGCCTGATGCTGAACAAAGACCCCCCCCCCACTTTTCCACAAAAAGATGATTTATAGTAAGGTTCACATATAAATATGTGAAGCCAAGGTAGACCAGTAAAATAGGTTGGGATCCAGGTAGCATGAGACAAAGTGACCTATTTGATGAAGGTGTATTGGGAAAATATAATACTTGTATTGGAAAATATATATATTGAATGTAATCATGTTAAGAAATAGGAAAATATGTAATCACCAGCAGATTGTGTGCTAGCCTTAAAAATACATTCCGCTCAGCAAATACCTGTCTCCCCATAGCAGGACCAAAGTTCATTCTGAGTGCCAGGGACATATGTTAAGTGTCAACAAGAGTAGATAAGCTAATGGACAAAAGACAAATTAAGGCTTTTTGGGATGTCAAGATAAGACCTGGCGCCAGGGGGGAATATTAATTACTCTCTCTGACAAGATAAGTTAGGGAGTAAATTCCTTAATTAATGACGAGGGGGAGCCCTAATGGATGAGATGGGAATTCCAGAGATAAGGCTAATGGAGGATCAGGGGTCTTGAAAGTAGTTTATATTTTAGGAAAATGCAAAGATAGCTTTTTAGTTAAGTGCCCAGTAAGACTTTTTTGACACTAATTGGTGATTGATAATACCTGTGTGACGCAGTAGGTGGAAGAAAAAGGATATATAAGAAACTGTGATTCTTTGTTCCAGTACCTTCGCTTTCCTGATTACAGGAGAAGGTCTCCTTTTTCTTATTGCTGTATTCTCACTGGCCATTGAGAATAAACGTCATTTTTTCTACAGCCACTGGAACTCTCTTTGTCTCATTTCCTCAAACCTTTTTCTGCCATTTCATTTTGACTTGGCTAAAACTCTAACGACCCAGCTATTGTCTGAGCTGGCAAAAGAAAATTTGCATCTTTATACATCTGGGTTGATCTAATCATCTCTAGGATTGCAGAAGAGGAAAAACCAGATAAAACAAGTGTTGTGTCACAAGAACAATGGGCACACCTCTCCAGGCTTCAGAGCAGGGCCACCTGAAGGGGATGCCCCCTGGTAATCCTGTCACATTTCAATGAGGGACAATCCGCCTTCGAAAAGCTGAGATTGTCCCAACTGCTTCTTCCTTTGTCTCCACACCCTGGCCAAAACTGCTATCAAGATCTTGCCTATTTGTTTCCATATCCAGTCCTCGGGAAAAAACGGATCCTGGCGGCCACGTCAGACTCAGATGTATATTCTCACTACTGGAAATAATACCTAGTTGGCTAGAAGACCCCTCCAGGTAATTGCCAGCCATCGGACACCCATTAAGCCATTTTAATCCACTCAAATTCCACTCCTGGTCTTTTGTTTCCTGCCTGGACCACCCGCTTACTCCTGATTGGCCGAGAGGCCGAAGTGGCGCTGGCTTTCTGATTGGTCGAGGCGTCCACACCTCCCCTCCAGCTGGTGACTACTACCAATCAGCGCGAAGCCGGTCGAGGGGGGCGAGAGCGGGAAATTCAAAGTTGACCGCCCTGGTTTTTTTACTATAAAATGTACTGTAATGCATTGTATGTCATGTCTGCTTGATGAATGATCGCGATTTGACATCCTTATTTATTTATTTATTTATTATTTACAGTATTTATATTCCGCCCTTCTCACCCCGAAGGGGACTCAGGGCAGATCACATTGCAGATATAAGGCAAACATTCAATGCCTTAACATAGAACAAAGACAAAGACAAATTCAGGGCTCCGAGCAGGCCTCGAACTCATGACCTCTTGGTCAGAGTGATTTGTTGCAGCTGGCTGCAGCTGGTTGCTCAACAGCCTGCACCACAGCCCGGGCTGGATCCTTTCCAGCTGGATCGCAATAAACAACTCGGTGGCCTTTTCTTCAGCTCTAGTGAGATTTATTTGGGGAATTGAAGGGAAATTCTTATCTCAGAGGCTCTCTTTATCTTTTCAGGGTATCGGACCTTTTTTTTACTCTTTGGTGGGTCTGTGGGCTCTCTCCCTTTGGGTGAGACCCTCCAAATTCTAGCTCGATTTCAGTCCTTCTTGATTTATACAAAGGTTGAGTAAGCTGTTTTCTTCATTTTAGGCTCCTTCCCCACAACTCTTTAGCCAAAGTTCAGCAAGGAACAGGTAGCAACCCATGCCCCTTTTTACAACTTGTTTGCTTTCCCGAAGCTTGGCTTCACCTCAAACAGCCCCTGTCCATCGATGCTGCTGGATCTCATAACTTTCTTCCAAGTGACTCAAGTAAACTCAGCAGGCTTCTTAATCCAGAACTGATTGGCAACATAACTCTCTATTTCGGAGAGCCTGCATCTGGGGTGTTTTGCCTAATAAGGCCCCAGGTTGAGCCAAAAGCAGCAAGCGCTTGTTAAAAGAACGTAACACCTTGAGGCAAAAGCATCAGAAAGCCAGAAGACAGGCTGGCTGGTACATTCCGTGGCCAAAGGCCAGGCCATTCGTGACCTCCTCGCTGCGGGGAAGAAAACACAACCCTATTAACCTTCCAAATGTTTGCAGCCGCCTCCAGAATGCTTTAAAGTTCTTTTTTATAGGACGGGTTTATGGGGAATCTCTGCCACAAATGAGCTTCTGTGCTGAAGTCAGATTTGTCTGAGTGTAGGACTGGGTTGCATGTGGGTTGGTCCTTTTTTGGACAGATTTTACCGAGATTCTAATGTTGGGGACTGTAAAGGGGAAGTAAAGGAGAGAATTCCAAGAGAGCAATAAAACAAACCTTTTATTGTTATCACAGCTATGATAAGGGAGAACATCTGTAGGCACCCACTTCAATGGGTCCGTACTATGCAAATGGCCGTCGCAAAAGCATGTCTCAGCAAACAAAGAATATATACCTTTGGCTTATCTAAAATTGACCAATGGCTAAGGGTCTTCCTCACCTTCCACACCCACTTGGCATAAGTGATACCTGTGACCTCACTTGCCTCCGGTGGCCTAGGGGATAAAAGCCTTGTGACTTGAAGGTTGGGTTACTGACCTGAAGGCTGCCAGGTTCGAATCCCACCCGGGGAGAGCGCGGATGAGCTCCCTCTATTAGCTCCAGCTCCATGCGGGGACATGAGAGAAGCCTCCCACAAGGATGGTAAAACATCAAAACATCCGGGCAATGTCCCCTGGGCAACGTCCTTGCAGATGGCCAATTCTCTCACTCCTGAAGCAACTCCGGTTGCTCCTGACACACACAAAAAAAAAACCTCACTTGTTGATTTCAAGCTAACCTTTGGTCTTGGAACTTTCTGGAGAAAGGCACCAGCTCACAGGAAGGGAGGGATGGGCACATGCAAAGGCAAAGCCATAGAGGCAAAAGTTTACTATTTTCTGGCTTATGGTCCCTTCACTAGGAATGCCACTCAATATCAGTTTGGAGCATCGTCTGGCCCAGATTCCAAGCTTCAATGGTTTTTATTTTGGCATGGCTTCCATGAAGAGAAACCCACTTCTTTGCTGGATAAAAAAACATACATGTGGCTCAAAGGGATTATATTAAAAAAATAGGGGATTATAGCAAGAAAATGTGGGGAGTGGGGAGGCTTTCAAGGATGTGCAAAGGCAAGTGGGCTGGAAAGAAGAGCTCTGGCTGGATAGCCAAGAGTGGGAGTTAGCATCTGTTCGGACTCTCCTTCTTGACTCATATACAGAATGAAGCAAGCGGGGCAAAGAGTGGGGTGGAGAGAAGTCTTGAGAGGGTGCTCCACTATTATTGAACCCCCAAGGGCTGCTTCTCCAGCGTGCTCCGGCCCAAAGCGTTGTGGGTCAGCTGCCCATAGGTCTTCCCAAACTGGAACTTGTAGCCTAAGAGCAGAGAGGGAGAAAAAAATGAATGCCTTTTCATTACCCACTCCTACGAGCAAAGGGATTTCCTTGGATTTCTAGAAAAACACCAAAGGGGAAACCAAAGCAGCCTGCTGGGCAATCTTGGAAAAATGTATTTATTTATTTATTATTTATTTATTTGCAACATTTATATCCCGCCCTTCTCGCCCCAAAGGGGACTCAGGGCGGCTTACAAGTTATTTGTACATACAATATATTGTATTGTATTATATTATACTAGCTGTGCCCGGCCACGCGTTGCTGTGGCAAAGTGGTGGTGGTATTGGTTAAAAATTGTTGTGTAATTTTTATTTGACTTTATTTGCATTTGTTTTATTTTATTGTAAGTTATATTTTTATTTATTATATTTTATTATTTTCTTGTATTATTTTTAGTTATTTTCTGTTATTATAGTATTTTATTGTATTAATTTGTTAGTGTTTTTTATTATTTTTTATTGGGTTGCTAGGAGACAAAGTTGGAGGAGCTTAGCCTTCTAACTGGCAGCAATTGGATAAAAGCAATTATTCCTCTCTCTCTAATTAGGACTTTATTTTTCTTTTCTTTTTGTTGTATCAACCTAGAGGCGTGGATGATGGGTTGTGTTGTCAAATTTCGAGGTTGGGGGGCCTGTAGTTTTGTTGTTTTGTGGGTCGCCGTGATGCCATCACTCTTTTATATATATAGATTAGCTTTTTTTCTGGAATTCCCAATTACCCTGCTTTCCGAGTGTTGCTCTTTATTTACTGTCCTGGTTTTAGAAATTATATTGTTCTGTATTATTATACCAAAGTAATTATTTCATATTACAGTAGAGTCTCACTTATCCAACATTCGCTTATCCAGTGTTCTGGATTATCTAACACAGTCGGCCTTTTAGTAGTCAATGTTTTTGTAGTCAATGTTTTCAATACATTGTGATATTTTGGTGCTAAATTTGTAAATACAGTAATTACTACATAGCATCACCGTGCACTGAACTATTTTTTCTGTCAATTTTGTTGTATAACATGATGTTTTGGTGCTTAATTTGTAAAATCATAATGTAATTTGACTTATAGGCTTTTCCTTAATCCCTCCTTATTATCTGACATTTTCACTTATCCAATGTTCTGCAGAGCCCGTTTATGTTGGATAAGTGAGACTCTACTGTATATTGCACTCTGCTTCAGAAGAAAGCCATGTCAGTAATAGAGAAACAGTGTTTTATATTAATCGTTGTTTTGTAGATTGTTTTATATTGTTTTACATTGTTTTTAGGCATTGAATTTTTGCCTATTTATTGTAAGCCACTTTGAGTCCCCTCGGGGAGAAAGGCAGGGGTAAAAGTGATGTAAATAAGCAAGGCTTGGATAAGTGAGACTCTACTGTACATAGTAAATACATAAACAATCACAGAAAAACAGGAAAACAGGAATATTCTAGCAAAAATAAAACAACCATCAAACCAACCAGTAAAGCTGAAATAACTGTCTGTTCCTGGTGCAAATCAATGTTGAGGATAAGACTGACAGATAAAGTGCATAATCAGCTTTGAAGCTACAAGGCTATTCAGTGCAAATCAAGCTGGCCAATGGCAACATTCATGCTTGCCTCCAACAGACAAGAGTTCATTCTTTCTTCCACCCTGGATATTATTCCACAGATATATAAACACCACTTGACTAGTTTCCAACAGACCTCACAATCTCTGAGGATGCCTGCCATAGATGTGGGTGAAACATTAGGAGAGAATGCTTCTGGAACATGACCATACAGCCTGGAAAACTCAAAGCAACCCATGAAAGCCTTAGACAATGTGATCGAGGTGACCCCCCCCCCCCCAGGACTTTGTAAAAGATAGTTCAAAAATCAAGACTTTATGTTCTATATTCCATATATTTATAGTAGAAGGTGATTGAGACTTTTTACTGGAGTTTACTGTGGTTTACTAAAACTCTCTGCACAAAAGGTGTTTGACCTTTTAGCCTGAGGCAAGAGATAACAACTTCATGAATTGTAAAATCATGCTGCTAAAACTCCACTTTTATGAATTTCCATGCTGGGTTCTCCAGATGTTATGAACTTCGTTCTTATCAAATATTTTCAATTGTTTATATCATTCATGATTCCCCTTTATGCAATGTAACTCACTTTTATGGATTCTCCCATTTTTCCATGAAATCTATCTATCTGCCTATATGTATTTGTACTCTTTGGGATCCCCGGAAAATATGTATTTTTCCCAGCATGGTTTATATTCCAACTTTATTTTATTTTTCATTTTATTTCATATAATTGTCAAATCATGAAATCAAATAGGAAATATTTTGAACTCAACATGAACCCCATTTCCTATGACCCAGGCTTCCTTTCCCAAAAACAAAAGGATAATCTGCCACTGCTAAATCCAATCAAATTCAAATTGCATGGACAATATAGGGCTTGAGTCGCTGAATTCGGAGTTTGCTGACCTAAAGGTGATTCGCCCCAAGGCAAACATTGTCATATCTCACCCAAAGGAAAAACCAGGACACCTCAGGAAGGCGCCCTGCAGAGCCTGTCAATATGGCTCATCACCACCCATCTTTGCTTCCATCTCTGACACCCAAAGGCATATCTGAAATCTGTATACGTGACAGAAACCCGGACACCCTTGATTGCTGCCATTAATAAATTAAGCACCCTTTAGAAATCGGTCTAGCAGGACTTAATCTGCTAGTTCCTGTCCTGTCACCTCATTGTTTCGATAACTCCCGCCTTCTCTTTTCTGATTGGCCCGAGTAGAGACAAAAGGCAGCTTCCTATTGGGCCAACGGAGCAAGGCGGGAAACGAAAGCCCGCCTCGTTCAACCTTCTAGCCGATCAACGATCAGATGGGCGGGGAAGCAGGGCGGGAAATTCAAAGGGTTGGCAGACTGAAATTTTGTATAAATATGGCTTTATTTTGATTGTATGGTACCCTAGTAGACCGAATGATCGCTACTAGAGTCCTCTTCAGCTGAATTGCTCAATAAAGACTCCTTGGCGGATTTTCCTTCAACTTTGGCGGACCTTCTTCATTTCGGCTTCAGGTTGTATTGCGGCTCGTAATTCTCCTTTTGGCTTCGCCAAGGTCCGTTCTCTCAGGACCGGATCGGGTCTCTCCTTAAGGGCCCGATCCCCTAAAACGCGGTCGACAACAACAACACAACTGCAAAATATACACAGATGTCTCCCCACCCAAAGGCCAAGCCATGGATAGGGCACACACCAGGAAGGCAGGGCACTGGCTCACCTGGCACGTAGCCCTTGTAATGGGGCAGGAGGCCCCCGTCCGTAGGGAAGACCATGGCCAGCGGAGGCAGGGCCTGGCCCCTTCCCTGTCCCTCGTGGCTGCTGCTCCCCGAAAACCCTGAAGGCTTGGACTTGCGAAGCATCCGGTCAAACTCTAGCAGCGCCCGGTGGGTGATGACAGGGTAGCTGGCTCCTATCAGGAACTGGGCCCTGGGCACAAAGCCGGTGAAACCTGGGACGTAAGCGGGAAATTTAGCATTGCGGTGTGAGCAGCTGCTCTGATTCCTGGGTTGCTGTGAGTTTTCCGGGCTGTATGGTCATGTTCTAGAGGCATTCTCTCCTGACGTTTCGCCCACTTCTATGGCAGGCATCCTCAGAGGTTGTGAGGTCTGGTGGAAACTAGGCAAGTGGGGGTTATGTGTCTGTGGAATAATGTCCAGGGTGAGAGAAAGGACTCTTGTCTGCTTGAATGTTGCAATTGATCACCTTGATTAGCATGGAATAGCCCTGCAGCTATGTGAAGGCACGAGTGGCGCCATCTATATGTCGAACTCTTGCAAGATTTGAGTTGTTGTATCATGCCTGGTTTTGCCTTTGCCCTGTAAATGTAGTTGAATTGATTGGTTATTGTAGCTGTCAATCAAAGCTCAATTGTTTGGCTCCACCTCTTCCTGGAGTAGGACAGTGTTTCCTTTTTCATTCCACCATCAAGCTTTCTACCAGATGGACGTGAGAGAGAGACTTGGCTCTAAAAGCCCTTGATTAAGTTACCTCTCAGCACCAATTCTGAGGTTCTTACCCTTGAGACTTATGCTTCATGTTCAGGGCCAACCTGAACGACGTTGAGGAGTCTCAAGCGCCTTCAGATCAGTTGTTTGGCATTAGAGGAAGACTGTGTCTTCAAACATAGGCCATTTGGATTGAGGCTGAGGATTGCTCCGGCATTCACAGCCATTGAGAAAGAGGGACCTGGAAAAGCTTCTCAGCTGCAAAGCTCATTGGACTTAAGACAACCAAAGACTGTAATGTATATTTTCCTTTACCCCTTTGAAACTTCCAGCTTATTGGGATAACCTTTTGTGAACAATAAAACCAGTTTTTGAGTTATCTACAGTGTTTTGGTCCTTGGGAGTTCCAGTGTCCCTAAAGGAGGGCAAGAAGCAATCCCCTGGGGAAAGATGCCTCTTTCGCTAAGAGTTTGACATATAGATGCCGCCACTCGCACCGACACACAAGCTTTGTAGCTGCAAGGCTATTTAATGCAAATCAAGATGATCAGTTTCAACATTCAAACTTGCTTCAAACAGACAAGAGTTCTTTCTCCCACCCTGGACATTATTCCACAGATATATAAACCCTACTTGCCTAGTTTCCAACAAACTTCACAACCTCTGAGGATGCCTGCCATAGATGTGGGTGAAACATCAGGAGGGAATGCTTCTGGAACATGGCCATACAGCCCGGAAAACTCACAGCAACCCAGTGATTCTGACCACGAAAGCCTTCGACAACACATTGCTCTGATTTCCATTCTTACTGCTGATGTTCTGTTCATTTCTATCTCCCCTTTCCTGAGCACTCCAACTGCCTCATCACGCTTTGAAATGTTACCCTGTTTCCCCGAAAATAAGACATCCCCGAAAAATAAGACCTAGTAGAAGTTTTGCTCAATTGCTAAATATAAGACCTCCCCTGAAAGTAAGACCTAGCAAAGTTTTTGTTTGGAAGCATGCCCAGCACTTGCCAAACTGAACACCAGAGCATGAAGGATTGGTAAATGTACATACCAGTTGTACATGGAAATAATGGTAGTAACAAGAAATTCTTGATAGGATTCATAGTTTGTCTGGTTATGCTGGTTTGTGATGACAACTACTGTACAGTATAGAATAAATGTTCATTTTTTTGTTCAACAATAAATGTGAATTCTTCTTCATGTAAAAATAAGACATCCCCTGAAAATAAGACCTAGCACATCTTTGGGAGCAAAAATAAATATAAGACACTCTTATTTTTGGGGAAACACGGTAAAATCCTTGCCAAATTACATGGAAGCATGTCCCAAATTGGCCAGGACTATTCCCATTAGCCCTCATTTTCAGCTATTTGCCAATTGTCCCATTTCTCTTTCTTCCTCTCCCTTTTATATTCCACTTGTTGCATCCCAAGCTCAAAGTGCAGCAGTAGTTTCAACAGAGGAGAGGCTGGAGTAGACTTCCCAGGAGGCTGAGGCAACAACAACCTGTAGCAGCCTCTCCAAGCTTCTTCCCTATTCATAAATAATGTTTGCCATTTTGGCCACACCTTGGCCAGACATCTGGGAAATGGGCGGAAATGGCCCTGGGAAACCCCACTCACCTGACATGAAGTACTTCTGAGGGTTGCTGTCCTCCAGTGAGTAGGGCGATCCCTGGGGCTGGAAAGCACAGCGAGAGACATAAGGAGCTGCAGCTGTCCCCGTGGCATTCAGCGGCGTTTTAGCCCTAGCAAAGAGGGGCTGGTGGGCACAAGAGGGGCAAAGTCAGACCACAGCCTCTTTCATAGTCTTGTTTCTCCCCAGTCTGGTAAAGAAATGGCTGAAACGGGGCAAAATCAGGGCTGAGCTGGAAAGTTTCCACACTGGAGCTCTTACCCACCAATAACATGTTAGATAGAAATGGCAAAGCATTTCTAATCATGAAAGAAAACACTGTTTGATGAACATGTGGTTGATTGACAGCACCTGGATAATGACTGTGAATGTCATGATGCAATTCCTCAGGAAATGTGGTAATAATAATAAAACTTTATTTATACCCCGCCACCATCTCCCCAATGGGGACTCGGGGCGGCTTACATGGGGCCATGCCCAGGACAATACAATATAACCATATCACAATGCAATTAAATAATACAATACATAAAATAAACAGTACAACATAAGATCAAAACAGCAATATAACAAGGGCGGGCCGCATGAACACTACATTTAAAAACTAGATTAAAAATTAAAAACTCTGGGTGAGAAAGGGTTCAGAATAAAAACCTCGAGGGACAGGGACATCAGATAGTGAACCAGTCTAGAGGATAAATATTGGGGGGAGTAACAAAGAACATTTACTCTCCGAAAGCACACCGGAAGAGCCATGTAATGATAAAGAGTAATGGCTGAGTCACCACGTGAGGTGAGGTGTATTGCAAGGGGGTTTCACCAGCCAGTGTCCCTTACTGATGACCTATTGTAGGGACCATAAGCCAGAAAATAGTAGACTTTGCCTATATAGATTTGCCTCTGCATATATCATATAGCCCTTCGTTCCAAGATCAAAAGTTAGCTTGAAATCAACAATTGTTGACCATTTCCGCTACCTTGGCAGCCACCTCTCCACAAAAGTCAACATCGACACTGAAATACAACACCGCCTGAGCTCTGCGAGTGCAGTATTTTTCAGAATGAAGCAGAGAGTGTTTGATGATTGGGACATCCGTAGAGAGACCAAGGTGCTTGTTTACAAAGCCATTCCCCTCCCAACCCTGCTCTACGCCTGCGAAACGTGGACGGTCTACAGACATCACACTCAACTCCTGGAGCGTTTCCATCAGCATTGCCTCAGAAAAATCCTGCCAATCTCTTGGGAAGACAGGCGGACAAATGTCAGCGTGCATGAGGAAGCAAAGACCACCAGCATTGAAGCGATGCTCCTACGCCATCAACTCCGCTGGACTGGCCACGTTGCCCAAAGATCACCATCTCCCAAAGCAGTTGCTCTACTCCAAACTCAAGAACGGGAAACGTAATGTTGGTGGGCAGGAAAAGAGATTTAAAGATGGGCTTAAAAGCTGTGGCATAGACACTGAGAACTGGGAAGCCCTGGCCCTTGAGCGCTCTAATTGGAGGTCAGCTGTGACCAGCAGTGCTGCGGAGTTCAAAGAGGCACGAACGGAGGGCTTAAGGGAGAAACGTGCCAAGAGGAAGGAGTGTCAAGCCAACCCTGACCGGGACCGCCTTGCGTCTGAAAACCGATGTCCTCACTGCGGGAGAACATGCGGATCAAGAATAGGTCTCTTCAGCCACCAAAGAACACACACCCAAGACTCCACAAATGGAAGACCATCATCCTCGACCTACGAGGGATCACCGAAATAAGTAAGCCAGGACCCTCTGATGCAAGAGGACTGAGTGAAGCCCCACGGCATCCCTCATGGAAGGGCAGTCTTGGGGGCCCCTCTGGCTTGTGAGAAGCCCATGGTGCCAGACCATCTGCAGCAGCCCCAGTGCCTGCCACACCAAAACACTCACTTGAGACCCCGGCTTGGTGCCCTCCTGCGGGGACCCTCCTCCTCCTCTTTCGGGTGCCACTCGCTGCCACGCTGCTTTGATGCCCGCTTGCTTTGCCATCTGCCGGGCAAACTCACTCCTGGCTTCCTTGCAGACCTGGCTGTAGCTCTTGGCAAAGTAGTTTTGGGTCCGAGGGATGAATCCTGTCCAGAGAGAAGAAGAAAACGGAGGGATAGGATAAATATTTTCCTCTTGGGTTTTGAAGCCCCTACCAGGCATCTGTCCCTTGTAGAAATATGGGGAGGGATAAGGAAAGACTAGAGAGGTGGGATGAGGATGAGGGGGACAATGTAAACAATCCTTCCATCTGCACCTGAAGAAATATTTCGGATCTGCCATCATTTTCATGTTGTCGAGCAACTCTTCCCTCCCCTTTTGGGTCAAAATTAATAAAGTTATAAGCTCAGTACTGTAGCAGAGAGCTCCACGGGCGGCGGCAGTTTGCTGTTTTTTCTATTAGGTATAGTACAAACATTCACAGGTCTGAAGAAGCTCAGTAGCTATTAGCACCTGGGATACTTTCTGCTACAATCTTTCCCCATTTGTTTAGTTTATTACATTGTAATCCTTTAATAAACATGCACTTCGGGGCGGGGGGGGGGGGTTATGTCAGGGCGACTTGAGAAACTGGTGTGAGAGAATTGGCCGTCTGGAAGGATGTTGCCCAGGGGACATTGCCTAGATGTTTTGATGTTTTTAACATCCTTGTGGGAGGCTTCTCTCATGTCCCCACATAGAGCTGGAGCTGATAGAGGGAGCTCATCCGCACTCTCCCCAGGTGGGATTCGAACCAGCAACCCTCAGGTCAGCAACCCAACCTTCAAGTCAGCAGTCCTGCCAAGAGAAGGAAGGAAGGAGAGCTCCCCTTGAATGCTGTGAACACTGGTTATGGTCTTCTGCTGGTGGGCAATGGCCTCCAAGGGAGTTCTCTTCCTCGATGGCCTCATTCTCCTTTCACTTATTCCTCCGCCAGGCTGCATCTGAAGCAATATTTCATATGGATACACTTGCAGCTCCTTCAGGCTTCAGTTTTCTTGTCCGTGTGTTTCCGCTTCTATAGGGACCATAAGCCAGAAAAATAGTAAACTATTGCCTATGTAGCTTTGCCTCTACATATGCCCCTCCCTTCCTGTGAGCTGGTGCCTTTCTCCAGGAAGTTCCAAGGAGAGAAGAAAGCTCAGAGTAAACAAGTTAGGTCATTGGTATCACTTGTGCCAAGTAGGTGTGGAAGGTGAGGAAGACCCTCAGCCATTGGTCAATTCTAGATATGCCAAGATATAAATTCTTTGTTTGCTACGCACATGTTGCGACGGCCATTTGCATGGTACGGACCCACAAAAGTAAGTACATACGGCTGTTTTGCCTTATCATCAGCTGTGGTAACAATAAAAGGCTTGTTTTATTGCTCTCCTGGAATTCTCTCCTTTACTTCCCCTACGGGCCAGTCTCCAACACTTCCTCCATGGCCGGATGGCTCTGGGGTCCAAGGGAGCTCTCTTTCGTATAGCCTTGTTTATCTTTTGCTTATTCTTCCGTTTGTCCTGGTGTTCATGCAAGAAGTGTTGACGGGTATGCGTTAGTTGTATTGCCATGCTCCCCAAACCTGTCTTCCCAGTGTATCGTGGTATCTGGTGTTGGAACCTCAGGCCTTGACCTCCAGTGCTGCTGTGCCCAAGCATGCTGCCCATCTGATTCCCCTGCTTTGCTACTGCTGACCTGGCAGTCACTATCTGAACCCCACTGCATCCACTCAGACACACCACCCACCTGTATATCCTGGGACCATGTAGTACCCAAAGGCTTGGTATTTTGCCACTTTGCCACCTCCAGACCCTTCGTCTTCTTCCTCCTCCTCCTTGCTGCCGTTGGAAAAGCAATTGGGCTGCAGCAGGAGCCGTCCAGGGTGCGTCCCCTCTGAATCGGAGAGCAGCTGCCCGGTGAGTCTCCCGTACGTCTGGCCCAGCGCAAACTTGTAACGGGGGCAATAGCCGCTGTAGCTGCAAAAAGGAGGCATTGCAAAGTGTCTTGCTGTAGGGACCCTAAGCCAGAAAATAATAAACTTTTGCCTATGTGGTTTTACCTTTGCATATGTCCCTCCCTTCCTATGAGCTGGTGCCTTTCTCCAGGAAGTTCCGGGGACGGAAGAAAGCTCAGAGTAAACAAGTAAGGTCACAGGTATCATTTATACCAAGTAGGTGTGGAAGGTGGGGAAGATCCTCAGCCATTGGTCAATTTTAGATAAGCCAAAGATATATATTCTTTGTTTGCTACGCACATGTTGCGACGGCCATTTGCATTGTACGGACACATTATAGTGGGTGCCTACGGCTGTTTGCCTTATCATCAGCTGTGATAACAATAAAAGGCTTGTTTTATTGCTCTCTTGGAATTCTCTCCTTTACTTCTTCTCCGGGCTAGTCTCCAACATTGCAAGGCCTGATAAGGCTGACCCCCACCTCCCCAGGAGAATACTTTTTTGTGTGGGCATCGGGGCAGTTTTGGTAAGCTGAAGGACCAAGGAAGACCCTGATTTTCCTGTCTCTTCTGGCCAAGATCTGGTGCATATATCCTCAGTTTGGTGCTCATGGTGCTCCTATGTGGACCCTATAGTGTACCATTTTGTTTTGTTTCCTTTCGGATTTCATTACTTCTTTGCTCAAACAGCCTGTATGGGACCCAAGCATCATCTAGTCCACCCTCTGAAAGGATCCACTACTAAATCACAGAATCGCAGAAATAATTTGCATCTATTTAACCAAACTGCTCCTGTGGCTTGATTTGGATAAAACGCTGGCTAACCCACTTGTATTTTAGGACTGCTACGATAGATCATAAATGAACACCGATGTTAGCCATTTTAATGTAATGTAATAATTAACTGCTTTCAAGGTATATGTTGTAATGTTTAAACTTGTTTAAAACGTGTTCATATGTTTTCAATCCTTGTATAACGTATTCTTATGGATTATTGTTAATGGTTTTAAATGTGTTGTTAATTGTTACTGATTTGTTTGGCATTGAATCTTGCCGGGTGTTGTAAGCCACCTTGAGTCCCCTCGGGTGAGAAAGGCGGGTTAAAAATGTTGCAAACAAATAAATAAATAAAATGTTTTACTCATGTTTTAGTTTACTGTGCCTTATTGGATTGTTTTTGATTATTTTCATCTCGAGGCTTAATTCTTTGTTGTAAGTTTACTGTTGTTACTGTGCATTATCTTGTATTATTTTGATGTGTTTGTACTCATTTGGGACATTGAATGTTTGCTTTTTTGTTTTGTGTCTGTAAACTGCCCTGAGTCACTTCGGAGAGAGAGGGCGGTCTAGAAATAAAGATTATTATTATTATCATTATTATTATTATTATTATTATTATTATTATTTCACCTTTAAGGGGTACACATCTAATCTCTGAGTAAAACTACCTGGCGAAAGGAATCCAGTCCAATCCATCTTATATAATAATAATAGTAATAATAACAACAACAACAACAACAACAACAACAACACAGTCCTAGACACTTGGGATGTGTTCGGCTTGTGATTTTGTGAAACGAAATCCAGCATATCTATCTTGTTTGCTGTGTCATAATAAAATAATAACAATAATAATAATAATAATAATAATGCAGACTCTGCAAGGAAAAGTGCAGACTCTGCAAGGAAACTGATGAAACCATTGATCATATCCTCAGCTGCTGTAAGAAAATTGCACAGACAGACTACAAACAGAGGCACAACTATGTGGCCCAAATGATTCATTGGAACTTATGCCTCAAGTACCACTTGCCAGCAGCAAAGAACTGGTGGGATCACAAACCTGCAAAGGTCATGGAAAATGAACACGCAAAGATACTGTGGGACTTCCGAATCCAGACTGACAAAGTTCTGGAACACAACACACCAGACATCACAGTTGTGGAAAAGAACAAGGTTTGGATCATTGATGTTGCCATCCCAGGTGACAGTCGCATTGATGAAAAACAACAGGAAAAACTCAGCCGCTCTCAGGACCTCAAGATTGAACTTCAGAGACTCTGGCAGAAACCAGTGCAGGTGGTCCCGGTGGTGATGGGCACACTGGGTGCCGTGCCAAAAGATCTCAGCCGGCATTTGGAAACAATAGACATTGACAAAATTACGATCTGCCAACTGCAAAAGGCCACCCGACTGGGATCTGCACGCATCATCCGAAAATACATCACACAGTCCTAGACACTTGGGAAGTGTTCGACTTGTGATTTTGTGAAACAAAATCCAGCATAACTATCTTGTTTGCTGTGTCATACAATGTCGTTGTGTCAATAATAATAATAATAATAAACTTTATTTTTTAGTACAGCACTATTCTCCCAGTTCCATCATGCAAACAATGGAAGCCGGACATGGCTTGGGACCTCAATCCTTAAGGCAGTGTCTCTTCTTTTTTTACTAGTCCAGGCATGGGCAAACTTCATCCCTTCAGATGTTTTGGACTACAACGCCCACAATTTCTAACACCCTACCACCTTGAGTCCCCTTTGCAGTAGTGAAAGGCAGGATATAAATAGAGTTAATAAGTAAGTCCAAAACACCTGGAGGGACAAAGTTTGCCCATTCCTGTACTAGACTGATGGCTGCTGGGGGTGTTTGTCTTGGGAACTGCACTGGGAATTCAAGTTTTGCAAGGTCTTGAGCCTTCTCTGCCGTAGACTGCAGATTCCTCAACAAACGACAAACCCCAGGATTATACAATGTTGAACCATAGCAGTCAAAGTGGAGTCAAAACTGTATTAACTGTACAGTGCAGACGACACATAACGGAGGGCAGGTAGTTTTTCAGTAAGGCCAGTTCTCTCCACTGTGAAATGGACACAAACTACTTGCATGGAAGCAGCCACACACTCACACCCACACATTTTGCAATTTACTATGTTAGAAACTAGCCCGGAGGGGAAGTAAAGGAGAGAATTCCAGGAGAGCAATAAAACAAGCATTTTATTGTTATCACAGCTGATGATAAGGAAAAACAGCCGTAGGCACCCACTTTAGTGGGTCCGTACCATGCAAATGGCCATCGCAACATGTGCGTAGCAAACAAAGAATTTATATCTCGGCTTATCTAAAATTGACCAATGCCTGAGGGTCTTCCTCACCTTCCACACCTACTTGGCACAAGTGATACCAATGACCTAACTTGTTTACTCTGAGCTTTCTTTTCCCTTTGGAACTTCCTGGAGAAAGGCACCAGCTCACAGGAAGGGATGGGGCATATGCACAGGCAAAGCTACATAGGCAATAGTTACTGTATATACTTGAGTATAAGCCGACCCAAATATAAGCCGAGGCACCTAATTTTACCACAAAAAAAAAACCTGGAAAAACATTGACTCCAGTATAAGCCGAGGGTGATAAATTTCAGAAATAAAAATAGATACCAATAAAATTACATTAATTGAGGCATCAGTAGGTTAAATGTTTTTGAATATTTACATCAAGCTCTAATTAAGATAAGACTGTCTAACTCTGATTAAATCATTATTCTCATCTTCTTCAATGGAAATGTGCTTATGTATCTTTTTAATAATAATAGAGTAAAATAATAAATGCAATAATAATAAGATCAGAGTGAAATAATAAATGTATTATTAATAATAATAAAAATAGAGTGAAATAAATGTAATAGTAGCAACAATAATAGAGAAAAATAATAAATGTACCATATATTCTCGAGTATATGCTGACCCAAATATAAGCCAATCAGGACCGTCACCCGAGTATAAGCTGAGGGGGGCTTTTTCAGTCTTAAAAAAAGGGCTGAAAAACTAGGCTTATACTCGAGTATATACAGTAAGTCTTTTTCTGGCTTATGGTCCCTACAACTGTATACACCCCAGTCTGTTTGTTATGTTGACAGCCACAGGAAGGCCATTTTCTGAGGCTGGCCCTTCCTTTTCCCCTTCCCCAAATGTGTGCATAGGCTGGGAGTGGAGGAATGAGGAAGAATAAAGGAAGTGTTGTCCTTCAAGTGTCTGCTCCAGCTCCTGCCCGGTTGCTATGGACTCCTGTCCACTCAAGACCAGATGGTGTTGCAAGACTCAGTCAGTGTGTTTTTGTGTGTTGTGATGTATCCTGCCAATTCTCCTGTATCAGAATTCCACACAAAAACATACATCAGGAATGCTGCCAAAAGGACACCCACACCCAGAGGTGGTTGACCCATAAGGCAATTTAGGCAGTTGCCTTGGGTGCCATTGTTTGGGGGTCTCTTGGAAATTAGGCAAGTGGGGTTTATATATATATGTAGAATGTCAGTCCTTGAGTCAAGTGTGAATGATGTAAGTGGCCACCTTGATTAGCATTGAATGGCTTTGCCACTTCAAAGCCTGTCTGCTTCTTGTCTGGGGGAATCCATAGTTGGCAGGTGTTAGCTGGCCCTGATTGTTCCCTGTTTGGAGTTCCTCTATTTTCTGAGTGTGCTCTTTATTTAGCCTTGATTTTAGAGTTTTTTTTAACACCAGGGGCCAGATTACCTTTCGGTAGCATTTTAATTGTGGATTATCTGCCTTGATATTCTGGGTTATATGGCTCTTCCACACAGTCATATAACCCAGAATATCAAAGCAGAATAACCCACAATATCTGCTTTGAACTGGGTTATCTGAGTCCGCACTGCCCTATATGTTTGGTGCTAAATTCGCAAATATAGTAATTCCTACATAACATTACCATGCATTGAATTGCTTTTTCTGTTGATTTGTTGTAAAACATGTTTTGGTGCTTAATTTGTAAAATCTTAATGTAATTTGATGTTTAATAGGCTTTTCCTTAATCCCTCCTTATTATCCAACATTTTTGTTTATCCATCACTTTTATTTTTCAGTGATTGGTTGGGGGGAGGTGTGTGTGCCAAATTTCTCTTCGCTTACACTTGAAAATTACCTAGGGCCGGCCCTGCCCACCCCTCTTCCAAAAAGCCTGTCCCAGAGTTTTGCCAATTTGGAACAGCATTGGAGACTGGGACCTGGATATCTCATAAGGCCTGCAAGATTGGGGGCAAGGGGGCAATTGCCCCAAACATAGACAAGTCCCACGGAAAGAGGTGCTAGCTGTAACCCAAACTCCATGGTTCCCTTTCACCTGGGAAGGGCTCCTGCTGCCCCACGGCCGCACTTACCCAGGGATGTAGTGTGGGTCCGGTGTCATCAGGATCGAGCTGAGCTTGGGGGCAAAAGTAGTGGCCATGATCCATAAAGGACTCCACCTTGCTTAAGGACTGAGGAGTCGGGACCAATGCCAGCAGGTATTTTGCCCACAGCAGGCAGGGCCGGCTGACTGTGCCCAGGGCATTTGGACGGCAGAGGAGGAGACTGTGCCCAAGGAAACGCAAACTCAGGGGAGTGGAAGGAGGGACATCTCTGTCACTAGAACTCTGTCAGAATATTTGCAGCACAGCAGTAGTTGGATGGAAGCAGTGGAACGCAGAACAAAGACACACTCAGAGACGTTGGTAAAACTATTCACAAAATTTTACTGTATGCAGCAATAATCAACACAAACAGACTTGCAGACGACAGAGGAACACAGGACTGCTCTGTTCTCCAACAGAACTTGACTCAAACTCTAGGCAGACAGAACTCAACTAAACTGAACTGAACTGATGCAATTGTTATACACAAACACTTGTGTCTGGATACTCCCTAGTTCCAGCCACGCATCAAGGTCATCATAGCTTCTTGGCAATTAACTCTTTCCACACCATGGTACATTCTGGATGATGCAATCAGTTGCAATACAAGCATGGCACAAATTGCATTTAAATACTATCAATACACAAATGCCACATTAACAAACTCTACAGCTGGACTAAACACAAATGGTTCAGCAGCCAATGCACCAAGGGAAATCTAGTATAATGTTTTAAGGGGCTTCATCCACCCACCCACCCCGAAATTCTCAGGGTGGTCCGTGAGAAGGCCTTACTGGTACGTGGCACGGTGGCAGAATATGTACCCTATATACTTGAGTCTAAGCCGACCCAAATATAAGCCGAGGCACAAAAAGGTCTTGAACTTTCTCTTTACAATAGTAAATCAGGCTGGGTTTCGTAAGTGTTTGAAGTTAAAAACCTCTGAGTGGTTAAAGGAGACTAGCATGCTCTAGTCATTAGGGATGTATCTGAGGTCAGATTTCAGCTACAGTAGAGTCTCACTTATCCAACACTAGCTTATCCAACGCATTTTTGTAGTCAATGTTTTCAATACAGTAGAGTCTCACTTATCCAAGCCTCACTTATCCAAGCCTCTGGATAATCCAAGCCATTTTTGTAGTCAATGTTTTCAATATATCGTGATATTTTGGCGCTAAATTCGTAAATAGAGTATTTACTACATAGCATTAATGTGTAATGAACTACTTTTTCTGTCAAATTTGTGGTAGAACATGATGTTTTGGTGCTTAATTTGTAAAATCATAACCTAATTTGATGTTTAATAGGCTTTTCCTCAATCTCTCCTTATTATCCAACATATTCGCTTATCCAACGTTCCGCCGGGCCATTTACATTGGATAAGTGAGACTCTACTGTATTTGCTAAGACCGTAGGTTGAGGTCAGGTGCCTGGCACACTCCGCTACACCAATAGCCGAATCAATACACATCCCGGGTTTGAAGACAACAGGAATAGAGGTTTATTACTTTCAGGCCCGAAAGGATGTCAGATACAGAGTCTGCACTCTCAAAAGATCCACCATAAAGCATGCAGCAGAGTACAGAACATTTTATTTACTTTGACAGCCATTCAAAATGTCTGCATTCTCCCCTGATTGGCTAAAAAACTGGGAAAACATTGACTCCAGTATAAGCCGAGGATGGTAAATTTCAGAAATAAAAATAGATACCAATAAAATTACATAAATTGAGGCATCAGGAGGTTAAATGTTTTTGAATATTTACATAAAGCTCAAATTTAAGATAAGACTGTCCAACTCTGATCAAATCATTATTCTCATCTTCTTCAATGTAAATGTGCTTATGTATCCTTTTAATAATAATAGATTGGCTCCCTCTCTACCTTCCTTCAGGAAGCACCTGAAGACTTGGATGTTTCGGCAGGCCTTCAGAGATAGTCATTAATTAATCAGCCCCAGTGGGTTTTTAATAATTTATCCTTTTTTTATTACGGTCTTATCATTTATGTATTTTAAATAAATTTTTTATCTTGTATTGTTGTTTATATTGATATATTGTATTATTGTTTTATCTTTTTATATTGTGATTGTATTGTGTTGCTTATATTGTTCTTATGTTGTTTGGGCCACTGCCCCATGTAAGCCGCCCCGAGTCCCCGTGGGGAGATGGTGGCGGGATATAAATAAAGTTTTATTATTATTATTATTATTAGTAAAATAATACATGTAATAATAATAATAATAATAATTATTATTATTATTATTATTATTATTATTATTTTGAGTTTGGTTTGGACAAATGTTCGACAGTGGCATTGAAGAAGGGAAAAATCATTGAAAGTGAGGGCATAAATATGCCCAATGGCCAAACAATAAAGTGTCACCAGCCAGAGGCCTATAAATACCTGGGCATATTACAGCTGGACAACATCAAGCATGAACATGTGAAAACTGTGGTCAGCAAAGAATACACACAAAGGGTCAGAAAAATTCTCAAAAGCAAGCTCAATGGAGGCAACGCCATCAAGGCCATAAACACCTGGGCCATACCTGTCATAAGATATACTGCTGGCATTATAAATTGGACACAGGTGGAACTGGACAATTTGGACAGAAAAACAAGAAAACTCACGACCATTCATCATTCACTGCACCCTCGCAGTGACGTTGACTGGCTATATCTGCCTAGAAGATCAGGGGGCAGAGGACTCTTACAAGTAAAGCAAGCAGTCAAAGAAGAAGAACATGCCCTGGCAGAATAGGTCAAGCAAAGTGAAGAACCTGCTTTGATTGAAGTCAAAAATCAGAAACTCCTCAAAACACAGCAGACAAAAAACCAGTACAAGAAAACCGCACTACAAACTAGAGCTGACAGCTGGCACAACAAAACACTGCATGGAAAGTTCCTTGACAAAATTGAAGGAAAAGCTGATAAGGAGAAGACCTGGCTCTGGCTCACGAATGGGACCCTGAAGAAGGAGACAGAAGGCCTGATCCTTGCAGCCCAGGAGCAAGACATCAGAACAAAGGCAATTCAGGCCAAGATTGAAAAATCAGCTGATGACCCAAAATGCAGACTGTGCAAGGAAACCGACGAAACCATTGATCATATCCTCAGCTGCTGTAAGAAAATCGCACAGACAGACTACAAACAGAGGCACAACTATGTGGCCCAAATGATTCATTGGAACTTATGCCTCAAGTACCACCTCCCAGCAGCAAAGAACTGGTGGGATCACAAACCTGCAAAAGTATTGGAAAATGAACATGCAAAGATACTGTGGGACTGCCGAATCCAGACTGACAAAGTTCTGGAACACAACACACCAGACATCACAGTTGTGGAAAAGAACAAGGTTTGGATCATTGATGTCGCCATCCCAGGTGACAGTCGCATAGATGAAAAACAACAGGAAAAACTCAGCCGCTATCAGGACCTCAAGATTGAACTTCAAAGACTCTGGCAGAAACCAGTACAGGTGGTCCCGGTGGTGATGGGCACACTGAGTGCTGTGCCAAAAGATCTCAGCCGGCATTTGGAAACAATAGACATTGACAAAATCACCATCTGCCAACTGCAAAAGGCCACCCTACTGGGATCTGCACACATCATCAGAAAATACATCACACAGTCCTAGACACTTGGGAAGTGTTCGACTTGTGGTTTTGCGAAACGAAATCCAGCATGTCTATCTTGTTTGCTGTGCCATACAACGTCGTTGTGTTGATAATAATAATAATAAATACAGGAAAATAATACAAGTAATAATAAATAGAGTAAAATAATAAATGAAATAATAATAATAATAATAAGATAGGAAATAGTTTACTATTTTCTGGCTTATGGTCCCTTCAGGAGGAGATTAAAAACATGTCTCGTCCGACAGGCCGTTGTTTAATTCTGGCCAGCCCAATGACCTGATTGTGCCACTCTGCACTTTAATTTTGATAGTTAACTTATTCACAGGTTGTACTGCATTTTGGGAAAAATCTTTTTATAATTCTTATATTTTTACTGGGATTTTACATACAATGCTGCTTTTATACTTATATGTTTTAGATTTATGTACTGTGCATTATGGTTCAGATGTGGCACTATGGTGCTTCTGTGAGCAACCCTGAGTCCTCCTGGGGAAATGGTGGCAGGGTGCAAATAAAGACTATTTATTTATTTACTTACCCAGGCTTTTCCTGCTGTCTGCAGGTAGGCCAACTTGGTCGCTTCCACTATGTCAGCTATTGCTGCCATTGCAATGTAAATTGGGAGAAATTGGTGGTAATGATTGTGTGAATAAACCAAATTGGGTTGTTTTTTTGCTTCTCGTAGACTTTTCTCCTCTTCCTAGCTCTAACCAGCAGAGGGCGCTGTCTCCTCCTGGCCTTTCCCAAAGAGCCGCTCTAGCCTTCCCGCTTCCTTTTCCTCCAAGATGGCGGCCCTAGTCATCGCTGCGGCCGGGCTGCTCTTGCTGCCGCTGCTGCTGTTGCTATGGCAACGGCGGTTGAGGCCTAGCGGGGCCCAGGCCCGAGTGGCGGTAGTGGTCCTGGGGGACCTGGGACGGAGCCCCCGCATGCAGTACCACGCGCTCTCGCTGGCTCTCCGCGGGCGCCGCGTCGCCTTGGTCGGCTACTCAGGTAAGCCGTGGCCCGCTTCCGGGGGAAGAAAGAGGGAGAGTGGGAGCGCTCTGCGCATGCTCAGAGGACATCTCGCTTAGCGCCAGGTCCCAACTAAAGTACAGTAGAGTCTCACTTATCCAAGATAAACGGGCCGGAAGAATGTTGGATAAACGAATATGTTGGATAATAAGGAGAGATTAAGGAAAAGCCTATTAAACATCAAAATAAGTTATGATTTTACAAATTAAGCACCAAAAATCATGTTATACAACAAATTTGACAGAAAAAGTACAGTTCAATACATGGTATTGTTATGTAGTAATAATTACTGTATTTACGAATTTAGTACCAAAATATCATGATGTATTGAAAACATTGACTACAAAAATGCGTTGGATAATCCAGAACGTTGGATAAGCGAGTGTTGAATAAGTGAGACTCTACTGTAAATCCATTGAGTGTGGATTTGTCACACTTTGCTTTCTTCTGAGGCTGAGAGTGTGTGACTGCCATAGCCCACCATCCAAAAGGTTTCCATCACAGATGGCATTTGAACCTCATATTCAGATATCTTTTTGTGTAGTGTCATAGTTTATTTTCTTTAACCACCCTCCTTAAAACCAAATCACTGGCTGTCATTAAATGTATCCACAGGTTCCAGTTCACAGCTAATCTATTATACCTTGCCTGCATTTATTTTGGATGGGGTCTTACTTAAGCGATCCCTCGTAGGCCGAGGATGATGGTCCTCCAGTTATAGGGTCTTGGGATGTGTCCGTAGATGGCTGAAGAGACCGATTCTTGATCTGCATGTTTTCCCGCAATGAGGACATCGGTTTCCAGACGGAAGGCAGTCTCAGTCAGGGTTGGCTTGACGGGCCTTCCTCTTGGCACGTTTCTCCCTTAAGCCCTCCATTCGTGCCTCTTCGAATTCCGCAGCACTGCTGGTCACAGCTGACTTCCAATTAGAGCGCTCAAGGGCCAGGGCTTCCCAGTTCTCAGTGTTTATGCCACAGTTTTTAAGGCTGGCTTTAAGCCCATCTTTAAATCTCTTTTCTTGCCCACCAACATTACGTTTTCCATTCTTGAGTTCGGAGTAGAGAAACTGCTTTGGGAGACGGTGATCGGGCATTTGGATGTGGCCAGTCTAGCAGAGTTGATGGCGTAGGAGCATCGCTTCAATGCTGGTGGTCTTTGCTTCTTCCAGCATGCTGACATTTGTCCACCTGTCTTCCCAAGAGATTGGCAGGATTTTTCTGAGGCAACGCTGATGTAAACTCTCTAGGAGTTGAGTGTGATATATGTCACTGTCCACATTTTGCAGGCGTACAGCAGGGTTGGGAGGACAATGCCTTTATAAACAAGCACCTTGGTCTCTCTATAGATTTCCCGGTCATCAAACACTCTCTGCTTCATACGGAAAAATGCTGCACTCGCAGAGCTCAGGCGGTGTTGTATTTCAGTGTCAATGTTGACTTTTGTGGAGAGGTGGCTGCCAAGGCAGCAGAAATGGTCAACATTTTCTAATGTTACACCATTAAGTTGTATTCCTGGCATTGCAGAGAGATTACCTGGTGCCTGTTGGAAGAGCACTTTGGTTTTCTTGATGTTCAATGAGAGGCTGAGCTTCTCGTATGCTTCTGCGAAGGTGTTGAGAGTGGCTTGTAGGTCTTTTTCTGAATGCGCACATGGGCTCACCATGCTAGGAACAGAATTATATTCTTTGCACACACAAAAAAAACCCTCCCCCACACAAAGAATTAAAATATTGTACTATTATGAAAAAAACAGAACTGTTAAAATGTCATGTGTTTAAATTGTCATGTGTTATGTCATGTATTTGTATAGGCATCTAATCATGCCAGTGTTGTAAGCCGCCCTGAGTCCCTTCGGGTGAGAAGGACGGGATATAAATATTGGAAATAAATAAATAAATATAAGATGTGACTGTGTCCCATGTTATTTGTGGCCCCTGAATCCAACCAAAATTAAAAGTCAAATTAGCCAGATGGCAGTCTTAGATTTCCAGTTGTCACCCGACTCCATGCAATGTTACTTTCACCCAGTCTGCATCTCCTTGATTTGGATGCTGTTATTTGTTTGTATGTACTGAATGAATAATTGTAACAGTTTATGCTTTTCTTTCAAGGCACGCAGCCACATAGTGACATTCTACGAAATGGAAACATCGAGATTGTCCATATGACTGAGCTGAAAATATGGCAAGGTAGAATGCATGCCTCTTGTTTTTTTTGTTTTTTTAAACTAGCACTGTTTTTCCAAATAAAAGTGGTTTGGATAGAAAAATCTAAGGGCATGACATTGTGTGTACTCTATAAAGCTAATGGAGAATAGGGCAGGCAAGTGAGGTATTGGCATTACAAAACTAGAGTGAATTTGGTGCCATTTCTCCACTGTTTTTCCCCTTTGTGGGGTCCCAGAGACTGGGAGAAGACAACTTAATCCAGTAATGGATTTAATATAGAGGTGGATTGAAATGTTTTAACCTGTAAATTAACATTGACCGCTTCTACACTGCCATATAATCCAGACCAGGGGACCCCAAACTAAGGCCCGGGGGCCGGATGCGGCCCTCCAAGGTCATTTACCTGGCCCCCGCCCTTAGTTTTATAATATAATATTTTTATATCATTTTAAATAATATAATATATTGTATATACATATAATATTGATAATAATATAATGTTATACAATATAATACTAATAATAATACCATATAATAATATTAATTCTATATTACATATAATATTACAGTATAGTGGTATAGTTCAATAAAGTAATATATAATGTTAATATTCTACTATGCTAATAATATAATATATTGTATGTACAGCTGCTCTGAGTCCCCTTCCTCTGAAGGGTGGATATAAATGTAATAAATAAATGTAGTAAATGAATAAATAAATAATTTTAGACTTAGGCTCGCCCAAAGTCTGAAATGACTTGAAGGCACACAACAACAACAACAATCGACAACACAAATCCTAATTAACTTGATTATCTCATTTGCCAGAAGTAGGCCCACATTTTCCATTGAAATCCTGATAGGTTTATGTTGGTTAAAATTGTTTTAATTTTTAAATATTGTATTGTTCTTTCATGGTTGTTGTTGTTTTGCACTACAAATAAGACATGTGCAGTGTGCATAGGAATTTGTTCGGTTTTTTTTCAAATGATAATTTGGCCCCTCAACAGTCTGAAGGATTGTTGACCGGCCCTCTGCTTTAAGAGTTTGAGGACCCCTGATCCAGACTCTCAAGGCAAATAATCCACATTGTCTGCTTTGAACTGGATTAAATGAATCAACGCTGCCATATAATCCAGTTCAAAACAGATAATCTGAATTTTATAGGGCCATATTGTGCTCTTTAGTTGCATAATTTTGTTCATTGGCTTCCCAGTTGTCGTAGAATGATGAGATTATTCAAATATAGGTACTTATTATTATACTAAAGTATATTATTATTATTATTATACTTTATAAGACAGATACAAAAAAATTAAAGAACACAAACATTTTTGGGTGGATACAAAAGTTAAAATACTAGAAATATAATTAAAATTACATTCAAAGCTAACCCCCCCCCCGACCCCTACAATCCCACCCAGAACTTCCCCAAAGTATTGAGTCTTGACCTGAAAGTTCAGGATTGGAAAATTATTGCATGAGAGAGTAATATATGCTATCGGTTTTCACAGAAACACACTAATGTCTGCTTGTTGTTAAATTAAAATATATTTGCTCCTTCTCCCCCTAATGCTTAAGACAGCTTCGATGACAACCTGTCTGAGTTTTTGATACTATATTATTTCCTTTCTGCAGTTGGGCCAAAAGTTTTCCAGTATCTTGCAAAAGTCATTTTGCAGAGCCTCCAGTTGTTGTATACGATGCTGAGTATAAACAAACCAGGTCATGTCCTCCTCCAGGTACATCCATCTCCTAGTTTTTTTTACTTTGTTTCTGTTTGTAAATCAGTGATTATGGAGTAGAAGTTAAGAGTCCTGAGGGTTGAATCCCTAGGAAGGGATGCATGGAGTGACCTCTCAACCTGACCTACTTCACAGGGTTATTGTGAGGACAATAATATGGATGGTAAGGGAGAATAGTGGTCTAAATCCAATAGTTAGGTCCAACTGGTATAGCATTGCTAATGAATGGGGACTTAGAAAGTCAGCATTTCCATAGGCTTAATTAACTCAATTGGTCCAATCCAGTGAAGGCTAACAAATGAATCTAGGTCTCTGCGCACTACTATAGTTTAAGGCAGGGGTCCCCAAACTTTTTAAACAGGGGGCCAGTTCATGGTCTCTCAAACCGTTGGAGGGCCGGACTATAGTTTTAAAAAAAAACTATGAACAAATTCATATGCACACTGCACATATCTTATTTTGAAATAAAAAAACAAAATACAGCCTCAGTGTTAATCATCATCATTATCATCATCATCAAAATAATAAAGTGGGTTGGAAAAGACCCCTTGGGCCATTTAGTTCAACCCCTTCTGCCTTTGTGCACCAAAAGCACAAAGCACCCCTGACAGATGGCCACCCAGCCTCAATGTTGTTGTTGTTGTTGTTGATGATGATGATGATAATAATAATAATAATAATAATAAATCACAGAGTCCTAAATGCTTGGGAAGCATTCGATTTGTGATTTTGTGATTTGAAATCCAGCATATAGATCTCATTTCCTGTGTTATACTATGTCTTTGTGCCAATAACAACAACAACAATAACAACAAAGAGAGTTGAAAGAGACCCCTTATGCTATTTAGTCCAATCCTCTTCTGCTTTTGTGCACCAAAAACATTAGCAAAGCACCCCTTAATAATTAATTAATAATAATAAAAATGCCATTATAAATAAGTAAAGCTTTGGAAGGCATGCACCAGGAGGAGGAGGAGGAGGGAGCTGCCGCAGCGGGGAACAGATAAATGGCTTGGATGGGCCGCATGTGGCCCCCGGGCCTTAGTTTGGGGACCCCTGGTTTAAGGAAAGGAATTGGCAAAACCACCTCTTGCCTAAGAAGATCCTATAATAATAATATAATAATTTATTTTATTTATATTCTGCTCTATCTTCCTGAGGGGACTCAGAGCGGATTACAGAATACATATATAGCAAACATTCAATGCCATTATATAATTGACAACAAAGACAGACAGTACATAGAGGCAAGGCTTCACTTTTTTTCATTTCCAGCATCTGGAGGCTGAGCTTGACTCGGCCATGGGGAAGTACTGATGTTCCATTTTTCCATGTCAATGTGTGCCTCCCTGATCAAATTGTTGGCATGTTTTTTCAAAGTACCTTTTACCTCCCCGCCATATTAAACCTGTTCTCTTTTGCCCTCATTTCATGAACAAGAATCCTCCAGGTCTGCCCAGCATAGCAGTGACATGGTTAGTTTGTCTTCTCCAAGGGAGCAAGTTCATCATCGATTGGCACAACTACGGATATACAATCATGAGCCTGACACATGGAAAGAGGCACCCTATAGTGCGGATTGCAAAATGGTTTGTAAAATTTCTTCTTTTTTAATAATCATAATAAACAGTTGGTCAATATGCAGTGATGTGTGTTCCAAAAATGCAAAACTTGCATAGACTTTTTTCTATGTTATGTTTTTGAAAGCACCAAGTCAAATCTTTTAAAAGGTTTAACAGAATTGTATATGTGTGTGTGTGTGTATATATGTGTGTGTGTGTGTGTATATGTGTGTGTGTGTGTTGTGTGTATTCAGTTTTGCTGCAGTTGAGCTCAGTTCTTTGCCCAGTGTTTTTTCTGCTTGTTTCATTGTCGAGGATTGTTTTTATCTGTTTTTAGTCTTACTTAAATGTTAATTTAATTTAAATGTTAAATATTAATTTAAGATGTTATCTTATATTGTATGGGACATTGAATGCCTGCCTTGTTTTGGAAGCCACCCAGAATCCCCTCGGGGAGAGAGGGCAGGTTAAAAATAAAATTATTATTATTATTATTACTGACACAAAGACATAGCATGACACAGCAAACGAGATCTATATGCTGGATTTCGTATCACAAAATCACAAGTTGAACACTTATTGTTATTATTAAAAACCTGGCTCTTCCAAAAGGCCTTTGACGTTTAATTGTTGATGAACTGATCCATCTGCCCATTCTATAATAGCCCCATTGTTGATGTGTTGCCACTATTATACCGCACTTTATTGTCCATTTCAACTGTGAAATTACCTTTCCTCATTTCGGAACATTCTGCACTTTGCCTGGGATCTATGAATTAGTCTCCTGTTTTTAACACTGTATGCTGCATGTTGATTTTAATGATTGTTTTTTATTGATGCTGATGTTTTTATTGGGATAATTGTGTTATTGCTCTGTTATTGTTATTTGATTGTTGTGCCGGGCAAGGCCCTATGTAAGCCGCCCCGAGTCCCTTCGGGGAGATGGGCCGGGGTATAAAAATAAAGCTATTATTATTATTATTATTATTATTATTATTATTATTATTATTATCATCTTATTTTATGACACAGCAAAAAAATTGTTGTTGTTGTTGTTGTTGTTGTTGTTATTATTATTATTATTATTATTATTATTATTATTATTATTATTATATACTGGTAGTTTATTCACAACTTGCACTTGACACTTTGTTCAAGCCAGTGATCCTAGAATTCTGCATTATTGTTTCTTAAAATTACATTTTTCAGCTTGAAATGATGCTGATGTTTGAAGTTGTAATGAAGTGTAGATTACATTTCTGGGGCTTAAAGGGGATTAAGAAATGAAAGGTTGGTAGCAGAGAATTTGCAGTCATTTGGTTCAGATTTTATTTTTATATTTTTAAAAAATCATTGCAACTGCAGGGGAAAGATAAATTTCCCTGCAGATGTCTTGAACAAGGATTCATAGATATCAGGATTCAGTAATGGATGGAAGCTCACTTGCTTTCAGGTATGAAGAAGTCTTTGGCCGCTTCTCTGATGACAACATTTGTGTGACCAATGCAATGAAAGAGGACCTTGGGAAGAATTGTAATATCAGGTAAATCAAGGGCTGAAAATAGGGTGTCATGGGTTGCTGTGGGTTTTCTGGGCTGTATGGCCGTGTTCCAGTAGCATTCTCTCCTGATGTTTTACCCGCATCTATGACAGGCATCCTCAGAGGTTGTGAGTTCTGTTGGAAACTAGGCAAGTGGGGTTTATATATCTGGAATGTTCAGGGTGGGAGAAAGAACTCTTGTCTGTTGGAGGCAAGTGTGAATGTTGTAATTGGCCACCTTGATTAGCATTTAATAGTCTTGCAGCTTCAAAGTCTGTCTGCTTCTTGCTTGGCGCCAGCTTCAAAGTCTGGCAGGTAGCAGACAAACTTTGATACTATTATTTACCTGTGTAACCGTCAAGCCAAAATCAGACCCGCAGCACCATCCCTTCCTTGTGCTCCAGATATGAATAAACTATATCTTCCTGAGACTAATGGAATTGTAAGTCAAAAACATCTAGTGGTTTAGCTGCTTACCTCTGAATGAGAGATCTTCAGTCTTAATTGTGTGTGTGTGTTTGGGAAGATGCATGCTTTTGTTTCTTAGCCTGTTTGTGACTTTATCTTTGTTATCATCACCAAACCGTTTGTGTTGCAGAGCGATAACCCTGTATGACAAGCCGGCATCATTCTTCAAAGAGACACCTTTGAGCGACCAGCATCACTTATTTATGAAACTCATCAAAGACTATGCTCCCTTTAGAGCCTTGCCGGGGTAAGTTAGAAGCATGTTTGTCCTTTGATGTTGATATTATTATTATTATTATTATTATTATTATTATTATTATTATTATTATTATTATTATTATTTTATTCATTACCCACCTTTACGTTTGGCTTGAGACAGGGCACAACATAGTCAACGGCATCTATGAAAGCACATCGGTTAATTTAAAAGGTTGCTCATAATATGAAAACAGAGGCAAATCTTTTCTGATTTTGTGTTTTCTCAGACGGGTATTTATTTATTTATTAGCTACATTTATATGCTGCCCTTCTCACCCCGAAGGGGACTCAGAGCGGCTTACAAATTAAATTTACATACAATATTATATTAGCATAGTACAATACTGGTAATAAATTACTATATTGTACTGTATCAATATATTGTAATACTATTAGTAATATTACATGTAAAATATAATATATAATTAATATTATATTGTATTATTAGTATTATATTGTATTACAATTGTATTGACAGGACAGGCAAATAAACTAATAAATGGGTGAAAATATACGTGAAATGTTAGGACTCTCAAATGGAGTAGCTTGCGACTGTTCCTCTTTCATCGCTGCCTGTCTCTGATTTGCTCTTCATTGTGTAGTTCTGAGAGTCATATTTTTTATTCCAGTTCTGATGTTTTTGCTTGATGTGCATATACTTTTAAAGTCTGGTCTTTAAAGTGCTCTTTCCTCTCAGAGCAGAGTCCAATCTCCCAGGCCAAGTTGAGAAATCTGCTTTTACGCAACTCGATGTTGGAAGTGGGGACGTGATGCTCCAAAAGGGCCGACCAGCTCTCCTCGTCAGTAGCACTAGCTGGACAGGTCTTGACTATATATTTTTATCTTTTCCTCTGGTATATTTGAATTGTGACATGCAAACTGAGCTTCTCTGCTGTGAACAATATGAGGAAATTCCGCATCCTTTAGCAGAATCTTTCTTGAGACTTTTGGGAATTCTTTCTAACTTTGGGGGAATATAGATGACCACTTACAAGATGAAACCCCAAAACAGAATTGAGTATAATACAGTTTGGGCACCCCTTATCCAGAAATCCCATAAAATGGTTCATATGAGTAGCTGAGACACCGATTCCATTGTTTTCTGATGGTTAAGTGTCCCCAAACTTTGTTTCGTGCACAAAACGATTAAAATGTTGTGTACCAAATAAACTTCAGGTTTTGTGTAGAAGGCATATATGAAGCACTAATGGATTACGTGTTTAGACTTGGGTTCCATTTCCAAAATATCTCATCACATACAGTAGAGTCTCACTTATCCAACATAAACGGGCCGGCAAAATGTTGGATAAGCGAATATGTTGGATAGTAAGGAGGCATTATGGAAAAGCCTATTAAACATCAAATTAGGTTATGATTTTACAAATGAAGCACCAAAACATCATTTTAGACAACAAATTTGGCAGAAAAAGTAGTTCTATACGCAGTAATGCTATGTAGTAATTACTATATTTATTAATTTAGCACCAAAATATCACGATATATTGAAAACATTGACTCCAAAAATGTGTTGGATAATCCAGAACGTTGGATAAGCGAGTGTTGGATAAGTGAGACTCTACTGTACCTATAATATTTCCAAAATCCAAAAGACTTCTAGAGATTTGGAATAATACTGAATCTGTATCAATATTTGGCCATTAGCTGTTTTTAAAAGGGAAAATTGTAGAGACTTCTAGGACATCTCATACAGAGGTCTGTTGGGTTGCTTATTTGTTGGCTTGTAAATCAGAATGCTTTCATCATTGATAATTTATTTTGGTTTGTTTTGGAATGTTGGATTTTAATAACTGTGTTTGCATTTTCATGTTTCTCTATGGTTTATTGTTTTATCCGGGCTTGGCCCCATGTAAGCCGCCCCGAGTCCCTTTGGGGTGATGGAGGCGGGGTATAAAAATAAAGTATTATTATAATATTATTATTATTATTATTATTATTGCACATAATGAGGAGCTGCGGTGGTGCAGTGGATTAAACCCTTGTGCCAGCTGAACTGCGGACCTGAAGGTTGGGTTGCTGACTTAAAGTTTGCCGGTTCGAATCTGTGAGATGCGGTGAGCTCCCATCTGTCAGCTCTAGCTTGCGGGATATGAGAGAAGCCTCCCAGCTAACACATCCAAGCGTCCCCTGGCCGAGGTCTCTGTAGATAGCCAATTCTCTCACATCAGTAATAACTTGCTGTATGTTCTCAAATCACTTCTGATATAAAAAAATAAATGAACTTTTAGTTGAAACCACACTTTTGGGAACTGAAATGCATCTAGATTCAACTTTTTCCTTTCTCTCATGTTTTTCTTACTAGAGGATGAAGATTTTTCCATCCTCTTAGAAGCCTTAGAAGGTAGGTTGCCCAGAGTGTGTTCTGTATTACTTCAGAAACCAATTGTTTGATCATTCTGGCATCCATTGTGGGGCCTGTTGTGATTTCTCTTCATTACTTTGCCTGGAACTTAGAGCTTTTTTCTCCATCATAGGGAAAGTATAGGGTACCCAAAGACTTCTTCCTACTGTGGGAATCCTCAGGTTTTCAATGGCTCTAGGGTGGCTCATATCAATGCCTCAAATAAAATTGGAAAAAAGTATAGTTAACAACCAGTGCTCATTTTTTCCCTGCTGTATTTTTCTATTCTCATTCCACTTTGGAATCTAGTTGTAATCAACTTCGGATGTAATTATTTCCTTCCTTGTTTTAACATCATGGATTTTGAAATTATGACATTCCTAAAATGGGAATGTGCCTCTCCCCCTGTCTGTCCCTTTTCTTAAAGAATCATTGAATGTTGGTTGTTATTATTATTATTATTATTATTATTATTATTATTATTATTATTATTATTATTATTATTATTATTATTATATACACAGCAAGATTAATACACAGCAAACAAGATCACTATGCTGGCTGTTGTATTGGATCACACGTCGGACACTTCCCAAGTGTCTAGGACTGTGTGATGTATCGGCGAATAATGCGCACGGCCTGTTGCAGCTGACAGATAGTAATTTTGTCAGCACTTATTGTGTTTAGTGCTTTAGGCGCAGCACCCAGTGTGCCGATCACCACTGGGACCACCTTGACTGTCTTGTGCCAGAGTCTTTGCAGTTCCATCTTTAAATCCTCATATAAGTTATTGTTATTGATATGGTAAGACACTTTTCTCTCTTAATTCCGCAGACTATGAAAATGCTCTCAATGGTGGAGCAAAACTGCCTCCTTTAGTGTGTGTGATAACAGGTAAGATGTTTTAATTGTTAATGTTAATTTCCTTTAAGCTCCTACATTCTATGTATACATGGAGAGTGTTACTAAGAAACTTTCTGCTCATTGAGGCATTATTCCTTGCATTTGATGAAGTGAGCTACCATCCAGGAAAACGTAGACTGTGCTAATCTTCAAAGGTTCTTTTGCTGTGAGAAACTGACATGTTTAGTCTCTCTACAAAATTCTTTTCCTGCCCTACAATTCCCAGAACCAGTTTTGCCGCTGATTCTGGAAGTTGCATTGTGTAAAGAAGTCATTTTTCTAAGCTGTGCTCTGGGTGTACAAATAGCAATAATAACTTTATTTTTCTACCCCACCTCCATCTTGGCGCGGCTTACATATGGCACAAGGTGCCTAAAACAAGGCATAAAATAAACACACAGTACAATACAAAATATAAACACTAGTATATAAAACAATTTGAGCTCAGAGCAGCACCCAATAACCTAAAGTGTCACAAAATGATCCTCACTCATGTGGTGTCACCTTTTCTGGCTTAACGCTGTCCATTTTTGTATGTCTGAAAAGGCAAAGGACCTCTGAAGGAATATTATAACAAGCTGATTGAAAAACTGCAGTTCAAGCATATCCAGATCTGCACTCCCTGGTTGGAAGCGGAGGACTACCCTGTCCTGCTCGGTGAGGACTTCCTTCAAAACTCTCCATACTTTAATGCAACCATACCTTCCCTAAGACTGTAGCAGCTCATTTTCTTACAAGGAGATCATACTATTAAATCCAGTCCTTTATAGATCTGCCTTTGTTTAAGCTTCTGCTTAGTGGTCTCTCTTAAGGTAGGAGGGAAACTTTGTCCTTGTATTGCTTTCTTTTCCCTCTTTCCCCTTTCCTTGAAGGCAATGCTCACAAAACAATGTCACTCCCAGTCCTTCTGTGCAATGGCTTGAGCTCTTGACCAAAAAAGCTGATGTTTTGTTAGAGCTTGTTCTACAATCCCAGCGCATGCACCAGCTTAGTCCAATGCAAACTCCTCATTGTGAAAGTTCCAGCCATCCTTGATTCATTCTGGCAGAAGCCTGGATGAGAGCTGGCATCCTGTTGCAAGGAGACATCTTTGCAGAATGAACGCTGAAGGTGATTCGCTCTTGCAGGTTCAGCAGACTTGGGTGTTTGCCTCCACAAGTCTTCCAGTGGGTTGGATCTGCCGATGAAGGTGGTGGACATGTTTGGCTGCTGCCTGCCGGTCTGTGCAGTCCACTTCCAGTGGTAAGTGTTTAAAATTTGGTTGGTGAAGCAAAGGTAGAAGGATCTCCTGCGGTTAGATAACCTCATGCAAACAAACGCAAAAGACACCAACAGGTTGGTATTCTCACACACACTGAGTAAGAACAGAGAGTTCAATAACTTTTTAAACTACCCTATTTTAAAGGAGACAGAGCAGGGTTTTTAATCACATAAGCCATGGAGAAAGGGGACATGCAAATGTGTTTGGGAGGCTCATAAAAACAGACAGCGAAAAAGCATGTGAGATCATTTATTTATTACAATATTTATATCCCGCCCTTCTCACCCAACAGGGGACTCAGGGCGGCTTACAATAAAACGCATATATAAAAATTATACAGTGCAATATAAATCAGTTAAAAAATTATTATTTACTTACATCAGTATTCATTAACTGTTAGGTTTCTTATATTATTGTTTAACCTTACTTCTGTATATTTTAATATACATATATTTTAATATATGTATTAATATAAGCTGGTGATGGCATAATTCTGTCCTGAATTTTATTAGGTCCCCATCATTTGTGTATTTTAACTTATTCTGTTATTCTTACATAGCTGCTGCAGTTCCTCCACCAATGTAGTTGACAGAACCGTACCTGGTGTTTGACTGATATTATTAACTGTTGTAAAATTCTTGTTTTATCGTATTACTGTTTTCTTTTGTATATTGCGAATTGTATTTATGCTGCTGTTTTGCTTAATTATGCTGTTCGGGCTTTGCCCCATGTAAGCCACCCCGAGTCTCTGTGGGGAGATGGTGGTGGGGTATAAATAAAGTTGTTGTTGTTATTGTTATTATTATTTATTATATGTTGGATATGTGCTCTGTAGGTACTGAACAAGTGCCTGTGTAAGCCGCCTTGAGTCCCCTTCGGGGTTGAGAAAGGCGGGTTACAAATGTGGTAAATAAATAATAAATAAATAGTTAATTCTTGAAGTGTTTGGTCTCTTTCAGGCTGTGCAATGTGCAGAGATGTGACTTACATCATAGGGGGCCTGAAGGGATTTCAGATTCCTAGCTGGCTTCCTCCACACAGGTTTTACCTGAGAATGGGCAAAAGTAAGGAAAGAAAGCCTTCCCTGAACTGATTCTTGCCACTAAATATTTTCCTGCCCCATCTTTCTTTATTTCACTGTAGTTTACATGAGCTTGTGAAGCATGAAGTGAATGGTTTGGTGTTCAAGGACTCGAGTGAACTTGCAGAGCAACTGAAGGTAATAATAATAATAATAATATTAATAATAACAACAACTTTATTTTTATACCCTGCCCCATCTCCCCAAAGGGACTCGGGGCGGCTTACATGGGGCCTAGCCTGATAAAACAATCAAATATCAATGATACAACAATAAAACAATTAGACCAATAAAACATCAATTATCAATAAAACAATCGATAAAAACAACGCATAACAACACGTTTGAGAGCGTGTCTTAGAATCAAATGCCCATCCAACCTCTGTTCAAAGATATTTAAAGATGGAGAGTCCGTCAAGACGATCCATTCCACTTTTGAACAGCTCTTTGAGTAACAAAGCTCTTCCTGATATTTGGGTGGAATCTTTCCTCTGGTCATTTGCAGCCATTGCTTTATATTCTAATCTCGCAGTCACACATTGTTGCTTTCATGAGTCCAGTGTGTGTATTAATTGTTCTCTTCTTTGGGTGGCTGTAAGTTTGTATGGCCATGTTCCAGAAGCATTCTCTCCTGGCAGCTTACAGAACTCGGGGCGGCTTACAGAACTCAGGGCAGCTTACAGATCTTGTTCTTTATTTACTGTCTTGATTTTAGAGTTTTTAATACTGGTAGTCAGATTTTGTTCATTTTCATGGTTTCCTCCTTTCTGTTGAAATTGAAGCTGCAAGGCTATTCAATGCTAATCAAGCTGGCCAACTGCAACATTCACATTTGCCTCAGTTCTTTCTCCCACCCTGAATATTCCACAGATATATAAACCCCACTTGCCTAGTTTCCAACACACCTCACAACCTCTGAGGAGGCCTGCCATAGATGTGGGCGAAACATCAGGAGAGAGTGCTTCTGGAACATGGCCATACAGCCGTGAAAATTCACAGCAACCCAGTGATTCTGGCCATGAAAGCCTTCGACAACACATTATTCTCTTCATTTTTTTAAGCCAATACTCTATGGCTTGATCATTAATAAATGCCTATTGCAGACAACTATGAACTACTATATGGGAATAAATAAGGCAGTTTAATTTAAGACCCCTTTATTTGTAAAAAAATGTTTTTGTTGACCAGTTTTCAATAGTTGCTGGTATAGGATGCCGTTTGAAATGCAACATTTCCATTCTGCCTCAGATCCTGCTAATCTTTTTTCACATTCACATGTAACATTGCAGACGCTATTCTGGGAATTCCCTGCCGCGGAAGGCAAATTAAGATTATTCCGAAGAAACCTCCGCTCAGCCCGGCAGCTGCGGTGGGATGAAAGTTGGGAACAGGCAGTCCTTCCTCTCTTCAGCAGCAGCTCAGCCGAACAACATGGAAGTTAAATGTTCCTAAGTATTTGTAATGCTGGAAATGTGTTTGTAAATTAAAATCTTTTCTTAAAAAAGAAGTGATCTTATATCATGAGTCAAAAACTTATGGAAGGGTGCCCAACCTTTATGGCCTTCTGGTTATATTTAATGCTGGTTCAGGATTTGGGGAATGTAGGTATCTCTTGTTTATTTCTTCATGGCCATAGATCACATGTGTCAAACTCAAGGCCCCTCATTTTATGTTGCCCTTGTCGGCATGGAGGTCAGGGTGCAAGCTGGGTGGGTTTCTTCAAACTCCATCAATCATCAGCTCCAGCACCCTGATGAATTGGTTGCAATCATTTGCCACACCAATTCCTCTGTTCAATGTCAGACTCAAACACATCTGTTGTCTGAAGTCCAAACATTTATTCAGTATCTATAAAACATATTTACAAAGCATAGCAAAAGCCATTGCTCTGAGCTGGCATTCTTCTATTGCCTCTTCGCTCCGGCAAGCACAGCTCAACACACGGAGAGATAAGAAAACACATTCCTCAGTCCGAAGGAAGTTCCGACCTCCAAAGGCCTCCTATCATGCCTGATAGGTCATAGCAGGCTGTCAGTCAAAACTAGCCTGCTGTTAACTGTTTCATTGCTGAAACACACACTCTTGCCTAACAGCAGAAAACATTTGATTTACATTTCATACACATACAACCATAATCCAACAGCCCTTAGATACTGGACTACAACTCCCATATTCTTCATCATCAAACATCATGACTTGAGTTGATGGGTGTCGTGATACTGAAGAGGCTCAGTTGCGATGCCCCTTTTTAAGAAGGCAAACCTTGTGGAACCTCCCGAGGCCTGGTTTTTCAATAAGGAACTAAGAAATACAGATATTTATTTGCAAATACAGCTGTGGGTGATCATCCTGAAAGGAAAGCGGCCTTTCACCTTTTCCCCAGACTCAAGTGCTGTTGGGTTGCAATTCCCATTATCCCCAGATAATCAAAAGTGATGAGAGTTGTCGTTCAATAACATCCGAGGACCAAATTGAGTAAAAACTAAAGAGCACCCACTACTGTGTAAAAAGATCATTTAGGGATTCTCGATGCCCTCAAGAGCCGCCTGGTAAGGAATAGCACAAAGCAGCATCAATACATTCACAGGTTTTATTTGTGAGGGAATAGGGAAACAAGTTTCTAATCTAAGTCCTTTGGGCACAAAGTTTTCCCAGACTCTACTTCTCCATTCTCTCCTGGCACACTGCCATCCAGCCTCACAGACATTAAGAGAGTTCATGGAGAGAAACAGATCTGTAGAATCATAGGCCCAAAGAAGGCCGTCCAGTTCAACTTCCTGCCATTGAAGAAGACACAATCCAATCCCTCCCGACAGATGACCATCCAGTGACTAGATACATGCAATTGAGAGGTAGATATGATAGCCATAGCATGGAATCTAGTCAGAAGAGACTCCTCCCATACACAAAACCATCCGGTTCAACCACCTTCTGCTATTGAATAAGATATAATCAAATCAGTCCCGACTGATGGTCATCCAGCCACTGCTTCAAAGCCTCCAGAGAAAGAAGGAGCTTCCCTTGGACTCTGAGGCAGAGGGCTCCACTGTTGAACAGATCATCTGGTCAGGAATGTCTTCCTAATCTTTAAGAAGAATCTCCTTTTCTGGAATTTGAACCATGGCTCCACTGAGGCTTAGTCTCCAGAATAGAAAGGAAGCCAGCTCCCTCTTCCTTAGGACATCCTTTCAAATGCTTAGTTCCTTTCCTGCCCTTCTCTCAGCCCAGACCCAGCTCTTTAAGCTGCTCCTGAGAGGATTCTGGGATTCCAGGACTTGGATCCTTTTAGTCACCTTCCTCTGGACCCCTTCCAGCTTAGAGTCAATATCCCTCTTAATTGCTTTGCCCAGAAATGGACACAGGGTTATTATTATTCCAGGTAAATAAGTTTGGCCAAATCAGAAGAGAGGAGCACCGGGTCCACTTGTCATCTTCTCCAAGGTACAGAGGAAGATAGTGTATTCGCAGGTTTGCTGGGAATGCAATCTGGTGGTAGCCTTACCAGCCATCTCCCGTGCTCTCCTTGAACCATCAAGGATGAGCAGAAACCTACCGCTCAGTCCCTTCCCCTCCACAGGGAGTCATTCCTTGTTCCAGGGTCTCCGCGCAAGACCTGGTGGCCTGCCTTCGAGGGAAGGGCAGAAGGAGATGTTTCCACCGGGATCCTCTCCGAGGCCTGCTTTCCGTCACCGCCTTCAGCTGCAACACAGGAAAAGAGGGGGATCCTTAAGACAGGAATGCACTTCAAGAAGAACTGACATTACTAGGACTGTTGGACGGTTGAACAGAAAAGGAACAGGAGAGAATGTTGCAGCCGAAGATGCGATCAGCAGTAGGAGCGTGGAAAACAACAGAGATACTGTAAAGATCTTATCACGACTAAGGCTCTTCCAGGCAGGGGGGAATCTTTTTATCCCACCCGCTGCCCCAAATTTGTAAAGATCTTATAACGACTGCCACCAATTGTAAAGGACTATGAACAACTAACACCAATTTGGAAAGATGCAACCGCCAGATGTTGGAAGAACAATAACAAGTTTATTCAGGCACAGAGCTTAGTGGTTACAATTTTGTTTCTCACTTAGAGGTATTCTTATTAACAGTTGCCATACTAGAATGAGATGAATCAACTCTCTAAAGTATCACTTCTTCCTCTGCCACTTTTAAACCGTTACTTCAATGGATCTCTGTGAGTCCAGCTGGGATTGATTCCCAAAGTCTGAAACTTGGACTATCCAGTGGCTTCAAACCACAGTCACCCCTGTGATATACTATCATAGATTCTCTGTTCCTTACCAGGACACAGACTACATTAAATAAATTACCAAATTTATTTAAAACTGACTCAAAATGAACAATTGAGTCTCCTTGATCCCATCAACCTGGAATCAATCTTCCCTGTGCCTCATCAGAGCACAGACTGACTTTCCTTTTTAAACTCTGCACTTCTTCAACTAAACGGCAGTTGGCTCTGCCTCCATGGCAACCAGCCTCTGAGTGCTGAGATGCAATAACTGTAATACTTACCCTTTTAAAACATAAACACACAATTAAACATAACATCTGTAAACCAAAATTCGTACTTCATTACAAATACCAACTGAACAGTGAAGATGTGGGAAATAACAGAAATTGACTAGTTGAGGGATAAGCCACCAGATACTTTCTTAGAAGAACAGAAACCTTTAAACAATGAGTCCCTCCAGGTGAGAAGGGCGGGATATAAATTTTGGAAATAAAAATAAATAAATAATGTATCTGAGGAAAAGGGAAATGCATCATTATTATTACTATTATTACTATTGATGATGATAATAATAACAATAACAATAATAATTTATTACCCAAGGCTCAAAGCGCTTTGGAAATATAAACTGTTAAGACATTTGTTAATGTATGGGCGGGGATGGGCAGAAGACACTTTCCAGTTCTGCTTGGAGACAGAAAACTGGCCACCATTATTATTATTATTATTATTATTGACACAAGGACATAGTATGACACAGCAAACAAGATAGATATGCTGGTTTTCATATTACAAAATCACAAGTCGAACACTTCCCAAGTGTCTAGGACTGTGTGATGTATTTTCGGATGATGTGCGCAGATCCCAGTAGGGTGGCCTTTTGCAGTGGACAGATCATAATTTTGTCAATGTTTATGGTTTCCAAATGCCGGCTGAGATCTTTTGGCACGGCACCCAGTCTGCTGATCACCACCGGGATTATTATTATTATTGGCCACCATTATTGTTGTTATTTTTATTATAGTTGTTAACCAACTCCATGATGTTTATTATGCTCCTTTAGAAAGTGTGTGTGGGGAAAATCTGTCAGACCTACCTAGGACTGCTTCATAGGCCACTCCATGCCGGGTCAATAAATCCTTAAGCCTCTGCAGATCTTCAGAGAGTTTCTTGGATTCCTAGAGAAAGCAGAGATAGTTGAATCCCAGGCGGTTTCTCTCAAGGTCCCGAAAGGCCACCTTTTCCCGACAGAGAGCAGCTAGCAGATCCTGAAGGTCATGTACCTGGTTGCACTTGTCCAAGGAATCAAATACCGGCTCTGGGGATTCGGTCTTCTTCCCATCTGTTTCTCTTGCCGCTTGATAGAAGCCAGCGTCTTCAAAGATCTCTCTCAATCGCTTCTTGTAACCCTTGAAGGGGAGAAGGTGGGCGCAATGATGACCAACAGGCCAAGGAGATACGGGCAACTCAATGGTTCTGTTTGTTAAAGGTAAAGGTTTCCCCTGACATTAAGTCTAGTCTTATCCAACTCTGGGGATTGGTGCTCATCTCCATTTCTAAGCCGAAGCGCTGGCGTTGTCCATAGACACCTCCAAGGTCATGTAGCCGGCATGACTGCATGGAGCGCCGTTACCTTCCTGCCTATTGATCTACGGTACATCTGCATGTGTTTGACCTGCTAAGGTTAACAGCGGGAGCACATTCCACTCCCTGGAATCGAACCACCAACCTTTTGGTCAGCAAGTTCAGCAGCTCAGCAGTTTAACCCGCTGTGCCACCGGGGGCCTCTACAGCAACATTATTTAAAAGTACTGTATATACTCGAGTATAAGCCTAGTTTTTCAGCCCTTTTTTTAGGACTAAAAAAGCCCCCCTCGTCTTATACTCGGGTGAGGATCCTGGTTGGCTTATATTTGGGTCAGCTTATATTCGAGAATATATGGTACATTTATTATTTTTCTCTATTATTATTGGTATTATTACATTTATTATTTTACTCTATTATTATTACATTTCTTATTGTACTCTATTATTGTTGCTAGTATTACATTTATTTTACTCTATTTTTATTATTAATAATACATTTATTATTTCACTCTGATCTTATTATTATTACATTTATTATTCTACTCTATTTATTATTACAGTAGAGTCTCACTTATCCAACACTCGCTTATCCAACATTCTGGATTATCCAACGCATTTTTGTAGTCAATGTTTTCAATACATCGTGATATTTTGGTGCTAAATTCGTAAATACAGCAATTACTATGTAGCATTACTGCGCATTGAACCACTTTTTCTGTCAAATTTGTTGTCTAACATGATGTTTTGATGCTTAATTTCTCAAATCATAACCTGATTTGATGTTTAATAGGCTTTTCCTTAATCCCTCCTTATTATCCAACATATTCGCTTATCCAACGTTCTGCCGGCCCTTTTATGTTGGATAAGTGAGATTCTACTGTATTACATTTATTATTGTACTCTATTATTGTTGCTATTATTACATTTATTTTACTCTATTTTTATTATTAATAATACATTTATTATTTCACTCTGATCTTATTATTACATTTATTATTCTATATTTATTATTGCATGTATTATTTTCCTGTATTTATTACTATTATTACATGTATTATTTTACTCTATTATTATTAAAAGGATACATAAGCACATTTACATTGAAGAAGATGAGAATAATGATTTGATCAGAGTTGGACAGTCTTATCTTAAATTAGAGCTTGATGTAAATATTCAAAAACATGTAACCTAATGATGCCTCAATTTTTTTTTGTATCTATTTTTATTTCTGAAATTTCCCACCCTTGGCTTATACTTGAGTCAATGATTTCCCAGTTTTTTGTGATAAAATTAGATGCCTTGGCTTATATTTGGGTTGGCTTATATTCGAGTATATATGGGTATGTGGTTGGACTACAAGACCCAATGATGAATGATTTTTATTGTGATGGTCAAAGACCTGGAATACAAGGCAATAAAGCATTAAAATCAGAGGGTGTTTTTTAAAGAAATGTAATAACATTAAGATCAATCATTCAAAACATTAAAAGCAGAAAGTCCCCAATACGAAGTCATCTGGATTAGCTCTTATAAAATCTGTGGATGTAGACACTAAAATGGGTAGGTTAAAACATTATCCATTAAAACCATCCACAATCTTCCTCCTTATTCTTATAGCAGCAAATACATTCAAAGCACAGCAAAAGCCAGCAGTTGAACTGTATGATGTTCTACTTCCTGATGACCTTTTTAGCTGATTGCGTTTCCACAATGGTTTTTTTAAAATTAGTTTTTATTGTTGTTTTGTCGTTTTATCCCACTCCCACCCTCCCCTCCTTGTACATACACTTTATACAACAAACTATAGAAGTTACATTTGAAATCTCAATCTTAATTTTTCCACTCCACATCTTAATACATTCTCTAAATAGTTCTTAACTGGTTACCACATCCCCTTGATTATTGCAATCTTTTCAATTTTATCTATATTATTCCATTTGCAATTTGTGTTTTCTACATTTAACATATCAACTATATACTTATACCAATTCGTCAGAGTCCATTTTGTTTTATCTTTCCAACCCCTCACCAAAACAATTTGTGCACATGGTATTAATTTGTCAACCATTTTTTCTTTTTGTATATTCTTCACTTCCATTATCCTTGCATGTAGGAGCCTCCGGTGGCCTAGGGGATAAAAGCCTCGTGATTTGAAGGTTGGGTTGCTGACCTGAAGGCTGCCTGGTTTGAATCCCACCTGGGGAGAGCGTGGATGAGCTCCCTCTATCAGCTCCAGCTCCATGCGGGGACATGTGAGAAGCCTCCCACAAGGATGGTAAAACATCAAAACATCCAGGCGTCCCCTGGGCAACGTCCTTGCAGACGGCCAATTCTCTCACTCCAGAAGCAACTCCGGTTGCTCCTGACACGAAAAAAAAATCCTAGCATGTAGTACATTTCTATTAACTATTACTGCGTTTCCACATTGGTAGGCTTTAAACTTTAACAGTTTCATCACCAAAGGAAAAATGAATTAAGTCTGCAGAATTAGAGAACATCTGTTGGGTGGGATCAGACTACACTTTTTCTGGCTGAAGGCAGAAGGGAGATGGTCTGGATGGCCCCTGGGGGACCCTTTCATGAAGGATTCTATGATCCCTCTGAGCTGAAGGGGCTGCAGGGCCAGAGCGGGAGGGGAGGGGAGGCTCCTGTGGGCAGAGCCCCCACTGCGTTCCCCAAAGGGAGAGAGGACCCACCTGCTCCGTGATGAGATCCTCATACAGCGCCTGCTCCACTCTGTCCCACTTCCGCTGGAGGCCTTCAGGCAGAGCGGGATACACTGCAATGGGAAGGAAGAATAATAATACAACTTTATTTCTACCCCACCACCATCTCCCAAAAAGGGACTCAGGGCGGCTTACAAAGCACTCGTAATGATGGAACAATGCATACAATGCAGATACATCAATATCAAAGGAAAAAATACCATATATACTCGAATATAAGCCGACCCGAATAAGCCGAGGCATCTAATTTTACCACAAAAAAAAAACTGGGAAATCATTGACTCAAGTATAAGCTGAGGGTGGGAAATTTCAGAAATAAAAATAGATACCAAAAAATTACATTAATTGAGGCATCAGTAGGTTAAATGTTTTTTGAATATTTACATCAAGCTCTAATTTAAGATAAGACTGTCCAACTCTGATCAAATCATTATTCTCATCTTCAATGTAAATGTGCTTATGTATCCTTTTAATAATAATACAGTAAAAAAATACATGTAATAATAATAATAAATACAGGAAAATAATACATGTATAGTACATAAATAATACATAAATAGAGTAGAATAATAAATGTGATAATAATAAGATCAGAGTGAAATAACAAATGTATTATTAATACAGTAGAGTCTCACTTATCCAAGCTAAACAGGCCAGCAGAAGCTTGGATAAGCGAATATCTTGGATAATAAGGAGGGATTAAGGAAAAGCCTATTAAACATCAAATTAGGTTATGATTTTATAAATTAAGCACCAAAACATCATGTTATACAACAAATTTGACAGAAAAAGTAGTTCAATACGCAGTAATGTTATGTTGTAATTACTGTATTTACAAATTTAGTACCAAAATATCACAATATATTGAAAACATTGACTACAAAAATGGCTTGGATAATCCAGAAACTTGGATAAGTGAGGCTTGGATAAGCGAGACTTTACTGTAATAATAAGATCAGAGTGAAACAAAAAATGTATTATTAATAATAAAAATAGAGTAAAATAAATGTAATAGCAGCAACAATAACAGAGTACAATAATAAATGTAATAATAATAGAGTAAAATAATAAATGTAATAATACCAATAATAATAGAGAAAAATAATAAATGTACCATATATTCTCGAATATAAGCTGACCCAAATATAAGCCAACCAGGACCCTCACCCGAGTATAAGATGAGGGGGGCTTTTTTAGTCTTAAAAAAAGGGCTGAAAAACTAGGCTTATACTCGAGTATATACAGTAAGTTACACCATCAGTACATAAAACAATACCACAATAAAATCAACCAAACCTAAGAGAGAGTGAGGATGGCAGACCAGTGGCGTCTCGAAGGTAAGCGCATAAAGGCAGGTGCTGGGTTCGGAGACCTGAGCCAAGCGGTGGCTCTTCCCACAGACGAGATGCACCTGAAAAGCAGGCAAAGGAGAATAGGGGTCTTTATGGAAGAAACAGAGAAGGCGGCACCCAAGAAGCACATGTCCCTCGTGTAGCCCTGTCACTGACCTTAGTCTCTCTGTTCTTAGTTCCGCAAGAGTCGCCGTTCCTCATCCACATCCCCGTGAAGGTCTTGTTCTCGATTTCCCATTCGCGCCAGATTCTATAGGCAAGTAAAGTCACTCAGAGGAGATTCTCCAAATATACACAGACCAAAAGGCAGTGTTTCCCATTATTGGCAGATGGCAGGACCCAACTGCCCCCCGGGAAGCCCCTTCCTGCCAAGCTCAGCTGCGCACACAGGCACCTGGCTCTTACCCCAGGATCCCGCTGTAGGCGTTCCACCGGACGGTCTGCTCATGCTGCGTGACATTCCGGAAGGGGCAGAACTCGTACTTGTACCTGTCACGGGAAGAAGGAGGCAGACAGAGAGGCCAGGCAGGGTTATTGAGCTGGCCATCAGTGAGGATTGCGTCCAGGGCCCAGCCACCCAGGGACAGGACTACTGTTGTACTCCAAGGCTGGGAAGCACCTCTGTTAAACACACTCCAGTCCAAGGTAAAATAGCAAAGCAGTTTATTGAACATTATATATGAAAAGCAATTCAGCAAAATAAAAAACCAAAGTCTAAATGTCAGAAACAGTCCACAGAATTCAAAGTACAAAAACAGCATTAAAAAATCAGGATTACAAAAGCAGGATAAATCCAAAACATGAGATTCAGTCTTTAAAACTCACAAGCATGGACCATGAATCACAGGATACATGAAGCTAGGAATTCCCAACAGGCTTAACTTGGCAGGAGATGTATTCTCAAACACCAATGTTGGCTAAACTGGCAAAATAACCTTTTGGTCTTGCTAATATAGAAAGAAAATCATGCCTTCTCCGCTGATAAACTGATAAGGACTTTTTGGCTAACAGGTGTCTTGATCTGAAATATTCTGCACTTTGGCCCAGATCTGTGTATTCGTCTCCTGTTTTTAACATTTTATTTTGTATGTTGATCTTTTACGACTGTTTTATTGATGCTGATGTTTTATTGTTGAGATATTTGTTTTATTGTTTTGCTGTTGTTATTATATTGTTGTGTTTGGGCATGGCCCCATGTAAGCCTCCCCGAGTCCCTTTGGGGAGATGGGGCGGGGTATAAGAATAAAATTATTATTATTATTATTATTATTATTATTATTATTATTGATCTTTGCAAACTCTCCTGAGAAGTTCTGTGTTGACTGAACGTAAATCCCCTATCTAACGGCTCATTTGGAATCTCATCCCCTGAGCTCAGCTCTGTTTCTGACCTTGCTTCCCTAGCAAACGGTCTTTCAGAAATGTGGCCTTCGGACACAGGCTCACTTTCAGGACTTAAAATCTCCTGCTGGCTTGCAGGCCCAGAATCCCCAGTGACATCAAGTGCGGGCACAATAAAAGACTGAACTACAACACTTACATGGATTCCACGAAACTGAAGCACTTCCCTGCCAGTCGGAAGAGATGCGCGGGGCCTAGAAAGGAGGAGAGAAAGACAGAGGCTCAAGAACAGATGGGGAAAGGAAAGCAGAACAGAGCGAGGAGGCAAGCGAAGAGCAAGAGGGAGATAAAGATGGAAGGAGACCCAAAATGTGGGTTTAAAAAGTGGGGCAGACTGGAAAAGTGTTCTAAAGTGGAGAGTGCTTAAGAATCTGTCAATAAAATTAAAAGAAAATGTGTATAAAGTTATATGGAAATGGTATACAACACCGGTTAGATTGCATCAGATGGATAAGAAGGAAAGTTACTATTGCTGGAGATGTCGTATGTACAAAAGTACATATTTTCATTTATGGTGGGAATGCCCCATGCTGAAGAGTTTTTGGAACAATGTATTTAAGGAATTAGGGAACATTATAGAACTAAATATCACCCCGGATGCTAGGTGAGCATTACTAATGGATGCCATAAAGTTGAACTTGGAAAGGGGAAAAAAAAGAAATGGTGATTATTTTACTCACAGTGGTGAGACTTATAATTGCAAGGAATTGGAATTAGATAAGATAGTAACCCATCTAACTTAAGTGCACTTTTTGGACGAGTTCTTTTCAGCTGTTAATCCAATTCCCTAAACATTTAGTCACCCCAGTCCCCTTTTATCCTGGTTTCTCTTGGGTGTTTAGACATGTGTAGAAGGGGCCAAAGAGAAGAAATAGAGGGAAGGAAAGAAGGAAAGCTAGAAGAGAAAAAAGGAAGAATGGAGAAGGAGAGAGGGGAAGGATATAAGAGAGGAGAAGAAAAAAGGCAGGCAGGCTAGAAGGCAAAAAGGAGAAAGAAGAAGGGCTTTCTGAGAACAAGAAATGCCTGGCTACTTGGCTGGCTGTGACTCTAGAATCATAGAATAGTAGAGTTGGAAGAGACCTCATGGGCCATCCAGTCCAACCCCCTGCCAAGAAGCAGGAAATCGCATTCAAAGCACCCCCGACAGATGGCCATCCAGCCTGTTTAAAAGCCTCCAAAGAAGGAGCCTCCACTCTAAAGCAGGTATGGGCCACCGGCTGTTAGGAATTATAGGAGTTGGGGTTCCAAACATCTGGAAGGTCCAAGTTTAACCATGCCTGCTCTAAAGCTGCACCTTTTCAGAGATTAGGGTGGCAGGAGATAAGGAAAGAAACTAGAAGGATAAAAGAGAGAAGAAGGAAAGGAAGATGGAAAGAAGGGGAGGATGGGGGTCTCACCTACGGGGGGCACCGGGGAGGCCTTTGGTTGAAGGCGGTTCGATGGAGGCAAGAAGGGGTTGTTGAGCCTGGAGGAAAAGAGACAGTTTTAGGACATAGGGCAGTGGTTCCCAACCTTTTTTTGACCAGGGACCACTTTCCAACAGGTTGGTTCATCAAGTGCTCTGCTACGGCTGATTTCTCTGGTTGAATTAGTCTGCAGTGCCTTGCATGTTCCTTGATTCGTGTTTGGGCAATGCTGCTGCGTTCGGGGGTGCCAAACCACCAAGTGTTTGTACTCATTTGAGGCACTGGATGTTTGCCTTTTTGTTTTGTATCTGTAAACTGCCCTGAGTCCTTTCAGGGAGAGAGGGCAGTTTAGAAATAAAGATTATTATAATTAGTAAAGGTAAAGGTTTTTCCATGACATTAAGTCCAGTCATGTCTGACTCTGGGGGTTGGTGCTCATCTCCATTTCTAAGACAAGAGCCGGCATCAATACGTAGGTACTGCTCCAGCGGCAAGGTAACGGCGCTCCATGCAGTCATGCCAGTGGCCACATGACCTTGGAGGTGTCTATGGACAATGCCGGCTCTTCGGCTTAGAAATGGAGATGAGCACCAACCCCCAGAGTTGGTCACGATTGGACTTAGCGTCAGGGGAAACCTTCACCTTACCTATTATTATTATTATTATTATTATTATTTGAAACACAACAAGATGAGTCCACAGCAGACACTCTGCTGGCTGTTGTATTGGATCTCACATCAGACACTTCCCAAGTGTCTAGGACTGTATTATTATTATTATTATTATTATTACTATTATTTGAAACACGACAAGTTGAGTCCACAGCAGACACTCTGCTGGCTGTTGTATTGGATCACACATTGAACACTTCCCAAGTCTCTAGGACTGTATTATTATTATTATTATTATTATTATTACTATTTGAAACACAACAAGTTGAGTCCACAGCAGACACTCTGCTGGCTGTTGTATTGGATCTCACATCGGATCCTTCCCAAATGTCTAGGACTATTATTATTATTATTAGAAACACAACAAGATGAGTCTACAGCAGACAGTCTGCTGGCTGTTGTATTGGATCATACATCGGACCCTTCCCAAATGTCTAAGACTATTATTATTATTATTTGAAACACAACAAGATGAGTCTACAGCAGACAGTCTGCTGGCTGTTGTATTGGATCATACATCGGACCCTTCCCAAATGTCTAAGACTATTATTATTATTATTTGAAACACAACAAGATGAGTCTACAGCAGACAGTCTGCTGGCTGTTGTATTGGATCATACGTCGGACCCTTCCCAAGTGTCTAGGATTATTATTATTATTATTATTTTGAAACATAACAAGATGAGTCTACAGCAGACAGTCTGCTGGCTGTTGTATTGGATCATACGTCGGACCCTTCCCAATTGTCTAGGACTATTATTATTATTATTTTGAAACATAACAAGATGAGTCTACAGCAGACAGTCTGCTGGCTGTTGTGTTGGACCACACGTCGGACCCTTCCCAAGTGTCTAGGATTATTATTATTATTTTATTGTGACACAGCAAACAAGATAGACATGCTGGATTTCGTATCACAAAATCACAAGTCGAACACTTTCCAAGTGTCTAGGACTGTGTGATGTATCAGCGAATAATGCGAGCAGATCCCAGTAAGGTGGTCTTATTATTATTATTATTATTATTATTATTATTATTATTATTATTATGATGCTTTTCTAACGCTCCTTCCCTCCTCCGAGGCCTCCCTCTTTTCCTTTCTTCCCTCCCTCCCTCCTAGCCTTTCTTTACCCGAAGCTGTTGGGCTCCTCGACCACCTTCATCTTGCCTCCGGAGGCGGGCCCTGCAACAGAGAGAGAAAGGGAGGAAGCGGCGGTGAGCGGGAGAAGGACCCACCCGGTCCGGGGAGCAGGGAGCGAGCCTTACCTCCGGAGAGACAGAGAGAGAAGATGACGAGGCGGAGACCAGGCCCAGCTGCCACTTTCCTGGCCGCCATCTTGCCCTAAAATCCGGAAGTGGCTCCGAGACCTTTTCACCGGAAGCGGAAGAGAGGCGAGGGCGCGCGAGGAGAGGCGCGGGAGAGGCCGAGATGGGCCGGAAGCGGCGCCCGCGGGGCCGGAGAGGAGGCGGAGGAGGGGCGGCCCTGGAGGGCTTCGCTGCGGCTCTGGCAGGTCTGGAAGGGGAGGCGAAGGGGAGGGGACACGGGGCCTGCCTCTCTCCACTTCCTCACAGTGACTAAATCCCACTGAGGGCTACACTAAAAAGCCACTCTGGAAAAGCCGGGGCAGAAGGAGGAGGATGATGTTGATGATGATGATTTTATTGATATTATTTCATAGAATCATAGAATAGTAGAGTTGGAAGAGACCACATGGGCCATCTAGTCCAACCCCCTGCTAAGAAGCAGGAAATCGCATTCAAAGCACCCCCGACAGATGGCCATCCAGCCTCTGCTTAAAAGCCTCCAAGGAAGGAGCCTCCACCACAGTCCGGGGCAGAGAGTTCCACTGTCGAACAGCCCTTCTCACAGTGAGGAAGTTCTTCCTGATGTTCAGGTGGAATCTCCTTTTCTGTAGTTTGGAGCCATTGTTCCCTTGCGTCCTAGTCTGCAGGGCAGCAGAAAACAAGCTCCCTCCCTCCTCCCTAGGACTTCCCTTCACGTATTTGTACATGGCTATCATGTCTCCTCTCAGCCTTCTCTTCTGCAGGCTAAACATGCCCAGCTCTTTAAGCCGCTCCTCATAGGGCTTGTTCTCCAGACCCTTAATCATTTTAGTCGCCCTCCTCTGGACGCTTTCCAGCTTGTCAACATCTCCCTTCAACTGTGGTGCCCAGAATTGGACACAGTATTCCAGGTGTGGTCTGACCAAGGCAGAATAGAGGGGAGCATAACTTCCCTGGATCTAGACGCTATTCCCCTATTGATGCAGGACAGAATCCCGTTGGCTTTTTTAGCTGCTGCATCACATTGTTGGCTCATGTTTAACTTGTTGTCCACGAGGACTCCAAGGTCTTTTTCGCACACACTGCTGTCAAGCCAGGCGTCCCCCATTCTGTATCTTTGATTTCCATTTTTTCTGCCGAAGTGAAGTATCTTGCATTTGTCCCTGTTGAACTTCATTTTGTGAGTTTTGGCCCATCTCTCTAGTCTGTCAAGATCGTTTTGAATTCTGCTCCTGTCTTCTGGAGTGTTGGCTCTCCCTCCCAGTTTTGTGTCGTCTGCAAACTTGAAATTTATTGACTACATTTATATCCCGTTCTTCTCACCCCGAAGGGGACTCAGAGAGGCTTACAAATGAAATGAACATACCATATATTAATAGCATAGCACAATATAAGCATTACATTACTATATTGTACTATATCAGTGATGGCCAACCTATGACACGCGTGTCAGCAACGACACGCCTAGCCATTTTTGCTGACACGCTGCCGCATGCAGATTGGATGACTATGTCTTTTGTGGCCAAATTTGATGTGATTTGGTCCAGTGGTTTTGTTCCATGGGAATTATGTGTGTGTATGTATGTGTGTGTGTGTATATATATATCATTCTATTATTATTGTAGTATTGTAGTTAATTACGGGGGCGAGTTACAGGGAGAGATCTACTCCCCTGTTCAAGGAGCTCCACTGGCTGCCTTTTATTTTCCGGTCCCAATTCAAGGTGTATACCATCACATATAAAGCCCTAAACGGTTTGGGACCCAGCTACCTTCGTGACCGTATCTCCTATCATAAACCTGCCCGATCCCTTCGAAGCTCTCCTGTCCCCACTCCCGATATCCCAGACCCGCCTTGTGGGAACAAGGGAGAGGACCTTTTCTGCTGTGGCCCCCCGATTGTGGAATTCTCTGCCCGCGGAGATTAGGCAAGCCCCCACACTAGCAGCCTTCAAGAAAGACTTGAAAACATGGCTCTTTCGCTGCGCTTTTGGAGAGTAACCATTTTATATTTCTTTTCCGTTGCTCCCCCTAATATCTATCCTCCAGAATACCCCACTCCCTTATGACCCTGTTTGCTGTAGTTTTTATTTTTATGTCTTTCTCACCCCGAGTTTTAACTTAATGTTCATGTGGTCTGCCCTTGTTTTTATTGTCTCCTTGTTTTATTTTGTAATGGATATTATTTACTGTATTGTTTATTGTATTGTGTTCTGCTGTTCTTTTATATGCTGTTTACATTGTATTGTTTTGGGCGTGGCCCCATGTAAGCCGCCCCGAGTCCCCGTTGGGGAGATGGTGGCGGGGTATAAATAAAGTTTTATTATTATTATTATATTATATTATTCATTATTCATGACTACATTGAAACTAGAATAGAGAGAAATCAGCATGGAAACTGCAAGAGGTACCATAGATTATTGTACATGGAAATAATGGTAGTAAATAGTTTGTGATTTATTGAATACAGCTATAGATTATAATTATATATTTTTGTTGTTTAAACTATACATATTGCGAAATTATGGTTTTTTTCTTGAAGTGACACACCACCCAAGTCATGCTAGGTTTTTTTGGTGAATTTTGACACATGAAGCGCAAAAGGTTGCCCATCATTGTACTATATCATATGGTAATTGTTAATTAGTAATTGGTAATTAGTAATTATTAGTAAAATGGAGCCTCCGGTGGCTCAGTGTGTTAAAGCGCTGAGCTGCTGAACTTGCAGACCAAAAGGTCCCAGGTTCAAATCCGGGGAGCGGAGTGAGCGCCCGCTGTTAGCTCCAGCTTCTAGGAGCCACCAGATGGCGTAGTGGACTAAGTGACTTGAAGGTTGGGTTGCTGACCTGAAAGTTGTCAGGTTCGAATCCCACCCGGGGAGAGTGCAGATGAACTATCAGCTCCAGCTCCATGTGGGGACATGAGAGAAGCCTCCCACAAGGATGGTAAAAACATCCGGGCGTCCCCTGGACAGCGTCCTTGCAGACGGCCAATTCTCTCACTCCAGAAGTGACTCAAGTTGCTCCTGGCACAAGAAAAAAAAAGCTCCAGCTTCTGCCAGCCTAGCAGTTTGAAAACATGCAAATGTGAGTAGATCAATAGGTACCGCTCCGACGGGAAGGTAATGGCGCTCCATGCAGTCATGCCAGTGGCCACATGACCTTGGAGGTGTCTACAGACAACACCGGCTCTTCAGCTTAGAAATGGAGATGAGCACCAACCCCCAGAGTCAGACACGACTGGACTTAACGTCAGGGGAAAACCTTTCTCGTGTCATTTCGCTCCCGGGATTTGAACCTGGGACCTTTTGGTCCGCAAGTTCAGCGCTTTAACACACTGTGCCACCAGGGGCCCTAAATTCATCCCTTTCATTTAAGAACCGACTAAGACTGAGCTCTACACTTCCCTGCTTCAGTTTGATGAAGAGGTCTGTCTCTCCCTCAGGGTCCCTGGAAGAAGAGGAGGGAGAGCAGCAGCAGCAGCAACCAGGGGAGGAAGAGGCGAGCTCGGCCTCTGCTTCTGGGCCTTGTCGTCCGCCTCTCGGCCTGTGGGAGCTGGGCCAGTGCGACCCACGGCGCTGCACGGGGCGGAGGCTGGCCAGGAAGGGCCTGGTGCGGGCGCTGCGGGTCGGGAGGCGCTTCCCAGGCCTCGTCCTCAGCCCATCTGCCCACCGGTACCTTTCCCCCGCAGACAGGTCAGAGAAGGAGCCAAGGGAGGGGTGGAAGGAAGGAAATATGAAATATGAAGCTTGTATGCCTGCCTTCCCTCCTGGGCCCCATTATCACTGTCTCTTCCTCTCTTCACAGGCCGATGGTGGCACAGGACGGGGCGGCCGTGATTGACTGCTCCTGGGCCAAGCTGGAGGAGACCCCCTTTGCCAAGATGAAGGGTGGCTGCTTGAGGCTGCTTCCCTACTTGGTGGCCGCCAACCCCGTGAACTATGGGCGGCCCTGGAGGCTATCCTGCGCGGAGGCTTTGGCCGCAGCCCTGGTCATCGTGGGTGAGCCCTGGCCCTGGAAAGGGAGGAGTGGGCGTCCCACTGCAGGACCCGGCAGCCTAGAACAAGCCTCCAGCCTTCCCTTCTTGCGTTCCAGGGTTCTCCGAACTCGCCACGGAGCTCCTGCAGACGTTTAAGTGGGGGCCCGTCTTCTTGGACCTGAACAGAGACCTCTTTGAGAGATACGCAGCATGTGCCGGCGAAGAGGAGGTGCTGGCCGTGGAGAGGGAGTTCCTGCTCAAGGCGCAAGAAAAGGAGGAAGAGGACATAGGTGAGGGCACCTGCAGCCTCTTCTTTTGCCTCTACGCCTGGCTGCTTCTACATTTTGCTTCGCCTCACGGCTCTGGATTCTTTGCTTTCAGATCCCTTTGACGTTGACTCTGGAAAGGAGTTTTCTAACCCCAACAGGCCCGTCGGCGTCTCAAAGTAAGTCCTCTAAAGTTCCCCTTTCAGTGTCTTCTGGGGTCATTCTGAGCATGGATTAATCTTTGTCTGATTGTAGAGCAATCCATGAAGATGAAAGTTCACTGGAGGAAACGTCAGATGAGGATGGAGAGAGCGGGAGCAGCAGCAGCCAGGAGGAGCGGGATGCCCCGGGGGCCCTTCCCAGGGAGGCAGGTGGGCCACAAGACACCGCAGGAGAAGCAGCAGAAGGCTTTGCGTTATGAAGGAAGCAACGCCTGAAAAGGCAGAGGGTGTGAACCGTTCTTTATCTTTGACAGTCAACCCTTTCGAGATCTCTATATGGTACCTTCCTGGTCTGGAGAAGTTAAAGCCATTCAGAAATACCTTCATTCAGAACCGTTTTATATATTCCTTTGAAAATATTAAAATGTCCATTTGTACAATATGAACTATGCCTAACGTAAGCTGTAAAAACCATGGTTTTTGCTTTTTATTATTTTAAATATTTAAATATTAAATATTTTATAATCCCAAACATTTACAACGTAATACGATTGTCTTATGACATCCTCATTTCTCAGATCTATACTCCAACCCTCCCATTACTTACATCGCATTACAGAAATACAGTTCTATTCTACATTCTTCTGATTTTAGCCATGTGTTTTATCAATGGCTCAACCACAATCTTGGAAATGTTAGGTGGTGTAAATCAAAAAGACCTTACAATTCCCCTTTAATCTTAATTTGTTATTCTTTTGACATTATCATTTATATCCTGTTTTTTCTCCAAAAAGAGTCACTTCCCAACAAAGGATTCCCCTGGGCAGGAAGCAGCCAGGCTTTGAGGCTGCAAGGCTATTCAGTGCTAATCAAGGTGGCCAACTGCAATTCACAATTGCCTCCAACAGACAAGAATTCTCTTACCCTGGAAATCATTCCACAGATATAAAAACGCCAGATGCCTAGTTTCAGACCTCACACCTCTGAGGATGCCTGCCATAGATGTGGGCGAAATGTCAGGAGAGAATGCTTCTGGAACATGGCCACACAGTCCAGAAAACTCACAGCAACCCAGACTCAAGGATTGTTTCTTTTGAACAGAGTGCAACGTCCGACGGGTTATTCCATTGCAAAAGGGAGAAAAGGAGACAACAGGCTTTATAGAAACAGTTTATTTACTCTAAACAGCAACACAGACAAAACGCCATAAACACAAAGGAAGTGATGCAGAATCCAGATGCTGGCTGACTTTGGATCCAAGGCTTTGAAGCAACAACAACCTAATTTCTTACTGAGAAAAGACAAAAAGGGGGCGGAGGGCTTCTTTTATTCTTACAGCCAAGTCGAGGCAAAATAGTCTTCTAGACAGTTTAACGCATGCCTGCATCAGAGAGCAAAGAAACTAGAGATACTAGTGAATTTATAGAAGTATAAAAGTTTATAGTTTTACAGCAGTTGAAATACTGACATCAATATTAAAATAAAAGCAAGTTTTACATAACAATCAAAAATACAAAAGACTGAAGGAAGAGACCCTGTATGAAAAACGGGGGGCAATTCAGCCAATTTAGAACTGTATACAAGTGGCAGATATGGAAAATGGCACACAGACAACCCCCTCCCCTAAGTGACTATTAATGGTGGGACATAGCGACATTAGATTTGCAAAAGTTTTGTAAACAAGTTCTTGCCAATTAAATCCCTTCCTTGAAAGATGCTGGGCGACGGCGGCGATGGGAGCTTATGACGGTGCAAACTTCTTGGCTTGTGCTCGGACCCTCTTTTCGTATTCCACTCTGTTTTGGCTGCGCAAAGAGAGAACGGTGAATTGGCTTCCAAAAGCCAGAATGACCACACAGCGTCTGTTCCTTCTAAGGAAGGTTTGCCAGGGCAGAAATGGAGAGACTGGCTCCATCTTTGCTTGTATTTAAAAACTGCTTTACTTCAGAGGAAGGAAGATTCTCCCTCCAAAGGCCTTAAGGCAGTTTACAAAATCTGAAATGGCGCTCTAAGGAGGGAAGAGCTGAGTCCCAGAGACCTCCATGTCCTTATTGTTTTTAAACTGCCGTAGGGCCTTTGGAGAAAGAAGGGCGGGAATCGGCCCCAAACACCCTTTCCCTTTCACCCTTTCCTTCACCACAAGAGCTTCAGAGACTGGCAATGCAATCTATAACCTCCACTTGGCAGCAGAAAAGCGCTGGATGCTCTTGGGCAGGTACCACTCAGCCTGAGAAGCAGGCAAAAGCAAACCCTGCCTGGACGACTTTCCGAGAAGTCAGAATCAAATTGCCCTCCGTTCTCCCAGGCAGTTGTTATATTGGAAATCTCTGTCCAACACCTCCCTTTGCCTCTCTGAAAGTGGCTCCCTTTTCATCTCTCAAATCTCCAAACTACAAGAATTCAGCTATTTATAATAATAAAATAATAATAATAATTTTTCACAGTTCCAGACTGACAAAGTTCTGGAACACAACACACCAGACATCACAGTTGTGGAAAAGAAAAAGGTTTGGATCATTGATGTTGCCATCCCAGGTGACAGTCGCATTGACCAAAAGCAACAGGAAAAACTCAGCCGCTCTCAGGACCTCAAGATTGAACTTCAAAGACTCTGGCAGAAACCAGTGCAGGTGGTCCCGGTGGTGATGGGCACACTGGGTGCCGTGCCAAAAGATCTCAGCCGGCATTTGGAAACAATAGACATTGACAAAATCACGATCTACCAACTGCAAAAGGCCACCCGACTGGGATCTGCACGCATCATCCGAAAATACATCACACAGTCCTAGACACTTGGGAAGTGTTCGACTTGTGATTTTGTGAAACGAAATCCAGCATGTCTATCTTGTTTGCTGTGTCATACAATAATAATAATAATAATAATAATAATAATAATAATAATAATAATAATAATAATAATTACATTGGACAGGAGAGGAGATGGGGCTGTTGTTCCAGGCCTATTTTGGCCTCAAGGAAGACCTTTCAGGGAAGGTCTGGTCCGAGAGGGTACTCACCAGTAGATTGTGTAAGCCTCTGCTTGAGCTGGGTCTTGGATATTTGGTTCATTTAGGAGCTCTTGGATGCCTAACAAGATCTAGGGGCACAGAAAGAAAGGAGAGGTCAGCTGGGGCCACCAGAAATGGCCATGACCCCGCACTGGAGGCGCAGCACAGAAAGTTCCCCTAGAGAACCACATTCAGTTTCTCCCTCTCCTATTGCCCTTGAACTGAAGAGGCCTCCAATTCCCAGCAACGTTTAGGTGGCTTCCAAGAAGCCAGGCACAGAACCATGGCCTCCCCTTGCTCGCTCTGTGGCATTACATTACATTCAGACCAAGGTACATCACTAACAGGATGCAAGTCATCGTTTCAATCCTTTGTTTACTGCAACAGGGTAAAGCAGCCATGGGCAAACCTGGGCCCTCCCTCCAGGTGTTTTGGACTTCAACAATTCCTAATAGCCTCAAGCCCCTTCCTTTTCAGGTGCTTGATTTTAGAGTTTAGCGGGAGTCTACTGTCTACCATGCAGCTGTGAACAAGTCTACATAGGACCACCAAAGGCAGCAATGACCAAACATGAATCAAAGAACATGAAAGACTGCAGACTCACTCAACCAGAGAAGCCAGCCATAGCACTTGATGAATCAACCTGGACACAGAATATTATTTGAGAACACAGAAATGCTGGACCACTCTCACAACCACCATGTCAGACTACATAGAGAAGCCACTGAAATCCACAAGCATGTGGACAACAGAAAGGAGGAAACCATGAAATTGAACAAAATCTGGCTACCAGTATTTTAAAACTCTAAACCAGGACAGTAAATAAAGTACAACACTCAAAAACTGGGGAATTTCAGACAAGAAACAATCAGGGCCAGCTAACACCTCCCAACAAAGGATTCCCCCAGGAGGGAAGCAGCCAGGCGCTAAATCTGCAACGTTAAAACAGTGAGATAAAGCATACTCGCAGGTAAAATGCCAATCAAAACCCAGTCTGCGGGGCCTTCCCATCTCCAGCCAAAGCGATGGATCCGCGGCTGCAGAACCTCAGGGCTAATGAAAGGTACCTACCTGTTTAATTGTGATGGCAGGCCTCCAATCCTTATCCTCTTCTAGGATGGACAGACACACGGTGCCTGAAGGGTAGACATTTGGGTGGAATAAAGGCGGCTCAAATTTGCCTGCGGAAGAGAAGCCTTAGTCAAGACATGGCTTTTAAACAGAGGCTGGATGGCCATCTGCAGGGGGTGCTTTGGTTATACTTTTCTTGCATGACCCATGTGGACTAGTTCCAATTCTATGAATCGGTGGGAACCAATTGCCTTTTTCCTAATGCACCAAAGAAAGAGATGGAAAACCAACTCAGGCCTTCTGAACACATCCCTCCCATTCATCCTTTGGAGATGAACAACCCTTTGAGGGGAGAAAGAGAAGAGAGAAAGGCAGCAGAAGACTTGGGTCTAAAAGGTCCAGCGGAGGAGGCACCTCCTGCTCAGGCCTTCGCTGCCAATGGACTCACATTTCGGCGGGGAAGAGGGATAGTCATCCTTGAAGAGCATCCGCAGCTTGAACAAACCTCCTTCCCACGGTGTCTGCAAGGAAAGAACAGGAGGCGCAAGTCACCGGACGGACAGCAGGCTGGGGCCCAAAGGCAGCTTTTTCCTGCGACAGCCCCCCCGCAAGCCTCAAGAGGCCCCTCTCAGCCCCATTTGGCTTCTGCAGAAGCCGCATAAGACTATATTTACTTGAATCTAACGCTCACCTTTGGAGGCTAAATTGCCTTGCCAAAATTGGAGTAAACATTAGATTTTTGTAATATGGTAATCTTAATACATGGAGCGTCCGGTGGCTCAGTGTGTTAAAGCGCTGAGCTGCTGAACTTAATAATAATAATAATAATAATAATAATAATAATAATAATAACAACTTTATTTTTATACCCCGCCCCATCTCCCCGAAGGGACTCGGGGCGGCTTACATGGGGCCTAGCCCGATAAAACAATCAAATATCAATAACACAGCAATAAAACAATTATACCAATAAAAACATCAACTTGCAGACCAAAAGGTCCTAGGTTCAAACCCGGGGAGCGGAGTGAGCGCCCGCTATTAGCTCCAGCTTCTGCCAACCTAGCAGTTTGAAAACATGCAAATGTGAGTAGATCAATAGGAAGGTAACAGCACTCCATGCAGTCATGCCGGCCACATGACCTTGGAGGTGTTTACGGACAACGCCGGCTCTTCGGCTTAGAAATGGAGATGAGCACCAACCCCCAGAGTTGGAAACAACTGTACTTAACATCAGGAGAAACCTTTACCTTTACCTAATCTTAATACTGAGCCAAAGCAAAAGGGGAAGCTGCTTCATGAGCATTTGGAGCTTCCCTTTGAGAGACATTGCCTATAATTTAATTGCCATAGTATGCAATCCTGGGGTTTGTAGTTTAATGAGGATTCCGCACTCTTTGACAGAGAAGACTCAAAAGCCTTGTAAAACTATAGCCCCGAGGACTCTATAGCATTGAAGCAAGGCTTCTTGTTTTTAAAGAAGGAATTCTAAGCAGGCAGCGACTGTAATGGACATATTAGAAAGAGTGCATGTTTTGGGGCTGTGCACTATTCAGCAGCAAACGCTTTTTTATTTTGGCTTCGGGGATTTGAAAATGGAGGTGCGCGTTAGGTTTATGGCACATGAAACTCTAAGAAATATGGTAATAATAATAATAACAAGACTTTATTTTTATATTCTCTTCCATCTCCCCCGGGGGTACTCACAAACAGAAATAAAAACAATAGCAGAAAACATTCAATGCCTCAAGGAAGGTATAAACATGAATACATTAACGGCCTACCCAATCCCAAACCAACATCAAATAATTAATTTTTTAAAATATGTTTTTATTGTAGATACCAGCAAAACAACAACAAAATCCATCAACATACACATCCAATCACGTATTCTTGGTAACATTACACTTGCTAGTTCAACTTTTATCTCCCATTTATGTCAAGTAGTTTTTCACCCCTCCCCCTCCCTCTGGGAACAGTACTTTCTTCCATTCAGATATTATTTTAATTGATCAATCGTAAGTAGAGAATGATTCAATTCTTTATATTTTCTTTGTCCTTTGACTTGATCTATCAATCTTCCCCATTTCAGCTTCCAATTCTTTTTGATTCGGCCTGATATATATTTAGTTCTCCTTTCAAGAATATAATCCTGAAGCATAAAATCAGCTAGCTAGGTATTCATACCATTTTTTAACTTCCCACTTTGTTTGCTCTTTCCAACCCAAGGCAACTGTTGCTTGAGCGGCAACTAACATGTATTTTATAATTTCCTCCCAGTCCTTAGTAATTTTGTTCTTATCTAATTTCTGGATGAAAAACTCTTTATTTTTCAAAATCAATTTATGTCCTGTTAAATCTTCAATTTACTTCTTTACCTTGTTATAAAATGTTTGCACTTTATCACATTCCCACCACATATGAATATATGAGCCAGTTATCCCACATCCATGCCGTCAAATAATTAATTATAACGTAAGACTTAAAATTACTCAAACAGTTAAACAATAAAATAATAATAATAACAACAACAACAGGGCCGTCTCCTGTGGGTGTGCAGAAGGCAGGCCCTGGGTGCTTACCCCTTTCTTCCCTGGGATGGCGCACTCCCAGTTCATGAGGTTCATGGTACCGTCGGGGTTCTTGGTGGGGACGGCCACAAAGCCCTGCAAGAGGCAAAGAGAATAAGAGCAGCTGCAGGAAGCCTCCTGAGCAGAGACTCTGCTGCCTGAGAGTGTACAGGGGAGAATCCTATCGGGATGAGGTGGATGGGCTGCTCTCGTCATGCAGGGACAATAACCTGGCTCTTAACATCAACAAGACCAAGGAGCTCATAGTGGACCATAGGAAGAACAGACCAGAAATCCAGCCCTTGTTCATAAATGGAGACCAAGTGGAGCAGTTGGCCAGTTTCAAGTTCCTGGATGTCTCTGTTAAGGAAGACTTGACCTGGTACAGCATTAAATAGGGCAGTGTTAATGAAGAGGGTCCAGGGAGATTAGGCAAGACCTCACACTGTCCTCCTTTTGTAGATATTTGAAAACCTGGATGTTCCAGCAGGCATTTGATATTGATTAGTCCCTAGTTATATATGCCAAGTCCTTAGTTTGCCAGAAAGTAGTCTGTTTTGCACTTCATCCACTTCCCCGGCCATATGGTACGCCATTTGCACTATACCTTGCCCAGCCTTTTTACAGCTCGGTCATGCTCATTTTAGAATCTCGATCTTTGTTTATTGTGGAATCTGGTCTGATGGAGCTCCAACATAATCTCCATTACTACCCTGTTTCCCCGAAAATAAGACATCCCCGGAAAATAAGACCTAGTAGAGGTTTTGCTGAATTGCTAAATACAAGGCCGCCCCCAAAAGTAAGACCTAGTAAAGTTTTTGTTTGGAAGCATGCTCGCTGAACAGAACACCAGAGCATACAGGATCGGTAAATGTATGTACCATAGAGTGTTGTGCATGGAAATATTAGTAGTAACAAGAAATTCTTGATAGGATTCAGTTTGTCTGGTTATGCTGGTTTGTAATGACAACTACTGTACAGTATATAATAAATGTTCATTTTTTATTGAACAATAAATGTGAATTCTTCTTCATGGAAAAATAAGACATCCCCTGAAAATAAGACCTAGCACATTTTGGGGAGCAAAAATTAATATAAGACACTGTCTTATTTTCGGGGAAACAGGGTATGTAATGTTTATCTGTTTTATTTTGGTTGCTGTATTTTATGACACCCCTTCTAATGCATTTGTTTTATTGATTGTGTTTGCTTTTAGGTCTCGTGTCCCATTTATAAGCCGCCTCAAGTCCCTTCGGGGAGATGGTGGCAGGGTAAAAGAATAAAGTTGTTGTTGTTATTAACTGAATCATAATCTTGTCCAGAGTGTGGTCTCTGGACAAAGTGGCCCCTGGTCAAAAAAAAAAAAAAAAGGTTAGGAACCACTGCTTTATAGGAAAAGCATTCCAAAGCCTTTATATGTTTACTTAATAATTCCTGCTGCCTTAAAAAAGCTCAGCGCATTCTTGGGGATCCATCTAACCCAGCATATTCAAGGTGCAGGTTATCACCTCTAAAGCCCTAAACGGTTCAGGTCCTGCTTATCTCTGCGACCGCCTTCTCCCCTATGAACCCAAGCAAGCCTTTTGGGTGAACAATCCGACCAGATACTCAGCTTGTTTACAATGTCTTATTGCACTTTATCACTACTCATTTTTAAAGGCCATCAGTGTTTTAGTAAGATCGTCCCTTCACCCTTTCCTGATCGCCTTTATACTATTTATGAGTCCCATCCAGAGTTCTTCGCAAGTTTTTTTTCTGCACGTGTATTTTATTTCTAGGCTTTTAAAGCATTTGATGTGTTTTATGTCGTTTTATACTTATTTTGTCATATTGCTTTAATTCATGGATTGTATTTTAACCTATGTTGATGTTGGGCTCGTCTCCATGTGGGCTCGTCCCTTTGGGGAGATGGAGGCAGGATATAAAAATAAAGTTATTATTATTATTATTATTACTGTGTTTCCCCAAAAATAAGACAGTGTCTTATACAGTAGAGTCTCATTTATCCAACATTCGCTTATCCAACGTTCTGGATTATCCAATGCATTCTCGTAGTCAATGTTTTCAATACATCATGATATTTTGGGGCTAAATTCGTAAATACAGTCATTACTACGTAGCATTACTGCGTATTGAACTACTTTTTCTGTCAAATTTGTTGTCTAACATGATGTTTTGGTGCTTAATTTGTAAAATCATAACCTAATTTGATGTTTAATAGGCTTTTCCTTGATCCCTCCTTATTATCCAACATATTTGCTTATCCAACGTTCTGCCGGCCCATTTATGTTGGATAAGTGAGACTCTACTGTATTAATTTTTGCTCCCAAAAATGTGCTAGGTCTTATTTTCAGGGGATGTCTTATTTTTCCATGAAGAATTCACATTTATTGTTGAATCAAAAAAAAAAAAAAGAGAACACATTACATACTGTTCAGTAGTTGTCATCACAAACCAGCATGACCAGACAAACTGAATCCTATCAAGAATTTCTTGTTACTACCACTATTTCCATGTACAGCAATCTATGGTACATACATTTATCGATCCTGCTTGGTGGGCACGCTTCCAAACAAAAAATTTGCGTCATATTTAGCAATTTAGCAAAAACTCTACCTGGTTTTATTTACATGAGGTGTCTTATTTTCAGGGATAATAATAATAATAATAACTTTATTCTTATACCCCGCCCCATCTCCCCGAAAGGACTCGGGGCGGCTTACATGGGGCCATGCCCAGACACAACAGTACAAAATCAAAACAAAACAAGGTACTGTATATACCCCAGTATTAGCCTAGTTTTTCAGCCCTTTTTAGGGCTGAAAAAGCTCCCCTCGGCTTATACTCGAGTGAGGGTCCTGGACGGCTCCTATTCAGGTCGGCTTATACTTGAGTATATAGGTATTCAGAGTTGGACAGTCTTATCTTATTAAAGTCTTATTATTATCTTAAACTACAGTTTCATATAAATATTCAAAAACATTTAACCCACTGATGCCTCAAATAATGCAATTTTATTAATACAGTAGAGTCTCACTTATCCAAGCCTCGCTTATCCAAGTTTCTGGATTATCAAAGCCATTTTTGTAGTCAATGTTTTCAATATATCGTGCTATTTTGGTGCTAAATTCGTAAATACAGTAATTGCAACATAACATTACTGTGTATTGAACTACTTTTTCTGTCAAATTTGTTGTATAACATGCTGTTTTGGTGCTTAATTTGTAAAATCATAACCTAATTTGATGTTTAATAGGCTTTTCCTTAATCCTTATTATCCAACATATTCACTTATCCAACATTCTGCTGGCCCGTTTATGTTGGATAAGTGAGACTCTACTGTACAGTAATTGCAATATAACATTACTGCGTATTGAACTGCTTTTTCTGTCAAATTTGTTGTATAACATGCTGTTTTGGTGCTTAATTTGTAAAATCATAACCTAATTTGATATTTAATAGGCTTTTCCTTAATCCCTCCTTATTATCCAAGATATTTGCTTATCCAAGCTTCTGCCGGCCCGTTTAGCTTGGATAAGTGAGACTCTACTGTATTATCTTAAATTAGTTTCATATAAATATTCAAAAACATTTAACCCACTGTTGCCTCAAATAATGCAATTTTATTAATATCTATTTTTATTTTTGAAATTGACCTGTAGCTGCTGCATTTCCCACCCTCGTCTTATACTCGAGTCAGTAAGTTTTCCCGGTTTTTGTGGTAAAATTAGGTGCCTCGGCTTATATTTGGATCGGCTTATACTCTAGTACAGGGGTCCCCAAACTAAGGCCCAGGGGCCACATGCGGCCCATCGAAGCTATTTATTTGGCCCCTGGAGCGACAGCTCCCTCCTCCTCTACCAAGGAAGATGCATGCAGAGGAAAAGGAGGGGAAGGTGTGTGCGGAGGGTAGGAGGGAAAGGTGCACACCTTTCCCGTCTCCTCCCTCACCTGGTGCGTGCCTTCCAAAGCTTTACTTGTTCATAATGGTATTTTAATTATTATTTAATTAATAAGTAATTATTAAGGGGTGCTTTGCTAGTGCTTTTAGTGCACAAAGTCAGAAGGAGGTTGGACTAAATGGCCCAAGGAGTCTCTTCCAACCCTCTTTATTATTTTTATTATGATTATGATTAACATTGAGGCTGTATTTATTCCTGTTTTGTTTTTTTTACTTCAAAATAAGATACAGTAGAGTCTCACTTATCCTAATTTTTTTATTGTTGTTTTGTCATTTTATCCCACTCCCACCCTCCCACCCTCCCCTCCTTGTACATACTCTTTATACAACAAACTACAGAAGTTACATTTGAAATATCAATCTCAATCTTAATTTTTCCACTCCACATCTTAGTACATTCTCTAAAATAGTTCTTAACTGGTTCCCACATCCCCTTGATTATTGCAATATTTTCAATTTTATCTATATTATTCCATTTGCAATTTGTGATTTCTACATTTAACATATCAACTATATACTTATACCAATTCGTCAGAGTCCATTTTGTTTTATCTTTCCAACCGCTCACTAAAACAATTTGTGCACATGCTATTAATTTGTCAATCATTTTTTCTTTTTGTATATTCTTCACTTCTGTTATCCTTGCATGTAGTACATTTCTATTAACTATTACTATTTGTAGATTTAGCATTCTATTGATTTCTCCTACAATCATTCTCCAGTATTCTTGCACCCGATAGCACTCCCATATCATATGATTGAACACCCCTCTTTGTTCACAACCGTGCCAACACCTATCTTTCATCCCTGGTAAAAACCGTGAAAGTTGTGCAGGAGTTCTGTACCATTTTTGTAACATTTTCCTTCTTGCTTCCCTTAATACATTGTGCTTTTCTTTTGCTATATTACTTATTTCCCTTTGTATATCTTCCCTCTCAATTTCCATGTCCATTCTCCATGTTTGGAAAACTTCCTCTATTTCTCCTTTTACCGTTATAATTTGTTCATACAGATCTCCTGCCACCTTCTTTTCCTCTCTCAAACATTTCAAGCACCAAAACATCATGTTATACAACAAATCTGACAGAAAAAGTAGTTCAATATGCAGTAATGCTATGTAGTAATTACTGTATTTATGAATGTAGCACCAAAATATCACGATATATTGAAAACATTGACTACAAAAATGTGTTGGATAATCCAGAACGTTGGATAAGTGAGTGTTGGATAAGTGAGACTCTACTGTAATAATAAAAATAATATTAGCTGACTTGAGTCCATATGGGGGGAAAGGTGGAATAGAAATAAGTGAGACTCTACTGTATCTATTTTTATTTTTGAACTTGACCTGTAGCTGCTGCATTTCCCACCCTCGTCTTATACTCGAGTCGGTAAGTTTTCCCGGTTTTTGTGGTAAAATTAGGTGCCTCGGCTTATACTCGAGTATATACGGTATATTCTTTTTGTGTACGACTGCCACCTGGCAGGCGGCACAGGGTGACAAAGACAAGGACAAAGAGACTGAGAGACAGCTAAAGCTGTAAGTATCGAACTCCGTGGTTTCACAGTGATGTGCCACAGCGACTGGAATGTGGAAGGAGGGATGTTTTGATGGGCGAACTTGGGCCCTCTCTCTAGTGTTTTGGACTCCAACTCCCAGAATTCCTCACAGCCTCAGGCCCCTTCCTTTTCCCCCTCAGCCGCTTAAGCGGCTGAGGGGGAAAAGGAAGGGGCCTGAGGCTGTGAGGAATTCTGGGAGTTGGAGTCCAAAACACCGGGAAGGCCCAAGTTTGTCCATCGAAAGTAACTCTCCTCCATTCCCCGTTCCTGCAAAAGGCGGCCTGGGTCTTGGGCCCTGTTGTTTACTACCCACGGATGCGCGTGGGAGCACTTACGAAGGGGTGGTCCTTCCTCCAGGCCTTCCTCTCCTGCGCCAGGCGGCTGAGCGCGATCCCGGACATCCTGCGCGTCCCTCTGAGGAGAAGGAGAAGGGGCGGAGTCAGCGGAAGGGGCGGAGCCAGAGAGGGAACGAGAGCACCCCCTCCCACCTCCCTTCCCGCTTCCCTGAGGCGACGGGGCCCTCGAGGGGCCAAAAAGCTGAGGCGGCGAAGGGTTTTTTTTCTCTGCTTTCTCGCCTGTTTTTCTCCCTCCAAAGGCCGCAAAGCGGGCCTGACCTTGGCCTCTTCTCCCTCCCTTCCTTTACCTCCCTCCAGGCCTTCTCAGAGAGTGGGAAATGGAGGCCTCACCGCGAAGCAGCAGCAGTAGCAGCAGCGGCGGCACCGGCGCGTGTCCCGGATTCAGGCGGCAGCAGCAACGGCGTCGGCGAATGACCCGGATGTTCCCCGCTCGCTTTCCCCTCCCCTCCCCTTTTGTCTCGACGATCCTCGCGCAGGAAGCGGAAGGTCCCTCGACGCGACCCGTCCGCCTGACTGCGTCTGCGCGGTGCGTGCTCCTCCGTCCCGCCCCGCGAATGAGCCCACCAATCAAAAGGGGAATGGGTTGCTATGGAGACCGAGAGGCGGGGTAAATGGCGCTCCCAGGTCCCGGATGGGTTTTTTCTCTCACCGCGCGCTAAGGGAAGGGGCGGGGCAAGCAGGCAGGTAGGCAGAGCAGTATGTTGGGTCCTAAAGGCACCCGGTTTTCTACTTTTAAATCAAGAATACAGTATTTTTGTAGTCAATGTTTTCAATATATCGTGATACAGTAGAGTCTCACTTATCCAACATAAACGGGCCGGCAGAAAGTTGGATAAGCGAATATGTTAGATAATAAGGAGAGATTAAGGAGAAGCCTATTAAACATCAAATTAGGTTATGATTTTTCAAATTAAGCACCACAACATCATGTTTTGACAGAAAATTTGACAGAAAAAGTAGTTCAATATGCAGTAATGCTACGTAGTAATTACTGTATTTACGAATTTAGCACCAAAATATCATGATGTATTGAAAACATTGACTACAAAAATGCATTGGATAATCCAGAAAGTTGGATAAGTGAGAGACTCTACTGTATTTTGGTGCTAAATTCATACAGTAATTACTACATAGCATTACTGCGTATTGAACTACTTTTTCTGCCAAATTTGTTGTCTAACATGATGTTTTGGTGCTTCATTTGTAAAATCATAACCTAATTTGATTTTTAATAGGCTTTTCCTTAATCCCTCCTTATTATCCAACATATTCGCTTATCCAACATTCTGCCGGCCCGTTTATGTTGGATAAGTGAGACTCTACTGTATTTGAATCCCCATTAAAAGCTTCTGCCTCCGGTCTAATCTTTCTGGAGTGTTTTAGAAAGGTTTTCCTATGTCCCTTCGGGTAGAGAGAGCGGGTTAAAAATGAGTTTTCCGGACTGTCTGGCCATGTTCCTGAAGCATTCTCTCCTGACGTTTCGTCCACATCTATGGCAGGCATCTTCAGAGGTTGAGAGGTCTGTTGAAAGCTAGACAAATGGGAGAAAGAACTCTTGCCACACCCTGGGCTCTACACAGATGCATATTCTTTCCTTACTTAGTTTATCCATACCTCACAACCTCTGAGGATGCCTGCCATAAATGTGGGCGAAACGTCAGGAGAGAATACTTCTGGAACATGGCCACACAGCCCGAAAGACATACAACAACCCTGTGATCCCGGCCATGAAAGCCTTCAACAAAACATAGAACTCTTGTCTGTTGGTGGCAATTGATCACCTTGATTATCATTGAATAGCCTTGCTGCAGATTCGAGGCCTGGCTGATTCTTGCCTGGGGGAATCATTTGTTGGGAGGTGTTAGCTGGCCCAATTGTTTCCTGTCTGGAATTTGCCTATTTTTGAGTATTGTTCTTTATTTACTGTCCTGATTTTAGAGTTTTTTAAATATTAGCAGCCAGATTCCTTATTATTTAGGAACTTCTAAAAGCCCATCTCTGAACTTTAGCTTAAGGTAAAGGTTTTCCCCTGACGTGAAGTCCAAGCGACTCTGGGGGTTGGTGCTCATCTCCATTTCTAAGCCGAAGAGCCGGCGTTGTCCATAGACATCTCCAAGGTCATGTGGCCATAGGCATGACTGCATGGAGCGCTGTTACCTTCCCGCCGGAGCAGTACCTATTGATCTATTCACATTGGCATGTTTTCGAACTGCTAGGTTGGCAGGAGCTGGGGCTAACAGCAGGCACTCACTCCACTCCTGGGATTTGAACCTGGCACCTTTTGGTCCACAATTTCAGCAGCTCAGCGCTTTAACACACTGTGCCACCAGGGCCCCCGAACTTTAGCTTATGGAGATCAGAAACATCTTAATATAACCTCGTTGGATGCTGGAAACCGTCCCAGGTTCTGTTAGTGGTTATCAACCACCCCATAGTTTTAATGCACTTAAGCAAATTTTTATTATGATGTACTAGATGAGATTTTATTATGTTTTCATTAATTATTTTATATTGTTTAAACATTTGCTTAGTTATTATAAGGTATATTGATGTTGTATCGTTGGTTTGATTTCTTTTGTGCGTTTTCATTAATGGCATTTTTGTGTGGAAACCGCCCTGAGTCCCCTTGGGGAGATAGAGCAGGTTATACATTATTATTATTGACACAAAAACATAGTATGACACAGCAAACGAGATCGATATGCTGGATTTCGTATCACAAAATCACAGGTCGAACACTTCCCAAGTGTTTAGGACTGTGTGATTTATTATTATTATTATTATTATTATTATTATTATTATTATTACAGTAGAGTCTCACTTATATCCAACATAAACGGGCCGGCAGAATGTTGGATAAGTGAATATGTTGGATAATGAGAGATTAAGAAAAAGCCTATTAAACATCAAAATAGGTTATGATTTTACAAATTAAGTACCAAAACATCATGTTATACAACAAATTTGACAGAAAAAGTAGTTCATTACACATTAATGCTATGTAGGAATTACTGTATTTACGAATTTAGCACCAAAATATCATGATATATTGAAAACATTGAATACAAAAATGTGTTGGATAATCCAGAACGTTGGATAAGTGAGACTCTACTGTATTATTATCTCAATGATGGTCTTTAGGGATCCAGTTTGGGAGCCACTGCTCTTTGTTGCAGATGAGACGCTGGCCCTCATTTTAAGGCAATCCGACACCCCTGGAATTGGCCAAGGAATAAGCAAACTCTGGCCCTCCAATTCTTTTGGACTTCAATTCCCACAATTCCTAACAACCTCAGGCCCTTTCCTTTTCCGCTTAAGCGGTTGAGGGGGAAAAGAAAGGAGCCTGAGGCTGTTAGGAATCATGGGAGTTAAAGTCCAAAACACCTGGAGGGCCAGAGTTTGCCCATGCCTGGTGTAGACAATAGGCAACACCAGAACGTGGCGAGTAAATATAGACTAAATGACAAATATTCTCAACAAATCCCGAAAGCCGTTTAATTCCACTGTCCCAGACACAGGCAAGAGTGCTAGAAAGCCTCCTGGGAGAGGCCGTGGCTTCCCTACAGAACAGAGCGGAAGTACAGACTCTGTTAAAAACCTATTTGGAAAACATGCTAAAAGTGTCCTTTAAACACAGTGCACTAAAAAAAAAGCTCCAGTTGTGTGTTTTCTTCACATTGAACAACACAAACCATCTGTTGTGAAACCGCAAGCGTTTGTGGCAGGCAGGGGCTGCCTTACCGAAACGCCGGGACTGCATAGATCAAGAGAATGTAGAAATGACTGTAAACATCTGGAGGGCAGGAAGCCCTCTTTCCGGCCCCTGGGCCCAGAGACCCGGGCGAAGACCCTCTGGCCTCCATCCCCACAGCGCCTTGCCAGGGCCCAAACAGGCTTGCAAAAGACAGAGAGGAAGGCCCCAAAGGGATGCACAAAAGAGGGGGCTGGTTCGGATGTAGCACCAAGTAGGTTCCCCAGGAACAGTCTCAAAGGAGGGAAACCCAAATCGGTCTCTGTCCAGCCAAACAGGCCCAGGCCAGGTCCCTCCAGAGGGAGGTGCAGCGGAGGCAACAATGCCTGCTTTGCTCCTCATTCGGTGCCCATCGTCCTCAGAGGCCTGCTCTCAAGGCTCCAGCCCAGCCACTCCTCTGGAGAAGGTCCCAGGTCCAGGTCGGCAGGAGGGATCAAGAAAGGAGGGCCTCCCTCGCAGTGCCAGGCATCTTTCCAAAGCAAGGACTCCTCCGCTCTGCGTCGGGGCACAGCTACATCCTGGAGCCTCGCTCCTGCAGGATCTGGAAGAGAGCAGGGGTGAAATGAGAGGTGGCAAAGCGCCTTAGGAGGACTCTTTGCTGGGACAAGGAGGGAAAAAAGCACTGAAGAAAAGCCCCACTGGGAGGGAGCCAGCCACCCTGGCCTTCGGACCACTCTGCGGACAAAGCAGGCCAGGCCCTATCACCGCAACCTCTGCAAAGATGACTGGACAGACTGCTGCCTGATCCTAGCAGCTTCCCACCTGAGCAAGCAAGCTTACTACATTCATGTGGCTTCCTGTTTACTTACAAGAGCCATTCCATACCAAGTGGTCTAAAACTTTTTAAAGTTCCCACTATCATGTTCTGCAATTTTGTTCAAATTTTAGCTGTAGCACCAGCTACAGGCATTAAACTTAAGTTTCTCCAAATTTGAGGTCTCAAACTGCAATAGGTTTTTTTTTTCCGTGTCAGGAGCAACCTGAGTAGCAGGAGATTACACAAACAATTAATGTTACTATTCGCACACTGCTCACCGGGGAATCTGAAACATATTTTCTGAGCCCAGTCTTGGGAGAGGCGCCCAGTCTTCTTAAACCCCTCACCTGCCCGCAACCAGAGCCCACATGCAGCTCTGCACTCTGGCTCTCAGGGAGATCCACACCTGGAATACTGTGTCCAATTCTGGGCACCGCAGTTGAAGGGAGATCTTGACAAGCTGGAATGTGTCCAGAGGAGGGCAACTAAAATGATCAAAGGTCTGGAGAACAAGCCCTATGAGGAGCGGCTTAAAGAACTGGGCATGTTTAGCCTGCAGAAGAGAAGGCTAAGAGGAGAAATGATAGCCATGTACAAATATGTGAGGGGAAGTCATAAGGAGGAGGGAGCAAGTTTGTTTTCTGCTGCCCTGGAGACTAGGACGCAGAACAATGGCTTCAAACTTCAGGAAAGAAGATTCCACCTGAACATCAGGAAGAACTTCCTCACTGTGAGAAGGGCTGTTCAGCAGTGGAACTCTCTGCCCCGGACTGTGGTGGAGGCGGCTCCTTTGGAGACTGGATGGCCATCTGTCGGGGGTGCTTTGAATGCGATTTCCTGCTTCTTGCAGGGGGTTGGACTGGATGGCCCATGAGGTCTCTTCCAACTCTACTATTCTATGATTCTATGTTTCTATCCCTACATCCCCCCTAGCTTGAGCCACCTTCAGCGTCTCCACTGGCCGCTCTGCAATACAGTCTTTGGTCGCCTCCTGAAGACAAAGCCCTTGCAAAACTACCATCTCCAGCATCTGTCCACCTCATCGCAGCCAAGAGAGAAATAGGAGACACATTCCTCCTTCCCTTCCCAGCAATGGGCCAATGTTTTGGGCAGAGGCTCAGGTCAGCAGCTGCCTTGGGAGGCACAGGAGCAGCCCTGCCAGTCAAGAGTCACAAGGAGGGAGACCAGATGACTTCACGCTAGCTGGTTAAATGGCCGGAGGGGAGAGAGCGGCTGGAGAGGCAACCCATGGAAAGGAGAGAGGGATCCTTCCACTGCTGAGGAGGGGCTTTTCCAGCTTCCCACAGAGCTCTGCCTTGAACGAAGGACAGTGGCCCCTTCCTCCTGCCAAGCTCCGCTCCTCTCCTCCTCTGATTCACTTTATTATGGAGAATAAGGAAAACGTATGGGCACATAAAGACTTTGTTAAAAAGAGTAACATTGTCAGAATCTTTGTATGACTATATAATGGATGTAAAGATTCACATGTGTGACCTAGTTCTAATCTTTTAAGAACAACACTGTAAGTTAAATCAGTGGTATTGTTTCCAGTATCACAGATGGGAAGAGAGGCTAGGAGAGAGATATTCCTAAGATCCTTTAATATACAGGTGGCTAACTGCAATGGGAGCAGTTTTTAACCCTGTAGCATAATCCTGCACCTCTATATGTGAATTGAAATGATCCGAAATCAATTCTGGGGTTTCAAATTGATTTGTAACTGATGGATGCCTTATAGAAAATAAAGGGAGCATCTGGATAGTGGGTTTAAGGATTGTGTTGTGGCCTGCAGGCTCTGTGCAACCTTTCAGCCATGGCAGAGGTTAAGATTCAGTAGTAAACCTCTTAGTTCTTGCAATGGTCCTTTCAACTGCTGTGCTGGGCCTGATATTATAAGGAAAGTACAGCACTGCATCCCAGCATCATGCACTGGGTTCAAATAACTGGTTTCTCAGCCATGAAAACCAACTGGTAGTTTGGGGTAAGTCACAGTCTCTCAGCCTCTCTTCGGCTGAGGCTCCAGAGACCCCAAGGCCACCAAGGCAGAACCAGGTCCCACTGGCAGCAGCCTAGGACTGCCTCCCCCAAATGTCACCCAGCAGTCCCCCCTCTTTGGAGCACGACTGCCAACATCGTGCCACTTGGCCCAGTCCCATCTGGCAGGGTCCCAGGAGGGACTCCAGTGGCTGCTACTTCACAGGGCCATACTGATATCCTGGCCAACCCCATCAGTGGCCTCTTTGCTTCTCCATCAGTGCTGAAACAGGGGGAGGGGGCTAGATCTACAGGCAAAAGCACTCTCAGGCCTCCCCCAATGGAGATTCACTCCCTTCACAGCAAAATGAGCCACAACGCACACTTCCATGGAAGTAACTAGCACACACTTGGGACGGAAGGAAGCCTAGAAGCACATTCCACACCTTAAGTGGGTGGGGGTTAAAGGCAGCCACAGCACAACGACACAATTCACTAGCTATAGGGGAGGGGCAGAATCCTAGTGCTCACCGTGGCACTCACACTCAATCTGAGTCATTCACATCGTAATCCGTCTCCTCGTCTTCGCTCTGAAAGGCATGCAGCGAGTGTGAAGAAAGGAAAGGGAGGAAAAGAAAAAGAGTGCAAGTTGAGTCAAGCCAAAGCCAGTGCTGGCGCCATGTGCCGTGGGCAGAGAAAGGAGAGGGAGGGTCACCGGACGAGAGAAGAGCCCTGCAGACCAAAGGAAGGAAGGAAGGACCGATGGAACAAGTGCCTCCTTTGCACAAAGGCTAATGGTAATGGAAGGGGCGCCACAGGAGCTAGTTCTGGAGCAGCCCCAGACAGAGCAGCGCAGGAGCAAAGCTGGCAACAGGGCCTGACTGGAGAGGCCCTGCAGAGTAACTTCCTAGCCTTTCCCTGCTTTTGCTCCACCTCCTCACACGGTCTTCTTTCTTTAGCCAAAGTTCACTCACAGCCACAAGCGAGAGACCTAGCTGCTTTATGCCATGGTGAAAGAAAACAGGAACTCATCTTCATAAGCAGTATTAGTTTTTTTTAGAATTGAGAAGAACATGCACAGATGCAGCTTCAGACATGAAGACTACACCACAACATCCCCTTGTCCTTTTCTGAGCCTTTTGTATAGCTGGAATTTTTCTTTTTAACATATGAAGCCCCCAGAGCATCACTAAGTCTCAGGTGCTTCCTTCACAAATGAGCAGCCTGTTGCCTCTTTGCAAAGAGAGGGATCATCAAAAAGCAAAGGTAGTGAGTGACAGAGCAACAAGCTGGCTTCTGCCTTATCTAATACACAGCTTGTTAATTTGGAAAATCAGCAGACCCCAAGGCAGCAACCAACGTAAGCACCAGCTTCATGTGCTTACAAGCAACAGCAGTAGCAGCAGCAGCTCATAGGCCCCTGGGGCTGTTCAGAGATAGGGGTTACCCCTTGTCCCTTGGCTCACCTTTGCCTTCTCGCTGGGTTCGCTGGCCATGCCATAGGGAGTGTTATGCAGCTCCTTGGAGACGACACACAAGAACTCAGCCTGGTCTTCATTCCCATAGTTATAGGAGGATCCAATGCTGACCAGCTGGAAGAGAGGAAGAAAGGCTCAGGGCAAATAATAATAATAACAACAATAATAACAATAATGATGATATTTTTATTCCCTGCCATCATCTCCCTGAAGAGACTTGGGGCGGCTTACATGCAGAATTAAACCCAGAACAACAGAGTTTACCAAATTGAAACACAGTTAAAAACATTAAAAACATATAAAATGCAATTAGACAAGGTGTAAAAACATCATTAAAATGTATTACAAGCAACTCTCAAACAACCACTAACCAGAAATATGGTGGGCATGATCAAACTTAAAAAGGGCTGGGTCTGGCCTTGTGCAAAAACAGAAGTATCGGGCCAGGGACAGGGATAAAGTACTGAGTACAATCTATCGGTCAGTTGGGGCTGGGTGGCAAAGGTTCTGGCCTTCGACGCAACAAGAGGCAGCGGGACAGAGGATGCGGCAGCTGCACCAAGGGTTCTGCACCCACCAGATGCCCATTATAATGGAGTCCTGGAAGACCTGGGTTCAAGAACCTGGAACAAAGCCCCAGGGCAGCCCTTCTTCATCCCCAAACACAGAAAGAAAAACACTGGTCTTTCTTTTGGAGTTTTATGTGAGGTTGACTGAGCACCAAAGAGCCCTAGAATGGCAAGGACAAAAGCTGCAGGATCACGGCCCTGTGTCCCTAATAGCCTGCCCTGCCCTCTTTGTCCTTTGCCCCCAGCAGTCGACTCACTGTTCCTTACCTGTTCAAACTTCCAGCCATCGGACATGGTGGAGACCATCTGGGTCAACTCTTCCTCCTGGCACTGGAGCACCCGGTAAACATGCTTGATGGGCACCTGAGGGAGAAACACACATGATGTGGAGAGAAGGAAGGAAGGAGGGAGGGAAGGAAGGAGCAGGAAGAAAGAGAGCAAAATGCCAGGTCCAAAAGGAAATGGAATGATTAAGAGGGTCTCACCTGTGAGGTTTTGCTGTCTCTTTCCCTTATTTTATCCTTCACCAATTTGATTAACGACGTGATGTTGTAGAATTCGGCTTCTTCAAGCACACCTGATACAAAAATATTTCCATTAGCTCTGATCTCTATTAGCTCTGGGGCCTTTTCTGCCTGGAACTCAATGGGGCCGAAGCCCTGAGGTGAAAGCAATAGCAGCGTGATAGGAACCCAAGGGATTGGAAGAAGTTAACTAGCCGCTGTCAAGGGCTGCTAAGGCCCCAAGCGTTGCAACCTTCCAGCCATTTGCACTCCAGGCCCTGTTTCTAAAGCACCACTAAAGGCTCCAGTCCAGGCAATTAGTATGCAAAGGCAACCAGAAGCTGCCAAACCGGAAGGCCTTGCTTGCGTTACTCCTGAAAAGAGGACTCCATCAGTAAACACCACAAAAGCCTCCCCACAAACCATTTCCCTCCGCAGTTATAACACCTACCTTCCTCTGCAAGGTCTTTATTGATAACCAGCTTCCCGTGTCGGAGATAGTTCAAGACTGGCCCAAAGTAAGTCGGGTCCCTGTCTATTAAGTAGGCACCTGTTTCATCCTAATTTACAAAAGAGATATTTATTTAGTTGATGTCTTAGCACGCCTTTTAAAAATATTCCCAAGATTATGATTATGACATTTTTTTTAAAAAAATGCTGAAATTACTGTTTTTCCTATTAATGTATGGAATCTAGCTCTTTAAGGGCAACCTACCAGAGTCATGTTTTAATTTTTACTAGGTATGTTTGTTACCTGTCTTGAGTCCCTAGTTGGAGAAAAAGAGGAAAAGAAATGCAATTATTATTATTATTAATGATGATATTGTGCATTAATGATGATATTGTGCCTTGAGTCCCTATAGGGAGAAAGATGGGATAGAAATAACATTGGTAACAATAGTAATGGTGATAATAATGTTGTTAGCTGCCCTGAGTCTCTATTTGCAGAAAGGGGGATGGAAATAAAACAATAATAATAATAATAATAGCTGATACATCACATAGTCCTATAGTCTTAGACACTTGGGAAGTGTCCGATGTGTGATACAATACAACAGCCAACATAGTGATCTTGTTTGCAGTATACTAATCTTGTTGTGTATCAAATAATAATAATAATAATAATAATAATAATAATAATAATAATAATAATAATAATATACAGTAGAGTCTCACTTATCCAACATAAACGGGCCGGTAGAACGTTGGATAAGTGAATATGTTGGATAATAAGCAGGGATTAAGGAAAAGCCTATTAAACATCAAATTAGGTTATGATTTTACAAATTAAGCACCAAAACATCATGTTATACAACAAATCTGTCAGAAGAAGTAGTTCAATACGCAGTAATGCTATGTAGTAATTACTGTATTTACGAATTTAGCACCAAAATATCATGATATATTGAAAACATCGACAACAAAAAAGCATTGGATAATCCAGAACGTTGGAGAAGTGAGTGTTGGATAAGTGAGACTCTACTGTAATAATAAAAATAATATTAGCTGACTTGAGTCCATATGGGGGGAAAGGTGGAATAGAAATAATGTGTTGTCAAAGGCTTTCATGGCCAGGATCACAGTGTTGTTGTATGTTTTCCGGGCTGTACGGCCATGTTACAGACGTTTCGCCCACATCTATGGCAGGCATCCTCAGAGGTTGTGAGGTACACAATCACATAACTCACAACCTCTGAGGATGCCTGCCATAGATGTGGGCGAAACGTCAGAAGAGATTACTTCTGGAACATGGCCATACAGCCCGGAAAACATACAACAACACAGAAATAATGATACTATTGCTATTGCTGCTGCTATGAAAAGTGCCAATGTTGTTAGTCACCTTGAGTCCCTATTTGCAGAAAAGGGGGGGGGGGGGGAAGAGACATTATTTTAAAATAATAACAACGATGATGATAGACCTTCATACCAAAAAAAGGGCAGCATACAGTTTTATCTGAGAAATGAATTCCAAGTTCAGACATTTAAAAGTTTCCTTGAACCAACCAGATTTTCTTGCTTTTTTTCTTTTGTCAATGGGAACAATCCAAACCACAATCCCTTATGGTTCCCAGAACAAGTGGGGAACTATGCTCCGGGGTGGTCCATATGGGCCATAACTGGGAGCCTACTGTCTGCCTGCCTTCCTTGCCAGCAGAAACCCTCTGGCTGCTCAGGAGATAGCACTGGCTTTGTGAGAGGTGTTGCTCTCCAAACATTGTGAAACCCCAAAGCACAAGGGAAACAGGACATTCTTGAAGACAACAACCTGGGCAAGTCCAGACGTGCTCCCTAATGTGATCGATATGATCCCTGGGGTGAATCAGGGGAAGGGAGGCAAGACAGGATCTGCACCTGAGCCCGTCCTCTGAAGCATAAAAGAGATTAAAAGGTTTGCTCTTTGCACAATGATAATTTGGGTGGTTTTTATAAATGGTTGTATGTGCTTTTATGTTAATTATTTATTTATTTATTTGCTGCTGTTGTCGACCGCGTTTTAGGGGATCGGGCCCTTAAGGAGAGACCCGATCCGGTCCTGAGAGAACGGACCTTGGCAAAGCCAAAAGGAGAATTACGAGCCGCAATACAACCTGAAGCCGAAATGAAGAAGGTCCGCCAAAGTTGAAGGAAAATCCGCCAAGGAGTCTTTATTGAGCAATTCAGCTGAAGAGGACTCTAGTAGTGATCATTCGGTCTACTAGGGTACCATACAATCAAAATAAAGCCATATTTATACAAAATTTCATTCTGACAGCCCTTTGAATTTCCCGCCCTGCTCCCCCGCCCATCTGATCATTGATAGGCTAGAAGGTTGAACGAGGCGGGCTTTCGTTTCCCGCCTTGCTCCGTTGGCCCAATAGGAAGCTGCCTTTTGTCTCTACTCGGGCCAATCAGGAAAGAGAAGGCGGGAGTTGTTGAAACAATGAGGTGACAGGGCAGGAACTATCGGATTAAGTCCTGCTAGACCGATTTCTAAAGGGTGATTAATGGCAGCAATCAAGGGTGTCCGGGTTTCTGTCACGTATACAGATTTTAGATATGCCTTGGGGTGTCAGAGGTGGAAGTAAAGATGGGTGGTGATGAGCCATATTGACAGGCTCTGCAGGGCGCCTTCCTGAGGTGTCCTGGATTTTCCTTTGGGTGAGATATGACAATGTTTGCCTTGGGGCGAATCACCTTTAGGTCAACACTCCGAATTCGGCGACTCAAGCCCTATATTGTCCATGCAATTTGAATTTGATTGGATTTAGCGGTGGCAGATTATCCTTTTGTTTTTGGGAAAGGAAGCCTGGGTCATAGGAAATGGGATAAGTTCTGGGGTTCAGGTTGAGTTCAAAATATTTCCTATTTGATTTCATGATTTGACAATTATATGAAATAAAATGAAAAATAAAATAAAGTTGGAATATAAACCATGCTGGGAAAAATACATATTTTCCGGGGATTCCAAAGAGTACAAATACATATAGGCAGATAGATAGATTTCATGGAAATAAGGGAGAATTCATAAAAGTGAGTTACATTTCATAAAGGGGAATCATGAATGATATAAACAATTGAAAATATTTGATAAGAACGAAGTTCATAACATCTGGAGAACCCAGCATGGAAATTCATAAAAGTGGAGTTTTAGCAGCATGATTTTACAATTCATGAAGTTGTTATCTCTTGCCCCGCCTATAAGCATATTTATACTATGGGGAGATTGGGCGGGGCCTCCGCCAAAAAAGTTTCATCTAAAGCTTCTAGAAGGTTCCGAAATCTGCGCAGGCGCATTGGGTAAACCATATGTGCGCATTTCACAGACAACATGTAAGAAGAATATTTGATAAGAACGAAGTTCATAACATCTGGAGAACCCAGCATGGAAATTCATAAAAGTGGAGTTTTAGCAGCATGATTTTACAATTCATGAAGTTGTTATCTCTTGCCTCAGGCTAAAAGGTCAAACACCTTTTGTGCAGAGAGTCACAGTAAACTCCAGTAAAAAGTCTCAATCACCTTCTACTATAAATATATGGAATATAGAACATAAAGTCTTGATTTTTGAACTATCTTTTACAAAGTCCTGGGGGGGGGGGGTCACCTCGTTCACACTACATTTATATCCCGCTCTTCTCACCCCGGAGGGGACTCAGAGTGGCTTACAACAAATCAAATGTATATACAATATATTATTAGCACAGCACAATATAAGTATTAAATTACTATATTGTACTATATCATTATATAATAATAATAATAATAATAATAATAATAAAAAAACTTTATTTATATACCGCCCTATCTCCCGGATGGGACTCAGGGCAGTTTCCAATAATAAAAACAACACAAACATTACATAACAAACATAATAACACATTATTAAGCAAAGTAAAAATACAATTATAGAAATAAATAACACTTACATGACCTGATCAAGGGGACGGGAACCATAACCCAATATATTAAAATGTATCATTTTAAGTTAGAGAAATCTTGTGCAATATATTCAGGCCCAGAAATCGGCGGTATTCCAATCTAATTACTGAAAAACCTGCCGACACCACCAGGTCTTCAGTTCCTTACGGAAATTGGATAATGTAGGGGATTGTCTGATCTCTTTTGGCAATGCATTCCATACAACAAAAAGAAAAGAAAAATAAAGTCCCAATTAGAGGGAGAGGAATAATTGTTTTTATCCAATTGCTGCCAGTTAGAAGGCTAAGCTCCGTCCACTTGGTCTCCTAGCAACCCACTCAGCCCAGGGGAAAGGCAGAGTTAGGCCTCACTTAGGCCTCTTCCACACTGCCTATAAAATACAGATTATCTGATTTTAACTGGATTATATGGCAGTGTAGACTCAAGGCCTTTCCACACAGCTATATAACCCATTTATAATGGACGTAATGTCAGGGGGAAACCTTTACCGTTTACCTTAACTACCACCAATTCCTCAATACTTTATTTCCCATACCACCAGACTACGCGTGGCCGGGCACAGCTAGTATATAATAAATGTTCATTTTTTTGTTCAACAATATATGTGAATTCTTCATGGAAAAATAAGACATCTCCTGAAAATAAGACCTAGCACACCTTCGGGAGCAAAAATTAATATAAGACACTGTCTTATTTTCAGGGAAACACGGTAGTTGATATATTTTCTTGTATCTTGCAGGGGGTTGGACTGGATGGCCCGTGAGGTCTCTTCCAACTCTATGATTCTATTGTAGGGAACATGGGCCAGAAAATAGTAGATTATTGCCTATATAGCTTTGCCTCTGCATATATCACATAGCCTTTATATAGACAATATAAGCACTTTGTATGAATCAAAGTAGAATGTGCAATCCAGGACCTGTGCCCCTCCTCTTCCTGTGGGCTGGTGCCTTCCTTCAGGAAGTTCCAGAGAGAGAAGAAAGCTCAGAGTAAACAAGTTAGGTCATTGATATCACTTGTGCCAAAGTAGGTGTGAAAGGTGGAAAAGAGTCTCAGCCATTGGTCAGTTCTAGATAAGGCTGAGATATAAAATTCTTTGTTTGCTACGACATGCTTTGCTACGGCCATTTGGATGGTATGGACCCACAAAATGTGGGTACCTACGGCTGTTTTGCCTTATCATCAGCTATGAGATTAGGCAAGCCCCCACATTAGCAGCCTTCAAGAAAGACTTGAAAACATGGCTCTTCTGTTGTGCTTTTGGAGAGTAACTATCTGATATTTCTTTTCCGTTGCTCCCTCTAATATCTATCCTCCAGACTACCCCACTTCCTTATGACTCTGTTCGCTGTGGTTTTTTATTCTTATGTCTCTCTCACCCCGAGTTTTAACTTAATGTTCATGTGGTCCGCCCTTGTTTTTCATTGTTTCCTTGATTTATTTTGTAATGGATATTATTATTTATTGTATTGCTTATTGTGTTGTGATGTGTTGTTCTTTTATATGTTGCTTATATTGTATTGTTTGGGGCATGGCCACATGTAAGCCGCCCTGAGTCCCCGTTGGGGAGATGGTGGTGGGGTATAAATAAAGACTTATTATCATTATTATTATTATTGTTATTATTATTATAATAAAAGGCTTGTTTTATTGCTCTCCTGGAATTCTCTCTTTTACTCCCTCTCTGGGCTAGTCCCCTACACCAGGGGTCCTCAAACTTTTTAGGTGGAGGGCCGATTCACAATCCCGCAGACTGTTAGGGGGCCGGACTATGATGAAATAGTCGAAAATTAAGATTGTTGTTGTTGTGTGCCTTCAAGTAATTTCAGACTTAGGTCAACCCGAAGTCTAAAGTTTAGGACAAAGGCCAGGTCAATGACCTTGGAGGGCTGCATCTGGCCCCCGGGCCTTAGTTTGGAGACCCCTGCCCTACACTATGATTCTACGTTTTTGTCTTGGTCCCCTATGTGAGCCACCCCGAGTCCCCTTTAAGAGATAGGATGGAATACAAACAAAGTTATTATTGTTGTTGTTATTATTAAGAACAGCTCTACAGAATCAACCCTGTGTCTCTATGCCAGACCTGGGCAAACTTCGGCCCTCCCTCCAGGTGTTTTGGACTTCAACTCCCAGCAGCCTCAGACCCTTTTCCCCCTCAGCCTCTTAGCGGTCCATAACGCCTGGAGGGAGGGCCCAGGTTGGCCCAGGCCTGCTTTATACCCACCTTGTCGGAGTCGAGGTCGGGGTCGGCCTGGCAGAGGCGGAAGAGGAAGCTCTTGGGGTCGCGGCAGAGCGTCTGCCGGGTGGTCAGGAAGCAGGTGCCGCCCACGTTCAGCCGGACCCACTTCCCGGGCGCCGAAGAGGCCAAGGCCGGGGCAGGGCCGGGCCCCAAGCGGCAGGACTGAGGCGCCGCCGCCACGGAAGAAGCCGGAGCCGAGGCCAAGGGAGGGCCGCCCCAGGAGAGCAGCGACGAGGAGGACGACGACGAGGAGGACGACGACGAGCCGCTGGAGCTGGAGCTGGAGCACCGGCGGCGGCACGAGGAGGCCGAGGAGGAGGAGGAGGAAGGCGGCCCGAGGGGCGCTGGCGGCGGAGGAGCCATGGGCAGCTCGCAGGAGCTCTCCGCCGCCATCTTGGCTGCGCGCCGGAAGTGACGCGACACAAAGGCGTGCCCCGAGCCGAGAATGTGCGAGGGCGCATGCGCAGAAGAGAAGCTTCAAAAGATGAGGAAACTCAATTGCTTTGAATTCCCCATGTTCCAGAAACATTCTCTCCTGACGTTTCGCCCACCTCTATGGCAGGCATCCTCAGAGGTTGTGAGGACAGTTAGAAACTAGGCAAGTGGGGTTTATATATCTGTGCAAAGTCCAGGGTGGGAGAAAGAACTCTTTGTCTGCTGGAGGCAAGTGTAAATGTTTCGATTGGCCCTCTTATTAGCACCCAATAGCTTTTCAACTTCAAGGTCTGGCTACTGCCTGCCTGGGGGAATCCTTTGTTGGGAGGTATTAGCTGGCCCTGATTGTTTTCTGTCTGGAATATTTATTGATTTATTTGCACTCTTAGCACTTTGGCCTAGATTCTTTGAACCTTATTCATGATTTTAACATTTTATCTTGTATGTGGTTTTTATGACTTGTTTTTATGGTTTGATTATAGGTTTTATTGGTTTCTTGTCTTGTTTTTATTGTTCTATTTGGGCTTGTCCCCATGTAAATCGCTCCGAGTCCCTTCAGGGAGATGGGGCGGGGTATAAGAATAAAAATATTTATTTATTTCTGGTGTTTCTACCCCGCCCTTCTCCCCTAGGGGACTCAGGGCGGCTTAAGGGTTAGAGTTATTATTATTATTGTTGTTATTATTATTACAATACTTATATCCCGCCCTTCTCACCCATAGGGGACTCAGGGCGGCTTACAATAAAACACAATATAAAAATATTACAGACAATTCAATCAATTAAAATTAAATACATTGAACATTTTCTGAGCATTACTCTTTACAGTAGAGTCTCACTTATCCAACATAAACAGGCCGGCAGAATGTTGGATAAGCGAATATGTTGGATAATAAGGAGGGATTGAGGAAAAGCCTATTAAACATCAAATTAGGTTATGATTTTACAAATTAAGCACCAAAACTTCATGTTATACAACAAATTTGACAGAAAAAGTAGTTCAATACACAGTAATGCTATGTAGTAATTACTGTATTTACGAATTTAGCACCAAAATATCACGATGTATTGAAAACATTGACGACAAAAATGTGTTGGATAAGCGAATGTTGGATAAGCAAGACTCTACTGTATTTACTGTCCTGATTTACTCTCTCCTGGATATTATTCCACAGGTATATATTCAGGAAGAGCCTGAAAACCTGGCTCTTCACACAGGCCTTTGGTTAAAGACTGCCCATCCCCATAACAATTATGTTCCTTGTGTACATAATTATGTACAATGGCTTCAAACTACAGGAAAGGAGATTCCACCTGAACATCAGGAAGAACTTCCTCACTGTGAGAAGGGCTGTTCGACAGTGGAACTCTCTCCCCGGGGCCGTGGTGGACGCTCCTTCCTTGGAGGCTTTTAAGCAGAGGCTGGATGGCCATCTGTCGGGGGTGCTTTGAATGCGATTTCCTGCTTCTTGGCAGGGGGTTGGACTGGATGGCCCATGAGGTCTCTTCCAACTCTACTATTCTATGATTCTATGATCCTTGACCATTTCTGCATCGGTTGCACTTTTCCTGGCTAATTTGACATGAACTCAGGGCCTCGTCAATCCCAAATTGATCTCCAACAAATTTGCAGCACTTTATTCTGTTATCTTGAGTTTACAACTTTTATAATGTGCACTTTACTTAGTCTATTATTATATCATTTAGCACCAAAATATCATGATATATTGAAAAACATTGACTACAAAAATGCCCTGGATAATCCAGAACCTTGGATAAGCGAGTATTGGATAAGTGAGAATCTACTGTAATTGTAACTGGTTTAAAATGTTTTTAATATTTAATGTTTATATCTTATTTCTGGATGTTATTATGCTTTGTGTGATTTTTGTGTTGCGTTTTATGTTAAATGTGTTTTGATTTGTATTGTATTATATTTATACACTGTATTTGCAATGTGGCACACTGAAGTGGCCAAACTGTAAGCCGCTCTGAGTCCCCTTTGGGGTGAAAAAGCAGGCTAGAAATATAGTAAATAAAGTAAATAATAAATTATTGCGCTATGGGAGATGACACAGCGTCTCAAAGCAAGGAGGGGAGTGGTCTGCAGAGCCTTTCCCACCCCAAAGCCTTCATGGTGGCCGAGGCCCTCTCCTCGAGTGGAAGACCACAGAAAGTGCCTGCCAGCTCTGGTCAAAGACAAGCTCCTTGACCAGAAGGAGCCACTCACTCAGCCCTTTCTGCCTCCAGCAGGTCCAGTCCCAAAGCGGAGAACAAAGGTCTGCGGCTGCTGATCTGCTGGGGATCCTTTGGGGCCAGCCACCCGCCCACGTGGAAAGGAAAGGTAGCTTATGAGAACAGGGTTGTTGTATGTCTTTCGGGCTGTGTAGCCATGTTCCAGAAGTATTCTCTCCTGATGTTTCGCCCACATCTATGGCAGGCATCCTCAGAGGTTGTGAGGCATGGAGAGACTAGGTAAATATATATCTGTGGAGAGTCCAGGGTATGACAAGAGTCCTTTGTCAGTTGGAAGTCAGTGTTAATGTTTGCAGTTAATCACCCTAATTTGCAGTTAATCACCCTAATTAGCATTGGAAAGGTCTGTCTCTTGCCTAGGGGCATCCTTTGGAGGGCAGAGGAGCCCTAAGGACGGCTAATGACTCTGAACAAAGGCAAGAGACAAACCTTTCCAATGCTAATTAGGGTGATTAACTGCAAACATTAACACTGACTTCCAACTGACAAAAGACTCTTGTTACACCCTGGACTCTCCACAGATATATATTTACCTAATCTCTCCATGCCTCACAACCTCTGAGGATGCCTGGCGGGGTATAAATAAAGTTTTATTATTATTATTTTATTATGACACAGCAAACAAGATATATATGCTGGATTTCATATCACAAAATCAGAAGTCGAACACTTCCCAAGTGTCTAGGACTGTGTGATGTATTTTCGGATGATGCGTGCAGATCCCAGTAGGGTGGCCCTAATAATAATAATAATAATAATAATAATAATAATAATAATTATTATGCCTGCCATAGATGTGGGCGAAACGTCAGGAGAGAATACTTCTGGAACATGGCCACACAGCCCAAAAGACATACAACAACCCTGTGATCCCGGCCATGAAAGCCTTCGACAACACTTATGAGAACAGCCCTGACATTTGGGGTCTGGGGGGAACGCCATTCAGAGACCCACCCCCACAGTTCGGTCCAACCCTGGGCCCCGATGGGCGGCTGGCACTGAGAGAGGAAGGCCTTTCGTCGCGTCGCCACAAGTGTTTGACCATGACAGTTTAATTGGGAAAAAAATAATAATAAAGAGAGACAAAAGAACGATATGAAACATTTCGATAGATATGACTCAAGTACCATACATGTCTCCCCCTCTCCGTCGTATCAACATTTGTACATAAACACAATTAGTCTGATTAGTGGAGGGGCTTAAATATATTTAAATCATGTAAAATATTTCCAAAGTTGCTAAAAGGTACGACGCTTTTTGCCAATGAACAATACAGGAATATTTGTACACCTCATTATACAAAGAGACCACGAATCAAGTCATCAGTTGTACAAACAGCATGTCTCTTGGGGGGTGGAGGCCTCCCTCTGCTCTGCCCCCCCAAATAGCCCCCCCCCCCCAAAAGCAGGAAGGCCCCCTCCCCTTGTGGCACTCAGCCCCGCCACTCACTCGCTGGTTCTGCCCCGCTCTTCCAGGAAGGCAAAGGACCCCTCCGTTGCACCAAGACAGCCTCCAGACCAACTACGTCACCCCTCCGTTAGTATGAGTTAAAAGCATGCTGGTAACCTCAGTGCTCCTTAAACGTGTAAATGCGCCAAATTAAAACCCCATGTTTAAAACGCTAGGAGACCAACCAGGGGGCCAGGGCTCCTCCACGCTCTTCATCCTCCCCACCTTCCCCGCTGCAAAGGAGTGTCTGCAAGACATGAGTAAAGAAAGTACCATCAGGGGAGTCTCCCAGAGAGCTCTATGGGGGGGAACCTGCCCACTGCCGTCCTCAATGCGAGGGGTGCAAATGGAGCCTCCCAAAGGATGAGGGAGGGAGAGGGGCCAGTTACCAGGAAGCCTTACTTGCTCGGGCCAGAGCCCACCAAAGGCCATGACTGATCCATCAGAAAGTCACAGTTGAGCCCCACACAATCCAGGTTGCAATGCCGGCAATATGGGGGGGGGGGGGGCAGGGGTCCCTCCTCTACGGAACTGGGAAGGAGGGAGACAGAGCGGAAGGGGCCTGTGTGTGGAAGCCTCAGCAGAAGCACGAAAGCAAGCAAAGCGACCCTGAATTCCATTGGTTTCCTCCAGAAAGGAAAAAAAGTTTGGCCCTGGAAACAGATGTTGTTGACTGGGCTGGGAAGAGTCCTCTGGTGGCTCTCTAGCAGCACGGAAGGAGGCGGGGCGCAAGGGAGGAAGAGGAGCAGCCGCCGCTGCCTCACTTCGCAGTGTTTGGGTGGTATCTGTGTCGCCAAACCTCCTGTATCTTTTTGCACCATTTGTGAGCGTTCCCACTCGGATCCATCAGGTAGTACGTCCGGTTCGGCTGGAAGCAAACACAAGTTCAGCGGGTGCTGTGAGTATACCAGGCTATACCATGTTCCAGAAGTAAAGTAAGTAAGTAAAAGTTTATTTGTATACCACCCTCTCTCCCGAAAGGGACTCAGGGCGGTTTCCAATATAAAATCAGCATAAAACATTGCACAATAAAACACTGAAAACACTATAAAACGCTATAAGAATTAAAAACAAAAACAAAACATAACAATTGACTAAAACAATCACATAAACAGAAGGAATATAATCACTCAAATAACATATGAATCTGAAAAGAAAAAAGACCACTGGGATGGAGGAGAGGATGGCCTGGAGGGACCACTAGAAGCATTCTCTCCTGGCATTTCGCCCACATTTATTTATTTGTTTGCTTATTTACAGTATTTATATTCCGCCCTTCTCACCCCAAAGGGGACTCAGGGCGGATCACATTGCACACATATAAGGCAAACATTCAATGCCATAACATAAAACAGAGACAGAGATAGACACAGGCACGGGCTGGCCTCAAACTCATGTCCTCTTGTTCAGAGTGATTTGTTGCATCTGGCTGCTAACCAGCCTGCGCCACAGTCCAGCCCATCTATGGCACACATCCTCAGAGGTTGAGAGATATATTGGAAACCAGGTCAGTGAGGTTTATATATCTGTGCAATGATGTCCAGGGTGGGAGAAAGAACTCTTGTCTGTTGAAGGCACGTGTGAATGTTGCAATTAATGACCTTTATTAGAATTAAAAAGCCTTGCAGATTCAAAGCCTGTCTGCTTCCTGTCTGCGGGAATCCTTTATTGGGAGGTGTTAGCCAGCCCTGATTATTCATTTTCATGGTTCCTTTTCACGGTTGCAGGCCCACTCTTAATAACCACCATGTGCTGACCACTTTAACAGCCATCATGTCAGACCACACAGAGAAGCCAGGGAAATTCCAGATAGGAAACAACCAGGGCCAGCTAACACCTCCCAACAAAGGATTCCCACAGGCACGAAGCAGCCAGGCTTTGAAGCTGCAGGGCAATTCAATGCTAATCAAGGTGGCTAACTAGAACAATCATACTTACCTCCAACAGAAAAGAATTCTTTCTCCCACCCTGGACCTTCCACAGATATATAAACCTCACTGACCTAGTTTCCAATATACAGTAGAGTCTCACTTATCCAAGCTAAACGGGCCGGCAGAAGCTTGGATAAGCGAATATCTTGGATAATAAGGAGGGATTAAGGAAAAGCCTATTACACATCAAATTAGGTTATGATTTTACAAATTAAGCGCCAAAACATCATGTTATACAACAAATTTGACAGAAAAAATAGTTCAATACGCAGTAATGCTATGTAGTATTTACTGTATTTACGAATTTAGCACCAAAATATCACGATGTATTGAAAACATTCACTACAAAAATGCATTGGATAATCCAGAACGTTGGATAAGTGAGACTCTACTGTACCTCACAACCTCTGAGGTTGCCTGCCTTAGACGTGGGTGAAACGTCAGGAGAGAATGCTTCTGCAACATGGCCATACAGCCCGGAAACCTCAGTAATTCTGGCTATGAGAGCCTTCAACAACACAAGTTCAGTGCTCACCCCAAGACCAGCCCTAGTAATGGCCCTCTGGGCTCAGAACTGGCTTCTCAGTCCCAGCCCAAACCCTTGGGCTGCTTCTTCCTCCTCTCCAGCCGCAAGGAATGGGACCCAGGCCCCGAGATGCCAGAATTGCCCCAAGGGGCCCAGAGGGCTCTCCCGTTCTTCCCAGGGACCACCAGCAGCTGAAACACAATCCCTCCCACAGAAGAGCCCCTCGGTACTGAACCGGTAGTCGAGACAGAGAGGCCTTGCTGAAATGGGCCACTTACTGTGTGGACAAAAAAGGTCTTGAAGTTCTTGGCTTCCGGGCGGAGCTCCAGGGACCAGGGGATCTCTCCTTTGAGGACCTTGTTGACGGGGTCCACGTAGTACAAGTGGGGCCCTTCGGTGAGCAGCAGCTGGCGCCGGCGAGCAAAGAGGCCCTGTGGGGAAAGGGCAAGGACACTTGGCTGAGGGTAATGAGAACCTCCTGAATCATAGAATCATAGAGTTGGAAGAGACCTCGTGGGCCATCCAGTCCAACCCCCGCTAAGAAGCAGGAAATCTCATTCAAAGCACCCCCGACAGATGGCCATTCAGCCAAAGAAGGAACCTCCACCACAGCCCGGGGGAGAGAGTTCCACTGCCGAACAGCCCTTCTCACAGTGAGGAAGTTCTTCCTGATGTTCAGGTGGAATCTCCTTTCCTGTAGTTTGAAGCCATTGTTCCGCGTCCTAGTCTGCAGGGCAGCAGAAAACACGCTTGCTCCCTCCTCCCTATGACTTCCCTTCATGTATTTGTACATGGCTATCTGTCTCCTCTCAGCCTTCTCTTCTGCAGGCTAAACATGCCCAGTTCTTTAAGCCTCTCCTCATAGGGCTTGTTCTCCAGACCCTTAATCATTTTAGTCGCCCTCCTCTGGACGCTTTCCAGCTTGCCAACATCTCCCTTCAACTGTGGTGCCCAAAATTGGACACAGTATTCCAGGTGTGGTCTGACCAAGGCAGAATAGAGGGGAGCAGGACTTCCCTGGATCTAGACGCTATTCCTCTATTGATGCAGGCCAGAATCCCATTGGCTTTCTTAGCAGCCGCATCACATTGCTGGCTCATGTTTAACTTTTTGTCCACAAGGACTCCAAGATCTTTTTCACACACACTGCTGTCTAGCCAGGCATCGTCCCCCATTCTGTATCTTTGCATTCCATTTTTTCTGCCAAAATGAACAGCCCCTGCGTTTCCCCACTGAGGCCACATGAGGAGGGGAGTAGGGAGAGGCTCTGGAGGGGAGAATGGAGAGTTGCACTTCGCTCTGGAATCAAAAGAAAGAGAAGCGCAGCTAGGAACCCAAAGGTACAGAGTCAGGCTACTTACCTTCCTCTTATCTACTGGACCCATCTTCAGTATTAGGTTATTCTCTACAAACTGGTGCCTGAGGAGGAGAGAACCATTGCTGTGTGTTATTTTCATCTGCCCATTTTAGAAATTGCAACTTCCCAACCCTTTCACTATTTATTTGTATATACAGTAGAGCAGGGGTCCCCAAACTAAGGCCCGGGGGCCGGATGCGGCCCTCCAAGGTCATTTACCTGGCCCCCACTCTCAGTTTTATAATATATTTTTATATCAGTTTTAATAATATAATATAATATAATATTGATAAAAATATTATGTTATATAATACTAATAATAATACCATATAATAATATTAATTATATGTTATATAATACATATAGTATTACAGTATAGTGGTATAGTTCAATATAGTAATGTATAATGCTAATATTGTGCTATGCTAATAATATCATATATTGTATGTACGTACAGCAGCTCTGAGTCCTCTTCGGGGTGAGAAGGGTGGGATATAAATGTAGTAAATAAATGTAGTAAGTAAATAATTAATTTTAGACTTAGGCTCACACAAATTCTGAAATGACTTGAAGGCAAACAGCAACAACAACAACAATCCTAATTAACTTGACTATCTCATTGGCCAGTAGCAGGCCCACACTTTCCATTGAAATCCTGATAGGTTTATGTTGGTTAAGATTGTTTTCATTTTTAAATATTGTATTCTTTCATTGTTGTTGTTGTTGTTGTTGTTGTTGTTTTGCACTACAAATAAGACATGTGCAGTGTGCATAGGAATTTGTTCGTATTTTTTTTCAAATGATAATTCGGCCCCTCAACAGTCTGAAGGATTGTAGACCAGCCCTTTGCTTTAAAAGTTTGAGGACCCCTGCAGTAGAGTCTCACTTATCCAAGCTAAACGGGCCGGCAGAATGTTGGATAAGTGAATATATATAAGGAGGGATTAAGGAAAAGCCTATTAAACATCAAATTAGGTTATGATTTTACAAATTAAGCACCAAAACATCATGTTATACAACAAATTGGACAGAAAAAGTAGTTCAATACGCAGTAATGCTATGTAGTAATTACTGTATTTACTAATTTAGCACCAAAATATCATGATGTATTGAAAACACTGACTACAAAAATGGCTTAGATAATCCAGAGGCTTGGATAAGCGAGGCTTGGATAAGTGAGATTCTACTGTATTAACAGCTGGAGCCAGTTACTGAGGGTCCAGGGTAAAGGGCTCGGCAGCAAAGCGTGCCCCTTCCTTTCTCCCAAGACGATAATTGCATCAGGCGCTTGGAACAGGAACAGGCCAGAGGTCCTTTGGGGGCTACCTTGCTCCCCACCCCAATAGCCTCTTCCTGCAAATGAGGGAAAGGGGCTTCTGTGGGGAAATTTTAGCAGATGATGGACGGATGAACAGCTTACCAGGGATTTCCACCTGCCTGCTTTGCCAACAGCAACCTCTTCTCCTCGTCAGAGAACTGGAGGTCCAGCTCAAAGGAGTTGCTATCAAGGTCGTGGATGTACTGCTCGATGTTGTTGCCTGAGGTCTGTGGTGGCAGAGATGTCTCCGGGGAAGACAGCGACTGGGAAGAGGCCGAGCCGGAGACTTGCATGCAGCCGAATTGACTCAGCAGGTTGTCATACTGCCCAGAGAAGGAAGCACACTGATCCACTTGCACCCAGAAGGGCACCCAACCCCTTCTCCCAGGCTCCTTCTTAAAAAGCCAAGGGAGGGTGTAATGAAGTACGAATTTTTGGTTTAAAGATATTATGTTTAATTGTGGGTTTGTGTTTTAAAAGGGTAAGTATTACAGTTATTGCCTCTCAGCACTCAGAGGCTGGTTGCCATGGAGAAGTAGGCAGAGCCGACTGCATTTAGTGGAAGAAGTGCAGAGTTTAAAAAAGAGTCAGTCTGTGCTCTGATGAGGCACAGGGAAGATTGACCCTAGGTTGATGGGATTAAGGAGACTCAACTGTTCATTTGAGTCAGTTTAAAATAAGTTTGGTGACTTATTTAATATAGTCTATGTCCTGATAAGGCACAGAGAATCTGTGATAGCATATCACAGGGGTGACTGAGGTTTAAAAGTAGCAGAGAGAGAAGTTTTGATTACTTTAATTAAAAGAAGTGACACTTTAGAGAGTTGATTCATCTTATTCTAGAATTGTAACTGTTAATAAGAATACCTCTACGTGAGAAACAATACTTTAACCACTAAGCTCTGTGCCTGAATAAACTTGTTATTGTTCTTCCAACATCTAAGCCTCTGCCGCATATATTCTGAACCAATTTACGCTACCATCTAAAGTGAATAAGAAGAAGTAAAAGTAAAAGGTCTCCTCCCTGAGTCTTTGGTGGTTGCATCTTTCCAAGTTGATGGCAGTCTTTATTATTCTTTACAAATTTGGGGCAGTGGGTGGGATAAAAATATTCCCCCTGCCTGAAAGAACCTTAGTTGTTTGTAGACCCCTTCCCAGGTGCAGCACTATGTGTTTATGTGCCCACCCCCCTCCAAAAAAACAACAACAGAGGAGGCAAAGGCAAGACAGGGAGAGGGCTGTTGGTTTCCTTTGCCTCCAAGGGGGAGGGTGTCTGACCACAAGAGCACTCACGTTGCCATAGCAATCCTCATCGTCCTCCGACATGGCAGGCAAATAGGCGGTGAGTTTGGGTGGCGTCTGGCGATGCAGATCCTCCCAGGTCACGGAGTCGAAGAAGGGGTGGCCCTTGAGGGGTCCGTAGCCCTGCATTTCCTCGCAACCCAACCGCTTGGTAGGATCTAGGACCTGATCAAGGCCAACACTTCAGAGACATCTCTTCCGTGACAACAAGAGGGATCAAATTGTAAAGTGACATGCAAATTGGGTAGGGGGGGAGGCTGCAGTCTGCTGGTTGAGGAGTCCAAGCACCTATCAAGCAGCCCAAAGGCAAAAAGGGAACCAGGAACAGGTGAGGAAAGAAGCAAGAGGAAGGGTATAGGGATGGAGACTGCAGGACGTGAGCAAGGGAGGGGAGAGGCCTCAGAGCTGTAAGACAAAGACTGGGCAGCAGAGGGTGGGGAGGAGGGGAATCATAATATAATAATAAATCTTTCTTTGTACCCTGCCACCATCTCCCCAGGGGGACTCCGGCAGCTCACAAAAGCACTATAGTGCTGCATATGAACCACAATACACAGTATACAAGTACACAAATATAAAATATATAACACAAATATAAAAGCAACACTGTTTCTAAAATCCCAATTAAAAAATAATTATAAAAATTTCCTAAAATGCAGTAAAACTTGTGAATAAACTAATTATCAGAAATAAAGTGCGGAGTGGCACAATTGGGTCATCGGGAAGCGCTTTTCATTTCTTCTCCCACCTCCAGCACTCTTTCAATCCCTTTCGAAAACTAAACTCACTTACCAAAAGCTTTTCTACGAGGTCTTTTGCTTTAGGAAAAAACTTCTCTGGAAAGTCATATTCCAACTTGATTATCTTTTGAAATATGAGATATTCATTTCTGCAAGGGAAACACACACACACACACAGATAGATAGCAGCAGAAGAACAAATGTTTCCTTTTCCAAGACTATGCTGACACTGAATGCAATGCCGTTGCTATGTTCCAATCACACATGAGTTTTAGAAAGAAAGTGAAGACCTGGCTATGCGAGCAAGCGTTCAAAGAATAAGTTTTGTTGGCTTCGACTCGGTCTGGACTAAGGTTTATGTACAAGGTTTTGTGGATGAATGGCTCAAGTATTTTGTATTATTTTAAATCTGTATTTAATTGCTTATGTTTTATTCTTTTGTATTGTTGTGTACTGGCATTGAATTCTGCCAGTTTTGTAAGCCGCCCGAGTCCCTTCGGGTGAGAAGGGCGGGATAGAAATGATGGAAATAAAATAAATGAGGTGGGCCAGTGCAGATTTCCCTCTTCCCCCTTGTTACCAGGGAAGATATGCCCTTTTCTATGGGAAGCCCATGCCTACTGGATGTGAACAGGATCAAATAAAAAAAAAGCCCAGGGTTGTGTCTAATAGGTTTACATAGAAAAAACAATAATCAAAGGACCAAGGAATATACCAATAAAGCTTTGCTGCTGCAAGATTAACCATAGCCAAAGACTTGAAAGGGGAAAAAAGTTTAAATAAAAAGGATTGAAGGGAAAATGTTAATGGCCAAACTAACCAATAATAGATGGAACAAAAGGAATGAGGACTTTTTGGAAAAAGCGGAAGTTGGCCATGGCATATTTGAGAGGAGAGTCAGTGACACAGAGAAGCACCGTTAGGAATTTAGGATTACTATGAACAAGAATAGGTAAATGGGCTTAAAGGCTTCATCGGAAGTCATGGTGAAGGGTGCACGGATGTGGATAAGAGGCTTTATTTTGTGTGGGATAGAGGTTCCAGGTGTGTGTATAGTCTGTAATACATCATGTGCTATTGTTTGAATGTTACGGTAAACTATTATATTAATAAAAATTACATGAGAAGAAATATAGACTGAAAATTGTGGATAACAATATGTAGTAACAACTTCACATGTAGAAATAAGATTAAATTGTTTATTTTGTCACTGATTTTAATATGCATTCGATGTCAGAGATAACTGGTTGTTTGACTAATGTAGATATGCATGTTTATATCAAAATTGTTACTTGATTATATCTGCTATGATCTGTTGTTTTGTTATATATTGTAAGTCTAATACTGTTTACAAAAAAATATCAGACATCTATTGCCCTTCCAATAGCTCCTCGGTGGCCCTAAATCAGAAGCTAGACATCCCCCTTCTTTACATCAGGCATCAGAGGGGCCAAAAGCAGAGAGAAGTATGGCAAGTTCAACCCAGAAGCCCCCCACACCCACCACTGCAACCTGTTATTATGAGACTAGGTACCACAAAAGGATGCCTGGATCCAGAAGCAGGCCCCAATCCCCACAAGGTCTTACCCGGCTCTGAAGGGTGGCAGCCCTGCCACAAGCTGATAGACGATACAGCCAAGGGCCCATAGGTCAGAGCTTCATTCATAACAGAGAGAGAAGTGGGAGACAAAACACAGAGGTCAGTGCCAGGCCATTCCAGGCCCCGCAGATCCAGGGGTGCTGGCCTGGGCATTATACTTAGTTATCCCTGAGGGGGAGCAGACCAGATCCCTCGCTACGGCCTCTCTGGCCAGTTTTATACATGTTCTGCAATCTTAGTAAACCATTCGTTCCTTTTCTTTGTCTGAAACAGTGACTGGGGAGAAGGGATGGAAAGATCTCTCTTCCTTTTCCCCATTACTGTATATACTTGAAGATAAGCCCGGTTTTTCAGCCTTTATGAGTTGAAAAAAAACTCATTCGGCTTATAATGTGGTAAAATTAGGTGCCTCTGCTTATACGAGTATATGCGGTACATTCAAACACACAGAAGTCCCCCAAAAGAATGCCTGCAGAGAAGCAGAGCACTCACCTTTTGCAAGCTGACTTCTCTGTGAGGAGTTCCGGTGACACATACTGCGCCGTCCCAACAAAGGAGTTTGCCCGGGCTGAAAGGGAGAAGTAACAGCCACCAGAGGATAACTGAGCCTGTGGCCCAGCAGGCAATTCCTGTCGCTAACCAGGAAAACACAGCTTTTGATAACCCAAGAAAAGTTGCTTTAACCATTCTCAGGAAGTGCAATGAAACTGCATGTACCTTGTCTGCTGTCCGCAGATAATACTTTTGCTGTCCCAAAGTCTGTGATCTGAATGTGCATCTCTCCGTTCAAGAGAATGTTCTCCGGCTTCAGATCCCTGTAGAAAGCACAGTTCAGGGAAGATCCACAACCCATCATGCTGAGACACCTCCCCTTCCTCCCACCCAAAATGGAAACATCTCCATGCTACATAATTCCATGTCGCTACCCAACACCACACAAGCAGAAAGAGCCAGGGAGCTCAGAGCTTCTTGGGCAGGCCCCACATAAGAGGCTCATGTGGGAATCCTGGGCTAAGCAGAGAAATCCAGCAAAGGGGGAGAGGTAAGTGTGAGGCGGCAGGAATGTGAACTGGGGACACCAATAAGACTATCAAATATACTGTAAATAAAAACTATTCACAAACTGCTGGAAAGGATGCCACAAGAATCAGGAACATACATACATATGTGGGGACAATGTAAATATGTAAGCAACTTTTGAGGAAAATTAAAATAGAAAGAAGTCCTAGTATAGCTTTATTATCATTATATAATAATAAACAACTGATAAAAAGATAAAGATGTGATAGCAAACTTATTAACAATAACAAGTGCTTATAGAAAGGAATTGGAAAAGGGAAATAAATATACAAATATTTATTTGTGAGGGATAGAAAATATGTATAAGTGTAAAAATAACGGTAGATGCCAAAAGTTAATGTATGGTAGATTGTACTGAATATTATGAATCTGCTGTAAAACAAACGATGTATAACAAAAGTATGGAATTATGATAAAATAAATAAAATATCTTTTTAAAAAGTGAACTAGGGAAAAATTGACACCCTCCTCTTACCTGTGAATAATTCCCTTTCCATGAAGGTACTCCAAAGCAGCCACAACTTCGGCAGCGTAAAACCTTGTACATGTCTCATCAAACGAGCCGATCTTGCGGATGTATTTGAGAAGCTCCCCATTTTTGGCATAACTAAGACCAAAATCTGAATGGTTCATTAAGAATTATTTCTGCCAGAAGGCTCTAGACTTCATAACACAAACACATAGACATTGGAGGTTGTTCTAAAGGCATGGCTACCGGCCCTGGAAGTGGGGGCCATCAGAGAGGAGCATAGATCATGGAAACTACCCCTTTCAGTCCCTGAAGCACCCACTTTTGCCCAGATCTAACATTCTCTGGCAACGTGATGAAGCTGATGAAGAAACATAACCTACAAACTATCTACAAACCCACTAAGAAAATCCAACAAATGCTTCGTTCAGCAAAAGACAAGAGGATCCTCTCACCTCTGCAGGAGTCTACCGTATACCATGCAGATGTGGACAAGTCTACATAGGGAACACCAAACACAGCGCCCAAACAGGAATCAAGGAACATGAAAGGCACTTCAGACTAATTCAATCATAGCAGAGCTCTTGATGAACCAACCCGAACACAACATATTATTTGAGAACACTGAAATGCTGGACCACTCTTACAACCACCATGTCAGAGGAGCCATTGAAATCCACAAGTATGTGGACAAATTCAACAGAAAGGAAGAAACCATGAAAATGAACAAAATCTGGCTACCAATATTGAAAAACTCTAAAATAACTCAAGAACAACACTCAGAAAACAGGGGAATTCGAGACATGAAACAATTAGGGCCAGCTAATACCTCCCAACAAAGGCTTCCCCCAGGCAGGAAACAGCCAGGCCTTGAAGCTGCCAGGCTATTCAATGCTAATCAAGGTGATCAAATGAAACATTCACACTTGTCTCAGGCAGGCAAGAGTTCTTTCTCCCACCCCGGACTTTATTCCACAGATATATGAACCCCACTTGCCTAGTTTCCAACAGACCTCACAACTTCTGAGGATGCCTGATATAGATGTGGGCGAAACGTCAGGAGAGAATCCTTCAGAATTATAGTCATACAGCCCGGAAAACTCATAGCAACCCACTGTCACATGATTAAAACTTTGCAGAAACACTCTGCTCCGCCTGCCTTTCTTGCTCTAGCAGTTATTGCCTTGACAACATTTTCCTCCCGAAGGATACAGAGCTTTTCATCGTCCTGAAATGTGAAGTAGAGTTTGACAAAGAAAGGGTGGTCCAGGCGGGACATGATGTCTCTCTCCCGGGTTACATAGGGCACTTTGTTCTCCTTGATGATGTGACGCTTCTCCAGAATTTTGACTGTACAAAAGACAAAAGACTTTCAACCTTCTGTCACTCAGAAACCATCCAGGTGGGGAGGAAGGGGCCTGGAGGCCAGGCAGACATGAGCCCTTGCAAGAGCACTGCTTCACCGCTGCCTTTGGAGCCACTGGCCTCTGACCTGAACCCAACCCCACCCTGAAAGCATTACTCACTGGCATATTCTCTGGAGGTAGCCAATTCTCTGGCCAAGACCACCTGTTTCAAGAGAATAATAACAATCAACTTTATTTGTATACTGCCCTATCTCCCCAAAGGAACTCAGGGCAGTTTCCAACATGTAAGGCAACAATTCAATTGCCAGAAAGAAAACTGGCAATACATTTAAATAGACAGATTCAACAATATAACACAACCTAATTAACAACCAAAATATCGACAACTAAAAGCATCCTAAAATGCAAAAAAAATCTGTTAAAACACAGTACAAGTAATAACAAAAAAGGGAAGGCATTACAATTCCTAGGAGGAGACAGCCCTGCAAGAAGCCCCAATTGGGCCGCCAGTGAGCCTTTTATGAGCCCAGCTGCTCTCCCAGCCCAAGGGAACAGGGGCCTGCTAACACCCTCTTAGTGAGCCCAGGTGCCCAGAACCCATCTGGGCCAAACATGACAAGCGCATGGGAATGTGTGGGCCAGGAAGCGCTCCGTGCCACATCAGGGCATCCCTGCTCCCAGCAAAGACACTCACAGTTGAGAAGGAGCCTTCGCCCAGGATCTTCCCGAACTTGAAGTCCTCAGGGCGCTTCTTCCGCTGTGGCTGCGGGACAGGTGCCTGCGGCAAGGCATTCTCCATACTCAGCTCTGGCCGGCCGCCACAGGCAGAGGCAGTGACGGGCGGGAGGCTGGGCTCGGCTTGGCTCCTCACCATGGATGGCGATGGGCAGGAACACAAAACCACGCTGGACTGGATGGGAACAGCATCATACTGTGGAGGAAAGGAACAGCACAGATTCAACCAATGGCCCTGCCCATAATGGCAACAAATGGACAGCAAGACAACTAGAGGCCTCTGGCTGCTGCTCCTGCTCCAGCCACAACCCCATTCAGTCTCCAGCATCTCACAAACACTCCATCTGGCAGAAAATAGAAGGGCCCACCACCTGTCTGTCTTCCAAACTTCCACTGATGCCACAGAGCCGTCCTTTGTTTCTCTTGACAACCAATGTTCTGCCAACTGCTGACAAGACAGTGTGTGTATTTCTGTATTTCACTTTTGCTACAATCTTCCAGAAAACCAAGACTAATCAGGCAAGCATTCTAACATTTCAATATGTTCCATAGCCTCGCGATATTTTTGGCCGTGCAAAATCATAGCTGCACGCAGCTTATGAGCAATAGCAGTCAGAAACTCATGCTGAAGAGTAAAACCATGGAGGGGAAATCTGTCTACAACTGAGCAATAGTTACTCGGCATGTGAGAGTTGACCTTCATTCAACAATCTGAGCCCAGCCCAGGGTTTCCATTCAGAAACGTGAAAGCAATGCAGCGGCCCCAAGCCCCAGACGAATGGAATGAAGCAGAGGATGGAAGCTGCCAAGGCCAGGCCTCTGAAGCCAAAGGGGTGGAAGACAACAAGAGAGTCACAAAAGCAATGCCAGCTGACTGGCACTTGAAAGGGATTCTGCCCACTTCCACACAGCTGTATAAAATTCGCATTGAACTGGCAGTGTGGGCTCGGATAAACCAGTTCGAAGCAGATTATTGTGGATTATTTGCCTTGATATTCTGGGTTATATGGCTGTGTGGAAGAGCCCTCTGAATGGGGCAGGAGTTTCCTTGGACACGAAGGGCCCCTTCCACACAGCTGTATAAAATTCCACATTTTCTGCAAACCTGGGATCAGATCCTGGGATATAGGGACTGTCTGGAAGCAAATTCTTCCAAAGAGGGGAGCAAGGTGGCAACCCGAACATTGGTTGTCAAGAGAAACAAAGGACAGGGCTCTGTGGCATCAGTGGAAGTTTGGAAGACAGACTGGTGGTGGGACCTTCTATCTTCTGCCAGATGGAAGTGTTTGGGAGATTCTTTCTTAAGGCTGCGAGACTTATAAAGCTCTTCCAAAGAGGGGAGAAAAAGGGCAACTGATGATGTTCTCTGTGCAGAAGTGGTGACCCTTTGGAGCTCCTTGTTATCTGCCACTGTGCAGTTACCTAACAGCATACAGGTGAAGTAGGTAGGACACTCTCTAGAGCAATGGTTCTCAACCTGTGGGTCCCCAGGTGTTTTGGCCTACAACTCCCAGAAATCCCAGCCAGTTTGCCAGCTATTAGGATATCTGAGAGTTGAAGGCCAAAACATCTAGGGACCCACAAGTTGAGAACCACTGTCTTACGGGCTCCATTGTCTTATGGGACCCACAGGTTGAGAACCACTGCCTTATGGACTCCACTGTCTTATGAGGCCCACAGGTTGAGAATCACTATCTTATAGGCTCCACTGTCTTGTGGGACCCACATGTTGAGATCCACTTTCTTATGGGTTCCACTGTCTCCTGGGACCCACAGGTTGAGAACCACTGTCTTGTGGGATCTACAGGTTGTGAACCACTGTCTTATAGGCTCCACTGCCTCATGGGACCCACAGATTAAGAACCACTGTCTTGTGGGATCTACAGGTTGAGAACCAATGTCTTATGGGCTCCACTGTCTTATGGGACCCACAGGTTAAGAACCACTGTCTTATGGGCTCCACTGTCTTATGGGACCCACAAGTTGAGAACCACTGTTCTGTGGGACCCACAGGTTGAGAACTACTGCTCTAGAGCACAGCGATAGAAAGTCACCAGCAGTTTTCCATTCAGCTGTTGGCTCCTTAGCATTCTCAGGTACTTCAGTCTCTGTTGGGCCCTTTTCACCAACGCTGCCCTATGAACGCTGAGAGTGATTGGGGTTGTGGCTGGAGCAGCAACAAGCTGTCTTGCTGTCAGTGTGCTGCCATCGTGGGCAGGATGGGCCGCTCTCGGCCTTCACGCCTCTCTCCGGGTTCACGGGAAGTCAAGCCTCGCCCTGGAAGCCCTCTTGCCGGGAAGGAGGGTCAGGGAGAGAGGCGTGGAATGGGAAGAGGGGGAGAACGGGCCTCGAAGCGCCTCTATCCCGGGAAAAGGCCTCGGCAGGGGCCTAGCCGGGGCGCCGGGCCTGAGGGGCGAGGCCTAGGCCTGCGAGATTCTCTCCCTCCCTCCGTCCTGCCCGCCCCTTCCCTCCCTCTCCCTCTCCCTCTCCGCGCCTACCAGGGGGCTGCCGGTGCTGGCCATGGGCCCGGCCTCCCGACCCGCCACTGCGACCCAATGGGACGCCCGCGTCCTCCGACACTGACGTCAGCGACAACAATGCCCACTTCCGCGCGGCCGCGGGCGGGACTTCCCGCCGGCGTGCTCTGCCATTGGCCCGGCCGCGGTGCCGCTCAAAACGACATCTCGTCGGCGGCGGCTCTCGCGAGGCAGAAACAGGCGGGGCCGGCCGGTGAGGAGGCGAGTGACGCAGCAGCGCTCCCTCCCTACCCAGAAGGCACCGGGGCTCTCTCTCTCTCTCACACACACACACACGCTCACTGAGGCGCGGAAGAGCGGAGTCCGTTGACTAACCGCTCCGCCGTCACCCAGGACCCGTTCCTAGGGTTCCGGGCGCATTTCCTCCTTCCTAAATAGATCCCACTAGGCCTCATTGTCATGGCAACCATGCGCCGCAAAAGCTATACGTTGAGGAAGAATGGCAGGTGACAGGACTTTTGAGGCAGCCTTCTAGGCATGAGCGAACTTAGGCCTTCCCTCCAGGTGTTTTGGACTTCAACTCCCACCGTTCCTCACAGCCTCAGGCCCTTTCCTTTTCCCCCTCAGCCGCTTAAGCTCTCTTTCTCCCATCTTTAGAAGAACTTTATAGATCAGGGGTCCCCAAACTAAGGCCTGGGGGCCGGATGCGGCCCTCCAAGGCCATTGACCTGGCCCCCGCCCCCAGTTTCGCCCAAAGTCTGAAATGACTTGAAGGCACAACAACAACAATCCTATTTGATTATCTCATTGGCCAGAAGCAGGCCCACACTTCCCACTGAAATCTTGATAAGTTTACAGTATGTTGGTTAAAATTATTTTTATTTTTTAAATATTGTATTGTTCTTTCATTTATCAATATTGTAAATGAATGCTATGATAATAATAATATATTGTGTATACATATAATATTAATAATAATAATATTATAATGTAAATTATTTATTTATTACAGTATTTCTACCCCCGTCCTTCTCACCCAATAGGAGAATCAGGACGGCTAATAATAATAATACAATATAATAATTTTGTACAATATAATAATATTAATTATATATTATATATTAAATGTAATATTACTAATAATATTACAGTATAATGGTATAGTAATATATAATGCTAATATTTTGCTATGCTAATAATATAATATATTGTATGTACAATATATTTTATTATTAGCATAGCACAATATGCTATGTGGAGTATAAATGTAATAAATAAGTAATTGTTGCTGGTTTTATTGTTTGTTTGTTTTTTTGTTTTGTTTTTTGCACTACAAATAAGACGTGTGCAGTGAGCATAGGAATTTGTTCTTTTTTTTTCAAATGATAATTCGGCCCCTCAATAATCTGAGGGAGCATGAATCGGCCCTCCACTTAAAAAGTTTGAGGACCCCTGGTATAGATGTTGCTGTCTTAAGGAAGCTCAGAGCATTCTTGGGAATCCATCTCACCCGGCATATTATTATTATTATTATTAATAATAATATTAATGATTGCCACCTGGCAGACAATACAGGGTGATAAAGGCAAGGACAAACAGACGGAGAGGCAGCTTTTATCTTAGAGCTGTGGCTATGTTGAATTCCATGGTTTCACATTGATGTGCCATTGAGAGCTGTATAGTGGAGGTGAGAGTGTAGAGGAATGAGTGTGTTGTTTTGTGGTGTGTCCTGGGGAAAGCATTTAATTGCGTTGTACAATGTACAGTGACAATAAAGTTATTCTATTCTAATTCTTGGTCCCCTTGCAGAGAGATGTGCCCAGTCCTTCAGAGCTGGGATACCCCCTTGTTAGTTGGAGAAAACCATTGCGCTGGAGCCCAGGGTTGTCACTGTGGCATTGCTTTTATTGCAGTTCTGCAAATAGGATACACAAGAAGGAAGCAGAGCCTGAGAGCATGGGGCAAAAAGCACTCACCACATAAACTTGGAGGCAAGCTGTTCTTTTCACTGGCTGGGCAGCGTTTCTCTCCCACCCCCACACATACACTCCCACTGCCCCAGTCTCTTGACCGTAGGGCGGGGAGAGTGAGGCATGAGCTGGGTGCCTCAGGTCAGCCTTGGCCAGGAGCTGTTCCCAACTGGAAGCAGCCTTCAGCCCCACAGGGGGCCCCTGGGCCATTCCCACTGCCCCCTTCCCAAATGCAATAGTAGTCATTGCTGCAGGAAAAAAGGTTCTCCGTCTCCCACCTGAGCCCCAGCTCTTGGAATGAGGGGCTGCTCAAAGGGGCCCCCTTTCCCTCTGCGTCGGCCAGGGTCCCAGGAGCCCTAGAAAGGCGAGGGAGGAGGAGCGACAGGGGATCTGTGCACTCCTCCCGGAGGTTTGCTATTTTTGACCCCCCAGAATGGATGCCAGTGGAGTTCCCACTGTTTGGGGGGCAGCCTTTATCCTGGGGGATCTTGAAGAGTGGAGTGAGGAAAGAGATCTGGGAGCCGAGCCCTTCCATGACTTGCCCGTTGTCCCGATGGCTGCTGCTGTCGCTGCTGCAAAAGCTGTCCTCTTCTGTGTTGCTGCTGAGGAAGACCGCTCTCCCTTTGAGGCCAGCCCAGCCCTGGATAGGAGGATAGAGGGAAAGCTGCTCAGGCCCTGCTTCCCAGAGGCCTTTCCTCTCAGGGAGAGAGGCAGGAAGATGATGTACCTTTTGGCTTTAAGTGTGCTTCAATATTGTGTCTCTTTCTGTTTTCATTTGCACCAGGATTAACAATGGCTGGACATGAAGGGAAGATAATAATAATAATACCAATAATAATAACTTTATTTTTATACCCTGCCACCATCTCCCCAAAGGGACTCGGGGCAGCTTATATGCGGGACCAAACCCAAAACATACAACAAAATTACTAACTAAAATGCAGTTTAAAACATAGTAACATAAAAGGTAAAGGTTTTCCCATGACGTTAAGTCCAGTCATGTCTGACTCTGGGGGTTGGTGCTCATCTCCATTACTAAGCCGAAGAGCTGGCGTTGTCCGTAGACACCTCCAAGGTCATGTGGCCGGCATGACTGCATGGAGCGCCGTTACCTTCCTGCCAGAGCGGTACCTATTGATCTACTCAAATTGGCATGTTTTCTAACTGCTAGGTTGGCAGGAGCTGGAGCTAACAGTGGCCGCTCCTGCCGCTCCCGGGGTTTGAACCTGGGACCTTTCGGTCTCCAGCTCAGTGCTTTTACACACACTGCCACCGGGGCTCCTATAGTAACATATAACAGACTAATTAAATAATTAAAATAGCTTAGTATAAAACATCATTAAAATGCATCAAAACAAACAAACCAGCAACTGGGAATATGGTTGAACTAATCAGAATTAGAGAGGGCTGGGCATAGACTTGTGTAAAAACCATATTATAGGGCCAGGGCTAGGATAAAGTGCTGTACACAATTTATCAGTCAATTAAGTCTGGGCATCCATGATCAGGGCCTAACCATCATCAAATGCACACTGGAACATCCAGGTTTTCAGATCCTTGCAAGGAGTTAGACTGGACCTGGGAATCGTGCAGCTTTATTTCCAGCAAAGTAAGAACCTTGACGGAAGGACTGACCCAAGATGTCAATGGGATGGATTTGGCACCTTTTTGTTGCCTTGATAAAAGCATCTCCCTAAAATGTGCTTTTTGGGATTTACAGGAAATTTATATCTTCAAGACTCCTTGGATCCCAATCTGAGGGTGAGGAGGCGGCTTCTAAACCAAATTTGGGCACAGCGAAGGGGTGCACATCTCCCATGGAAGCAACCTTTGGAAGAAAAAGCCCAGATCCACTCCCGTTGAGGTAGGCTCCTCCATCCGATAATGACACTTACCTTGAAATCCCCATTGTGAGAGGCATAGAGAGGCTGGAAGAAAGTGGCTGGTGTCGGCGTGTGGGCCCTCTCTCTGTCCTTCAGCCTAGAGGGAGAGGGAGGAACCACTGAGACCCAAGGGGCAAGACCCCCTCCCTCTCGCTGCCCAGAGACCCCTTGCAGACAGCCCTGACCCCCGGAGCCGTGAGGGTCCTCTTGGGCTGGCCAGCCTCTGTTCCCTCTCAACCCAGCCCAACTGGAGACTGCTGGAAACAGCAACCTCTCAAGCCTCTCACTATTTATTTATTAATGTACATATTTGCTAACCCTTTATTCTATGTGTACGTTGATTTGCCAGTTTGACTTACCTCTTTGATGTGGAAGTGACTATAGACATGTGGTTGTACTGAGCATGTCCAGACTCAAGTTAGGCACACTGGATTTTATATTCAGTGTCTGCTTTACACCTCAGTGGAGGTGGATGCATGTTTGCATCAGACCTCAGTGGAGGTGCACGCATGTTGCTGTTTGGATTTCAATATAGAAGTATGCTTTTGGACTTCAGTGAGTATAAATGTACTTAAAGACTATGGACAATTGATTTAGAATGATACCCTGTGTACTCAACACGGAGAGAAGTTATATCCTATCTGTAACTGAACTTCTATTTTTAAAAAAGTGCCTGTATGATGAATTAATAGAAGATATTTATGAGTAAACAAGATAAGTTATTTTTCAAATAAGACTTTGTTATTTTAATCTATGAATGCATATTTTAAACTAAGAGGTTTCAAGGGAGTTTATATATTTTGGGCAATTACAACTGCAAAGAAACAACCATCCTCTGCTAACTAAATATATTTTTGTAGTGGCATGTCTTTGTCCTTGGCAGTTCATAGAAATGGTTCTTCAGTTTAACAGCTGAGTTACCTGTGTTACATTCATGCTTGTTCAAAGAGTTGATTTCTAACACGGTCATGTATTTCTTGACTAGTGGTTCATGGAGATTCATATTTGCCAAAAGGATATGTGCCCAGAGACTGGGTACAGTTTTTTCGAATAGGTTATGCAATAGAGACAGCTCCCTGGAGGAAGGTGGGGCAGAATGGGGTCAGTGAACAAACCTGTCAGCAGAGAAGTCCCTTTCTATCCTGACAGTGAGCAGACTCTGAGACCTGAGTCCAGCCTTGCTCAAATTGGGCGCACAGACTCATAGCCTTCCATGCTGGGCAGTCACTGAGGAGGAGATGCTGGGGGACAGGAGCAGATAATGTACCTCCAGAGGAACTTGAGCGACAGGAGTAGGAACAGCAGGCCCCCCAGGCCAAATGGGAGGGAGACTGGCCATGTCCACAGAAAGCGAGGGTCCGACTGCTTCTGCCCACAGCCTGCAAAGGAATAGTGGAAGGAGGGTTAGCGGGTCAGCACTATTCCTGCTGGGTGGTCATGAGTCCTGAAACTGGTTACTTTTGCTCCTCCACCCCACCCTACCCCACCCCACACTGCATGGTTAGAGGGATAGGTCCACCCCCACATTCTGAAAGGAGAAGGAAGCGGAAGGGTCCGAATGGTCGGAGCAGACCTGGGAGGGCCGTACAGTGGGTGGAAGTGCTCCAGGGGCTCCAGGGGCCGCGGTAATCCGTGTTACCATCTGGGACTTTGCGGCGGATCCGGGCGACATATTTCTCTCCACACTTGAGCTCTGAGCTGTCTATGTCCACCCACGACTCTTGGGTGACAAACTCCTTCTGCTTTGCTTGCTGCAAAGGTTAGAGTGCACAAGATGTAGGCACAACATACTCCACAAAAGGCAGAAGGAGCTGGACTCCAGAACAGCAGAGGGAGCCAGGCAGCCATTAACCAAACTCAGTCTAACATAATACTGTGAGAACGATAGAGAAAGGGAATGAGCGGTGATACAAAAGCACAAGAAAGGGAATGAGCAGTGATACAAAAGCACCGGGCTGTGGTGCAGGCTGGAAAGCAAGCCAGCTGCAATAAATCAACAAATCACTCTGACCAAGAGGTCATGAGTTCGAGGCCAGCCCGGTGCCTGCGTCTTGTCTTTGTCTCTGTTCTATGTCATGGCATTGAATGTTTGCCTTTATGTGTGCAATGTGATCCGCCCTGAGTCCCCTTCGGGGTGAGAAGGGCGGAATATAAATGCTGTAAATAATAAATAAATAAATAAATAAATAAGAAAGAAACAGTTGTGGTTGTCAGGAGCCATTGCCTAGCAGGAGAGTTGTGGCCTGGCCCAGCCCTCCTCTTGACCTGCCATTTCTTGAAATACCCATCTGCTGATTCACTAGCACTTTGTGGGTAAGGTTTGGCAGACTGAGAAGAGCAGCATCTTTAGCCCTCATGCTCCCACGGGCCCCATGTGTCCCTCTCAAGCAGGATCCCAGAGGAATGGACTGCCTCCTCTCCCTCCTCAAAATGCCCCTCACCTCCCAGGACTCGTCGTCATGCTTGAACTCCAGCTGCCATTGCCACTCCACGATAAAGTCTTCTCCGTCTTCTGCTTTGTCCCACTGGATCCGACACTTGGTGGCGTTGGCATGGCTCTGCAGGCTGTTGGGTGCATCGCACTGGACTGGAAGGGGAAGGGGCAGCTGGGCACCAGTGTGTCCACTTGGAGCCAGAAGAGATTCTTACCCAGCTGTCTGCCAGGGGGGCTTCCAGGGAAACGGCTGATCCCCCTCTGGTCAATGGAAGAGAATGGGACTCAGGCCCCTATTGGGATAGGAGAAATCTCTGGGGTGATTGTACAGGACTCACTGTGCAGCCTGGGCTCATACAATGCGAAGACGGTCTCGCCCAAGGAGAAGGAGGAAGCAGCATGCAGAGAGACCCTGTATTCGTCGTACTCTGTGAACTCCCCATCTCCCTCCGCAATACAACTGTAGAGGCCTCCGACTTCGCGAGAAGGAAAGAGCTCACAGATGAGGCTGCTAAAGAGGCCAAGGCGGCTGCAGAGGGAAGAGGAGAAGGAAGACGCTGAGTGGCACTAGAGCAACAAGCAACCATCCCTGAGGCAGGGAGCAACACAAGCCGTGCAAAATGCACCCCCTTTTTCACAGCACCGTGGGACGGCTTCTTATGCTGTGTGGCTCCTTCCCCTGTTGGCTTGTGTAATGAAGTGTGATTTTTTTTAGTTTACAGATGTTATGTTTAATTGCGTTTTAAAACGGTCAGTATTTCAGTTACTCTGCACTCATGAGTTGGTTGCCATGGAGAAGTGGGCGGAGCCAATTGCCGTTTTGGTGGAGAAGTGCAGGTTTGAAAAAGAAGCAGTTAGTCTGTGCCCTGATGAGGTACAGTGAAGACTTACCCTCAGTTGAAGGGATCAGGGAGACTCAAATGCTTATTTTTGAGTCAATTTAAAATAAGTTTGGTGACTTATTTTAAGGTAGTCTGTCTCCTGATGAGGAACAGATTGTAATTCACAGGGTGACTGCAGTTTAGAGCAGTAAAGAAAGAAGTGACATTTTAAGAAGTTTGAAATACCTCATTTTAGCTTTGCAACTATTAACCAAAGTGCCTCTAAAGAGAAAGTTACTGTAACCATTAAACTTTATGCCAGAGTAAACGTGTTATTGTTCTTTTAAACATCTCAGCTTCTGTCATATATATTACCATCAAAAACAAACAAGAAGAAAGAAGAAAAACAAAATTTAAAATGTCTCCTCTCTAAGTAACTAGTGGCTATATCTTCCCATAGTGGTGGCAAGCGTGAATAATCCCCTTTACATCAGGTGGCCGCATTATAAACAGCTTTACACTGGTGGCAGCGGTTATAATATAATACAGTAGAGTCTCACTTATCCAACATAAACGGGCTGGCAGAATGTTGGATAAGCGAATATGTTGGATAATGAGGAGGGATTAAGGAAAAACCTATTAAACATCAAATTAGGTTATGATTTTACAAATTAAGCACCAAAACTTCATGTTATACAACAAATTTGACAGAAAAAGTAGTTCAATATGCAGTAATGTTATGTTGTAATTATTGCGCCAAAATGCTAATGTGTATGTGTTTGTGTAAAGAAATCCTTGCAAAAGTTAGTTTGCAAGGGAACTCTGCAAAGGGAGCTCAGCTCTTTGCAGAGAGAGAAGCCACGCCTAAAACAGTGTATCGTTTTGAGAGCAGGTAGCTCAGATTGTCAGTTGGAATTTGAGCTTGTGTGATGCCTCATGGGCCCTGTAGTCCTGTTCCTAGTACTATTGTGGCAGATGAAGATGAAAACATGGGGTTTTCGCCGGTTCAACAAGAGCCGGAGTCTCTTCACCTGCCGGATATTGATGTTTGCCCTCAAGAATTCAGTAAAACAGGCCTTGGGCAGAACTCCCCTCCGTTTCCCAGGAAAGAATTTTATTCTAAAGACAGAGGAGTCAGAGAAGCCCAGCGGAGGAGTTTGCGGATTGCAGCCAAACAACAGACTGATTAGGCCTGCTTCCCTTGGGAAAATCTAAGGAGTCTTGCATCTGGACAGAGTTGGGTTTCGTTTCTTGTTCTCTAGGGAAAGAGATTTGTTGGCGGGAAACGAGACCCAATATAGGTGATTGACACGGGAGATTCTTTGCGGAGTCAATTGATCAGCTTCAGGAGAGAGATCGTGTGTGGACTTCGTAACCCCAGTTCCTTGCTTACTGGATCAAGCTTCCAAGCCTTTGCCTGGCCTTGCTGTGTAACCACGGACGCTTCATGTTTCATGTTTTGCCCTGTTCCACGGACGCTCCACGCTTCATGTTTTGCCCTGTTCCTAGTCACGGACCTAGCCAAGAATCAAGTTTATTTCCAGCCTTGCTATCAAGCTTCATTGGATTCTAAGACTCTGACATTTCCCCACACTATTGCTTGGCAAAGTGTGTGTTTCGGTCAAGTGGATTAAAACTTTGAACTCTAATATCAATTATTGGACAATACATTTTTGGACTATATTTGACCTCATTTGAAAGGTCTGCTTCTGAACTATATTCTTCACTTGTTTTTATTGCTTTTATATATTTCCTTAATAAAGATATTAGATAGAGACTGGCCTCCGTGTATGGTTTTTGGTGCCCAGCAGCCAGGGTTCTGACAGCTTGCTAGAGAGAGCACACAGAAATGGAGACAGGCTCTCTGGCTACGGTCAAGTAGCTGATTAATATACTATGCTGTATATATTGATGCTGATTGATTAGGTTATTGATCTTATGCAACTACATGGACATTGTACGATTGCAGAACTGTTTGTTTATATTTCAACTCTACAAGCAAGAGTAAAGTTTCCTTTGTTCTTTTCAATTCCTCTGCCTGGTCTGAGTCTTTTGCACATGGTGTTAACTGGACTCTACTGATTCCGCTATACTCTCACCTGGTAACAGTAATTACTGTATTTACAAATTTAGCACCAAAATATCACGATATATTGAAAACATTGACTACAAAAATGCGTTGGATAATCCAGAACGTTGGATAAGCAAGTGTTGGATAAGTGAAACTCTACTGTAATATAATTAAATAAACATCCAACATCTCTTCTCCGCAGCTTGCAATTGGCATCTTCCCAGTGGATTTTCTGCCCGGACTAAGGACCTCCCTGGCAGGGTCTGTACTCACTCTGAGAATTGGAGGTAGAAGGGTCCCTGCCCCAAGCTCTGGTTGTGCGGCCGCCATGTGCACTCCACGTGGCGCCCAAGGGAGCCATATTTGTTCAAGCAGCTGACATCCATGGAGAGACCCCCTAGAAGAGCGAGGAGAGGTAGCAGAGATGCAGGGGAGGGGCCAAGCTGGAGGGTCTCCAGCAGAAGCCCAGAGCCCCTCTTCCGTTAGCCTGGCTCCCCCCTGCACTGCTGCCTCCCATGAAAGGGCAATGATCTCTCCATGCAGATGGGGTTGCATGGCTTTCGCTCTTTCCTTGTACCTGTATCGTGGTGGTGCTGCCACTGCGTTTTCGGGGCCACAGAAAGAGAGAGGAAGAAGAGGAGGAGGATGAGATGGACATGCATCAGTCGCAATGGATGGGCACCTTGGCAGCAGCCCCTCTCCATCAAGTCAAGATGGCTGGATGACCTGCAACAAAGAAGCCTTGGGTGCTTTTGTGACAGGTGGGCTTCTCCTCACATGAGCTTTGTTGGGGAGCATTTTCTACCCAGCACATATGGAGGTCTGTCTGTGCCCTCGGCACCTGGGAGCATTGTCTCTGGATGGGATCAGGGCCACACCGGATGCTCAGGATTACAGCAGGTATCGGCCGATCAGCAGCACGTTGTGGGAAAAGGGAGGAAATGGGCACCTGTTGGAACCCTTGGCAGTCTTGACACAGGGAAGGCTGCTTTTAGGGTGGTGTGTGTGTACTTCAGAGATGGAGCATGGTCCCACTGCCTGGATGTATGGGGTTTGCAGGGAGAACAAACTCAGGTTGATCCTATGAGCTCAGGCCTTGCAAACTTAGAGTGGCCACAATTGGAAATAGCAACCTCTCTAAAAGGTAAAGGTTTCCCCTGACATAAAGTCCAGTCATGTCTGACTCTGGGGTGTGGTGCTCATCTCTATTTCTAAGCCGAAGAGCCGGGGTTGTCCGTAAACACCTCCAAGGTCATGTGGCCACTGGCATGACTGCATGGAGCACCTACCTTCCCACTGGAGCGGTACCTATTGATCTACTCGCATTGGCATGTTTTCGAACTGCTAGGTTGGCAGGAGCTGGAGCTAACAGCGGCTGCTCACACCGCTCCCAAGGCTTGAACCTGGGACCTTTTGGTCTGCAGCTCAGTGCTTTAGCGCACTTCGCCACCGGGGCTCTAGCAACCTCTCTAGTCTTTCACTATTTTTGTTAATGTATATATTTGCTAACCTGTGACTGTTCTCCCTACAAGTAAGTGCTGGGCATCGTGTTCAGCATTACTAAGGGTCACCTGAACTCCTCAAGCTTCTCCTAAGAAGGATTTCTCAGAGCCTAGCCACTTCTACTAATGCATTTGTGCCCCAGATCTGGACTACTGCCTAGAAATGAATTCAGGGCCCTTGTGTGGCAGGAGTTGGTGTCCCTTTTCTTACCTGGGGTTCCTGTGCAGCTGTGTCCCCTTCAGTCCTGGGCTCTTGGTCCTTTTGCTAGAGGAAAGGCAGAGGAAGCCTCTGCTGACCAAGCTGAGCTCTGTCTGTTGCACAACCTGATTCCAGTGATAGATAGCCTTTGCTGGGTGACGGAAGCCCCTTCTGAGATCGTCTCACTGATCAGAGGGGCCCCGCAGATGAGCTGAGGAGTTAAGGAGCCAGTGGCCCAGAACAAGGCCCACCCACCTAACCACCAGCATTTTGATCAGTTGTTCATCGCTCTGTTCCTGATCCAGATGTTGCTGCTGTTATTTTTTTATTTTATTATGCCCTGTATCCCTCCCACCCCATACAGCCCCTCAAGGCAGATCACAAAGACTGAAACAAATACAGTGGAAAATAGTGGAAAGGTGTCAGTAAAAGCATGTAAAGGTTCTGGGTGTTGTTGTTGGGCTGTGTCGCCCAGTGTTCTTAGCATTGGCATTGCTGACTAGGAGCACTGGTGGGAACTGCAGTCCAAAATCATCTGGAGTCCTCGTAATTGCCTCACAGAAGAGACCCCCCCTCCTGCCTGTTCCAGGGCAGCTTCCATTTCTCTTTCTTTTAGGAAGTTGTCTTCTGGCAGCAGACAAAACAGGGGCAACCATTGGGAACAACAATAATAACAACAATAATAATTCCTAGACACTTGGGAAGTATCTGGCGTGTGATCCAATACCACAGCCAGCATAGTGATCTTGTTTGCTGTTGTCAGGATGCAAAAGCCCAGCATTCACCTAGCTGACCTGTTCACATCCTGCCAGAGCAATGGGGGAGGGAGATAGCCTGAATGATAAGAACCATTTGGCTAGGAGGATTGATTTATGGCCTGCTCTGGTTTTCAAGCATGGGAAGGAACTATTTGACAGAGAGGTGTGAATGTGGAAAGGGGGGCCATGGGGGAAGGAGTAGATTGATATACTGGAGGGGTTGGTGGGAAAGAGTTAGTGATAGCTTTGTGTTCATATTGGCAAGATGGATTTCAATAAAGCGTTTCCATGGAACAATCTGTGTGAGCCTCGCATTGTGTCCTATAGCTTCCAAGGACTGACAGTTGTGTACTAGTCTTGTTGTCTACCAAATAAATAATAATAATAATAATCTATAAATATAAATGAGTGATGGCATCACGGCGACCAACAAAACTACAGGCCCCCCAACCTCGAAATTTGACAACACAACCCATCATCCATGTCTCTAGTTGATACAACAAAAAGAAAAGAAAAAAAGGCCTAATTAGAGGGAAAGGAATAATTGTTTTTATCCAATTGCTGCCAGTTAGAGGACTAATCTCTGCCCACTTGGTCTCCTAGCAACCAACTCAGCCCAGGGGACAGGCAGACTTAGGCCTCTCTAGGCCTCTTCCACAGATTATCTAATTTGCACTGGATTATATGGCAGTGTAGACTCAAGGCCCTTCCACACAGCTATATAACCCATTTATAATGGACTTAATGTCAGGGGAAAACCTTTACCCTTTACTTTAACTAACACCAATTCCTCAATAGTTTATTTCCCATACCACCATGCTTCGCCACAGCAACGCGTGGCCTGGCACAGCTAGTAATAATAATAACTTCAAAGACTCTGGCAGAAACCAGTGCAGTTGGTCCCGGTGGTGATGGGCACATTGGGTGCCCTGCCAAAAGATCTCAGCCGGCATTTGGAAACAATAGGCATTGACAAAATTATGATCTGCCAACTGCAAAAGGCCACCCTACTGGGGTCTGCACGCATCATCCGAAAATACATCACACAGTCCTAGACACTTGGGAAGTGTTCGACTTGTGATTTTGTGAAACGAAATCCAGTATATCTATCTTGTTTGCTGTGTCATACAATAATAATAATACTTTTATTTGTATTCCACCCTATCTCCCTAAGGAGACACAGGGCGGATTCCAACAAACACAAACACAAATGTACATTGCCTTGAAAACAGCCATAACACAAATACAATAACAACCCACCCATATCCCAAAGTAAACCAACATCTAGCAAGGGGTTGGATGGGCCAGTGCAGGGCCTTCAAGCCTTGAGCTTGTGGCCAGAGACCCACTGCTTGACGTAACTTGGTAGGGAGGTCTCCTGCTCTTCGGTTTCCACTGCAGCTGCTTCTCCTTCGTTGGAGGGCTTTTTCCCACTCTCTGAGTCCAGAGGACTTCCATAGTCACAGTCCACAAAGCCGCTGTCAATGGTGTCCAGGTCCAGGCTGCTCTCGGGGTCGCCCTCGTCTTCGGTCTCCGAATAGAGGGACAGCAGAGTGCTATAGGGAGGGGCTTCCTCCTCTGGGATCATGAGGCAACGCTCAGGAGGCTGCAAGAGAGCCAAGGTTGGGCCAAAGAAGAACAAGGGCCCCTCCGCAGGAGGGGGAGCAGCCGGGGCATCATTTGAGAGAAGTGGGGGGAGAGGAGGGTTCCTCTCAGGTGGGCCCTCAGTCCCGGGGACCTGCCCATCCTGGCCCGCACTGCTGCTGTCTTCAATCCTGCGGTAGGCATTTCTTGCACCTGCCTCCTCCCCTTCCTCTTCTGCATGGAGGGGCTCCTCAGCAGCACAGTGGCCACACTGTGGGCAACAAGCCCCGATCCCACCATCGTCCACGGTGACTGTGTCGATTGAGAGGAGGCCGTAGGACTGCTCTTCCACAGGGAGGGGCTCCACATGTCTGGCACCATCGTGGGCCCTGCATCCAGCCTCACAGGAAGCCAGCAATGCCAGGAGCTTGACGCTGCCCCTCCCAAGTACTTCAAGCCCGGCTCCAGGGACCCTCTCCGAGACCTCCAGTGTGGCTCCAGGGCCAGGGCTGCCCACCCATTTCTGCAGAGAGGAAGCAGGAAGGGAAGGAAAGAAGTCAGCGGCTGAAGAAGCCAAAGAGGCACCCAGTGGCCTCAAGACAGGGAGAGGGAAGGGGAGGGGGCTACCTTGAAGTCTCCCTTGTGACTCAGGTAGAGTGGCTGGAAGAAGGGTGCGGGGCTGGGGACAAAGGGGTCCAGCTTCTTCCACAACCTGCCAAAGAGAAAGAAAATGAAATGATGGTTTTGAGGGGGAGTCAGGAAAGGCATGGGCCCCTGGTGGCACAGTGTGTTAAAGTGCTGAGCTGCTGAATTGGGCCCGGACTGTGGCGCAGGCGTGAGAGCAAGCCACTGCAATTAACTGCAATGAATCACTCTGACCAGGAGGTCATGAGTTCGAGCCCCGCTCGGAGCCTGTGTTTGTTTGTCTTTGTTCTATGTTTAAAAGGCATTGAATGTTTGCCTATATGTGTAATGTGATCCGCCCTGAGTCCCCTTCGGGGTGAGAAGGGCGGAATATAAATGCTGTAAATAAATAAATAAATAAATAAATAAATAAATAAATAAACAAACTTGTGGACCAAAAGGTCCCAGGTTCAAATCCTGGGAGCGGAATGAGCGCCCGCTGTTAGCCCCAGCTCCTGCCAACCTAGCAGTGTTTTTTTCCGTGTCAGGAGCAACCTGGAGTGAGAGAATTGGCCGTCTGCAAGGATGTTGCTCAGGGGACATTGCCCGGATGTTTTGATGTTTTACCATCCTTGTGGGAGGCTTCTCTCATGTCCCCGCATGGAGCTGGAGCTGATAGAGGGAGCTCATCCGCGCTCTCCCCGGGTGGGATTCGAACCTGGCAGCTTTCAGGTCAGCAACCCAACCTTCAAGTCTTTCTGTATATATTTCAGATTTCAATATTAATGTCAAAAATACGTAGTATGATTTTACATAGGATTTGTGCTACATTAGAACAGTAAAGACAAATATCACTTAAGTAAAATAAACATTAAATATTAAATAACCAAAAAAAAAAAGGTGTAAACACTAAGCTAATCTGGGAATCTGCTATTGCAACACATCCAATGAAGTGGTTTAAAACCAGTATAAAAAAAGATTAGAACTAAGTACGTTCCAGTCTATTTGGAATACACGAAGCTCATTCCAGAAGCGTGTTTAAGAACTGGTCCAAGAGTCCAGAAGAGCCTTGACTCCCAGTGTGACCATCATCCCACTTTCTTTGCTAGTTAAATTGCACCTAGTATGCTTTATTATGCCAATTGTTTGCCTTAGATAGTTGAGCAAATAGTTTTCATGGTTGCCTCTCGCTAGCATCGGGGCGAAAACTGGGGGTTTGTTGGAGATTCTGTGTAAGATTTAAGTTCGTATGCAGCGCCGCTGTATCCCCTAGGCCACCGGAGGCTCCACAACCTAGCAGTTCGAAAACATGTCAATGTGAGTAGATCAGTAGGTACCGCTCTGGTGGGAAGGTAACAGCGCTCCTTGCAGTCATGCCGGCCACATGACCTGGAGATGTCTGTGGACAACGCCGGCTCTTCAGCTTAGAAATGGAGATGAGCACCAAACCCCAGAGTCGGTCACAACTGGACTTAACGTCAAGGGAAACCTTTACCTTTACTTTTTACAGGAAAGACACTCTATCCCAGCCACTTGGTATGTTCGGGAAAAGAGGTCCCATGAGCCCCACTGGTCATTGGGCGGAGGATCATTCTGCCAGCGGCTTCTGTTGCCCCCTGTGAAACACTCACCTCTGACCCAGCAAAGCCAGGAGCGCAGGGAGTAGAACCAGGGACAGCAGCAGCCACTTGGAGGGCCCTCTGGATTCCTTGCGGCTGTCGGAGGCTGAAGGGGTAGAGGCCAGGCCATGGTCAGAGAGGGAGGTAGTGGAGCCAATTACCGGGCTTCCATTTGGGACCATCCACAGACCCAGCCAGGAGTGGACTTACTCTTAGAAGGCGTGGAGAGGAAGGCCGGGGGGCTCCAGGCACTCCATGTGCCTTGATAAGGGGACTCCGGCTGGGACCGCACCTGGAGCTCAAACTCTGTGCCCGCCTTGAACTCCAGAAGCTGGAGCCATAGGGACCCTGTGTCTTGAAGGATGGGCTTCTGGATCTGGCCCTGAACGAGGAAGGGGGTGATGGTCAGGGAGGTCCCCTTCCCAAAAGACACAAAATTCAGCCTCCCAGTGACCCTGTACTTGGCTCCATGGGAGGAGAGGAGGGCAATCCCTATGAGTGGGCCCCCCATTCCTCCCCTGACCCCCCCCTCCGCTGCCTCCCTCCCTACCTGCCAGGAGTGGCCCTTCTTCTGGATGCGTAGCTGGTGGCGCAGGCGGTCCCTCAGGGGATGGTACTTCTGGTGCTGGTAGGGCGTCTCCCAGGACACGTTGTACCCCGAGGGGGAGGCGGAAACCGTCAAGTTGAAGGGAGGCTGCGGTTTGACTAGAAGAGAGAAATATTGGAAAATAGCTGTGTAACGAAGTGTGATTTTTTTTTAGTTTACAGATGTCATGTTTAATTGCGTTTTAAAAGGGTCAATATTTCAGTTACTCTGCACTCATGAGTTGGTTGCCATGGAGAAGGGGCCAACTGCCATTTTGTGCAGGTTTAAGAAAGAAGCAGTTAGTCTGTGCCCTGATGAGGTACAGTGAAGACTGACCCTCAGTTGAAGGGATCAGGGAGACTCAAATGCTTATTTTTGAGTCAATTTAAAATAAGTTTGGTGACTTATTTTAAGGTAGTCTGACTCCTGATGAGGAACAGATAATCTGTGATTGTAATTCATAGGGTGACTGCAGTTTAGAGCAGTTTAGAGTAGATAAACCAGCTATATCTGTTTTTATTGTTGCTTTTATTGTTGTTTTTATTGTTTTTATTGTTATTTTAAAGCTAAGTGTATTGTTTTAATCTATTTCTGTAAACCGCTCCGAGCCAAACTGGGAGTAGCGGTATACAAGTCTAATAAATAAATAAATAAATTAATAAATAAGTGACATTTTAAGAAGTTTGAAACACCTCATTCTAGCCTTGCAAGTGCCTCTGAAGAGAAAGTTACTGTAACCATTAAGCTTTGTGCCAGAATAAACGTGTTATTGTTCTTGTAAACATCTCAGCTTCTGTCATATATATTACCATCAAAAACAAACAAGAAGAAAGAAGAAAAACAAAATTTAAAAGGTCTCCTCTCTAAGTAGCTAGTGGCTATATCTTCCCATAGTGGTGGCAACGCTTTACATCTGGTGGCCGCATTATAAACATCTTTACACTGGTAGCAGCGGTTATAATATAATAATATAATAAAATAAACATCCAACATCTCTTCTCAGCAAGCTGCACCCAGTCTCTGGGCACATATCCTTTTGGAAATAAATGGCAATCATAACCTTATTGAAAAAGAAAAATGATGTCGCATCCCTTTGGCAAATGTGAATACCCATGAACATGTGGAGACCACCTTTTGAAAACCACTAGTCAATAGTCCATAGCTTTTAAGTATAGTTGTCCTCACTGAAGTCCATAAGTCATACTTCTCTACATGCATCCACCTCCATTGAGGTCTGATGCATGTTGGGAATCATCCTGGACTACTCAAGTCTAGATGTAGTTAGATAGATGATATAGTTAGATTGAGGGAATCCTTTCCCTGTTTCCAAAGCATGCCCAGATAGGCTTTACTGTGTTTCACTCTATCCTGTTTACGTCACATCCCTTACTTTGAAGTTAGTAGAAATGTGAATCTCTAGGGATAGTAACTTCTCATTGGTCAGAATGTCTTTTATGGCCCCAATAAACTGGACCATGAGGTTGGAACCATTTTGGTTCTCTCTTCTCCCTTTGTTCTTCTAGGTAACAAGAAGCACCTTGCCATCTCTCCTGGCAAGATGTAACTATTTAGATGTTTGTTATTTTTCCTTTCTTATTTTTCCTTAGAACCCAGTCTAGAGTAGACTAAACAGCTCCCAAGCCTTTCTATCTACAATTGAGTTCTTTTTACCTGAATAAATATACTTTTAGAACTTTTACTGAGACTTTGCAGTCCATTGCAATCCTAAATGGTCAAAGGCTTCTCTTTGCTCGCCCTGTGTAAGTAACTGCTGCATTTAAAAGCTTTGCTTTTGCTACTCTGCTGATTTTTGGTGGAATCTCCCCCAGAGAGGGTTAAATTGAGTCTAACCGCTCAGAGATTACCACAACAATGCAAACATGCATTCACCTCCACTGAAGTGTGAAGCAGACACTGAATACAAAATGGAGTCCTGAGTCTGAACATGCTCAGTACAATCACATGTCCAGAACCCCTCCCACATTAAAGAGGTCAGTCAAACCGGCAAATCAACATACACATAGAATACAGATTAGCAAATATATACAAAAACTAGCTGTGCCCGGCCACGCGTTGCTGTGGCAAAGTATGGTGGTATGGGAAATAAACTATTGAGGAATTGGTGGTAGTTAAGGTAAAGAGTAAAGCTTTTCCCCTGACATTAAGTCCATTATAAATGGGTTATATAGCTGTGTGGAAGGGCCTTGAGTCTACACTGCCATATAATCCTGTTAAAATCAGATAATCTGTATTTTATAGGCAGTGTGGAAGAGGCCTGAGGCCTAACTCTGCCTGTCCTGTGGGCTGAGTGGGTTGCTAGGAGACCAAGTGGGTGAAGCATAGCCTTCTAACTGGCAGCAATTGGATAAAAACAATTATTCCTCTCCCTCTAATTAGGACTTTATTTCTCTTTTCATTTTGTTGTATGAACGTAGAGGCATGGATGAGGGGTTGTCCTGCCAAGTTTAGTGTTTCTGGGATGTGCAGTTTTGTTGTTTTGTCCTAGGCCAAAATTTCATTACCCTTTTATATATATAGATAAATCAACAAATAAATAAATAGTGAAAGGCTTGGGAGATGGCTATTTCCAACAAGAAAGGGGTCAGTCAGGGCTCCCGGGATCAATCCTTTCCCTCCCGCTCCCCAGAGTCCAGCTCCAGAGAGAATGCCTTGCCCATCAGGCCACCTCCAAGGTCTGTGTTTGCTCTCTGGAGACCCCCTTCCCTCTGTCATTGCACACACACACACAAAGCACTCACTGTTTTTCTTCAAGAAGAACGTCTTCTGGCATTCCTTGGCAGCTCCAGGTGCAGCTTCTGTGGCTCTCACCTCAAAGGCGTTTTGTCCAAAGCATAGACTCTGCTCCGCCAAACAGGCAAAGTGCATCCGGGAGCCCTTCCCATCCGTGGGGAGGAGAAGACAGGAGTCGCCTTCCCCACAGTCCCTTGAAAGACAGCCAAAGGGGTTCTGGGTCAGTCCTCGAGCCAAGGCCCAAGACACCCAGGGGTAAGGGGCATTGGAAATAACTTCACCCAGTCTCTGGGCACATATCCCTTTGGAAATAAATAGCAATCATAACCTTATTGAAAAGGAAAAACGATGTCATATCCGTTTGGCAAATGTGAATCTCCATGAACATGTGAAGACCACCTTTTGAAAACCACTAGTCAAGAAAAGCATTATTTTATAAAACGAATGGATAACAAAAATAGTTAAAGTTATGAACATGGACCATTTAACTTACTTGTTATCAAAGGTTGAAAATAAATCAAGAACTCCTACCAACTGGAAACCAGTAAAAGACTGGTTGAAAAAAGAAAAGATACAGTAGAGTCTCACTTATCCAAGCCTCGCTTATCCAAGCCTCTGGATAATCCAAGCCATTTTTGTCATCAATGTTTTCAATATATCATGATATTTTGGTGCTAAATTCGTAAATACAGTAATTACAACATAACATTACTGCATATTGAACTATTTTTTTCTGTCAAATTTGTTGTATAACATGATGTTTTGGTGCTTAATTTATAAATCATAACCTGATTTGATGTTTAATAGGCTTTTCCTTAATCTCTCCTTATTATCCAAGATATTCACTTATTCAAGCTTCTGCTGGCCCGTTTAGCTTGGATAAGTGAGACTCTACTGTACCAATATTAATATAAGGAAACCGCAAGACTGCTATACAAGAAAACAAGACAAGACTTAAAACCAAAAGAATGGAAGACAACAAAAAGGAGAAGAGTGGAAGTCAAGAAACCCGCCCTAACCCCCACACCCCTCCCCCCCCCCCATCGCAGTCCCCTTCACTCTTTTTTGTCTTTCCTTCTTCTTTCTTTTATCTTATGTTAAATAAATCCTTCAATAAAATATATTTAAAAAAAAGAAAAGCATTATTCATAAGCATTCAAGTATTATTCATAAGCATTCATGTAATGGCACACAGGTAACTTAGCTGTTAAACTGAAGAACCATGTCTTTGAACTGCCAAGGGCAAAGACATACCACCACAAAAATATATTTCGTTAGCAGAGGATGGTTGTTTCTTTGAAGTTCAAATTGCAGTTGCCCAAAACAATATACACCCCCTTGAAACCTCTTAAAGTATGCACTCAGAGATTTAAAGAAGTCTTCTTTGAAAAATAACATAACTTGTTTACTCAAAAACATCTATTAATTCACCACACAGGCAGTATTCTTATTTAAGTTCAGTTATAGTTCTCTGTGTATTGACTATTCCTGCATGGAAGGAGATTGGGTTAGATGGCCCTTCCTGCTCTAAGATCCCATGATTCCAAAATAGAGACAATAGTCCATAGTTTTTAGGTATAGTTGTACTCACTGAAGTCCATAAGTCATACTTTTCTACTGAAGTCCAAACAGCAACATGCATCCACCTCCATTGAGGTGTAGAATAGACTGGCCATAAAATGGAGTCTTGAGTCTGAACATGCTCAGTACAATCACATGTCTATAATCCCTCCCACACCAAAGAGGTATAATTAAACTGGCAAATCAACATACACATAGGATACAGGTTAGCAAATATATACATTACCAAATAAATAGTGAAAGACTTGGGAGGTTGATATTTCCAACACCTTTATCTATTTACGAATTTGTTACTCATAATGTGCACCTTGCTTATCCACTATTGCAACCTCATTGTTTTTAATTCGATGTTTTAATTCTGTGTTGTGTTTTTTCGCCTATTGTGTATATTTTATTATTGGTTTCTGTTTTTGTCCTTAATGTTTCATATTTTATCATTGTTTGTATTTTGATTTTTTATTTTGCTGTAAGCCGCCCCAAGTCCCCTTTGGGGGAGATGGAGGCGGGATATAAATAAACTTATTATTATTATTATTATTATTATTATTATTATTATTATTATTATTATTATTATTAAATATCCCACTCAAGAATCAACAACAACTACAACTCTTTATTGATTAGACAATTTTGACTATATCAAAACATGTGAAACATACAAAACGTACACACTTACCCATACATACAGTAAAACCATGTATAGATACAAAGCATCCCGGCCTACAAGCCTACCAACCCACTCCTAGGTAGTTGTGCAAATACAGAATGAAAAGATTAAAATTAATTATTCCCTTAAGGTAAGGTTTGAGCGGGGGCAAGGGTAAGTAAAACTAGTGGCTTGTCCATAGTAAATTTTAAATTTGGATTTTGTTAATGGCATTAATGTCACAGCTCTCAGCTTGAAAACCTGGCTCTTCACTCAGGCCTTTGGATAAAGATTGCTCATTCCCATAACAATCCCGTATCTGTGACCATTTTTGTACCGGTTTGCACTTTTTACCTTTGTCAACTTGATATAGACGCAGGGTCTACTCCCATCCCAATTTGCACTTCCAAGAATTTGCAGCACTTTATCAGTCACCTCGTGTTTACAATATTTATATGGTGCACCTTACCCAGTCTACTTTTACAACCTCTCCGTTTTAATGCATGTTTTTATTAGTTCTTGTCATTTGTTTTTATTGGCTAATGTTTAAATTTTTATATTTGTGCATGTCTCTTGTCTATTGTTGTGTTATATTGCTATTGTTTTTATTCGGGCTTGGCCCCATGTAAGCCGCCCTGAGTCCCCTTTGGGGAGATAGAGGCGGGTATAAAAATAAAGTTATTATTCCATCTTCTCGCGGACGGCCAGCGCTTTTTGCATAAAAAGGGTCAGTTTTGAAATAGAGTTTTTATCTGAACCCTGTAGAAGGATGTGCAATTTCTCCTTATTCTCTAAATGAGTATGGTTCTCCAGCAGAGGCTCTAAATAGAAAGATCGAATCCTGTTGTAATAGGGATATTTTAAGAAAAATTGTTCTGAGTCCTCCACTTCTGCATCTACCTCACGGCACCCACAGTTTCTCTTTGTATAGGGGATATTCTGATGTCTACCTAGCTTAGACTTAATGTCGAGTTGCTCGAATCTGGCCCGCGTAAAAAGTTTTCTTTTGGCTAAGATCAAGTGTAGCACTCAAGAGTCATTGCGCCCCTGAAACAGGTGCCCCCTTCCACACATACCACTTTGGCTACCGTATACCCGGGACCGAAGACTGGAGACCTCGGTACACTCCTTCTATACACAATCACATATAAGGTCTCTCTCTTTACCTTGGCAGCAAATAAAATCAAAGCAAGATTGATTGCGGACATTGCAGTCGACTGCACCGGGGATGCTTTTATCTAGTTTTTAACATGACTGATATTTTATACTGGCTTTTTACTCTGCAAGCTCCGTTTTATACTCCATGCATCCTTCTTTTAACTGTGGAATTTTACAGGGTTTCTATAGATGCTTGGTTGATATTTTTACTTACGTTTTTTTAAATGACTGATCTTATACATTGGCATTTTACCGGTAATTGTGCAGTTCCCAGCACATGTTGCACTTGTGCTGCTGCACCTCAAAATGTATAGTTTGCATGTTCTGTTTTATCCTGCTTGCATCCTGCTTTTAAGTGTTGGATTTTACAGTGTTTTGTATACTTATTTATTTACAGTATTTATATTCCTCCCTTCTCACCCCGAAGGGGACTCAGGGTGGATCACATTATGTACATATAAGGCAAACATTCAATGCCCATAAACACATCGAACCGAGACAGAGACGACAGACAGACAGACGCAGAGGCAATTTAACCTTCTCTTGAGGGCATGTTCGATTCTGGCCACAGGGGGGCCAGCTGCTTCATCATCCACTGTGACGGCACTTCCTCATTCCAACGTTGTAAATTAGTTAAACTTGCCTCCCTACTTTTATAAGTGGTACCTTATTTCCTACTTGATATTGTGTTTTCCCGAAAATAAGACAGTGTCTTATATTAATTTTTTGCTCCCAAAGATGCTCTAGGTCTTATTTTCAGGGGATGTCTTATTTTTCCATGAAGAAGAATTCACATTTATTGTTGAGCAAAAAAAATGAACATTTATTATATACTGTACAGTAGTTGTCATCACAAACCAGCATAACCAGACAAACTGTGAATCCTAGCAAGAATTTCTTGTTACTACCATTATTTCCATGTACAACATTCTATGGTACGTACATTTACCGATCCTGCATGCTCTGGTGTTCTGTTCGATGGGCATGCTTCCAAACAAAAACTTTACTAGGTCTTACTTTCGGGGGAGGCCTTAAATTTAGCAATTCAGCAAAACCTCTACTAGGTCTTATTTTCTGGGGATGTCTTATTTTAGGGGAAACAGGGTACATGCAACTATCTTTCGGGTTGCTAGGTCAGCAAGGAGCAGGGGCTATACCCTGCTATACACGGTATTTTATTTTTAATTGACGGGTGCTCACCCCGCCACGGGCTGGCCTCGAACTCATGACGTTTGGTCAGAGTGATTTATTGCAGCAGCTGTTTACCAGCCTGGGCCACATTGTTTGATGTTGTTTCTGTAAATGCATATGACCGTTGGTCGGAGCATTAATACATTGATTGATTGACATACCACTTTGCCGTGAGATTGTAGAAGTTTGGCTTGGAGGGACGGGGTTCCTCTCCCCAAGTGCAGGCCAGCGTCTGCAGGTAGTCCATGAAACAGGTGAGCTCCTCACAAGCAGGATCCAAAGAGCAGGCTGGAAAAGAAGCGAGGCAGTGTCAAAATAGTGACCTGTTTTTGCTTTTAAGCTGGCAGAACAAGCAGAAAGGGGGGAGGACTGGCCGAGGAGGGAAGGGGGCAGGCATGGGGGGCTCATTGCAAGACTGGAGGGCAGCAGACCTGACTGGAAACCCCTCCTGAGGATGGGAGGGTTAGGACTTACTCTGTCGGAGGAGCAGCAGCAGAGGCAGGAGCAGCACCAGACAGGGAGCCATGGACTGGACTTCCTCCTCCTCCTCCTCCTCCAACTCTTTTCCTCCGATGCAGGCGATGGGCGTCCGGCCTGCACTTTTTCGACAAAGTTAGGGTTCTGGATAGAAAGTGCATAATAAGTTCACTAGTCTTTACTTCAGAAGAAACATCCAGGCAGGATTTCCAAATGTGCATTCTTTTTTTTAAAGGTAAAGATCAATTGGGTACAATTTGTCTTGTCTCTTTGCATCAGCTGGAGGCCCGTCCCTCCAATAACACGCTATGCTAGTTATATACATATCTATATATATAAAAGAGTGATGGCATCAGGGCAGCGGACAAAACAACAAAACTACAGGCCCCCCAACCTCGAAATTTGACAACACAACTCATCATCCACGGCTGTAGGTTGATACAACAAAAAGAAAAGAAAAATAAAGTCCTAATTAGAGGGAGAGGAATAATTGTTTTTATCCAATTGCTGCCAGTTAGAAGGCTAAGCTCCGCCCACTTGGTCTCCAAGCAACCCACTCAGCCCAGGGGACAGGCAGAGTTAGGCCTCACTTAGGCCTCTTCCACAGATTATCTAATTTGCACTGGATTATATGGCAGTGTAGACTCAAGGCCCTTCCACACAGCTATATAACCCATTTATAATCTTATATTATCTGCTTTGAACTGGATTATCTTGACTCCGCACTGCCATATAATCCACTTCAGTGTGCATTTCATACAGCAACGCCGGCTCTTTGGCTTAGAAATGGAGATGAGCACCAACCCACAGAGTCAGACATGACTGGACTTAATGTCAGAGGAAAACCTTGACCCTTTACCTTAACAACCACCAATTCCTCAATACTTTATTTCCCATACTACCATACTTCGCCACAGCAACGCGTGGCTGGGCACAGCTAGTATATACATATATGTACATATATATATATATATATACACAATATAATTTACAATAATCTATAATAATTATAACATATTGTATATACATACAATATTCATAATGTTATATTGTAATACAATATAATACTAATAATACAATATAAGAATTTTTTTTCGTGTCAGGAGCAAACCGGAGTTGCTTCTGGAGTGAGAGAATTGGCCGTCTGCAAGGACGTTGCCCAGGGGACATTGCCCGGATGTTTTGATGTTTTACCATCCTTGTGGGAGGCTTCTCTCATGTCCCCGCATGGAGCTGGAGCTGATAGAGGGAGCTCATCTGCGCTCTCCTCGGATGGGATTCGAACCTGGCAGCTTTCAGGTCAGCAACCCAACCTTCAAGTCACGAGGGTTTTATCCCCTAGGCCACCGGAGGCTCCTATAAGAATATTAATTATATATTATATTTTACATGTAATATTACTAATAATATTACATTATATTGATATAGTACAATATAGTAATTTATTGCCAGTATTGTACTATGCTAATAATATAAATTTGTATGTAAATTTAATTTGTAAGCTGCTCTGAGTCCCCTTCGGGGTGAGAAGGGCAACATATAAATGTAGCAAATAAATAAATAAATAATAAATTTGTAATTTCCGACACCCCACCACCACCAAAGAAAGACCCTTTGGGTCCGAGCCACAAAGTTATTTCCCGATTGTTTCAAGAGATCCGCTCAGGTTGGCACCCGTGGTTGGATCTAGGGCCTTGTTCGTTTTTAAGAAACAGGGCAGGCTTTTCTGGGAACTTTGACTCAGAAATACACCTGATTGGGCGCAATGTGTCTTCCTTCCTTCCTTTCCATGAAGGGCGATTAGGGCTGCATCTTGGCTGGGGAAACGGCAGCATCGTTTGACTTGATCTTCAGAAATGACTCAAGAAAAACTTCTCAGAAAAGCAGAGGGAGGACTAAGCTCAGTAGCAAGTGCTGGGTCGCGTTTTTATGGGCCGGGTGGGAAATTTTAACGCTGATTTTGAAAAGAGGGTCTTTGTGGGAGGGATTGAGGAATCCAAGACCGGAGTTAAAATTTCTGGAAGAAACATGAACAACCTTAGGTATGCAGATGATACCACTCTGATGGCCGAAAGCGAGGAGGAGCTGAGGAGCCTTCTCACCAAGGTGGAAGAAGAAAGTGCAAAAGCTGGGTTGCAGTTAAACATCAAGAAAACCAAGATCATGGCAACTACACCTATTGACAACTGGCAAATAGAGGGAGAAAACGTGGAGGCAGTGACAGACTTTATATTTCTAGGTGCGAAGATCACTGCAGCCAGGAAATCAGAATATGTTTACTTCTTGGGAGGAGAGCAATGGCCAACCTTGACAAAAGAGTGAAGAGCAGAGACATCACACTGGCAACGAAGGTCCGCATAGTCAAAGCCATGGTATTCCCCATAGTGACCTATGGATGTGAGAGCTGGACCATAAGGAAGGCTGAGCAAAGGAAGAGAGATGTTTTTGAAGGAAAATCCTGAGCGTGCCTTGGACCTTGGCGAGAAGATCCAACCAGTCCATCCTCCAGGAAATAATTCCCACACTGGAGGGAAGGATATTGGAGGCGAAGATGAAGTATTTTGGCCACATCATGAGGAGACAGGAAAGCTTGGAGAAGATCACGATGCTGGGGGAAATGGAAGGAAAAAGGAAGAGAGGCCGACCAAGGGCGAGATGGATGGAAGTGACTGGCTCGACCTTGAAGGAACTGGGGGCGGTGACGGCCGACAGGGAGCTCTGGCCTGGACTGGTCCAGGAGGTGGCACTTTCGGTGGCCTGGCACACATTGTGTGGCTCCTCTGGCGTGGTTGTTGTTTGTCCAAGCCTTGGGGCACTCAGCCCTTTGGGGTGGGGTCATTCTTCTCCCCATCTCTCCAAGGGCCTTCTGTCCTATTCAGCCTGTGTCAGAATGTCTGCAGGGGGGTGCTGGGGGCAGCGGTCCCGTCTACCTGCTCTGGCCTAACCCCCCCCCCCCCCCCAATTTGCAAAGCTTCTTCTGAAGGTGGAGTTCCAGGTCCTCTCACTGTGCTACAAGACATTAGGAGCCAGCCACATGCCCTCCCACCTCTTGCTGTGTACCCAATCCCACCTGGACCCCAATGCCTCCCCCCAGTCTACTCCCACCCTTACCGTCCCCTTTTATCCTGCTGTTCGGCTGCTATCGTGTCCCCGTGGACCCTCCACTCTCTGGCTCCCTTTCAGAGGCAAAAAGCCCCAAAGCCGTGCTGAGTAATAACCAAACTCTGCTCTGTGTCTACGTCAGTCGGAGGAAGGGAGGATGTGGTGAGGAGGGTGTTGGGGGGGAAGGAGCTGCAGAAAGGCCCAGGTGCTTCTCCTTGCAGCTGCCAAAGGCCAGGCAGGACTCCTTTGGGAAGCAAAGCCCAGGTGTCCCTTGCAAGGTGTGTGCAGCCGGTCCTTGGGCTGCAGCCCCACCATCGCAGTCCAGGCTGAGACACGACATTTGCCCAAGGGATCTCCCTCCAACCTGGAGAGAAGTGCAAGGCGTTAATGGGACTTGGTTGTTCCCAGAGTGCACCAGAGGGTTGCTGGGAACCTTATCATCATCTTTCCCTTTTACCTAGTAGTGTCTTAAATCATTGTGTTGTCCAAGGCTTTCATGGCCGGGATCACAGGGTTGTTGTATGTTTTCCGGGCTGTATGGACATGTTCCAGAAGTATTCTCTCCTGACGTTTTGCCCACATCTATGGCAGGCATCCTCAGAGGTTGTGAGGTATGGAGAAACTAAGCAAGGATGGTTTATATATATATCTGTGGAAAGTCCTGGGTGAGAGAACTCTTGTCAGTTGGAGGCCAGCGTGAATGTTGTAGTTCAATGATGGGCAACCTTTTGCGCTTGGTGTGTCAAAATTCACCAAAAAATCTAGCATGACTTGGGTGGTGTGTCACTTCGAGAAAAAACACCATAATTTTGCAATATGTATATTTTTAAATAACAAAAATATATAATTGTAATATATAACTGTATTTAATAAATCAAAAACTATTTACTACCATTATTTCCATGTACAACAATCTATGGTACCTCTTGCAGTTTCCACACCAATTTTTCTCTATTCTAGTTTGAATGTAGTCATGAATAATTAATAATAATATAGAGTCTCACTTATCCAAGCTAAACGGGCCGGCAGAAGCTTGGATAAGCGAATATCTTGGATAATAAGGAGGGATTAAGGAAAAACCTATTAAACATCAAATTAGGTTATGATTTTACAAATTAAGCACCAAAACATCATGTTATACAACAAATTTGACAGAAAAAGTAGTTCAATACATAGTAATGTTATGTTGTAATTACTGTATTTACGAATTTAGCACCAAAATATCACGATATATTGAAAACATTGACTACAAAAATGGCTTGGATTATCCAGAAGCTTGGATAAGCGAGACTTGGATAAGCGAGACTCTACTGTAATAGTAATAATATGATTATATTACTATAATAATAGAATGATATTATATATATATAAATGTAATGTGCATAATTCCCATGGACTAAACAACAAAACCACTGGTCCAAATCACATCAAATTTGGCCACAAAAGACATAGTCATCCAATCAATCTGCATGCGGCATCGTGTCAGCAAAAATGGCTAGGTGTGTCAGTGCTGACACACATGTCATAGATTGGCCATCACTGTTGTAGTTAATCACCTTAATTAGCACTGAATAGCTTAAATAATTTCTTTGCTTGACAGATTGTAATTATAAAAAAGTAAAAATACAAAGTAAAATCAAATAATTTTATTGATTTGTTTCCCTCCTGTTTTTGTAACATTTGGCTAAGTTGCTGTGAGTTTTCTGGGCTGCAAGTTTGCCTAGTTTCCAACAGACCTTGCAACCTCTGAGGATGCCTGCCACAGATGTAGGTGAAACGTCAGAAGAGAATGCTTCTGGAACACGGCCAGACAGCCCAAAACTCACAGCAACCCAGTGATTCCAGCTATGGAAGCCTTCGGCAACACATTTATTTGGCTGTTGTGTTGTTTTCATGCTAGTCAGATTACTTCCTGCTTCATTTGGGACTGTTATTGTTCTAAAGTGATGCCTGCTGTTTTTTGTGGGTTTTTTAAAAAAGGTGCTTGCAAAAAGCAATGATCCTGCTACACTTTCTCAAAAAATACTTTATATATACAGTAGAGTCTTACTTATCCAACACTCGCTTATCCAACGTTCTGGATTATCCAATGCATTTTTGTAGTCAATGTTTTCAATACATCATGATATTTTGGTGCTAAATTCATAAATACAGTAATTACTACATAGCATTACTGTGTATTGAACTACTTATTCTGTCAAATTTGTTGTATAACGTGTTTTGGTGCTTAATTTATAAAATCATAACCTAATTTAATGTTTAATAGGCTTTTCCTTAATCTCTCCTTATTCTCCAACATATTTGCTTATCCAACATTCTGCTGGCCCGTTTATGTTGGATAAGTGAGACTCTACTATATGTATAATATTTATTTTCATTCATTCAAATACATTGCAAGTGTTTGTTGCATACAGTGCAATACTTTCATCTATTAGTTTTTCATAATCATTTCTCAGACAATATATTTTCAATAAGGGGTCAGTCTTCTGTTTGAATAGTACATATAAAAATATTATAAGTTCCAAATTTATATCCGTTTCCTCCCTGCCTTCAGTCTATTAGCTTCCTCTATGTACATTTTTAGATTAATTTTACATTGAAATGTTGGATCATTGGTTGCCATTCCTTAACAAAGTTCTCTAAAGGTTCTCCTCTTAAGTGCATCGTTATTTTGTCCATCATCAGCAACTCTATAATATATTGTTCCAGTTCTGCTAAGGGAGGGTTTTCCAATATCTAGTGTATACTTTAAGTGGGAAGATGGAGGCAGAAAGGGATGCCATTGCTTTGTGGCAGAATGATGGCGGTGTTTGGTTCCCGAGTCTCCTGTTTCTTGAGAACTCTTCCCCCATTTTCTTCCAGGAAACCCATTGAGAAAGGATGGGGTTTTCCCCAGAAGGAGAGAGGGGGCGGTGCTCTCGAGGCTGTGTGGACAGAGCTTCCTTCAGCAACAGAGCAAGAAAGAGGAAGGAGGCAGATTGTAGAAGAAAAACACTTTAATGCTCTCAGAATAAAAAAGGTGCTCGTTCTGTGCAGCCAGAGCCATCCTCTGGCAAAAGGCAGGAGGGCACTAGGAGGAGATCCCTGTAGTGTAAAGGCAGAAAAAGGATCAGGAGAGGAGCAGAACCCTCCCTTCAGGCCCACGGCTGGGTTGGCCCAGTGGCATGGCTCTCTTCAATGGGGCCAGGGTGGCTTCTCCGCAGGAGGGCCATTAGGGGCTGGTAGGGCCCTGGTAGGAGGGCTAAGGCACTGCCATCTTGGGCTGGGCTGCTGTCTTGAAGTGCGGAGGTGAAGGACCGGTAGCCGGACAAGAGGGAGGTCGCTGGGCAAGGTGGGTCCTCTGCCTTTCCGGCTGGGGCCTCCCAAGTGAGGTGATCTGGGTCTCTCTCTTTTGAGGGTTCAAGGGCTGCAGTCGGGAGCCAGAGTGCGCTGAGGTCTGCCGGAAAGGCACTCTGGAGCCCAGGCAAAGGACCGCACTGCCTTGCAAGACTGCTGTGGGGCCCCAGGTCCTCCGCGACCCGTCCCTCCTCCTCCTCTTCTTCCTCCTCCTCCTCCTCATGGCTGGAGTTTGCTGACATTTGAGGCACCAGGCTGCTGATGGACCTGTAGCCGAGGGCAGCCGGGCCCTCCAACCAAGGACAGATCCTGCCATTGCCAGGGCCCTGGGGAGGAAATGGGGAGCCAAGAGGGGCACAGCTCTGCTCCACAGGATGCCCAGGTCCAGTCAGACTCCCCATAGCCCCTGCATTGGCTGAGTCCTGGAAGCCAGATCCGGGTGACGCCTCCAGAGGAAAGCCTCTTTGGGCCCCCTTCTCTTCAGGAGCCGGAAGCTCAAGGACTCGGGCTTCTCCGCTCCCAAAGCCTCCGTCCAGAAGGTCCCGGAAGAGGCCAGCAACTGCGTCTTGGTGAGGGGGAATCAGCTCCTCCTCCTCCTGCTCCTCTTTGAGTAAACCCTCGGTCTTGGTCTCGGCCACGCGGCTGCAGACCATCAGCGGGGACTCAACCACAGCCACCTCTGGCATCAGGAAGGCTTTTGGTTTGGGGCCAGGGTCCACTTCATGCAGCACCGGAGGGACACTCTGGGGGCCTTTGCCGTTTCTGCTTGGGGGAGAAAACACATAGACCCAAAGCTCAAGTACTGTGCAGAACACAGAAATCAGGTCAGGAGGGGCTCCACCCACCCCTTGGTCGTTTCCCGCTGTCTGATGGGATCATTCCTATATATTTATACTAGCTTTGCCCGGCCACGCGTTGCTGTGGCTTATACTTTCAGAGTGTTGCTCTTTATTTACTGTCCTGATTTTAGAGATTATATTGTTCTGTATTATTATACCACAGTAATTATTACATATTATATTTATATTTTTATATTATCTGCTTAGAACTGGATTATATGAGGCCCTTTCTACACAGCTGTATAAAATGCACACTGAAGTGGATTATATGGCAGTGTGGAGTCCAGATAATCCAGTTCAAATCAGATAATATAAGATTATAAATGGGTTATATAGCTGTGTGGAAGGGCCTTGAATCTACACTGCCATATTATCCAGTTCAAATAAGATCATCTGTATTTTATAGGCAGTGTGGAAGAGGCCTAAGTGAGGCCTAACTCTGCCTGTCCCCTGGGCTGAGTGGGTTGCTAGGAGACCAAGTGGGCAGAGCTAGCCTTCTTAACTGGCAGCAATAGGATAAAAACAATTATTCCTCTCCCTCTAATGAGGACTTTATTTTTCTTTTCTTTTTGTTGTATGAACATAGAGGCATGGATGAGGGGCTGTGCTGCCAAGTTTAGTGTTTCTGGGATGTGTTGTTTTGTTGTTTTATCCTAGGCCAAAATTTCATTACCCTTTTATATACATAGATTTTATATATATAGTAATATATAATACTAATATTGTGTTATACTAATATATTGTATGCACATATAATATTGAGCATAATATTGTAATACAATATACTAATACAATAGAGTCTCACTTATCCAACATTCTGAATTATCCAACGCATTTTTGTAGTCAATGTTTTCAATACATCATATTTTGGTGCTAAATTCGTAAATACAGTAATTACTACATAGCATTACTGTGTACTGAACTACTTTTTCTGTCAAATTTGTTGTATAACATGATGTTCTGGTGCTTAATTTGTAAAATCATAACCTAATTTGATGTTTAATAGGCTTTTCCTTAATCTCTCTTTATTATCCAAGATATTCGCTTATCCAACGTTCTGCTGGCCCGTTTACGTTGGATAAGCGAGACTCTACTGTAATACAATATAATTATATATTACATGTAATATTATTAATAATATTGCAGTATAGTGGTATATAGTACGATGTAATACTAATATTGTGCTATGCTAATAATATAATACCCTGTTTCCCCCAAAATAAGACAGCCCCAGAAAATAAGACCTAGTAGAGGTTTTGCTAAATTGCTAAATATAAGGCCTCCCCCGAAAGTAAGACCTAGCAAAGTTTTTGTTTAGAAGCATGCCCACCAAATAGAACACCAGAGCATGCAGGATCGGTAAATGTACGTACCATAGATTGTTGTGCATGGAAACAATGGTAGTAACAAGAAATTCTTGATAGGATTCACAGTTTGTCTGGTTATGCTGGTTTGTGATGACAACTACTGTACAGTATATAATAAATGTTCATTTTTTTGTTCAACAATAAATGTGAATTCTTCTTCATGGAAAAATAAGTCATCACCTGAAAATAAGACCTAGCGCATCTTTGGGAGCAAAAATTAATATAAGACACTGTCTTATTTTCGGGGAAACACGGGTTGTATGTAAATATAACATGTAAGCTGCTCTGAGTCCCCTTCGGGGTGAGATAGGCAGGATATAAATGCTGTAAATAAATAAATTCCTCCAACACCCTCCTAGCATCCGGGAGGAATGGAGACAGAGACCTCGTGCATCGCTGTGCGGCTGAGGAACTCACCCTTTGCTTGGTCCTGGTAGGAGGGTCTTTTCTTTGCATGGGATCCGCTTCCCAGGAGGAAACTGGAAAGAGGGAGGAGGAGCTTCAAGACGAGGCGGCCCCCTCCAGCCACCCCAAAGAGAGCGCCGCCATTAAAACCCACTCCCCTTCCCACCAGGGGACAGCTCCTACCGTAGCCATGCTCTCTGCCATCTTGCTTTTGGCAGGGCTCGGGATCCGATCCCACCAGTCCCTCTTCACCCTACAAAGCAAGTTCCACAAACAAACTCAATCTGGCACTTGGCTGGAGGAAGAGGAGGAGGCCTGACCGCTTCCCCGGCCGAGAGCCGTTTCTTAAGATCCCACTTTGCCACGCACCTGGCGAAGCAGAGGTAGCAGGTCAGGATCATGGCCACGATTGGGATGCAGGACCAGAGCACCAGCTTCCAAAGTTCCTCTCCTGACTCAAAATCTGGAAGGCAGATTTTACAACAGAATATACCATTTTCACCAGAAATATTTTTGTTGGGACTGGTAAACGATGTCAAGGAAAATACTGAGTTTTTTTTTTTCCAAAACACTATAACAGCTGCTCAAATAGTTTATGCCAAACACTGGAAGGAAAGTATTCCATCTGTATATGAATGGTGGACCAAATGGCTAAATTTTGCGGAATTTGATAAACTAACTTGTCTCCTTAAAAATAAAATAACACAATGTTTTCAAAATAATTGGAAACCTTTTACACAATATATAGGTAGAATATTTAAAGACTGGTCTATAATAGTATTGAGTGATTAAAAATACATGGTCAGAAAAATCAAGGTTATGAAACAGGCCTCCACACTGTCCTCCTTCTATAGGGATTTGTAGATTTGGCTTTTCAGACAAGTTTTTGAGAATGCTATGTCCCTAGTTGTTCTGTGCAGTAGTCACACATCTTTGCATTTTATCTTATGCCCTCACTCCATTATTACAGTTTGCACTTATTCCATTCCTATTGTTTACAGCTTGGCCATGTTTACAGCGGCTTACCGCCACTGGTTGACGGCCTGAGTTTTATTGAGTCTGAGTTGATGTTTTTATATGTGTATGTGTTTATTTTATTGTATTTTATATTATGCTTAATTTATATGTTTGTTTTTAGGCACATGTGCCATCTGTGCCACCCTGAGTCCCTTCAGGGAGATGGTGGCAGGATATAAGAATAAAGTATTATTATTATTATTATTATTGTTGTTGTTGTAGTATAATGAGATCACTTTTGAATACATTTTGTGAAATCTACATACAGTGTTCCTTCACTACTTCGCGGTTCACTTTTTGCGGATTCACTGTTTCGCGGTTTTTCAATAAACCCTAAAAGTCTATTACAAATCATAAAAAATTACAATTTACAGCCTAAGGAAGGGAGGAAGGAGAAACCAAAGGGAGAGAAAAGGAGCCCAAGCAGCAACGGGAGGAGGAGGTGATTTAGCAACACACGATTGGTTGATAAAGACTTAAAATAGTGTAGAACTACTAAAATAATGTATAAATATTAAAATAAAAATAGCATCCCTACTTCATTGATTTTCACTTATTACGGGTGGTCCTGGAACATAACCCCCGTGATAAGTGAGGAAACACTGTATATCACACACACACATTGCTTGATAGGACAAACTATTGTAAGACGCTATCTCAGTGTAGGGTAGGGAAGTTTTCTTTGAAATGAGACACATGTGTTTTACTGCTGGAAAGTGTAAAATTACTACTGTTGACCGATGGCTTTGTATATCAATAGTTATGTTATAATGTGTACACTTTGTAAATAATAATATTCTTTTTTTAAAAAAAATCTGGAAGGCAAGACCCCTCCCCGTAACTTTCCCAACATGAGCCCTGGGAGGGAGGGTCTCTTTGGGTAAATGAATACTAAGCCATGGAACCCTGCAGCCCAGAGGTGCTCACCGTTGTGCCATTCGCAAGGCTGGCTCCAGTCGCTCCAGAGGTCCCCCCAATATTCCAGCTTGACCTGGACACTGGCGACGTAGTCGGAGGCAGGCTGGAGGCGGTCGGCAAAGATGTCGTAGGTTGGCTTCTGGACGGTGGTGTTGATTGCCTTGGAGGGAAGGGAGGTGCAGGCTTTGGTTGCGTTCTAGCCCAAGGATGGAGGGAAGCAGAACCCAGAGAGTCTCTCTCACCCTCAAACTGGGAGGCCAGCCCTTCACCTGGGAGCCTGTGGGGTCCGCAAGGGTTGCCTACCTTCTCTGGTTGGCCCTTGGGCCAATAGGACACCCAGAAGTAGGCCGTGGCAGTGACCAGGGGGCTGTCCTTGGGGTAGTCCCACTGCCAGGAGAGGCGGAAGGAGAGATCTTGCTTCGTGACCATCAGGTTGACCATCGGCCGGGGCTTCACTGTGGAGGAGGAGGAGAAGATAAAGGGTCTGGCGAACCCCAAAGCCCTTAAACCAATAATCTTATTGATGTTAAGAACCAGATTATTGTCTCTGCACGGGAGCAGCCAATCCACATCATCCCAATAGGCAGACTCCTCCCCTTCAGAGATAAGAAGCCCCACCAGTTGTGTCATCTGCAAATTTGGTAATGATATTCTTATAGATAGGATGGGGGCAAGAACAGAACCCTTACCCACTTTGCCTTCTCTTGGAACATCTGCATGCAAAATACAGGTGGAGAGAAAAGGGAAAGAGAAGTTTCTCAGGCCCCTTGCCTGAGTCTCAGGTCAGAGAAGGTTGAAATCGGTAGAATCTTCAACCAGAAGCCCTCTTCCTCCTTCCCTCCATCCCCTGCTGTGCTTTGCTGTGCTCTGCAGTGGTTGCTGCCCCCTTTGTTTTCTGCTGCCTGAGCCTGACTTAGCAGCCCATCCTTTCTTGGCCATCTGTTGGGGATGATTTGAATGTGTTTTTCCTTTTTCTTGGCAGAATGGGCTTGGACTGGATGGCCCGCGAGGTCTCTTCCAATTCTATATCTTTATTATTGCCCCTTTGAAGCTTCTTTTTATTTTTCTCCTCTTGTCTTGATAAGGCGTGGACCAACTTGGGCCCTCCAGGTGTTGTGGACTTCAACTCCCACAATTCCTAAGAGTCAGTAGGCCAAGTTGGCCCACGCCTCCGATAAGGCAACTGACCCTCCTTGGCAGCCCTTTGCCTTCAGACCCAGCTGCCAAGGAGCTGTCCTTGGTGCTGCCTGGCTTTTTATTTTTTAAAGGTGGAGGCCCCTTTAAGGCAGTACAGTAGAGTCTCACTTATCCAACGTTCTGGATTATCCAACACATTTTTGTAATCAATGTTTTCAATACATTGTGATATTTTGGTGCTAAATTCGTAAATACAGTAATCACTACATAGCATTACTGCGTATTGAACTACTTTTTCTGTCAAATTTGTTGTATTACATGATGTTTTGGTACTTAATTTGTAAAATCATATACTCATTGATATATTCTACACTTTGGCCCAGATCCTTGTTTTAGTCTCCTATTTTTAACATTTTATGCTGTATGTTGATTTTTATGATGGTTTTATCGATATTGATGTTTTACTGTTGGAATAATTGTTTTATCGTTTTATTGTTTTACGTTTCGGGCTTGGTCCCCATGTAAGCCGCTCCGAGTCCCCACTGGGGAGATGGGGCGGGGTATAAAAATAAAGTTATTATTATTATTATTGTCCTTTGTTGTGGACAGGTTGTGAGGTATGGATAAACTAAGTAAGGAAAGGAAAGGATATATATCTGTGTAGAGTTCAAGGTGTGGCAAGAGTTCTTTGTTCCTGGGAGCCAGCATTAATGTTACAGTTGATATATCTACACAGTTGATTAATGTTACAGTTGATATATCTACACAGATATATATCCTTTCCTTTCTTAGTTTATCCATACCTCACAACCTCTGAGGATGCCTGCCATAGATGTGGGCGAAACGTCAGGAGAGAATAGTTCTGGAACATGGCCACACAGCCCAAAAGACATACAACAACCCCGCCCCGAGTCCCTTTGGGGAGATGGGGCGGGGTATAAAAATAAAATGAAATAATAATAATTATTATTATGTTACTGGAACATGGCCATGCAGCCTGGGAAACTCACAGCAACCCAATGATTGACCCCCCCCCCCCTCACCGATGTTTTCGGCGTGCTGAACGGTCTCCCAGGCGCTCTTCCACCGGGGCCCATCCCTCTGCTCCAGCTTGAGATGGAACTTAACGAGGCGGAACTCCTTCCTGGGGAAGAGGCACCGGCACCGGCCATCTTCTCGAGCCGGAACGCAGGTCTGGTTCTCCCTACGGAAGGAAGGGGGGGGGGGTGATGAGGAGTTCCAGAAGCAAAACAAACCCCCTGCGCATGCGCACTCCAGGCAAGGCCTACCTACCGGTGGTGTTTCTGGGTGAGCAGGAGGCGGAAGTCGTCGCAGTCCGAAGAAGGGGGCGCCTCCCAGGAGCACGCCAAGGCCGTAAGGAAGTCCGTGTGGCAAAACGGGGCGAGCGTTGACGAGGAGGCGGTGTGGAAGAGGAGAAGGAAGAGGCTTAAGGGCCCCGGAGAGGTCGACGCCATCCTCCCTTCCCTCCGCTTGGCATCTTTCTGAGGCGGGGAAAGAGGGCGGGGCGAAGTTGGCCAACTTCCGCTTCCGCCCTGTGAGGCCTACACTCCTCCTTCCGCAGCGATGTTGACGGAGGCGCACCGGCAGCTGCTCCAGGCGCTGATGGGTCTGGGCGTGGTGGAGGCGGAGCGGGCGCGGAAGCTGCAACGCCTGGCTTGCGAGGCCCACCGGGGTAAGAGGAGTCGCCTTGTCGAAACCCAGAATCATGGGCTTGCGGTATGGCCCTGTTCCAGCAGCATTCTCTCCTGACGTTTCGCCTGCATCTGTGGCTAACGGTATCTTCAGAGGATTGCTGGAAGTGAGGCAAGTCGAGTGTGTATATATATATATACACACTCGACTTGCCTCACTTCCATATATATATATAGGTAAAGGTTTTCCCCAGACGTTAAGTCCAGTCATGTCTGACTCTGGGGGTTGGTGCTCATCTCCATTTCTAAGCTGAAGAGCCGGCGTTGTCCATAGACACCTCCAAGGTCATAAGCATTATATATTACTACAGTAGAGTCTCACTTATCCAACATTCGCTTATCCAACGTTCTGGATTATCCAACGCATTTTTGTAGTCAATGTTTTCAATGCATCGTGATATTTGGGTGCTAAATTCGTAAATACAGTAATTACTACGTAGCATTAGTGCATATTGAACTACTTTTTCTGTCAAATTTGTTGTATAACATGATGTTTTGGTGTTTAATTTGTAAAATCATAACCTAATTTGATGTTTAATAGGCTTTTCCTTAATCCCTCCTTATTATCCAACATATTCGCTTATCCAACGTTCTGCCGGCCCATTTACGTTGGATAAGTGAGACTCTACTGTATATTGCAATATTATTAGTAATGTTACATTTAATATAAATATACAATTATAATGTATTATTTTTATATTGTATTATATTATATTGTAATCAGTGTATATATAATATATTAATTACAGTAGAGTCTCACTTATCCAACATAAACGGGCCTGCAGAACGTTGGATAAGCGAATATGTTGGATAATAAGGAGAGACTAAGAAAAAGCCTATTAAGCATCAAAATAGGTTATTATTTTACAAATTAAGCACCAAAACATCATGTTATACAACAAATTTGACAGAAAAAGTAGTTCAATACATGGTAATGCTATGTAGTAATTACTGTATTTACAAATTTAGTACCAAAATATCATGATGTATTGAAAACATTGACTACAGAAATGCGTTGGATAATCCAGAATGTTGGATAAGCGAGTGTTGGATAAATGAGACTCTACTGTATTAGTATAGCATAATATGAGTATTATATTTTATTTATTTATTTATTTCCAGCATTTATACCCCGCCCTTCTCACCCGGGCGGACTCAGGGCGGCTTACAACAGTTGGCAACATTAATGCCAATAACATAATAATAAAACAAAAACAGTACATATAATCAATTAAAACTATAAAAATACATCATTAAAATACATTATAACATTATAAATTAGACATATATAACAAATATAAATATATACACACATCTGTTTGGCAAATGTGAATCTCCATGAATAGTTCTTTCTCCCACCATGGACATTCCAGATATATAAACCCCACTTGCCTAGTTTTCAACACCTCACAACCTCTGAGGATACCTGCCATAGATGTGGGTGAAACGTCAGCAGAGAATGCTTCTGGAACATTGCCATACCGCCTGGAAAGCACACAATAACTCCAGTGTCACATCCGTTTGGCAAATCTGAATCTCCATGAATAGTTCTTTCTCCCACCGTGAACATTTCAGATATGTAAACCCCACTTGCTTAGTTTCCAACACCTCACAACCTCTGAGAATGCCTGCCATAGATGTGGGTGAAACGTAAGGAGAGAATGCTTCTGGAACATGGCCATACAGCCTGGAAAACTCACTGCAACCCAGTGATTCCAGCCATGAATGCCTTCAATAGCAGTGTAGTACCCTGTTTCCCCTAAAATAAGACATCCCCAGAAAATAAGACCTAGTAGAGGTTTTGCTGAATTGCTAAATATAAGGCCTCCCCTGAAAGTAAGACCTAGCAAAGTTTTTGTTTGGAAGCATGCCCAACGAACAGAACACCATAGCATGCAGGATCAGTAAATGTATATACCATAGAGTGTTGTATATGGAAATATTGCTAGTAACAAGAAATTATTGATAGTATTCACAGTTTGTCTGGTTATGCTGGTTTGTGATGACAACTACTGCACAGTATATACCTGTTTCCCCGAAAATAAGACAGTCTCTTATATTAATTTTTGCTCCCAAAGATGCGCTAGGTCTTATTTTCAGGGGATGTCTTATTTTTCCACAAAGACGAATTCACATTTATGGTTGAATTTTTAAAAATGAAAATTTATTATCTACTGTACACTAGCTGTCATCACAAAACAGCATAACCAAACTGAATCCTTTCAAGAATTTCTATATTATATTTTATTGCTATACTGTTTTAAAATTACTGTTTTAAATTTCTGTTTGTATGTAAATTTATGTTGTTGTTGGGCTTGTCCCTGTGTAAGCTGCCCTGAGTCCCTTCTGGGAGATGGAGGTGGGATACAAGAATAAAGTTATTATTATATTATTATTATTATTATTATTATTATTTCTTGTTACTACCTTTATTTCTATGTACAGCAATCTATGATATGTACCATTTACCGATCCTGCATGCTTGCAAACAAAATCTTTACTAGGTCATACTTTCGAGGGAGGCCTTATATTTAGCAACTAGCTTTGCCCGACCACGCGTTGCTGTGGCTTATGGGAATCCTTTGTGGCCAGGTGGAATAGCAGTGAATAGCCTTGCAGTCCCAAAGCCTGGCTGTTTTCTGGAGTAGCTGGAGCTTTTTGTTGTATGAACGTAGAGGCATGGATGAGGGGTCGTGCTGCCAAGTTTAGTGTTTCTGGGATGTGTAGTTTTGTTGTTTTGTCCTAGGCCGAAATTTCATTACCCTTTTATATATATAGATTCAGCAAAACCTCTACTAGGTCTTATTTTCTGGGGATGTCTTATTTTCAGGGAAACAGGGTAATAAATGTTCATTTTTTTTGTTCAACAATAAATGTGAATTCTTCTTCATGGAAAAATAAGACATCCCCTGAAAATAAGACCTAGCACATCTTTGGGAGCAAAAATTAATATAAGACACTGCCTTATTTTCGGGGAAACACTTAGTATGGCATCTTTAGTCTCTATAGTTGCCCAGCCATATATCTTTCATACGGTTTCATTCATACCAAATCCATTTAATTTCCACACATTATATTTTATGACAAGAGTCCAGAAAAAGGTCTCTTGGGCTGTGAGCTGTGACTGCTCTCTTTCTTTCTTTCTCTCTGCCCTCAGTGCCTCAGGAGCAGCTAGACACCTTCATTGGCACCATCAACATGCAGCTGAGGCCACTCTCCATGGAGATCCGGAAGGGCCTGGCCGAGGAGGACGGGAGGCCCCACTACGCCGTGGTCAGCAGCACCAGGAAGGGGGGAGAGCAACACCTTTGGGGGGAGGGTTCTTTGGGGGCTGGTTTGGCCCTCCTCCTGCAATGCCTCTTCTTGATGCCCCCACCTGCCTCCCCCTTGCCCAGGTGAACCTGGCAGAGAATGGGATCACCCAGCTGGCCAGCGACTATGCGGAAAATGAGCTGGAGCTCTTCAAGAAGACGGTGAGCCCTGGGCCAGAGGGGGGCACTCCCAGCTATTGGCTATGATGCTGGGGACAAGACACGGGCATCTTCAAATTGAGGACCTCCCGGCTCTGAGCAATCCCTGAGCCTCTGGCAAGCTGGCAACAGGCTTATGTGAATCGGAGGGCCAAAGCCTGAGGGTCACTCTGCCCCATCCTTTCATGCCTCCAGATGGACCTGATCCTCTCCTCGGAGAACGGCTTTGCATCCTCCACGGCCATTTTGAACCTAGCAGACCAGGTGAAGCCGAAGAAGATGAAGAAGGTGGAGGCCGAGCAGCTATTGCAGAGCCTGGTGCAGAGCAAGTGGCTGCAAGAGGTAAAGGCCTGTTGGGGAGATGGTGGAGATGGGGGCTTTTCCGTGGGATGTTGGGTTTCATCCCTGGACTGCACAAGTTTCTTGTGTCATCAAATCAAATCACGTATTATTGATTAGCCCATCGGCCGTATCAAAACATTTAACACATATACATACATACAACTTAATACAATTTAATACATACAACTTACAACCCGCGTTAAAAAAGAAGTTAAAATAAACAAGCTGTTAACAAGATCCCGTTCAGGTCAAATATCTGCATCACCTCCACAGTTTACCCCAATTGATTCCAAATATGCAATTCTCAGCTGTGTTGCTTTGAATAGGAAAAGGGCTGTTTTGTGTGTTATTTTAGGATTCTGGCCGGCCAACAAAAATGACATTTTAATATGTGGGTCCCAGTGTGTTTTGTGAATAATGTATGGCCCGAGGCATTGGTCTCTCTCTTTCTTATACAATTCACAGCCAAACAGTACATGTGTGATATCCTCCACCTCTGATGCTCAACAAATACAAAATCGTTCGTTGTATGGAACTTGATTAAACCTTCCATGTTTGACCATCGTATCCAGCTGCTCAAAACAAGCTCTTGTGTCATCAAGTTTCCAGTCCTCAATGAGTAGCTATAATAATTTTTAATAATAATAATTTTATTCTTGTACCCCGCCTCCATCTCCCCATGGGGACTCTGGCGGCTTACAAATGCAGAACAAAAGTACAATAACATCAGGAACCGAACAACACCGCAAATAAAAATTTAAAAAGACATAAATAAAATGACAACCATTAATAAAACACAGGTTTAAATACAGCAATAAAGTCATAAAAATGGACTGGGCATAAGTGCACTAAGTAAGACTTGTAAACATGGTGGAAGTTAAAGTGCTTTAAGTTCATGGGGGAGAAACCTTAAAAAGGGGGGTGAACCCTGAGACTAGTACGGGAAGTTTATCATTGCAAATAGGAGGTACTTATTCAAAAGCCTGAATGAAGAGCCACATTTTCAGGCTCTTCCTGAAGACGTCCGGAGTGGAAGCTTGCCTAATTTCCCTGGGGAGCGAGTTCCAGAACCGGGGGGGGGGGGGGGGCACTACGGAGAAGGCCCTTTCCCTCGTCCCTACCAACCACACTTGTGACGGAGGTGGGAGCGAGAGAAGGGCCTCCCCCTAGGAACGAAGAGATTGTGCGAGTAGCTAGGCTAGAGACAGAGCTAAGCTGAGGGATTCCTTCCCCCACATTCATTTTTTTGCTTTTTAATTATTATTTATTGCGTTCGCACCTGACTTTTTGATTCTCCAGTAGAAAAGAAAAACAATTAAATACCACCAGTAACAAACCCACTGGACATTCAAAATCTATGCCAACATAGCAGGCCCCTGGGGATGCTGAATCTTTCAGGATAATACTCAAAAGAGTAATCTGGGAGGGGAGAAAGGAACACGTGGAACTCCCTAGCATACCAGGACTTTAGTATTGAAATCCACATTTCTATGCACGTTTTCCCCCCAAAAAAGGCTTGATTTTTCCTCTTCCTGCTAGCCACTGTCTCTCCCCACCCCCCTTTTGATGAAGTAGTAATTGAATTCTGTGAGGGAACTTCTTTTTTAAGTTTTATTGCCCTGGGCTGGCCATGTGGCCTTTCAGCATTTTTCAGTCTTCTGCTTTTCTTTCTACCTATGAGGATGCACATTTTCACTCTCTCCAGGCAAAATGTATCTGCATTGACTTTTTACCCTTTTACCTGTTTAGAAGATCATATTTAGTAGGCTAGTTAGTTCCAAGACTACTTCTATCAAGAATGTAATTCTTTTGCTTCAATAAATATTTTTGGACCTAAAGTTCTGACTCTGCAATCCTAAGCCATCCTAAGGAAGAGCTTGAAAACCTGGCTCTTCACTCAGGCCTTTGGATGAAGATTGCTCATCCCCATAACAATCCTGTATCCGTGACCATTCTTGTACCGGTTTGCACTTTTTACTTTTGTCAACTTGATATAGACACAGGGTCTATTCCCATCCCAATTTGCACTTCCAAGAATTTGCAGCACTTCGTGTTTACAATATTTATATGGTGCACTTTATCCAATCTATTTTTACAACCTCTCCATTTTAATCCATGTTTTTATTAAGTTTTTGTCATTTACTTTATTGGTTAATGTTTACATTTTTAATTGTGCATGTCTCTTGTCTGTTGTCATGTTTTATTTGGGCTTGGCCCCATGTAAGCCGCCCTGAATCCCCTTTGGGGAGATAGAGGCGGGGTATAAAAATAAAGTTATTATTATTATTATAAGGAATACAAGCTTATCCCAACTCATCACATGTACGTTTCTGCTGGTTATAAAGTTTACTTCTGGTGCTCTGCTATATTTAAGGTGGAATCACCCCAACTGAGGGTTATTTTTGAGCCTAACAGCTCAGATTCCCCAACAATCTTATCTTTCCTTCCTTGCGGCTGCAGAAGGAGGGGGAGTACACGCTCTCGATCCGCAGCATCTTGGAGCTGGAGCAGTACATCTTCCGCCATTACCCGGACATGGCCCACAAGTGCCACTTCTGCCACAGTCTCTGCATCCAGGTAAATAGGCAGGAGATTTGGGGGGGGGGCTTCTTCTCTCCCAGAAGCTGCTAAACCCACCAGTTGCTCTTCTGTCCTTCAGAGCCAGATCTGTGAGGATTGTGGGACCGCAGTGCACCTACACTGCCTGGCCAGGTACTTCCGCACACAGGCCGAGCCCCGCTGTCCACACTGCAAGCAATTCTGGCCTCACCGGGTGCCAGGTGAGAGCACCTTTGCTATATAATAGCTGAGAAATATGCACCGCAATAAAGGTTCAAAGCATAGAACACAATATGTATATTAGAGCATCGTATACATAATAATGTTAACAATAATACAAATAATAATACAACTGATGACCAAATTCAGTCAGCTGTAGTGGCACACAGTCGTAACTTAAAGTAGTAACCTACAGAGTATAAAGATTTATAGACTGCAATCATCCAGATTTAAATGCTACACAGCAGTTTTCAGTATAAAACATATATCAGACATATATCAACCAGACTCCAACTAAAATTTGTTAGCGACACAGTATGTGTACATTCAGTCTCTCCAAAATGGTATGTAATATGCTGTGAAACTAAATACAGTAGTCTCACTTATCCAACATTCGCTTATCCAACGTTCTGGATTATCCAACGCATTTTTGTAGTCAATGTTTCAATACATCATGATATTTTGGTGCTAAATTCGTAAATACAGTAATTACTACGTAACATTACTGCCTATAGAACTACCTTTTCTGTCAAATTTGTTGTATAACATGATGTTTTGGTGCTTAATTTGTAAAATCATAACCAAATTTGATGTTTAATAGGCTTTTCCTTAATCTCTCCTTGTTATCCAATGTATTCGCTTATCCAACATTCTGCCGGCCCGTTTATGTTGGATAAGTGAGACTCTACTGTATATCAGTGTACAAATCAATTGGCTCAAACCTGGCTTGGAGTAAAAAAAAAAAATCAAAGTCTCTGTAGTCTTGGAGCAAATCTATAGCACTTCTCAGGAGCACCTTTGCTCCCAAAGGCCCTTTTCTCCCTTCTGCCCCACTTCTTTTCCTGGCTTAACCCTCACCCTCCTTGGATGATGCTTCTCTTTGCCCAAAGAACCAAGCTTCCCCCTGGGCCGGGCTGTGGCGCAGCCTGGAAAGCAAGCCAGCTGCAACAAATCACTCTGACCAAGAGGTCATGAGTGCGAGGCCAGCCCGTGCCTGCGTCTTGTCTCTGTTCTATGTTATGGCATTGGATGTTTACCTTTATGTGTGCAATGTGATCCGCCCTGAGTCCCCTTCGGGGTGAGAAGGGCAGAATATAAATGCTGTAAATAAATAAATAAATTATCATGCCCTGGATGGCGGCAAAAGGGGCAGTACTGACTGCCGCAAAGGTTCCCCCAAATGACCCCATGTCTCTGTCTTTCTCTCTGCTTCCAGCCCAGAGCTGAGCCCACAGGACCCCAGCCGCCAGTGGGAGCCTCAACGAGGGCAGGAGGAGACCCCCAGCCTCAGACGGCTTCAAAGGGCCCAGTTGGAATAGCCAGGGCAGTTACAGTTGTTGTAAAGTTTGTTGAAAAGGAATAAGTTTGAAATAGTGGGCTTTTTTATAACTTTTGAATTAAAACAACTTCTTGTAAAGTTTAAAATAAAACAGTTTATTATAAATTTTCAAATAAAAATCTGGTTTGGTTCTCCTTGGTTAGCCACCTTGCTTTTCATCTCCACCAGCTGTGAGGAGTTTTCAATTTGGAAGGCAGGATTCTTAGAAACATAGTTGGTTTTATTCCAGTTCAGGTTCTGATGAATCCCCAAAGGGCAACAGTTCCCCACACCTTCTTCTCCCTGGCTCCTCCAATACCCCGTCTCTTGGCTCTCTGCCAGGCCCTCCCAATGGCAGCACTAAAAAGCGTTGGGTTTCATCCCTGAACTGCATAAGTCTTTTGTGTCATTAAGTTTCCAGTCCTCAATGAGTATCTAGGCTAGAGACAGGGCTAAGTTGAGGGACTCCTTCCCCCACATTCCTATGCATGTTTACCCAAAAAGGGCTGTCTTTCAATAAATATTTTCGTAGTTTCGACTCTGCAATCCTAAACCATCCTAAGAAATAGACGCTTGTCTCAGCTCATCACATGTGTGCTGGTACAGCTGTACCAGAAACTTCAACTTTATTTTCTTGCTGCAAATGTTTGCAATCATAGGACAGGCCACCTGTTAATCACCATTAAATTTGGTTCCGCCCCTTGTTCAGGGCTCTGGGAGGGAAGGAGCCATTTTTAAGTTAGTCTCACTTAGGAAGCTCAGCTATAGGACGTAGACCAGCTCGTCCCGTAAAAAGCTTCATATTTCAAGAACACCAGGGATAAAGACCGTCCGGGGATACAGAACAACAGCACAGAAACATCTGCAAGCCTTGGCTGGTAGGTCCACTCGACAACCAGACGCACTTGGAGTCGGCAGTGGGTCCCAGACCAGCTAGGCCCAGAAAATAGATAGCCTGGGAGGGGTTATAAGAGGGTTTTCACAGTTATTCAAAGCCAATTGCCTGTCCTGTGGGACAAGACTCCTTGAAGATTTATTATTTGTTCGTCAATAAAGACTTTGTTATTTCTTTAAAGACTTCAAGGCCATCTTCAGGGAAATTTCTCAACAACCTTTCTTTAGGCACCCTGGCTTCCCGCTGGGCGTAAAGCGTATGTCCTATATAATAGACCGGCCCAGCGTGTGACAGAACAACATGAAAGTTTTTTTTTTTTTTTGCTGGTTGTGATTTCTGGTACTTGCTATATTTATGGTGGAATCGCCCAACTGAGGGTTATTTTGAGCCTAACAGCTCAGATTCCCCAACAAAAAAGGCTGCAACAAGCCCCTCTGGCTGGTACCTTTGCTTTTCCTCATGCATCTGCTCCAGGTCGGAGCTATGACCACCAGAAGCTGACAGAGAAGCTGGTGTCCAAAGCCCGGACATAGTGCCAGTGTCCAGCCGGGATGAAGAGAACCTGCCCGGGGCCCAGGAGGCCCTCCTGGAAGGCTGCGGCCTGGAACCGGGGGAATGTCTCCAGGTCGGGGTCCTCCACGTCCACCTGGAAGGGAAGCGGAGTCTGGTTGCTGCTCCCCATGCTTCCAGACATCCTTGTCCCGAGGAGAATGGCAATGTGGAAGCTCACTGAGGGCACTCACCTGGCTTGTGTTGTGGAGGAGGTGGCCTTCGTGTGGGTACAGCCGCTCCGACTGCTGGGGCGAATACAAGCGGATGTACTTCTGGCCCATAACCTGGAAGGGAAGAAACAGCAGTGCTCAGGCAGTCCCCTCACGGCGGTCTCTAGACCTGAGGATGCCACTGGCCCTGGAACCCACTTGGACCAGGAAGTTGTGCTGCGGGTCATGATGGAGTGGGGAGACGGTGCCAGCCGGACCAAACCAGGCGTTCACGGTGATGTCGTCCTCGTCTCCTTCGCCCAGGCAGCAGTAGTCGGGGACCCCAATGTCCGCCTTCAGCTCCGGGATCTGAAAGCCAAGGAAAGACAGGGGAAAGTGAGTCAGGCCAAGGGGGTTGGAGAGGGAGCTCATAGCCCTTTCTGAGGGATCCTGAGGGCAGAGCCTTCCGGGAAGACATAGAAGTAAAGGGAGAACTGGCTCCTACGTTTACCTGTTCAAAAAGCTGGTGCTGAGCCAGGTATCCAGTGCGGTTTGGGAACTGAAAGGAAAAGAGACAAGGAGTCAGAAATTAAAACACAACTGAAAGCCTGTATCTCTTCCAGCAGGCCGACCAGTTTTGACAATGAATTTTAAAATCACATTCTATGTTTATTGTGTTTTAATTTTCATGTCATGCATATGTGCATGTTTTAATATGTGCTTTTATAAAGGTAAAGGTTTCCCCTGACGTTAAGTCCAGTCATGTCTGACTCTGGGGGCTGGTGCTCATCTCCATTTTTAAGCCGAAGAGCCGGCGTTGTCCGTAGAAACCTCCAAGGTCATGTGGCCGACATGACTGCATGGAGAGCCCTTACCTTCCCGCCGGAAGTATATACAGTATTGGAGCCCCGGTGGCGAAGTGTGTTAAAGCACTGAGCTGCTGAACTTGCAGACCGAAAGATCCCAGTTTCAAATTCTGGGAGCGGAGTGAGCACCCACTGTTGCTCCAGCTTCTGCCAACCTAGCAGTTCGAAAACATGCCAATGTGAGTAAATCAATAGGTACCGCTCCGGCAGGAAGGTAACAGCGCTCCATGCAGTCATGCCGGCCACATGAACTTGGAGGTGTCTACGGACAACGCCGGCTCTTTGGCTTAGAAATGGAGATGAGCACCAACCCCCAGAGTCAGACATGACTGGACAACATCAGGGGAAACCTTTACCTTTTTATATTATTATTATTATTATTATTATTATTATTATTTGAAGGCTTATCATTGTAAGGAAACCAGAATATTTGGGGTGAGGATCCTGCAGTGACCCAGATTCCTCATCTGTGTAACCTGAAAGGTGGCACAATCCTGAATCAAGCAGATGGCAGCATATCCTCGATTTATTAAAAGCCATAACAGAGACTTTTGGTCCTTCAAACCCAATGCCCCTCCCACTCCAAGGCCATACTTGTTGGGAATCATCCTGGACTACTCAAGTCTAGATGTAGTCAGATAGATGATAGAGTTAGATTGAGGGAATCCTTTCCCTGTTTCCAAAGCATGCCCAGACAGGCTTTACTGTGTTTCACTCTATCCTGTGTACGTCACATCCCTTACTTTGAAGTTAGTAGAAATGTGAATCTTTAGGGACACTAACTTCCCATTGGTCAGAATGTCTTTTATGGCCCCAATAAACTGGACCGTGAGGTTGGAACAATTTTGGTTCTCTCTTCTCCCTTTGTTCTTCAAGCTAACAACACATCCTGCCATCTCTCCTGGCAAGATGTAACTATTTAGATGTATGTTATTTTTCCTTTCTTATTTTCCCTTAGAAACCAGTCTAGAGTAGACTAGACAGCTCCCAAGCCTTTCTATCTTTTTCTTTTTACCTGAATACTTTTTGAACTTTTATTGAGACTCTGAAGTCCATTGCAATCCTAAATGGTCAAAGGCTTCTCTTTGCTCGCCCCGTGTAAGTAACTGCTGCATTTGAAAGCTTTGCTGATTTTTGGTAGAATCTCCCCCAGAGATGGTTGCATTGAGTCTAACCACTCAGAGATTACAACAATACTGACAGACCCCTTCTTTCTTGTGGAATAAAAGTCCTAACCTCATTCTCGATGTATCTGTCGATGAACTCCCCGACAGTCATGAGGGCCTGGGACCACTCCTGGTCCGTGTACCGGGAGCCCAACTCCACTGGGACAGTCCGACTGCCAGCCACCTGCTGCAGGTACGGTACACTGCAACAGAGAGAAGTCCTATTAACGTTGCCTGGGGATTTATTTATTCATTCTTTATTTACAGCATTTATATTCCGCCCTTCTCATCCTGAAGGGGACTCAGGGCGGATCACATTACACATATAAGGCAAACATTCAATGCCTTTTTAACATAGAACAAAGACAAGACAAACATAGGCTCCGAGCGGGCCTCGAACTCATGACCTCCTGGTCAGAGTGATTCATTGCAGCTGCTCTCCAGCCTGCGCCACAGCCCGAGCCCACAGTCCTTCTCTCCCCAACGCACTAGTAAGGCAATAGGGCTGAAGCCACCTGAGCTGGAATCTACCACCTGATGCTCACCTCCACTTCTTCATGCAGGGCCAGTGGCTCACGGCCCCCTCCAGAACCACAGGCTGCTGAGGGGTCAGGTGGTGGTCCCGGAAGTGCTCCAGCGATGGGCAGAGAAGGTGCGGAATGGACGCCTCGCTCTTCACGGAGGGGATCACAGAGAAGTCCCTTTGGATCTTCTGCAGCAGGGAGCCAAAACAAGAAGGGTGCTTTTAAGCTTGGGTTCTGAGGCTTGCAAGGCTCTGCTCAGAGATCCTTTCCACTGTCCATGGATGACAGCGATACAGAGCCAGAAAGAGGACCTGGAAAGGGAAGGGGAACCATTTTAAATCCGCATTTCATCAATGGATTTTATCTTGTGTTTTAACTCTTGCATATCTTGTATGTCTTTAAAAAATGTTTTATGTATTGCTGTAACAATGCGTTCTGCTTCAAGCTTCAGGGAGAGGCAAGTAATAAATTCCTGATTATGATTCCCCTATTTAAGGTAAAGGTAAAGGTTAAAAAAAAAAAAGAACCAGAAATATTGTATATTCACAAGCTTTAGGAAATAACATATACAGTAGAGCAGGGGTCCCCAAACTAAGGCCCGGGGGCCGAATGCGGCCCTCCAAGGTCATTTACCTGGCCCCCACTCTCAGTTTTATAATACATTTTTATATCAGTTTTAATAATATAATATATTGTATATACATATAATATTGATAAAAATATTATAATGTTATACAATATAATACTAATAATAATACCATATAATAATATTAATTATATGTTATATATTACATATAGTGTTACAATATAGTGGTATAGTTCAATATAGTAATGTATAATGCTAATATTGTGCTATGCTAATAATAAATTTTATGTACATACAGCTGCTCTGAGTCCCCTTCGGGGTAAGAAGGGTGGGATATAAATGTAGTAAATAAATGTAGTAAATAAATAAATAAATAATTTTAGACTTAGGCTCACCCAAATTCTGAAATGACTTGAAGGTACACAACAACAAACACCAATCCTAATTAACTTGACTATCTTATTGGCCAGTAGCAGGCCCATACTTTCCATTGAAATCCTGATAGGTTTATGTTGGTTAAGATTGTTTTCATTTTTAAATGTTGTATTGTTCTTTCATTGTTGTTGTTGTTTTGCACTACAAATAAGACATGTGCAGTGTGCATAGGAATTTGTTCGTATTTTTTTTCAAATGATAATTCAGCCCCTCAACAGTCTGAAGGATTGTAGACCGGCCCTTTGCTTTAAAAGTTTGAGGACCCCTGCAGTAGAGTCTCACTTATCCAAGCTAAATCCAAGCTATCCTAGCAACCTGAAAGATAGTTGCATCTATCAAGTAGGAAATAAGGTACCACTTATAAAAAAAGTGGGGAGACAAGTTTAACTAATTTACAACGTTGGAATGAGGAAGTGCCATCAGAGTGGATGATGAAGCAGCTGCTCCCCCCTGTGGCCAGAATCGAACATCCCCTCAGGAGAAGGTTAAATTGCCTCTGCGTCTGTCTGTCTCTGTTCGATGTGTTTATGGGCATTGAATGTTTGCCTTAAATGTACATAATGTGATCCACCCTGAGTCCCCTTTGGGGTGAGAAGGGCGGAATATAAATGCTGTAAATAAAATAAATAAAGAAAACATGCCAATGTGAGTAGATCAATAGGTAGCGCTCTGGCGGGAAGGTAACGGCGCTCCATGCAGTCATGCCGGCCACATGACCTTGGAGGTGTCTACGGTCAACGCCGGCTCTTCGGTTTAGAAATGGAGATGAGCACCAACCCCCAGAGTCAGACTTGACTGGACTTAACGTACCTTTTATACAGCCACAGTTATAGCCAATTTACCAGCTGTTAGGATTTCTGGGAATTGAAGGCCAAAACATCTGGGGATTCACAGGTTGAGAACCACTGCCCTAGTGATTCCGACTGTGAAAGCCTTCGGCAATTGCGGGGGAAGGGGATTGAGTTTCTGCTCCCTGCTTGAGGCTGGCCAAACTGCGAGTGCTATACCTTGGGAGGGGGTCTGTCCTCCTCCTCCTCCGCCTCCTTCTTCTCTTTGTCCTCTTCAAGGCCCTGCAGGTGCTGCTGGAGGAGGCCAACCGCTCTCTGCAAGGCGTCTCCTGGGAGTGGAGCCCCCAGGAGCAGGCCCAAGTCGCACTGGCGCAGAGCCTGGCGGGGTCCGCCCTGAGGGTCCTGGCGGCAGAGTCCCAGGGCGCGGAGGAGGCAGCCCCAGGCGAAGGCCCTGCGCCAGGTCCCCTGCACTTCCCTCCAGGGCCCTACATTCAGCCGCTCCCAGCAGAAGTCGCACGCTGCACCACTCAGGAACAAGAGGCGCCCCAGACTGGGGTCCCCAGGTTGGAGGGGCCCTTGGAGCAGCCCAGCCGCTTCCTCCAGTAGCCAGGTTACAGCAGGGTCCACTTTTTCCTCCTCCGAGGGGCCCAGATCAAGGGTCAGAGCCTGTTTTGGGAGCAGTGCCAGCAGCGAGGGCCAAAATGCAGATGGGCTGCCATTGCTCCTCTCCGGGGAACACAGGACTCCTTTTTCTCTCTGGAAAAGACGAAGAGAAGGACCAGGGAAGTGAGACAGAAGGATGATTCATTAATAGAGGCCTGCTAGGTAAATTTGGATTATTTGTATAGAAATACATATCAGAAGGTAATGGCACTCCATGCAATCATGCCGGCCACATGACCTTGGAGGTGTCTACAGACAACGCCGGCTCTTCGGCTTAGAAATGGAGAGGAGCACCAACCCCCAGAGTCAGACATGACTGGACTTAACGTCAGGGGAAAACCTTTACCTTTATTTACTGCAACATTTCTACCCCGCCCTTCTCACCCACAAAGGGGACTCCGAGCGGCTTACAACTATAAACACATATATAAAACAATTCCAATTGCATCTCAATTCAATTTAAAATTAAATTACATGAAAACATTCATATAAAAATACATATATACATTCAAGGTGCATTCTGAGTCCGAACCAGGTCTGTCGTTATATCTTGAATCATTATAGTTGCATTTAATGCTGCTTATATAAGCCTGGTCCCACAACCAAGTTTTCACTTTTTTCCCCAAAAAGATAGAAGAGAGGGAGCCTCTCTGATTTCATTTGGAAGGGCATTCCATAGCCATGTGTGTGTTAATTTTTTCTTTCATTACTGCTTTTTAATACATTTTCATTGCATTATTTAAACTTATTTCAGTTAGGGGATGGACATTTGTGACTGCTGCGATTTTCCTGGGCTGTTTGGCCATGTTCCAGAAGCATTCTCTCCTGACTTTTCATCCACACCTATGGCAGGCATCCTCAGAGGTTGTGAGGTCTGTTGGAAACTAGGCAAGTGGGGTTTATATATATGTGGAATAAAGAACTCTTGTCTACTGGAGACATGTGTGGACAAGTCTACATAGAGACCCCCAAATGCAGCAACCAGACACGAATCAAGGAACATGAAAGGCACTGCAGATTAACTCAACCAGAGAAGCCAGCCATAGCAGAGCACCTGATGAACCAACCTGGACTCAGCAGATTATATGAGAACATAGAAATGCTGGACCACTCTCAAAACCCCCATGTACGACTACACAGAGAAGCCATAGAAAACCACAAGCATGTGGACAATTTCAACAAAAAGGACAAACCCATGAAAATGCACAAAATCTGGCTCCCAGTATTAAAAAAATTCTAAAATCAGGACAGTAAATAAAGAACAAAAGAGCCCCGGTGGCAAAGTGTGTTAAAGCGCTGAGCTGCTGAACTTGCAGACTGAAAGGTCCCAGGTTCAAATCCCGGGAGCGGCTTGAGTGCCTGCTGTTAGCTCCAGCTCCTGCCAACCTAGCAGTTGGAAAACATGGAAATGTGAGTAGATCAATAGGTACTGCTCCGGCGGGAAGGTAACAGCGCTCCATGCAGTCATGCCAGTGGCCACATGACCTTGGAGGTGTCTACGGACAACGCCGGCTCTTGGGCTTAGAAATGGAGATGAGCACCAACCCCCAGAGTCGGTTACGACTAGACTTAACGTCAGGGGAAACCTTTACCTATATATAGATACTAGCTTTGCCCGGCCACGCGTTGCTGTGGCTTATGCTTTCAGAGTGTTGCTCTTTATTTACTGCCCTGATTTTGTTCTGTATTATTATATCACAGTAATTATTACATTTTATTTTTATAATCTTCTATTATCTGCTTAGAACTGGATTATATGAGGCCCCTCCTACACAGCTGTATAAAATGCACACTGAAGTGGATTATATGGCAGTGTGGAGTCCAGATAATCCAGTTCAAAGCAGATAATATAAGATTATAATTGGGTAATATAGCTGTGTGGAAGGGCCTTGAGTCTACACTGCCATATAATCCAGTTAAAATCTGATAATCTGTATTTTATAGGCAGTGTGGAAGAGGCCTAAGTGAGGCCTAACTCTGCCTGTCCCCTGGGCTGAGTGCGTTGCTAGGAGACCAAGTGGGCAGAGCTTAGCCTTCTAATTGGCAGCAATTGGATAAAAACAATTCTTCCTCTCCCTCTAATGAGGACTTTATTTTTCTTTTCTTTTTGTTGTATGAACGTAGAGGCATGGATGAGGGGTTGTGCTGCCAATTTTAGTCTTTCTAGGATGTGTAGTTTTGTTGTTTTGTCCTAGGCCGAAATTTCATTACCCTTTTATATATATAGATCTTCTGCCAACCTAGCAGTTCAAAAACATGCCAATGTGAGTAGATCAATAGGTACCACTTCTGCGAGAAGGTAACGGTGCTCCATGCAGTCATGCCGGCCACATGACCTTGGAGGGGGGAAACCTTTACCTTTACCTTAAATAAAGAACAACACTCAGAAAACAGGGAAATTCCAGACAGGAAACAATCAGGGCCAGCTAACACCTCCCAACAAAGGATTCCCCCAGGCAGGAAGCAGCCATGCTTTGTAGCTGCAAGGCCATTCAATGGTAATCAAACAGACAAGAGTTCTTTCTCCCACCCTGGACCTTCCACATATATATCAACCCAACTTGCCTAGTTTCCAACAGACCTCACGGCCGGTAGGATGTTAGGGATTGTGGGAGTTGGAGTCTAAAATACCCAAGTTTGTCCATGCCTGATTTACTAGAGAAGAGTGGGGAAGCAGCTACGGAGAGAGAGAAGGGTCAGAATGGGTCAAAGGCGAAACCAAGGCCAGTTCCCTCCCTCCCTCCTTCCCAGTGGGCCCTCCGCGCCCGTGCCTCCTTCTCCGGGCTCCTTCGGGCGGCGGTGGGGGTCTCCCCGGCTCCCGACGTGAGAGAGGTTCCCTCCATGGCGGCACCCGGCTCGAAGGCCTAACGTGAGTGTCTTTTTCTTCATTTACGTTTCTGGGCGTATTTCCTTGTGTGCGCATGCGCAGTAACGGCGCGCTCTGTTTCGAAGTACTGTAGTAAAAAGGCCTGATTCCGTCTGAGCCGGCCTTTCCTCCCAGCGCGCATGCGCGAGGCCTGTGTGAAGTCCAACTTATGAACAAGTTGGGCGCTATGTGTTGTCGAAGTCTTTCGTGGCCGGAATCATTGGGTTGCTGAGAGTTTCCCAGACTGCATGGCCATGTTCCAGTAGCATTCTCTCCTGACGTTTCGCCTGCATCTGTGCCTGGCATCTTCAGAGGTTCTGTTGGCAGTGAAGCAAATGGAGAGTGTATATATTACTAGCTGTGCCCGGCCACACGTTGCTGTGGCAAAGTGGTGGTGATATTGGTTAAAAATTGTTGTGTAATTTTTATTTGACGTTATTTGCAATTTTGTATTAATTTTATTGTAAGTTATATTTTTATTTATTATATTTTATTATTTTCTTGTATTATTTTTAGTTATTTTCTGTTATTATAGTATTTTATTGTATTAATTTTTAGTGTTTTTTATTATTTTTTATTGGGTTGCTAGGAGACCAAGTTGGAGGAGCTTAGCCTTCTAACTGGCAGCAATTGGATAAAAGCAATTATTCCTCTCTCTCTAATTAGGACTTTATTTTTCTTTTCTTTTTGTTGTATCAACCTAGAGGCGTGGATGATGGGTTGTGTTGTCAAATTTCGAGGTTGGGGGGCCTGTAGTTTTGTTGTTTTGTGGGTCGCCGTGATGCCATCACTCTTTTATATATATAGATATACAATAGAGTCTCCCTTATCCAACATAACGTTGGATAAGCAAATATGTTGGATAATAAGGAGGGATTAAGGAAAAGCCTTATTGATGAATCAGGTCTCGGCTCACCTCCTTCTCACCAGTCAGACCACTAAAGCATCGGCAAAGTGGCACCAACAAATGACAGCTCAGTTGTAAATTATCTGCTGATCCCAGAGGCACTATACGTTATTTACAAGCTATATACAATACTAAACACCATCACTTTTTTATTGTCCATGCATTCCTAAGACTTTTATCTGTGTGGGACAATACTGAAATGTATGTATTGAACTCAGTCATTGAATATACTTATCTGTCATTGTGGAAAACGTATAAGCATGAATATTATGTTCTATGTGATGTTGTAAACAGTCTTCATTGGTCCAATTTTCATGCGTCTGGAATGATTATATTTAGTCTGTTATCATTGCTTTATTTTGTATATTAGGGTAGTATATTAGCTAGTAATACGACAACTTTATATCTACATCCCAACATTCCACAGTTCATGACGAATGTTCCGTCCACCGCAGTTGAAACAGAAGTCTTGACCCATTGGCCCTGCAGGCAATCAATCAGGACCGGCATGTAATTAACTCCTGTGCTGCAGGAAAGCTGTCCGGAACACATAGACACAATCCAACAGCAACAATTGATTTTAACATTCCACACTGTAACAACAAAATCACTGACAATTTACATTAGTTCCTCTGATTGATTACAGAAAACAGCAGCCATAAGCAGTCCTTTCTTAGTCCATAAATCTGCTTCAGTGAAGATCAGCAGCAAACAAGGCCTCAGAGATAGTCAGGCCTCTCAGAGTAGAGAGCCATCTTCTTTCCAGCCAGTATTCAGTAGACAATCTCTCACACAAACACACACACACAAACACAGAAACCTGTTCAAACTGGTTCTCCAGCAGCAGGACAGCTACAGTTGCAAAACCGATTCCTAGGTCCTTGCAAACTCAGCCAATCGGCTTCATGCATTTGAGTTTCCAGTTAACACACATATACAGTAGAGTCTCACTTATCCAACACTCGCTTATCCAATGTTCTGGATTATCCAACGCATTTTTGTAGTCAATGTTTTCAATATATCGTGATATTTTGGTGCTAAATTCATAAATACAGTAATTACTACATAGCATTACTGCGTATTGAACTACTTTTTCTGCCAAATTTGTTGTATAACATGATGTTTTGGTGCTTCATTTGTAAAATCATAACCTAATTTGATGTTTAATAGGCTTTTCCTTAATGCCTTCTTATTATCCAACATATTCGCTTATCCAACATTCTGCCGGCCCATTTATGTTGGATAAGTGAGACTCTATTGTAGTATCTTTACTAGGCATGTCCGATCGATGAAAAAATGTTACAATTCTCGTTTCTAAAGTAGGGGGCACTGGCGCTTTGATATAGAAAGTATTTCCGATTTTTTCACCCAAAAATTTCGGATATTTCCGAAAATTCGTAATGATTCTAAATGTTTCTAAAATGGCGGACGCGCATGCGCAATCGCTACACACTGGGCTTGTATGGCAATCTTCCATGTGGACGCAGAGGACGTTAGCCCCCACCTTTGCGTCCATCATGGAAGCTTCTGATTGGCCGGGGAGCGGTAGCCATGTTAGGCTGCGCTAAGCTCCCATTCAAGGTAGGTTGCAGAAACAAATTATTTTTTAAAAATATTTTTTGAAATATATTTTTTTTAAAAAATGGGGGGGGGGAATTAACGAAACATTAAGAGACAATTAAAGAATGGGCCAACAATGGTTCGAATTACATTGCTGGTTGCGCTGTGAGACAATGTCTCGGAATGTGTATCAAAAAGCGAGAACAATCCGAAATAATTCCGATATACAATTCAAAACGATTTTTTGGACATGTCTAATCTTTACAAACCATGACACTATCTCCCTCCCACAGATATATAAACACCTGAGTTGCATCACTAGCAACAGAACCTCTGAAGATGCTATTAACCACAGATGCAGGCGAAACTCATAGCAACCCAAGATAGGTTTTGTAGTTTTGTTTCTAAGTTGAATTTGTATGTAAGTCAGGACAGGTACATTTTTTCAGTGGTCCCTCTTCTGCTGGGCCCCAAACCCGGGGCATTTTCTCTCGCTCTGGCCCAAAGTGATGAATTTTTACGCTTTTCAAAACGACAGCATCTGTTTGCTTGTATTAATGTATGTGTCATTCTTCCCCTGGCAAGGCTTGCTGGGTGACTCATAGCCAGCTGTGTAGGTTTGCGGTCCAAGAAGCAAGGAAGTTTGGGGACATCCAGCTACCTGGGGAGGGCTATGGGTCCAAAGGGGCACTCTTCCCTGGCAAGGAACAGATAGTAAGCATTAAAAGATGGGCACAATGAGCAACTTCCCTTTAATGTGGGGAGGGATGATGGGATATGTGTGTCTCAGTTGCTCCCCTTGCATTGGGGGGCATTCAGGAGGTGGGGGGGGGGGGCTGTAATGACCGGGACGTCCCTATCACCCTCTTCTCGCATTGTGTTTATCTGCGCTGCCATCTGCTCCAAGGAGAACGGCAGATGTCGGGTCGTGCAAATGGCTCAGTTGTGTACTTTCATGTCGAACAACATATTGTCGTAATTTCTCTGGTATTATGGGGCGGAACAATGAGACCCAGGGTAAGGTGACATCGGTCCCAGTGGTTTTTTTGGGGGGTGGGGGGAGTCTTCTCCATCATCATCATCACCATCATCTTTTGGGCTGTTTTCTTAAAGAGCTGGATATGTTTAGCCTGCAGAAGAGAAGATTGAGACATAAGAACCATTTATATAATGAAGAGGGACCAGGCTTGTTTTCTGCTGTCCTAGAGAGCCTCCGGTGGCACAGTGTGTTAAAGTGCTGAGCTGCTGAACTTGCAGACCAAAAGGTCGCAGGTTCTAATCCGGGGAGCGGAGTGAGCGCCCGCTATTAGCTCCAGCTTCTGCCAACCTAGCAGTTCGAAAACATGCCAATGTGAGTAGATCAATAGGTACCGCTCCAGCGGGAAGGGAACGGCGCTCCATGCAGTCATGCCAATGGCCACATGACCTGGAGGTGTCTATGGACAACGCCGGCTCTTCGGCTTAGAAATGGAGATGAGCACCAGCCCCCAGAGTCGGACATGAATGGACTTAACGTCAGGGGAAACCTTTACCTTTACCTTACCTAGAGAGCAATAGGTTCAAACTATAGAAAAGAGATTCCACCTAAATATTAGGAAGAACTTCCTGGCTATAAGTACTGTTCAGCAGAGGAACTCTCTGCCCCAGAGTCCGGTGGAAGCTACGTACTTGGAAACTTCTAAACAGAGGCTGGATGGCCATCTGTCGAGGGTGCTTTGATTGTGCTCTTCCTGCATTGGCCTATGTGGTCTCTTCCAACTCTATTCCATTATTAGTTCTTAGCACTTTATTCCTTCCTACCCTAACTTATCCCAGTTGACTCTCTGACACTTTACTAAAAGCTTTCAATATTGTGTTTTTATATGTCCGACTCCTTTTATTTCTAGTGGTTGATGTTGTATTATTACTAATTTGTTCTGATTTTGTGTTTTACTGTATTTTTAAAAAATGTTTAAATTGTTTATTTAATTTGACTGATGTTATTGTTTTTGTTTTGATATTTGTTGTAATTGTTTTACTCTGTTTTGTTTTGGGCATTGCCCCATGTTAGCTGCCCCGAGTTCCTTCGGGGGGATGGTGACGGGATAGAAAAATAAAATATTATTATTATTATTATTATTATTATTATTATTATTATTATTATTTGAAACACAACAAGATGAGTCCACAGCAGACACTCTGCTGGCTGTTGTATTGGATCACATGTCAGACACTTCCCAAGTGTCTAGGACTGTGTGTTTTATCGGCGAATAATGCGTGCAGATCCCAGTAAGGTGGCCTTCTACAGCTGGCAGGTAGTTATTATCATTATTATTATTATTAATATTGACACAACGACCTTGTATGACACAGCAAACAAGATAGGTATGCTGGATTTCCTATCATAAAATCACAAGTCAAACACTTCCCAAGTGTCTAGGACTGTGTGATGTATTTTTGGATGATGCGTGCAGATCCCAGTAGGGTGGCCTTTTGCAGTTGGCAGATCGTAATTTTGTCAATGTCTATTGTTTCCAAATGCCGGCTGAGATCTTTTGGCACGGCACCCAGTGTGCCCATCACCACCGGGACCACCTGCACTGGTTTCTGCCAGAGTCTTTGAAGTTCAATCTTGAGGTCCTGATAGCGGCTGAGTTTTCCCTGTTGTTTTTTGTCAATGCGACTGTCACCTGGGATGGCAACATCAATGATCCAAACCTTTTTCTTTTCCACAACTGTGATGTCTGGTGTGTTGTGTTCCAGAACTTTGTCAGTCTGCATTCAGAAGTCCCACAGTATCTTTGCATGCTCATTCTCCAATACTTTTGCAGGTTTGTGATCCCACCAGTTCTTTGCTGCTGGGAGGTGGTACTTGAGGCATAAGTCCCAATGAATCATTTGGGCCACATAGTTGTGCCTCTGTTTGTAGTCTGTCTGTGCGATTTTGTTACAGCAGCTGAGGATATGATCAATGGTTTCGTTAGTTTCCTTGCACAGTCTGCATTTTGGGTCATCAGCTGATTTTTCGATCTTGGCCTTAATTGCATTTGTTCTGATGGCTTGCTCCTGGGCTGCAAGGATCAGGCCGAGTCCAGAGCAGACACTCTGCTGGCTGTTGTATTGGATCACATGTCGGACACTTCCCAAGTGTCTAGGACTGTGTGATGTATCGGCAAATAATGCGTGCAGATCCCAGTAAGGTGGCCTTCTGCAGCTGGCAGGTGGTTGTTATTATTATTATTATTATTATTATTATTATTATTATTATTATTATTATTCTAAAGAGGGGTTCTGCCCTGGAGTGTGGTGGAGGCTCCTTCTTGGGAGGCTTTTAAACAGAGGCTGGATGGCCATCTGTCGGGTGTGCTTTGATTGCGATTTTCCTGCTTCTTGGCAGAATGGGGTTGGACTGGATGGCCCACAAAGTCTCTTCCAAATCTATGATTCTATGATCTAGACTTCTCCCCACTTTCCTCCCATCCATTGCCAGATCCAAGGCCACTTTGGTTACTTTCCACTGATTCCCACCTTGCTCTCCTCTATGGATCCATCCAGCTGTTTTCGATTGTGCCAAGCCCTCCAGGAACCAGTGCTGGGCCTCCCTTGTTCTGTGGCCGTGCTCTTCTCATGCTGCAGAGAACCGTGTTGGCCTTTTCTGCCGCTGCATGGCCCTCCGTACAAGCCCCCCCCCCCCCCCCGCATCCCCTTGCTCTCTCACTTTTGAGACCCAGAAGACACATTTGCACAGAGTTCCTAGGTCCCTTGACTTTGGCGTCTTTTGCTGTGTTTTAAAAACACTGCCAGCATCTGCATGTACCACAAATTAAATTAGGCTTGGATTTTATTACCCCTTTTATTTAATTTATCTTAACTGTTGCTTTCAAGCTGTGAACCAGCTGTTGCCTGTGGAAAAAAAAGAATTTTAATTTGATAGGCGCCATTTAAAGCGTCCTTATAAAAGAAGTAAGTAATCACCATGGCCAGGCTTGGTTTTTGTAAAGGGGGGGGGGGGGGGCTATGGTCAGACCTCTTTCCGTGATCAGCTACGGACGCAGTTTAGGCTGGACCAAGGCTGGACTTTCGGCCCATCAAGAGGTGGAACTAACTGTGTCTTTAATCCCTCATTCTCTCCCTGTTTTGTGAATTTTAAATATCTGTTATATTCCTTGTAAATTCATATCCATTGCTGGGGCTATGTCTGTTTTTTATCCCTTTGTAGCCTCCGGTGGCCTAGGGGATAAAAGCTTCGTGACTTGAAGGTTGGGTTGCTGACCTGAAGGCTGCCAGGTTCGAATCCCATCCGGGGAGAGCGTGGATGAGCTCCCTGTATCAGCTCCAGCTCCATGCGGATGAGAGAAGCCTCCCACAAGGATGGTAAAACATCAAAACATCCGGGCAATGTCCCCTGGGCAACGTCCTTGCAGACGGCCAATTCTCTCACTCCAGAAGCAACTCCGGTTGCTCCCGACATGAAAAAAAAATCCCTTTGTAAAGTTAAAATTAATGATTGGGTGAAATAGATGCAAAATTTAACAACTGGTGCAGATAGGCTGCCAGGAGTAACTTTATTTTGTGCTGCACACTGGGTTACTCAAGGATGATTAAACTGGCATTTAGAAATGCCAAGTAACTTAAGTTTTATAGAAAACAGCCTGAGATTTGTTAATCTTCTTAAACGAAACCTATTTTCATTACAATCTTTGCGTCATGTTTTCCTTGCAAGGGAATACAATGAGGCTTTCTCAATGGCTGATTCACAATAGGGAAAACACCTATTTTGGAAACCAAAACTGAACGTTATCCAAACAAGTATTACCTTCCTCAGTTAATGTAGACAATAGTTGTGTTGGCCTGGGAATGACAGAAATAGTTTTGGATCCAGTACGTCCTCTGTATCTGTGGGATCAGGATCCATGGTTTTATTTATCACCTCCAACAACAACAAAAAATCCTTTCTAGACAGTTTCTAGATCATCCAGCACATCTCTAAGTATTTTATGACCAGATATCTTTCATTTTAATAGGATGTGCCTACAGATTACAAATTACTTCATCAGACCAGAATAGGGATGCCGAAAAAAGGACAGTAATCCAAAGAATCCTAGATATTGAAGCCCAAAAAGACATAGCCAGCTTGTCAAATACAGGATCTCTGAAGTGGTTAGGATGCTTTAAGCGTAATTTCCAGAGGGCTCTGTACCTAAAAGCAGATATGCCAAGACACCTAGAAATCACTTTCACTAGGGCAAGATTCGAACAAATGAAGACCATGGAGAGACACGGCAGATTCAATCATATCCCATATGAAGAAAGATTATGTATTTGTGGCAGCCCTGAAGTCGAAAATTTGAACCACATTTTGCATAACTGTCACCTATACGATAAAGAAAGGAAGCAATATTTATGGTCTTTTATTGGTAACTAGCTGTGCCCTGCCACGCGTTGCTGTGGCCAATTGGAATTGCAGTGAATAGCCTCGCTGTTTCAAAGCCTGGCCGTTTTCTACATAGGGTATCCATGCTAGGCCAGGTTGAATGAGATGGAGTAGCCTCGTGGTTTCCAAAGTCTGGCTTTGAAGCTGCAAGGTTGTTCAGTGTTAATCAAAGTGGGCCACAAAGGGGTTGATATATGTGTGGAATAACGTGCAGTGTGGTAGAAAGAACTGTTGTCTGGTTGAGGCAGGTGTTGCCATGGATCTCCTTGATTAGCATTGAATAGGCATGCAGCTTCAAGGTCTGCCTGGTTAGTACTTGGAAGAATCCTTTACTGGGACGTGTTAGCTGGGTGTGATTATTTACGTTGTTTAGCATTGAATGGTCTTGTAGCTTCCAAGCCTGGCTGCTTTCTGCGTGAGGGAATCCTTTGTTGGGAGGTGTTAGGTGGGCCTGGTTGTTTCCTGTATGGAATTCCCTTGTGTTCTGAGTGTTGTTGTTTATTTAGTGTCCTGATTTTAGAGATTATATTGTTGTTTATTGTTATTAGAGCACAGTAATTATTACACATTATATTGATAATGTTATATGATTTGCCTGGAACAGGATTATATGAGGCCCCTTCTACACAATGGTTTAAAATCCACACTGAAGTGGTGGGTTTTTTTTGGGTTTTTTTGCTGTGGCCTAGGAGGCAGGCTGACTTTGAAGCTGCAAGACTGTTTAGTGTTAATCAAGGTGGGTCACAAAGGGGTTGATCTATGTGCTGTCTGTGCTCAGACTGGCCATTTGCACAGGCGCAGGATGGAGCATTTTTTTTGGCCCCATGGAGGTTAGGGATGTGTAGTTTGTTTGTAAGAACATAGAGACATGGATGAGGGGTTGTGTTGTCAATTTTCTAGGTTGGGGGGGGGCCTTTTATTTTGTTATTTTGCCCGGTGGAGGGACGCCATTATCCTTTTATATATATAGATAAAACAAGCTGGGTTAATGAGGCCAAAATTTCATTTTTGTTGGCTGGTTATAACCCCAACAAAAGTGGCCCTGTATTTGTTTAAAGCTGCTAAAAGGAGATCAGAGTACATAGATCAGATTGGGATGCAGTGTATGGGAGACGAGGATAGTTGATGCATAGATCTTTAGCTAAACTACATTGGCACCAAGCAGGCAGACACCTGTATATCTGTCCCCCCACAACCACTCTGGTCACTCTCTCCGTGAAAGGCTGCTGGGCCTTCATCTGTATGCGGATGCTCCCCGCCTCTCTGCTTCCTTCCCGTCTCGGTCACAGAGGCTCCAAATCAGTGTTTGGAGTTGGAAATGTACTGGCTGGAAGTAAACAAACCAGAATTAAATCTGGGCTTCACTCGGAGGGCTTTTCCCCATCTCACCCCATAGAAATATATGCCTCTGGAGTGGAAGGCGGCACGTTCTGTAGCAAGGCAGGCTCCATTGGCTTTTTCTGGGCATCCCTCCGTCCTACCGAGTGCGTACACAAACTGGAGGCATAAAGTGTAATGCCGTTTGAATTCCCAATGAGCAGATGGAGGAAATGGCAGTAACACAGAAATAAAAATGGATAGACTCCGCTGCCTTTGCAGGTCCAAATAGTAGGGGTTGCTACAGTCCTCTTCGCTGCCCTCCGTAAAGTCTCCTTTGTCCCTTCTCTCTGAGCTGAGGCTGTGAGTCAGGAATTGGAGGGGCCATGGGCTGGGGTACTGGAATTTGGAGCCCCCCCAGCTGGACTTACTCTGAGATCTCTGCTCATAGGGGTCAACCAGAGCCATACCCACAAAGAGGGAAGAACTGGAGAGGGCCTCCTTAATCCCTCACTCACTTCACTTCACTTCACTTCACTTCACTTCACTTCACTTCACTTCATTTCTTAATTAGTCGCTCTCCACCAGAGTGCTCTGAGCGACTTACAATTTAAAATATCATTCCACAATTTAAAAACATTCAACAGTGACTATTTGGCAAATTAGATCTGATTTACTTAAATGCACAGCCAAACAGCCAAGTCTTGAGCGCTTTAACAAAAGGTTGCAACTCCGACATTGCTCTAACACAATGATGGGCAACCTTATGTACTTGGTGTGTCAAAATTCACCAAAAAAAAACCTAGCATGACTTGGGTGGTGTGTCACTTCGAGAAAAAAACCCATAATTTTGCAATATGTATAGTTTAAATAACAAAAGTGTATAATTGTAATATATAACTGTATTTAATAAATCAAAAACTATTTACTACCATTATTTCCATGTACAACAATCTATGGTACCTCTTGCAGTTTCCACGCTGATTTCTCTCTATTCTAGTTTCAATGTAGTCATGAATAATAAATAATATAATAATAATATAATAGTAATAATATGATCATATACTACAATAATAATAGAATGATATAATGATAACAACCTTATGTACTTGGTGTGTCAAAATTCACCAAAAAAAAACCTAGCATGACTTGGGTGGTGTGTCACTTCGAGAAAAAAACCCATAATTTTGCAATATGTATAGTTTAAATAACAAAAGTGTATAATTGTAATATATAACTGTATTTAATAAATCAAAAACTATTTACTACCATTATTTCCATGTACAACAATCTATGGTACCTCTTGCAGTTTCCACGCTGATTTCTCTCTATTCTAGTTTCAATGTAGTCATGAATAATAAATAATATAATAATAATATAATAGTAATAATATGATCATATACTACAATAATAATAGAATGATATAATGATAACGTAATGTGCATAATTCCCATGGAGTAAACAACAAAACCACTGGACCAAATCACACAGAATTTGGCCACAAAAGACATAGTAATCCAATCACTCTGCATGAAGCAGCGTGTCAGTAAAAATGGCTAGGCGTGTCAGTGCTGACACGCGTGTCATAGGTTGGCCATCACTGCTCTAACATATGGAGGCAATGAGTTCCACAGAATTGGAGCATAGATCGAAAAGGCTCTACACCTTGTAGCTTCCAGGTGTACCTTCCTAGGGCCCGGTACGTATAGGAGATTTTCCTGGGAGGATCGAGGTGAACACTGATGGAAACAAGGAATGAGGCAGTCCCTAAGATATAATGGTCCTTGGCCATTTCGAGCTTTAAATGTCAGGATCAGTATCTTGTAAGAGATCCGATGTTCTATTGGTAGCCAATGCAGTTGTTTCAGAATCGGTGTAAAATGGGATCTTATAGATCAATGATGGGCAACCTTTTGCGCTTGGTGTGTCAAAATTCACCAAAAAAACCCTAGCATGACTTGGGTGAGGTGTCACTTTGAGAAAAAAACCCCATAATTTTGCAATATGTAAAGTTTAAATAACAAAAATATATAATTGTAATCTACATATATAAAAGAGTGATGGCATCACGGCAACCCACAAAACAACTAAACTACAAGCCCCCCAACCTCGAAATTTGACAACACAACCCATCATCCACGCCTCTAGGTTGATACAACAAAAAGCAAAGAAAAATAAAGTCCTAATTAGAGGGAGAGAAATAATTGTTTTTATCCAATTGCTGCCACTTAGAAGGCTCTAAGCTCTGCCCACTTGGTCTCCTAGCAACCCACTCAGCCCAGTGTTAATAAAAGAATAAAAATAAAATAAATACAAATAATACAATAAAAATAATTAAAAACACTAAAAAAATTAATACAATAAAATACTATAACAAAATAACTAAAAATAATACAACAAAATAATAAAATATAATAAATAAAAAAGATAAGTTACAATAAAATTAATTTAAAAAATACAAATAACGTCAAATAAAATTTTCACAACAACTTTTAACCAATAGCACCACCACTTTGCCACAGCAATGCGTGGCCGGGCACAGCTAGTATATAACTGTATTTAATAAATCAAAAACTATTTACTACCATTATTTCCATGTACAACAATCTATGGTACCTCTTGCAGTTTCCATGCTGATTTCTCTCTATTCTAGTTTCAATGTAGTCATGAATAATAAATAATATAATAATAATATAATAATAGTTATAATATAAAATACTACAAGAATAATAGAATATATATATATATACACACACACACGTATATAAATGTAATGTGCATAATTCCCATGGAGTAAACAACAAAACCACTGGACCAAATCACACCAGATTTGGCCACAAAATACATAGTCACCCAATCTGCATGCAGCAGCGTGTCAGCAAAAATGGCAAGGCGTGTCAGTGCTGACACGCGTGTCATAGGTTGGCCATCACTGTTATAGATTATCAGCCTGGCCGCCGCATTTTGGACCATTCGGATCTTCTGGGTTTTTGTCTTTGGAAGGCCGGCATATAAGGCGTTTAAATAATCCAACCTAGTGGCGACTGTTGCATGGATTACCGTTGCCAATGCTTCTGTTGAAAGGTAGAATGCCAATTTCCTTGCCTGGCGAAGATGAAAAAAGGCCTGCTTACTTATTGAGGAATGGAGTCCAGTCTTTCCCAGTCTAGGGGTTGGTTTCATCAGTTACCCCTGTGTTCCCCCCAAATCCAGCTGAAAGAGGGTCCCGTCGCCCGCAGGGGTCGCTGTTCCCCAATGTATGCCACTTTAAAGGGCGCTTGGTATTCAGGCCGCGGAAGGGATGCCTTAGCAAGGAAGGAGGGCTGGCACAAGGGGACCTTTGGGAGGATGGTCAGCTTGGCATTGATCGGACCAAGGGAGCGGGCACCATCCTGGGATGCTCACCTAGCTCCTCATCAATCAATCAATGGGCGTGGAGACCCCTTGATAAAACGCTAACCACAGATAGATAAACCCCACTTGCCTAGTTTCCAACAAACCTCACACCTCTGAGGATGCTTGCCATAGATGTAGGAGAGAATTGGGTTGTTGTCTGTTTTCCAGGCTGTATCGCCATGTTCCAGAAGTATTCTCTCCTGACGTTTCACCCACATCTATGGCAGGCATCCACAGAGGTTGTGAGGTACAGTAGAGTCTCACTTATCCAACACTCGCTTATCCAACGTTCTGGATTATCCAACGCATTTTTGTAGTCAATGTTTTCAATACATCATGATATTTTGGTGCTAAATTCGTAAATACAGTAATTACTACATAGCATTTCTGTGTATTGAACTACTTTTTCTGTCAAATTTGTTGTATAACATGATGTTTTGGTGCTTAATTTGTAAAATCATAACCTAATTTGATGTGTAATAGGCTTTTCCTTAATCCCTCCTTATTATCCAACATATTCGCTTATCCAACATTCTGCCGGCCCGTTTATGTTGGATAAGTGAGACTCTACTGTATATGGAGAAACTAAGCAAGGAAGGTTTATATATCTGTGGAAGTTCCTGGGTGGGGAAAAGAACTCTTGTCTGTTGGAGGCCAGTGTGAATGTTGTAATTAATCACCTTTGTTAGCATGAAATGACCTTCCCAGCCTCACATCCTGGCCTGGGGGAATCCTTTGTCCAGAGTCGTCAGCTGCCCTGATTGATTCCTGTCTCGAATTCTTCTGTTTTCAGAATGCTGCTCCTTATTTACTGTTCTGATTTTGGAGTTTTTTAAATACTGGTAGTTAAAGCGCTGAGCTGCTGAACTTGCGGAAGGTAGTGTGTTGTCGAACGCTTTCATGTCCGGAATCACTGGATTGCTGTGAGTTTTCTGGGCTGTATGGCCATGTTCCAGAAGCATTCTCTCCTGATGTTTTGCCTGCATCTATGGCAGGCATCCCCAGAGGTTGTATGCAATTATATGTTGGAATCCGCCCTGAGTCCCCTTGGAGAGATAGGGTGGAATACAAATAAAGTTTTATTATTATTTTATTATGACACAGCAAACAAGATAGATATGCTGGATATCGTATCACAAAATCACAAGTTGAACACTTCCCAAGTGTCTAGGACTGTGTGATGTATTTTCGGATGATGCGTGCAGATCCCAGCAGGGTGGCCTTTTGCAGCTGGCAGATCGTGATTTTGTCAATGTCTATTGTTTCCAAATGCCGGCTGAGATCTTTTGGCACGGCACCCAATGTGCCCATCACCACCGGGACCACCTGCACTGGTTTCTGCCAGAGTCTTTGAAGTTCAGTCTTGAGGTCCTGATAACGGCTGAGTTTTTCCTGTTGTTTTTCGTCAATGCAACTGTCACCTGGGATGGCAACATCAATGATCCAAACCTTTTTCTTTTCCACAACTGTGATGTCTGGTGTGTTGTGTTCCAGAACTTTGTCAGTCTGGATTCGGAAGTCCCACAGTATCTTTGCGTGCTCATTTTCCAATACTTTTGCAGGTTTGTGATCCCACCAGTTCTTTGCTGCTGGGAGGTGGGACTTGAGGCATAAGATCCAATGAATCATTTGGGCCACATAGTTGTGCCTCTTTTTGTAGTCTGTCTGTGCGATTTTCTTACAGCAGCTGAGGAGATGATCAATGGTTTCGTCAGTTTTCTTGCAGAGTCTGCATTTTGGGTCATCAGCTGATTTTTCGATCTTGGCCTGAATTGCCTTTGTCCTGATGTCTTGCTCCTGGGCTGCAAGGATCAGGCCTTCTGTCTCCTTCTTCAGGGTCCCATTCGTGAACCAGAGCCAGGTCTTCTCCTTATCAGCTTTTCCTTCAATTTTGTCAAGGAACTTTCCATGCAATGTTTTGTTGTGCCAGCTGTCAGCTCTAGTTTGTAGTGCGGTTTTCTTGTACTGGTTTTTTGTCTGCTGTGCTTTGAGGAGTTTCTGATTTTTGACTTCAATCAAAGCAGGTTCTTCACTTTGCTTTACTTATTCTGCCAGGGCATGTTCTTCTTCTTTGACTGCTTGTTTGACTTGTAAGAGTCCTCTGCCCCCTGATCTTCTAGGCAGATATAGCCGGTCAACATCACTGCGAGGGTGCAGTGAGTGATGAATGGTCATGAGTTTTCTTGTTTTTCTGTCCAAATTCCAGTTCCATCTGTGTCCAGTTTATGATGCCAGCAGTATATCTTATGACAGGTATGGCCCAGGTGTTTATAGCCTTGATGGTATTGCCTCCATTGAGCTTGCTTTTGAGAATTTTTCTGACCCTTTGTGTGTATTCTTTGCTGACCACTTATTATTATTATTATTATTATTATTACTATTATTAGGGAGGAGACCCCTTTATTAAGCATCAGTCTCTCCAACAGAGAAGACTCCATCCTCCATAGGACACTCTTTGCCCCAAGTCCAGACCTCCTTTGCCAAAATACAAATGATTCTTCGCTTTCCTGTCCCTGTACTCAGCCATCACTGAAAGTTAAATACCTAACCTCTGGGGTTTGGGTACCACAATCTGTGGATGCTGAAGCTTTCATAGAGGGGATTCCCTTGGAAAAATCAAGGGGAATTTTAAGGAATACAGAATTTAAGGATTGGGAGGAGCAGGTACAACCAAAGCCACCTTTTCTCAGTCCTGCTTTTGAGCCCCAACGTGAGCCAAGCGGACCCCTCCTCCCTCATGAGCCAGGAGCCTCTGCGCATGCATTTCCGATGTGCAGCGGTGACACCGTAATGATCAGGCTAATAACCGCCGCCTGCATCACAGCCCAGGGAGGCGGCTACGCGGCCGGAATCCCAATCTGCCCCGGCCCCTCGGCTGAGCTCCCCGGAAAGGAACATCAAAGGCAGAGGCAGGCAGCCCCCTCCTCATGAAAAATAGATCAGAACCAGCCTGGAAAGGACACAAGAGGAGGCCGACTGGAAGGATGGCGGGGTTGGGGGGGGAGGCAAGGCAAAGCAAATGTAGCCCTACAAGGAGAGGGACTGTAGGGACCATAAGCCAGAAAAATAGTAAACTATTGCCTATGTAGGAGCCCCGGTGGCGAAGTGCCTTAAAGCGCTGAGCTGCTGAACTTGCAGGTTCAAATCCCGGGATTTAATGACCTTTTGGTCTGCAAGTTCAGCAGCTCAGTGCTTTAACGCACTTCACCACCGGGGCTCATATATATACATTTAAAGGACTGAGCTGGAGACCGAAAGGTCCGAGGTTCAAACCCCAGGAGCGGCGTAAGCTCCCGCTGTTAGCTCAAGCTCCTGCCAACCTAACAGTTCCAAAACATGCCAATGTGAGTAGATCAATAGGTACTGCTCCGGCGGGAAGGTAACAGCGCTCCATGCAGTCATGCCAGTGGCCACATTACCTTGGAGGTGTCTACGGACAACGCTGGCTCATTGGCTTAGAAAAGGAGATGAGCACCAACCTCCAGAGTATGAGTAGATCAATAGGTACTGCTCCAGCGGGAAGGTAACGGCGCTCCATGCAGTTATGCCAGTGGCCACATGACCTTGGAGGTGTCTACGGACAACGCTGGCTCATTGGCTTAGAAAAGGAGATGAGCACCAACCTCCAGAGTATAAGTAGATCAATAGGTACTGCTCCAGCGGGAAAGTAACGGCGCTCCATGCAGTCATGCCAGTGGCCACATGACCTTGGAGGTGTCTACGGACAACACTGGCTCTTCATCTTGGAAATAGAGATGAGCACCAACCCCCAGAGTCAGACATGACTGGACTTAACTTTTTATTGCCTCTGTAGCTTTGCCTGTGCATATGTCCCTCCCTTCCTGTGAGTTGGTGCCTTTCTCCAGGAAGTTCCAAAGGGAGAAGAAAGCTCAGAGTAAACAAGTTAGGTCATTTGGTATCACTTGTGCCAAGTAGGTGTGGAAGGTGAGGAAGACCCTCAGCCATTGGTCAATTGTAGATAAGACAAGATATAAAATTCTTTGTTTGCTACGCACATGCCGCGATAGCCATTTGCATGGTACAGCTGTTTTGCCTTATTATCAGCTGTGATAATAATAAAAGGCTTGTTTTATTGCTCTCTTGGAATTCTCTCCTTTACTTCCCCTCCGGGCTAGTTTCCAACAGGACAAGGAGAGCCTTCCAGGTTGCCCACATTCCCCAGGAAGGGGCTTCTCCCAGCTCATCCCCTTCATTGCCTGGTTGCGTGAAGTCCCAGGGGAGCGGGAATGTGTTAGGCTCCTTCTGTGAGCAGAGAACGGGTGGCCCTTTGTCGGGAGGGATTGGCTGGTGTCCCGAATGGCAGAGTGGGGTTGGACTGGAGGGCCCTTGGGGCATGTGGACAATTTCAACACAAAGGAGGAAACCATGACAATGAACAAAATCTGGCTATCTGTATTGAAAAACCCTAAAATCAGGACAATAAACAAAGAACTACACTCTGAAAACAGGGGAAATCCAAACAAGAAACAATCAGGGCCAGGTTTTTTTTGCTTCTGGAGTGAGAGAATTGGCCGTCTGCAAGGATGTTGCCCAGGGGACGCCCGGATGTTTTGATGTTTAACCATCCTTGTGGGAGGCTTCTCTCATGTCCCCGCATGGAGCTGGAGCTGATAGAGGGAGCTCATCCGCGCTCTCCCCGAACCTGGCAGCTTTCAGGTCAGCAACCCAACCTTCAAGTCACAAAGCTTTTATCCCCTAGGCCACCGGAGGCTCCTATATCAGGGCCAGGTAACACCTCCCAACAAAGGATTCCCACAGGCAGGAAGAAGCCAGACTTTGAAGTTGAAAGGCTATTCAGTGCTAATCAAGGTGGACAATTGAAACATTACACAAACAGACAAGAGTTCTTTCTCCCACCCTGAACATTGCACAGGTATATAAACCCTGCTTGCCTCATTTCCAAGAGACCTCACAACCTCTGAGTGTGCCTGCCATAGATGTGGGTGAAACGTCAGGAGAGAATGCTTCTGGAATATGGCTATGCAGCCCGGAAAACTCACAGCAAGCCACTCCACCTAAATATTAGGAAGAACTTCCTGAGAGCTGTTTTGCAGTGGAACAAAGGCTGGATGGCCACAGCCCAGTCCTCAGTGGATCTGGCCTTCACAAAGACGGATAGTGAGAAATGGCAAGGAAATTAAAAATTAACTTTTACAGTGTTTTTTTTCCTTTAAAAAACCAAATTGAAATTAAAATTAAAAATTAATTTAAAAAAATTACAAATAGCGGAATGATAAACCTCCCGACTGCGGTATTTGAACTGCAGGAAAGAAGCCCCCCTTTATTCTATTTTCTAATTAAACTCATTTTTCAGTGGGGTTGGGAGCAAACTCCAGCCACAGAGCTCTTGTCACCCTGAAACTGCAAGGGATTTGCTTCCATCTCAGGTAAATTATGGGATGCTGGGCGTGAATGTGGAGAAGCCAAGGAAGGAGTCCATAGGGCCCTTGAAGATAGTCAGATAGAGGGAGGAAGGAGAGAAAGAGAAAGAAGAAGATGAAGAGGAGAAGCAAGAGATCGTGGAAAACAGGAGAAGAAGAGGAGATAAAGAAGGGGAAGTGAGAAGAGGTGGAGATGGAAGAGGAGAAGAAGGTAATGGAAGAAGAGGAGAAAAGTAATGGTAAGAGGATGGGGTAGTAGTAGTAGTAGTAGTAGTAGTAGTAGTAGTAGTAGTAGTAGTAATAATAAAAATTTCCAATGAATTATTTGGGCCACATAGTTGTGCCTCTGTTTGTAGTCTGTCTGTGCGATTTTCTTACAGCAGCTGAGGAGATGATCAATGGTTTCGTCGGTTTCCTTGCAGAGTCTGCATTTTGGGTCATCAGCTGATTTTTCGATCTTGGCCTGAATTGCCTTTGTCCTGATGTCTTGCTCCTGGGCTGCAAGGATCAGGCCTTCTGTCTCCTTCTTCAGGGTCCCATTCGTGAGCCAGAGCCAGGTCTTCTCCTTATCAGCTTTTCCTTCAATTTTGTCAAGGAACTTTCCATGCAATGCTTTGTTGTGCCAGTTGTCAGCTCTAGTTTGTAGTGCGGCTTTCTTGTACTGGTTTTTTGTCTGCTGTGCTTTGAGGAATTTCCGATTTTTGACTTCAATCAAAGCAGGTTCTTCACTTTGCTTGACATATTCTGCCAGGGCATGTTCTTCTTCTTTGACTGCTTGTTTGACTTGCAAGAGTCCTCTGCCCCCTGATCTTCTAGGCAGATATAGCCGGTTAACATCACTGCGGGGGTGTAGTGAATGATGAATGGTCATGAGTTTTCTTGTTTTTCTGTCCAAATTGTCCTCCCTGCAGTAAAGAACTGGTGGGATCACAAACCTGCTAAGGTTGTGGAAAATGAGCACGCAAAGATACTGTGGGAACACAACACACCAGACATCACAGTTGAGGAAAAGAAAAAGGTTTGGATCATGGATGTTGCCATCCCAGGTGACAGTCACATTGACAAAAAACAACAGGAAAAACTCAGCCGCTATCAGGACCTCAAGATTGAACTTCAAAGACTCTGGCAGAAACCAGTGCAGGTGGTCCCGGTGGTGATGGGCACACTGGGTGCCGTGCCAAAAGATCTCAGCCGGCATTTGGAAACAATAAACATTGACAAAATTACGATCTGTCAATTGCAAAAGGCCACCCTGCTGGCATCTGCGCGCATCATCCGAAAATACATCACACAGTCCTAGACACTTGGGAAGTGTTCGACTTGTGATTTTGTGATACGAAATCCAGCATATAGATCTTGTTTGCTGTGTCATACTGTGTCTTTGTGTCACTAATAATAATAATAATAATAATAATACTTTATTTCTAGACTGCTCCCTCTCCCAGAAGGGACTCAAAGTGGTTTACACACAGAAAAAAAGGCATTCAATGCCCAAAATAATACAAAACCATCAAAAATCAAAGTAATGCACGATAATAACAATTAACTTATAGCAAAAGAATTAAAACACTATAAAATAGTCCAATAGACATGATAAGACCAATAACATGATTAAAACGTATACCCTGTAAGACAATTAAAATACATTAGAATTGGCTGTCATAGGTGTTCACTTAAAATACAGTAGAGTTTCACTTATCCAACGTAAACGGGTCGGCAGAATGTTGGATAAGCGAATATGTTGGATAATAAGGAGGCATTAAGGAAAAGCCTATCAAACATTAAATTACGTTATGATTTTACAAATTAAGCACCAAAACATCATGTTATACAACAGATTTGACAGAAAAAGTAATTCAATACACAGTAATGCTATGTAGTAATTACTGTATTTATGAATTTAGCACCAAAATATCATGATTTATTGAAAACATTGGCTACAAAAATGCATTGGATAATCCAGAACGTTGGATAAGCGAGTGTTGGATAAGTGAGACTCTGCTGTATGTCATAGGTGAAAATACGTTAGACAGCAATTTGAGGGAACTAATTTAAAGTGTCCTAGACCTCATCCAGAGCCCCCAGTAGTGCAGCGAATTAAACCACTGAGCTGCTGAACTTGCTGACTGAAAGGTCAGCTGTTGGAATCCGCAGGATGGGGTGAGCTCCCTGTGTTAGCCCCAGCTTCAGCCAACCTAGCAGTTCAAAAACATGCAAATGTGAGTAGATCAATAGGTACTGCTCCAGATCAATGGCTTCAAACTACAAGAAAGTAGATTCCACTTGAATATTAGGAAGAACTTCCTGACTGTGAGAGCTGTTCAGCAGTGGAACTCTCTGCCTCGGAGTGTGGTGGAGGCTCCTTCTTTGGAGGCTTTGAAGAAGAGGCTGGATGGCCATCTGTTAGGGGTGCTTTGATGCAATTTTCCTGCTTCTTGGCAGAATGGGGTTGGACTGGATGACCCATGAGATCTCTTCGAAATCTTTCATTCTGTGATTTTATGATTCTATATTATCTGAAAATGGGAAGTAGAAGGAGGAAGTGGATAATAACAATACTAATAACGCGAATAGGTACTGCTACTGCCTTCTCCGCCCCAGGAGATCCAAACAGACGAGTGGAGAAATAACAGGCATGTGTTCCAGAAAAATGAGAACTGCAAAGATCGAAAGATGAAAAATTAAATAAAATTTTAATTTAAAAGGATTTAAGGATGTCGGAGAGAGAAGAAACTGCTGGGAATAATACAATAATAATGAAGATCACCAGCAAACGGCTGCTGGGCGAAGAAGGAGCAGGAGGAGCCTTGTTCTAAATAAAATATCAATGCCGTGCATTTCATCTGACTTTCAGGTGAGGAGAAATGAACCCGTAATAAAGTTAGGAAAGGAGACAGAGTGAGAAGAAAGGTGGGAATTAATAAAGCAGAAGGGAAGGGAAATGTCTGGAAGGTTGATTTTGATTTTTTCAGAGGCAACGCTGATGGAATCATTCTAAGAGTTGAGTGTGATGTCTGTAGACAGTCCACATTTCGCAGGCGCATAACAGGGTTGGGTAGACAATGGCTTTATAAACAAGCACCTTGGTATTGCTACGGATGTCCCAATCTTCAAACACTCTCTGCTTCATTCGGGAAAATGCTGCACTCGCAGAGCTCAGACAGTGTTGTGTTCCAGGAGTTGAGTGTGATGTCTGTAGACAGTCCACATTTCGCAGGCGCATAACAGGGTTGGGTAGACAATGGCTTTATAAACAAGCACCTTGGTATTGCTACGGATGTCCCAATCTTCAAACACTCTCTGCTTCATTCGGGAAAATGCTGCACTCGCAGAGCTCAGACAGTGTTGTGTTCCAGGAGTTGAGTGTGATGTCTGTAGATAGTCCACATTTCGCAGGCGCATAACAGGGTTGGGTAGACAATGGCTTTATAAACAAGCACCTTGGTATTGCTACGGATATCCCAATCTTCAAACACTCTCTGCTTCATTCGGGAAAATGCTGCACTCGCAGAGCTCAGAGAGTGTTGTGTTTCATTGTCAATGTTGACTTTTGTGGAGAGGTGGCTGCCAAGGTAGTGGAAATAGTCATCATTTTCTAATGTTGCATCACTAAGCTGTGTTTCTGGCCTTGCAGAGGGATTGCCTGGTGACTGCTGGAAGAGCACTTTGGTTTTCTCAATGTTCAATGAGAGGCCGAACTTCTCGTATGCTTCTGCAAAGGTGTTTAGAGTGTCTTGTAGGTCTTCTTCTGAATGTGTGTAGACTATGTTATCATTGGCATATTGGAGTTCTATAACAGATGTTGTGATCTTGGTTTTGGCTTTCAATCTGCTGATGTTAAATAGCTTGCCATCTGCTGATAAATTATTTCCACTCCAGTAGGAAGCTTCCCATCAACAAGATGAACTATAGTAGTGATGAAGACGGAAAATAAGGTTGGAGCAAGAACACTGTGTAACACAATTTTTGTTCTTGGGTTAAAAATGTCATATCCTAAATGGTTCTATGATAGCGCAGTTTGTTAAAGCGCTGAGCTGCTGAACTTGCAGACCAAAATGTCCCAGGTTCAAATCCTGGGAGTGGAATGAGCGCCTGCTGTTAGCCCCAGCTCCTGCCAACCTAGCAGTTCGAAAACATGCAGGTGTGAGTAGATCAATAGGTATTGCTCCAGCAGGAAGGTAACGGTGCTCCATGCAGTCATGCAGGCCACATGATCTTGGAGGTGTCTATGGACAACGCTGGCTCTTCAGCTTAGAAATGGAGATGAGCACCAACCCCCAGAGTCGGATACAATTGGACTTAATGTCAGGGGAAACCTTTACCTTACCTTTACTTCTATCATAAAAACATGAAAAAAGTTTATTAAGTTGCAACAACTTTGTTTGGCAGGACCTCCTGCAGCTCATATTGCTTTAGTTCTGCAATGAATATCTCACAGAATCTAAACCAATTCAGCATAGTATGAGGCAGCCACATAAACAAAGTTTCTGGAGGATAACTGTCAGAGTAATTTACGCAGCGCAACAGTAGTTGGAGTCAGTGGAACGCAGAACAAAGTGACATCCAGAGACTTTGGTAAAACTATATACAAGTTTTACTGAATTCAGTAACAATCAAGACAACTCCTATTGTAATCAAAGAGGATTCACAAGCTTGTATCGCCATGACAGAAACTGAAAATCTAAAAAACAGAACCAAGTATGTAGGAGTTAGATATCGTATAGTAAAGCAAATGATTGATGACAATATGGTGAAGTTACAATATTGTCCTACCGAGTCCAGTGTGGCAGATATTCTGACAAAGCCTTTGCCAATCCACAAACATGTAGAATTAAGAAAACAATTGAATGTAATGAATGTACAATAAGTTGATTCATATGTGTTTAGGTGATGTATATATTTAAGAAGACAAAATTACATTTAAAGAGGGGGAATTGTTAATGTGGGATTTGTGTATTGATAGTGTTTAAATGCAATTTGTTTCTTGGTTTGTATTGCATACTGACTGCATCATCCAGAGTGTACAACTACTTTCTAAGTATGGACTACAAAATTAAACAGGAAATAACACTTTCAAACCAGGAACGGAATTTTTTTTGGATACATAGTGTTATTTTATAGGTGGCGGATACTATAAGACTGGAGCTCTCTCACAACGATGATGTGATTTCATGTTTTGTTTCAGCCACCCAAAATGTTGTTGCTGCTGAAAGTTCCCATAAAGCAGAGCATTTCCAGAAGAATCCCAGAAATGTGTGCATCACTGCAACAGGGTTGTTTACGAGGCTGACAAATGAGGGGAGAGAGTCTGAACCCCAGGAACGGTTTGTGGCCATTTCTGCAAAGACCTAGCGGCCCATTTCTCCTTTGCATTTGGGGCAGCAAAGGTCCCACTTGTTACAGGAGAAACGAGCAGTTATATCTGCCTCGTACAGCAGCATTTTTAATTAATGTTAATTTTAGAACGCGTCTATGCATGTCTTTAGAAAATACTCAGGAGAGTGGCTTTCAGCAAACATGAAAGCGAATGCTACTTGCCCCGAAATTAATGCATTTTTCTAGGAGGGTGAGACGCAGCCCCAGTTTATGGGCTGAGATAAAATGCACATTTGTCTTCCAAGAGTGGGAAACTGGAGAGTGACAAATCCCATTGTCCTTGGGAATGCTGCCTCTCCCCTTTTGAGGCCGGCCAGCGACAGGCTCCGTATCTGGAAAGGAGGAAAACCCTCGCCGCAAAGATAGTTGAAGGCTCTGAAGGAGGAAATAATTAAACTTTGATTTGCTGCTTTCGAATTGGAGGCAGCTTTGTTACTTTGAGAACAAAGATTGGTTGCCTGCAAAGTGGAAACAGGTGGCTAAGCTGTTTGATTCAGATTTGACACGCTTTGAAGTGATGGGGAGGCTACGCTCGCAAAGGCCGCCATGCTGCAGCTGCTTATTTGAAAACTTGCTGATAAAATGTTTGCAAATAGTATTTCCATGCCAATTTCAAAAAGAGAAGGAAGAAGGAGAAGGAGTGGTAGCTGCTCCATGTGCTTCATCTTCTGAGTAGGTTTTAGTTGTGATTCAAGGACAGAGTCTGGGCATCTCCAATGGCTGCCTTGTTCCTAAGTTTACCTGAAACCTCACCATCCCATTGAGATTCATTTGCTGATTTGAAATGGCACGGAGATTTAGGAAGAATGACCAGGAAGTCAATCTCATTCTCTTTCTCTTAGTAAAGGTAAAGGTTTTCCCCTGTCGTTAAGTCTAGTCGTGTCCGACTCTGGGGGTTGGTGCTCATCTCCATCAGTTTAGTTATAGATAGGATGTAGTTCTCTGTGTCAAACAGCAACATGCATCCGCCTCCACTGAGGTGTAGAACAGACAGGCATCAACCTCCACTGAGGTGTAGAATAGACTGACCCTAAAATGGAGTGTTGAGTCTGAACATGCTCAGTACAATCACATCTCTATGACCCTTCCCATACCAAAGAGGTATAGTTAAACACAAATCAACATACACGTAGAATAAGATACAAATGTCTATATATAAAAGGGTAATGAAATTTAGGCCTAGGGCAAAACAACAAAACTACACATCCCAGAAACACTAAACCTGGCAGCACAACCCCTCATCCATGCCTCTACGTTCATACAACAAAAAGAAAAAGAAAAAGAAAATCCTAATTAGAGGAAGAGGAATAATTGTTTTTATCCAATTGCTGCCAGTTAGAAGGCTAAGCTCCGCCCACTTGGTCTCCTAGCAACCCACTCAGCCCAGGGGACAGGCAGAGTTAGGCCTCACTTAGGCCTCTTCCACACTGCCTATAAAATACAAATTATCTGATTTTAACTGGATTATATGGCAGTGCAGATTCAAGGCCCTTCCACACAGCTATATAACCCATTTATAATCTTATATTATCTGCTTTGCACTGGATTATCTTGACTCCACACTGCCATATAATCCACCATACTTCGCCACAGCAACGCGTGGCCGGGCACAGCTAGTTAACATACACATACCCTGTTTCCCCGAAAATAAGACATCCCCGAAAAATAAGACCTAGTAGAAGTTTTGCTGAATTGCTAAATATAAGGCCTCCCCTGAAAGTAAGACCTAGCAAAGTTTTTGTTTGGAAGCATGCCCAACGCCTGCCAAACAGAACACCAGAGCATGCAGGATTGGTACATGTACATACCATAGAGTGTTGTACATGGAAATAATCGTAGTAACAAGAAATTATTGATAGGATTCAGTTTGTCTGGTTATGCTGGTTTGTGATGACAACTACTGTACAGTATATAATAAATTCATTTTTTTGTTCAACAATAAATGTGAATTCTTCTTCATGGAAAAATAAGACACCTCCTGAAAATAAGACCTAGCACATCTTTGGAAGCAAAAATTAATAGAAGACACTGTCTTATTTTCGGGGAAACATGGTAGAATATGGTAAAGGTAAAGGTTTTCCCCTGACATTAAGTCCAGTCATGTCTGACTCTGGGGGTTGGTGCTCATCTCCATTTCTAAGCTGAAGAGCTGGCGTTGTCCATAGACACCTCCAAGGTCATGTGGCCGGCATGACTGCATGGAGTGCCGTTACCAGAGTGGCACCTATCTATCTACTCACATTTACATGTTTTCAAACCGCTAGGTTGGCAGAAGCTGGAGCTTAAAAATTTGAACTGCCGACCTTTCGGTCAGCAAATTCAGCAGCTCAGCGGTTTAACCCACTGCAGCACCGGGGGCTCTCTTTCTCTTATTTTCTCTCAATCCTCTCAGTTGAGCACTTGTAGCCCTTCATAAAACATCACTGAAACCCACAGAGGAGGAACATGAGAGAAGCCTCCCACAATGATGGTAAAACATCTGGGCGTCCCCTGGACAACATCCTTGCAGACGGCCACAAACTATGTTGTCATCGGCATATTGGAGTTCTATAACAGATGTTGTGGTGACCTTGGTTTTGGCTCTCAGTCTGCTGAGGTTAAATAGCTTGCCATCTGTCCGATAGATGATCTCCACACCCACATTCCCAAATCTGGAAGGGACTGGGAATGCAGAGACAAGGCGGAGATGTCCAGCACTTTGGACAGCGAGAGAGGTGCAAAATAGGGGCCGAAAAGGAGAGACACTGAGTGGCACCAAACCAGGAATGGCACCTCCCTCTTATGCCTAAGCAGAGCCAGGCCTGGCTAGAACGTGGGTGGGAGGCCCCTGGAACATGCCTTTAGTGGCAAACCTCATTTGCCAAGGGTTTGCTTTGGGCTTGAAGGCAACCAGTCGTGCCAACGATGAACCCAGAATGGCTAGAGGGATCCTGGTTGCTGCTACCAGCCAGAGCGAGGCTTATTGGTCCCATTGGGTCTCTGCTGTGTTCCTGCATGCGAAGGAAGCCCCTTGGGATGATGGTGGGTCCCAAGGGTCCTCTTGGCCAGACTTGTTTTAAAAAGGGAGCCGCACCGAGGACTTGAAAAGGAGGCTGTAAAATTCATATGCATGCGGTAATCACCGTGCCCTAATATAATTTATTAATCCCACCTGAAACCTGAGGAATGGTATTTAATGAGCTGGGCTTCAAAGTTGTTATGCCGCTAATTAATTGTAAGATTTTAATATCCTCTTTTTCAAAGACGGCCTTCGAGCTGTTATGAGCAAACCTGGCCGAGAAGGATTGGCTTCCAGGTCCTGCCTCTTGGCCAAGGCGGCCTCCTGCCCGTGCCGAATGCGGGGATATGGGAACATGGTTAGGGGGCCGATGTGGGCAGAAAAAAATAGGGGAGGGCAGAAAAACATCAGGTTTGTTGTCCACCTTCTCTATTGCAAAGGAGCCCCTGGAAATGCCTATCTGCTGCTCGGACTCTCTCCTCAATCCTGGTGCAGAATCCCAGGAAAAAGCTCCACAAAACCCAAGGGAAGTCTTCTGTTTTCTATCAAGCCATGCTGGGGAGGAGTTGGTTTATCAACAGCTCTTGAAAAGACATTAGAAGGAAAGTCGGTGAATTATTCCCCCTCTCGGCTTGCTTTGTTTTCTCCTTTAATGGCAGGTGGAGCTGGTCTGCGCCAGGAGTGTGTTTTCCGTCCAAAACGGAAAATGGGAAACAGCACAGAGAGAATTAAGCAGAGGCGGAGGCCTTGCCTGTGTTTTCCCGTTTGCCGGCAATTACCAAATGGGAAGAAATGTGGCATTTCACCATTGAAGGCTCTTCCTCTTTGCTCTGCTTTCCCAAGAGGCCCAGCCTTTGCAAAACAAATACTATACATACTCAATTTTATCTTGTAAATCGCCTAGAGCATCTTGGATGGAGGGCGATTAATAAGTAATTAAATGATGATGATGATGATGATGATGAGTATAAGCCTAGTTTCTCAGCCCGTTTTTTAGGACTAAAAAAGCCCCCTCGGCTTATACTCGGGTGAGGATCCTGGTTGGCTTATATTTGGGTCAGCTTATACTCGAGAATATATGGTACATTTATTATTTTTCTCTATTATTACAGTAGAGTCTCACTTATCCAACATAAACGGGCCGGCAGAACGTTGGATAAGCGAATATGTTGGATAATAAGGAGGGATCAAGGAAAAGTCTATTAAACATCAAATTAGGTTATGATTTTACAAATTAAGAACCAAAACATCATGTTATACAACAAATTTGACAGAAAAAGTAGTTGAATACACATTAATGCTATGTAGTTATTACTGTATTTACGAATTTAGCACCAAAATATCACGATGTATTGAAAACATTGACTACAAAAATGTGTTGGATAATCCAGAACGTTGGATAAGCGAATGTTGGATAAGTGGGACTCTACTGTATTGGTATTACAGTAGAGTCTCGCTTATCCAAGCCTCGCTTATCCAAGCCTCTGGAAAATCCAAGCCATTTTTGTAGTCAATCTATATATATAAAAGGGTAATGAAATTTCGGCCTAGGACAAAACAACACAACTACACATCCCAGAAACACTAAACTTGGCAGCACAACCCCTCATCCATGCCTCTACGTTCATACAACAAAAAGAAAAGAAAAATAAAGTCCTAATTAGAGGGAGAGGAATAATTGTTTTTATCCAATTGCTGCCAGTTAGAAGACTAAACTCCACCCACTTGGTCTCCTAGCAACCCACTCAGCCCAGGGGACAGGCAGAGTTAGGCCTCACTTAGGCCTCTTCCACACTGCCTCTAAAATACAGATTATCTGATTTGAACTGGATTATATGGCAGTGTAGACTCAAGGCCCTTCCACACAGTTATGTAACCCATTTACAATGGACTTAATGTCAGGGGGAAACCTTTACCCTTTACCTTAACTACTACCAATTCCTCAATACTTTATTTCCCATACCACCATACTTCGCCACAGCAACGTGTAAGCCGCCCCAAGTCCCTTCGGGGAGATGGAGGCGGGGTACAGAAATAAAATTATTATTATTATTATTATTATTATTATTATTATTATTATTATTATTATTGACACAAAGACATAGTATGACACAGCAAACGAGATGTATATGCTGGATTTCATATCAAAAAATCACAAGTCAAACACTTTCCAGGTGTTTAGGACTGTATGATGTATTATTATTATTATTATTATTATTATTATTATTATTATTATTATTATTATTATTATTTCCAGACATGAAATGCACAATCAAAACCCTCTTACCAGATGGCCATCCAGTCTCATAGGCATGAGTAGTTCATGGGGAAACAGGGTTAAAGAATCTAAGACTTTGAGTTGGAAGGGACTCCAGGGACCATCAAGTCCAACCCCATTATGCTAGGCAGAAAGGCACAATCAAAACCCTCTTAACAAATGGCCATCCAGCCTCATAGGCATGAGTAGTTCATGGAGATATAGGACTACAGAATCTAAGACTCCTAGAGTTGAAATAGACTCCAGGGACCATCAAGTCCAACCCCATTATGCTAGGCAGAAAGGCACAATCAAAACCCTCTTAACAGATGGCCATCCAGCCTCATAGGCATGAGTAGTTCATGAAGAAATAGGGCTATAGAATCTAAGACTTTGAGTTGAAAGGGACTCCAGGGACCATCAAGTCCAATCTCATTATGCTAGGCAGAAAGGCACAATCAAAACCCTCGTAACAGATGGCCATCCAGCCTCATATGGATGAGTAGCATGGAAAAATAGGGCTATAGAATTGAAGACTCTTAGAGTTGGAAGGGACTCCAGGGACCATCAAGTCCAACCCCATTATGCTAGGCACAAAGGCACAACCAAAGCACCCCCAACAGATGACCATCCAGCCTCATAGGCATGAGTAGTTCAGCGCTGTCTCAGGTGAGTGGCCCAGGTGCCGCCTTCATTACAGCGACGCATGTTTTATGGCTTGTAGATATCTTAGCCCGGTTGATGTATTGGCCCCAGGGCAAGTGAGAGGCATTAATAACGGAGCTGATAATTATCCTGCAACACAAATAAAGTTATCGCAGGGACCCGGCGTAAATCATCCGGCGGAGATGACAGGTTCCATGGCGGCCTCCGGCCGGCCATTGTGGCCAGGAGGAGCCCTGACAGCTTAATGGGAAAAGTAATAAGGCAACAATGGAGGCTTTGAGGAGGGAGGGCAAAGGATGTGTCCCTGGCTAAGTGGAAGATAAATGTCAGATTAGGAGCGGAGACCTGAAATTCCTATTAAAACATCTGAGAAAGGTCATGGCGCACGCAGCAAGGCTTTCCAGCTGTTGCCAGAGAGGCAAACCCGGCCCCAGTGGCCTCATGGATGGCTGGTTTTGTGTGAGATTGTGCCCATTAATGGACAACCAGAAGGGGCTTTGCCTCTAGAACCTGTCTCTGGTTCTTTTTGTGAGATTCCTCCGCTCCATACCAGTCACAGAATCAAAAGAAAGCCTCCATAGAGGTCATCTAGTCCACCCCAGACCCCAAAAAGATAACCAAACCCTCAAAAGCCAGCCTGTGGGCCCTTGAACAGCACTTTCATTCCAAAGCTGTTCCTAAAATGTGCCCAAAATCTACTCCTCTGCCATTGTAATGATAAATAAGATGCATGGTTTGAATGGAATCGTATGAAAGGTGTATGGTTGGGATTTATACAAATTATGCTATATTATCTATATATATAAAAGAGTGATGGCATCAGGGCAGTGGACAAAACAACAAAACTACAGGCCCCCCAACCTCGAAATTTGACAACACAACCCATCATTCACGGCTCTAGGTTGATACAACAAAAAGAAAAGAAAAATAAAGTCCTAATTACAGGGAGAGAAATAATAGTTTTTATCCAATTGCTGCCAGTTTGAAGGCTAAGCTCCGCCCACTTGGTCTCCTAGCAACCTACTCAGTCCAGGGGACAGGCACAGTTAGGCCTCACTTAGGCCTCTTCCACAGCTTATCAGATTTGAACTGGATTATATGGCAGTGTAGACTCAAGGCCCTTCCACACAGCTATATAACCCATTTAGAATCTTATATTATCTGCTTTGAACTGGATTATCTTGACTCCACACTGCCATATAATCCACTTCAGTGTGCATCCTAAACATAAAGACAACCATACAACAGACATTCAATACCACCACTACCTCAACAATTTCTCACCAACACCACCAGACAAGCCACAGCAACGCGTGGCCGGGCACAGCTAGTATTATTATATTATTATGCTATACTAATCTATATATATAAAAGGGTAATGAAATTTCGGCCTAGGACAAAACAACAAAACTACACATCCCAGAAACACTAAACTTGGCAGCACAACCCCTCATCCGTAGTCATGCCTATGGCCACATGACCTAGGAGGTGTCTAGGAACAACGCCGGTTCTTCGGCTTAGAAATGGAGATGAGCACCAACCCCCAGAGTCAGACACGACTGGACTTAATGTCAGGGGGAAACCTTTACCTACAAATATTATTATTATTACCAAAGACAATGGTTCTTTTAAGTAAGGAAGTGTTTGCAATGTTCCTTGCGTTAAGAAGGAAACAAACAGTGCTCCTTAAGAAGGAAAACCAATTGTCATTGAAGGAAGCAAAATCAACATCTATCCAGGAATGGATAGAATCAGCATATTTTGGCTGGGAAAACACCTGTCAGCCATTTACAAAGACAATTGGAACATCAGCAAGAAATATTGTTATATAAGAGACAATTTACAATCCAAAAATTGTGACAAACAGCTGGTCTCGGCCCCCCGCTGCTCTTCTCCATGGGAAGGAGAGAGAGTTGGTGTATTTAGGAAAGTGGCAGATTCTCCATTGCCTTCTCCTTTGGAGCAGCAACTATTGGGCCTCCCAGCCCTAAAATCCCGCCCCTCTTTCACATTTGCTAAGCAGCTCTTCTGCCCCAGGGATGCCATGCTTCACTCATTTTCTTCTTGAGTCATATTACCAATTGTCTTCTTGCTGTGAGAAATCCTTCACAAACCGTAGGGTTCTCAAATACTCCTTTTCGCTGTTTGGGGTTTGTTCTGCGCCAGATTCACGCTTGGTTTATTTGCACAGTGGAGGAAATAATATTTTTGCACATGAAACAGGAAAAAAACTGTCCGAGGCTTTCATGGCCAGAATTGCTGGGTTACTATGAGTTTTCCGGGCTGGATGGCTATGTCCCAGAAGCATTCTTTCCTGACATTTCACTCACATCTATGGCAGGCATCCTCAGAGGCTGTGAGGTCTGTTGGAAACTAGGCAAGTGGGGTTTATATATCCAGGGTGGGAGAAAGAACTCCCAAGTGTGAATGTTGCAATTGGCCACCGTGATTAGCATTGAATAGCCTTGCAGCTATGGAGCCTCTGGTGGCGCAGTGTGTTAAAGCACTGAGCTGCTGAACTTGCAGACCGAAAGGTTTCAGGTTCGAATCCGGGGAGCAGAGTGAGCGCCCGCTGTTAGCCCCAGCTTCTGCCAACCTAGAAGTTTGAAAACATGCAAATGTTTTTTTCATCATGACCTTTTTTTTTTAACAGAAGGAAGTTAAACGAGTGGTGAAAATTAAAATTTATAATAGTCAAATTTGAAACCCCCACATTGAAATGGTCTTTCCTTCTAAAAACCTTTTGAAGGGCTCCCAGACTTTCCTAAACTCGGAAGGGTCTTTTGACTGGAGATACCCTGTCAGAATGTCCATCTCAGCCACCTCCGTCACTTTCACGATCCATTCCTCCATTTCTGGTGTTTCCTCCAATTTCCAGGCTCGTGCATAAACTATTCTCGCAGCCGTTGTCATCAAAGTGAAGAATTTATCGTGTGGCTTCAGCAGTGATGTGTCTGTTATTCCTAGTAGGAATATTTCTGGGTGCATGGGTATTTTTAGCTTTAGTATTTTTTCAGTGGTTTTATGGATCTCAATCCAAACGTTTTTTGCCTTCTTACAAGTCCACCACATGTGGAAAAATGATCCTGTTGCTTGTTTACATTTCCAGCAAGTGTTTTTTAATTGTGGCTGTATTTTGGCTAATTTAACAGGTGTCATATAAGCTTGATAAAACATTTTGTAGAAATTTTCTAGAAGGGAATAGCTTCTGAAAATTTTTATTTTTACTTTCCAGTGGTATTCCCATTCATCTATGCTAATCGAGCGACCAATATTTTTAGCCCATTTTACCATACACTCCTTGATATATTCATCTATATATTCATGGGTCGGGCTGTGGCGCAGCTGGCTAGTAACCAGCTGCTATAAATCACTACTGACCGAGAGGTCATGAGTTCGAAGCCTGGGTCGGGTTGAGCCTCTGACCATTAATAGCCCCGGCTTGCTGTTGACCTATGCAGCCCCGAAAGTTGCACCTGTCAATTAGGGAAATGTAGGGATGCTTTATGCGGGAGGCTAATTTACAACACCATAAAACTGCCAGCAAAATACGAGAAAAGGAATGAGGAAGTACAGCCACTACTGGACAGTGAAGCAACAGCTCCCCCTGTGGCCAGAATCGTGAAGCTGGAAAAATGTTAAAAATGCCTCTGAGTCTGTCTAATGTATGTTGTTTGTCTATTGGCATTGAACGTTTGCCATATATGTGTTCATTGTAATCCGCCCTGAGTCCCCTTCGAGGTGAGAAGGGCGGAATATAAATACTGTAAATAAATAATAAAAATAAATCTTCTGTGTGTAATTTTAACAGGAGACTGTAAAGCTTAGATAGTTGTTTATTTCTTGATATGGGCCCTTCTTCTTTGGAGCCACACAGACCTCAGTCGTGTTTTGCAAGGGAAGGATACTTAGAGGCATCTTCCATCATTTCAGGCAATATTTCTCTTTCAAAAAGACTTCGAAACAAACAAGCAGCCCAAGCCGGTGGGAGGGCAGCAGAGGTGCTTCAGCTTCAAAGGCAAAACGAACCAACCCTGGAGAGACCCTACTCCCCCTGAAGAAGGGCAAAGCCTTGCTTCATGTCCCACCAACTGTGTTGAAAGAAATGCAGATGCTGTAGCTGCAAAGGGGGGGGGGGGAAATCCCAATCAATGGGAAGTTAAAGCAAAGATCCATTTGCAAAATGAAGCTAGCTAGTGCATTGCCCCCCTGAAGCAACAAATACATATGCCAATCATACTGTATCTCTGTTTTCCTCATCCGCTTTCCTTGGCCTGTGCCTAGTCCTCAAGGAACGCAGGGCCTCTTCTCACAAACAGCATGCCTCCTGAAAATATGCATTGAATCCCATCTTCCTGCGGTGGAGGAAATTGATGAGGATGGAACCCATCGGTTATGTCTAATGGATTGTAATTAAATGCCAGCCGTAGACGCAGGGATTTCTGCTTCAGTCAAATCTTTGAGAAAAGCCACGGGTTGCAGAGCCAGCCAGGCTCAAATGGCACCCACTGTGCCTTGATAAATATTAGTGGATGGTTCAGAACATGGGACGTGGGCTTGGGGATAGGTTGCCACATCACCACCATCATCCACACCATGAGGTCTACGGCTTCTTCTACAGCTCTGTATCCAATCCAGATTATCTGCTTCGAACTGGGTTATATGGCAGTGTAGACTCAGATAATCCAGTTCAAAGCAAGTAATGTTGCTTATGTGCCTTGATATTCTGTATTAGAGTCTCACTTATCCAAGCTTCTGGATTATCCAAGCCACTTTTGTAGTCAATGTTTTCAATATACAGTAGAGTCTCACTTATCCAACATAAACAGGCCGGCAGAATGTTGGATAAGCGAATATGTTGGATAATAAGGAGGGAGAAAGGAAAAGCCTATTAAACATCAAATTAGGTTATGATTTTACAAATTAAGCACCAAAACATCATGTTAGACAACAAATTTGACAGAAAAAGTAGTTCAATACGCAGTAATGCTACGTAGTAATTACTGTATTTACGAATTTAGCACCAAAATATCACGATATATTGAAAACATTGACTCCAAAAATGCGTTGGATAATCTAGAACGTTGGATAAGCGAGTGTTGGATAAGTGAGACTCTACTGTATTGTGATATTTTGGTGCTAAATTCATATATACAGTAACAACATAACATTACTGCGTATTGAACTACTTTTTCTGTCCAATTTGTTGTAAAGCATGATGTTTTCGTGCTTAATTTGTAAAATCATAACCTAATGTGATGTTCAATAGGCTTATCCAAGCTTCTGGATTATCCAAGCCATTTTTGTAGTCAATGTTTTCAATATATCGTTACATTTTGGTGCTAAATTCATATATATAGTAATTACAACATAACATTACTGCGTATTGAACCACTTTTTCTGTCAAATTTGTTGTAAAGCATGATGTTTTGGTGCTTAATTTGTAAAATCACAACCTAATTTGATGTTTAATAGGCTTTTCCTTAATCCCTCCTTATTATCCAAGATATTCGCTTATCCAAGCTTCTGCCGGCCCCGTTTAGCTTGGATAAGTGAGACTCTACTGTAGAAAGGAACGAATGAGAAGGATACACATATTTGCATAGAGAAATTAATAGGTAAAGGTAAAGGTTTTACCCTGACATTACCCAGTCATGTCCAACTCTGGAGGTTGGTGCTCATCTCCATTTCTAAGTCGAAGAGCCGGCATTGTCCATAGACACCTCCAAGGTCATGTGGCCATTGGCATGACTACACGGAGTGCCGTTACCTTCCTGCCGAAGCGGTGCCTATTGATCTATTTACATTTGCATGTTTTCGAACTGCTAGGTTGGCAGAAGCTGGGGCTAACAGCAGGAGCTCACTCCACTCCCCGTATTTGAACCGATGACCTTTCGGTCAGAAAATTCAGCACCTCAGCGGTTTAACCAGGGCCTCCAGAAAAATGGCTATGTGTGCATAAAAAGACATGGAAAGAGGCACTCCCGCTATTCTTAGGAGCCTCCAAATCAACTCAAACTCAGGGCCCTTCTACACTGCCATATAAAATCCATATTATCTGCTTTGAACTGGATTATATGGCAGTGTTGACTGAGGGCTTTCACACAGCCATATAATGCAGAATATCAAGACAGATAATCCACAATATCTGAGCCCAAACTGCCATATAACCCAGTTCAAAGCAGATAATGTGGGATTTTATACAGCTGTGTTGGGGCCCCTGGTGTCACAGTGTGTTAAAGCGCTGAGCTGCTGAACTTGCGGACCAAAAGGTCGCAGGTTCGAATCCCGGGAGCAGAATGAGCGCCCGCTGTTAGCCCCAGCTCCTGCCAACCTAGCAGTTTGAAAACATGCAAATGTGAGTAGATCAATAGGTAGCGCTCCGTCGGGAAGGTAACAGCACTCCATGCAGTCACACCTATGGCCACGTGACCTTGGAGGTGTGTATGGACAATGCCGGCTCTTCGGCTTAGAAATGGAGATGAACACCAACCCCCAGAATCGGTCACGACTGGACTTAACATCAGGGGAAAACCTTTACCTTTACCTATATAGCTGTGTAGAAGGGGCCTAAAATAACATAGTTTAAATCAGATGGTGTGGATTTTCTGCTTTGATAAACTGGGTTATCTGGCAGTGCGGTCCTTACATTCATAGGAATTTCTTGGCCAGGTTTTTATAATAGCCTCAATGCTGTAGGATACTAGGAATTGTAGTTTCACAGGGTCAAGTCATCAGCCTCTGCCTAGGAATGCAGGTGCCTCCCCAAAGTACAGCTCCTAGGATGCCAGAACTTTGCGCCACTGGAGTGCTCTCAAATTGCATTAAGTCGACAGTACAGATCTTGGGGACCCCGGTGGCTTAGTGTGTTAAAACTCTGAGCTGCTGAACCTGCGGACCGAAAGGGTTGCAATGAGTTTTCCGGACTGGATGGCTATGTCCCAGAAGCATTCTCTCCTGACGTTTTACCCACATCTATGGCAGGCATCCTCAGAGGTTGTGGGGTCTGTTGGAAACTAGGCAAGTGGGGTTTATATATCTGTGGAATAATGTCCAGGGTGGGAGAAAGAACTCCCAAGTGTGAATGTTGCAATTGGCCACCGTGATTAGCACTGAATAGCTTTGCAGCTATGGAACCTCTGGTGGCGCAGTGTGTTAAAGCACTGAGCTGCTGAACTTACGGACCGAAAGGTTTCAGGTTTGAATCCGGGGAGCAGAGTGAGCGCCCGCTGTTAGCCCCAGCTTCTGCCAACCGAGTAGTTCAAAAACATGGAAATGTGAGTAGATCAATAGGTAGCGCTCCGGCGGGAAGGTATTGGCGCGCCATGCAGTGATGCTGGCCACATGACCTTGGAGGTGTCTATGGACAACGCCGGCTCTTCGGCTTAGTAATGGAGATGAGCACCAATCCCCAGAGTCGGATATAACCCTTACCTTTACCTACCGATCTATTCTGAGTCTGACGCTCAATTTGCCATCATGCTGCCACCGGCTAATTCCAGCCAAGGCTTCCGTTTTTCTGTCACAATTTCGTCCACTGGGATTTCCATGTGAAAAAAACCCACACTTTTGCACCTGCAAGAAATCCCATGTGGCCGAACACTATGGATCCTTTCTGGTGGCAACGTGGGAGAGGCAGGAGTGACGGGTGGGGTGGGGTGGGGTGGGAAATTCCTCCGTGGGACCCTCTTTGGAGACTTGCCGAGGAGGAGAAGGTCTCGCCTGGGAGAAGAAAGCCGCTGCTCCCTGTTCCTTGGGGCCGCTGTCAGATTAATCCAGGGAACAGCGACTGGTTAATTTGTCTCCCTGTAAAGCACATTCAATAAATGTAAAACAAAAGTAATTGGTTCCCTTCCATACAAATTTAATCATACCATAAAGTGTGATCAATGCGAATAAAAAGCGCCGCCGCGGAAGGCGAAACGCAGGGGATCCATCCACAAAGGAGGACCGATGGAGGGGACGATAGGGGTGGGGGCAAAATAGAGCTGACCCCCCCCCCCCCAAAAAAAAAAATCAGGGCTGCCTCAGGCAGGAGGACAAGTGGGGCGGCTGTTTGGGCTTTGTCCAAAATATATATCCATCCATCAGGGCCTTTCTTTTTCCCTCCCGTCCCCCCCACCCCTTTGGTCTTGGCAGGGCTTTAATTGCCTTTTGAGTGGGTTACTCTATATGTAAATAGCAGCTACTGCTGGGATTGTTTATGGCCAGGCGGGCTGCTTATGCAAATTGCCTCCTAAAACCACAGCCAGCTTGTTAGGGAATAAAAATGTCCTTTATCCTAGATGCCAGCAAGACCGCCTCCGTCGTGGAAAACAAGAGGAAGGAGAAGAGGAGGAGTAGGGGGAAGCGATGCTGGTGGTCACAACACACACATACACAAACACACTTGTAAGATTTGGGGTGTGGATCCAGCCATCCAAGGCCCTCTGGACACCAATTAAGCTTCCTTTTACGGCTCCTCTCTCTACAAACAATTTACGATCCATAATTTCTTCAGCACCACGGATGTTAACCTCTGCAGCTTGTTAATGTTAACCTCTCCCCATCGGCCCCTGCAGAAGGCGGGCAGGCAGGCGGAGAAGCATCCGTGGACCCTGGCCAAAAAGCCAGTCAGGTCTGGGCAGAGGCAGTCCAACCGCGAGGCGAAATAGGCGGCTGCCGGTGGCGCACACCAATAGGGGGCGCACTCGAGCCCCCCTCTCCCCGGATAAACGTGGTGCCGCCGTGGCACCGCCGTTGCCCACTGCCATCTCTCATTCTTTTTTCTGCTTCAGAATCCCTGTGCATGCGCAGAAGAGTCCCATCGGCCATTTTGGGTGATGGGACTCCTCTGCGCATGCGCAGAGGTTTGCACGCTGGCTCGCGCGGTGACGTAAGGCACCCAAACCGCCCGTCCGCACGAGCGATGGAAGCCCTGCGCACAGGAGCCCAATGGGCTCTGTGGCGCAGGCTGGTGAGCAGCCAGGTGCAACAAATCCCTCTGACCAAGAGGCCATGAGTTCGAGGCCAGCTCAGAGCCTGTGTTTGTCTCTATCTTTGTTCTATGTTAAGACATTGAATGTCTGCCTTATATGTGTAATGTGATCCGCCCTGAGTCCCCTTCGGGGTGAGAAGGGCGGAATATAAATACTGTAAATAAAATCTATATATATAAAAGGGTAATGAAATTTCGGCCTAGGACAAAACAACAAAACTACACATCCCAGAAACACTAAACTTGGCAGCACAACCCCTCATCCATGCCTCTACGTTCATACAACAAAAAGAAAAGAAAAATAAAGTCCGAATTAGAGGGAGAAGAATAATTGTTTTTATCCAATTGCTGCCAGTTAGAAGGCTAAGCTCCGCCCACTTGGTCTCCTAGCAACCTACTCAGCCCAACAGATGGCCACCCAGCATAATAATAATAATAATAATAATAATAATAATAATAATAATAATAATAATAATAATAATAAATACAATACTAAGATTAGCAGATACCCCTAAGGATCATCCAGTTCAACTTCCTTATATCATGCAGGAGGACACAATCCAACCACTCCTCACAGATGGCCATCCAATATCTGCACAATAATAATACACATCGAATCATAGCATCAGACAGTTAGGAGACACCCCTAAAGGCCATCCAGTCCAACCCAATTCTGCCATGCAGGACACAATCCAAGCACTCCCAACAGATGGCCACCCAGCCTCTCAATACTACTACTACTACTACTACTACTAATAACAATAATAATAACAACATCATCATACAATCCTAAGGTTTGGAGTGACCTTCCTTCTACCACGCAGGAGGATGCAATCCAAGCACTCCTGACAGATGGCCATCCAGCCTCAACAAGTTCTCACCACCACTACCAGACAACACCACAGCAACGCGTGGCTGGGCACAGCTAGTAACTACTAAAATAATTAGTTATTATATACACTATTTTTAAGTCTTTATCAACCAACTGTGTGCTGATAATTACTAAAATAATAGGAGCCTCTGGTAGCCTAGGGGATAAAAGCCTAGTGATTTGAAGGTTGGGTTGCTGACCTGAAAGCTGCCAGGTTTGAATCCCACCCGGGGAGAGCGCGGATGAGCTCCCTCTCTCAGCTCCAGCTCCATGCGGGGACATGAGAGAAGCCTCCCACAAGGATGGTAAAACATCAAAACATCCGGACGTCCCCTGGGCAACGTCCTTGCAGACGGCCAATTCTCTCACTCCAGAAGCAACTCCAGTTGCTCCTGACATGAAAAAACCCCTAAAATTATGTATAAATATTAAAATAAATATAGTGTCCCTACTTCGCGGATTTTCACTTATTGCGGGTGGTCCTGGAATGTAAGTGAGGGAACACTGTAGACCAGGGGTCCCCAAACTAAGGCCCGGGGGCCGGATGCAGCCCATCGAAGCCATTTATCCAGCCCCCACGGCACAAGGTCATAAGGGAGTTGGGCTAAATGACCCAAGGGGTCTCTTCTTCTCTTACAACCATTATTATTATTATAATTATTATTTTATTATGACACAGCAAACAAGATAGATATGCTGGATTTCATATCACAAAATCACAAGTCGAACACTTCCCAAGAGTCTAGGACTGTGTGATGTATTTTCGGATGATGCGCGCACATCCTAGCAGGGTGGCCTTTTGCAGTTGGCAGATCGTAATTTTGTCAATGTCTATTGTTTCCAAATGCTGGCTGAGATCTTTTGGCACGGCACCCAATGTGCCCATCACCACTGGGACCACCTGCACTGGTTTTTGCCAGAGTGTTTGAAGTTCAATCTTGAGGTCCTGAGTTTTTCCTGTTGTTTTTCGTCAATGCGACTGTCACCTGGGATGGCGACATCAATGATCCAAACCTTTTTCTTTTCCACAACTGTGATGTCTGGTGTGTTGTGTTCCAGAACTTTGTCAGTCTGGATTCGGAAGTCCCACAGTATCTTTGCGTGGTCATTTTCCAATACTTTTGCAGGTTTGTGATCCCACCAGTTCTTTGCTGCTGGGAGGTGGTACTTGAGGCATAAGTTCCAATGAATCATTTGGGCCACATAGTTGTGCCTCTGTTTGTAGTCTGTCTGTGCGATTTTTTTATAGCAGCTGAGGATGTGATCAATGGTTTCGTCGGTTTCCTTGCACAGTTTGCATTATTATTATTATTATTATTATTATTATTATTATTATTATTATTATTAACATTAAGGCTGGGTGGCCATCTGTCAGGGGTACTTTGCTTGTGCTTATGGTGCACAGAGGCAGAAGGGGGTTGGACTCTGGCCCAAGAGGTCTCTTCCAACTCTGTTTATTATTATTATTATTATTATTATTATTATTATTATTATTATTAACATTGAAGTTGGGTGGCCATCTGTCAGCGGTGCTTTGCTTGTGCTTTTGGTGCCAGAGGCAAAAGGGGGTTGGACTTAATGGCCCAAGGGGTCTCTTCCAACCCTCTTTTTTATTATTATTGCTGTTATTATTATTATTATTAATATTGAGGCTGGGTGGCCATCTGTCAGGGGTGCTTTGCTTGTGTTTTCGGTGCACAAAGGCAGAAGGGGATTGGACTCAATGGCCCAAAGGGTCTCTTCCAAACCTCTTTTTATTATTATTGCTATTATTATTATTATCAACACAACGACGTTGTATGGCACAGCAAACAAGATAGATATGCTGGATTTCGTTTCGCAAAACCACAAGTCGAACACTTCCCAAGTGTCTAGGACTGTGTGATGTATTTTCGGATGATGTGTGCAGATCCCAGTAGGGTGGCCTTTTGCAGTTGGCAGATGGTGATTTTGTCAATGTCTATTGTTTCCAAATGCCGGCTGAGATCTTTTGGCACAGCACCCAGTGTGCCCATCACCACCGGGACCACCTGTACTGGTTTCTGCCAGAGTCTTTGAAGTTCAATCTTGAGGTCCTGATAGCCGCTGAGTTTTTCCTGTTGTTTTTCATCTATGCGACTGTCACCTGGGATGGCAACATCAATGATCCAAACCTTGTTCTTTTCCACAACTGTGATGTCTGGTGTGTTGTGTTCCAGAACTTTGTCAGTCTGGATTCGGAAGTCCCACAGTATCTTTGCATGTTCATTTTCCAATACTTTTGCAGGTTTGTGATCCCACCAGTTCTTTGCTGCTGGGAGGTGGTACTTGTTATTATTATTATTATTATTTATTATTATTGCTCGGTGGCTAACTATAGTCCGGCCCTCCAACGGTCTGAAGGATTGTGAACTGGCCCCCTGTTTAAAAAGTTTGGGGACCCCTGCTGTAGACAAAAGCATAATGTACAAATCACTGTGCACAGGGGTTTTCAAGGCACTGCTCTTGCCCTGGGATTCTCCCTCTGCGACGGGACCCCAAACCTCTTTTTCCAGGGGCCTCGTTCTGGCTCAGTTCTCCCAGAAGCAGGGAATCCAAGCCAGGGCGAACGTTACGGGAGCCTCGCAGCCAATTCCTCCCATGAAATTGCATGAAAGATTGGCTCGGATCCACTATGGGGACAGCGCTTCGGTGCTTTGCTCAAGCAGGTTTTAATTCTGTGTTTATTATCTGAAGGCCAGGATCCAGCGGCAGCAGGAGTGGGCCCGGCTCCCTCCCTCTCTTTGCATTCGGAGGAGGAGACGGCGAACCGGCAGCCTGTGAAATGCACCGAGGAGGCCTCGCGAGGATCCCCCTCCGCCTCGGCTTCTTCACAGCAGCAGCAGCGAGTGGACTTAATTAAAATCAATGGAGAGAAGGGATTGAATCGAGAATGCAATATGAATATTCCAGTCTCCTCTCTGTTGGGGAAGGCGGCTGCCTCTGCCTCCTCGTTCTCCTCGTTCTCCTCTGCACAGGACCAACTGGTCCAATGGGGAAGAGAGGTCGGCCAAGAAAAAGTCGGTTCACCTGGCCTTGGTAGCCCATGGCTCCTGAAGCAGAGAGGAGGCAACTCCCAGGCCACAGCTGTCAGAGCAAAAGCCCTTGGCTTGTTTTCCAGAGGCAAACAGGGCTTTGGTCGGAGTTTGCATCATGGAAATGGAAATGCACTCTTTAGCCTTGCTGTTGTACTTCAGGGCAGGAAGCACCTCTGTACGTAACCACCCCACTCCAGTCCAAGTTAAATCAGCAAAGCAGTTTATTGAAGATTATATAAAAAGCAGTTCAGCAAAAATAGTAAAAAAGTCAAAGTCTAAATCAGGGGTCCTCAAACTTTTTAAGCAGCGGGCCGGTCCACAATCCTTCAAACTGTTGAGGGGCCGAATTATCATTTGAAAAAATACGAACAAATTCCTATGCACACTGCACATGTCTTATTTGTAGTGCAAACAACAACAACAACAACAACAACAATCTTAAAAATAAGAATAACCAACATAAACCTACTAGGATTTCAATGGGAAGTGTTGGCCTGCTTCTGGCTAATGAGATAGTAAAGGTAATTGGGATTGTTGTTGTTGGGTGCCTTCAAGTCATTTCAGACTTTGGGCGAGCCTAAGTCTAAAACTGAGGGCGGGGGCCAGGTAAATAACCTTGGAGGGCCGCATCCGGCTCCCGGGCCTTAGTTTGGGGACCCCTGGTCTAAATGTATGAAATAGTCCACAAGTTTCAAGGTATAAGAGGAGTTTAGACAACCCAGAACAACAGGGCATCCAATACAGAAATACAAAAGAACCAGGATACACAAGTCAGCATAAAATCCAATACAACAGCAACAGCAACAACAACAAAAACAAAAATGTTGCCATCCCAGGTGACAGTCGCATTGACGAAAAACAACAGGAAAAACTCAGCCGCTCTCAGGACCTCAAGATTGAACTTCAAAGACTCTGGCAGAAACCAGTGCAGGTGGTCCCGGTGGTGATGGGCACACTGGGTGCCGTGCCAAAAGATCTCAGCCGGCATTTGGAAACAATAGACATTGACAAAACCACGATCTGCCAACTGCAAAAGGCCACCCTACTGGGATCTGCATGCATCATCCGAAAATACATCACACAGTCCTAGATTCTTGGGAAGTGTTCGACTTGTGATTTTGTGAAACGAAATCCAACATATCTATCTTGTTTGCTGTGTCATAATAAAATAATAATAATAATAATAATAATAATAATAATAATAATATAGTAATAATAATTTGCTAACCTAGCAGTTTGAAAACATGCAAATGTGAGTAGATCAATAAGGCCCGGGCTGTGGCGCAGGCGGGAGAGCAAGCCAGCTGCAATTAACTGCAATGAATTACTCTGACCAGGAGGTCATGAGTTCGAGGCCCGCTCGGAGCCTATGTTTATTTGTCTTTGTTCTATGTTAAAAGGCATTGAATGTTTGCCTATATGTGTAAAGTGATCCACCCTGAGTCCCCTTCAGGGTGAGAAGGGCGGAATATAAATGTGGAATATAAATAAATAAATAAAGTACCAATCTGGTGGGAAGATAACAGCACTCCGTGCAGTCATGCCCAGGGCCATGTGACCTAGGAGGTGTCTATGGACAACGCCGGCTCTTTGGCTTATAAATGGAGATGACACCAACCCCAAGAGTCGGACATGACTAGACTTAACGTCAAGGGAAAACCTTTACCTTTACCTATATGGAATGGGGCCATTCTTGCCACAGAAACCAATCCTTTGAGACCTGCTTTGCCTCTTTGGCTGAGTTTGAGAATAAGGAACTGAGACAGAAGAAATCCCAAGGAGCTGTAATCCACCTTCAGTGGGAAAACACACCTCCCTCATTGCAGTATTTCAACCCTATTCTTTCAGCCAACAGCCAAAGATTCTCATCTGTACAACGGCCAACAACACCATTTCCTCTGATCAACTGAAAAGCCTGCCGAAAGGACACTGGCTTCCGCCTTTTCAGGATTTCCAAGCTATTCATGTTATCAGCCACCCGCTGATTAAATATGAATGACTATTACAAGCCGAGTTCAAAGGTGGAGCTTGGATCGCAAATGAGGCAGCGCGGAGTCTGGTTTGCAAGAAACGCGCCTCATTGACGGAATGAAATAAAGGCGGCCGGAAAGCGCAGGCCTTTCCCAAGAAAGGCGAGACAAGGATGTACCTAAAAAGGCGAGGAGAGTGGCCGGATCCCCAAAAACACGAAGCTTGTTCAGCATCACAGCAACGAAGCAACATTCACTCCTATCGCCCAGATTTGTGCCGGAGCTGTCAAACCTCCCAGGCAGATCTTAGTCAATTCTCTCTCGTTCTCGCTCTTTTGCACATGTCTAAATATCAAGCAATTTTAAGATGAAGTTTTAGATCTAATTTAACAGATGACAAGTTAACGGCTGGCGGCACATCCTAAAACCATTCTAAGTGAAACTCGACGGATGCTGCAGAGAAGATGGCTTATGGCGGTCTCTGACTTAATGGGATTCGAGTCTTGCCAGCCGGGCCGGTGAGGAGACCCCCTTGAAAAAAGCGTATTTTGCATGTTTTCGAACTACTAGGTTGGCAGGAGACCCCCTGACCCACGGAGATGACCTCTCCAAAAAGGGCCCTGACCTCCTCCCATTTCAACAAAAGTCATAAATATCCAAACCAGAACTGCCTTGAAGTCCACTTGAAAAATATATTGGTAAATATTTAAATGCAGCAGAGTCTCACTTACCAATATTGGTAGCCACATTTTATTCATCAGGGCTAGCTAACACCTCCCAACAAAGGATTCCCCCCAGGCAGGAATCAGCCAGGCCTTGAAGCTGCAAGGCTTTTCACTTCTAATCAAAGTGATTAATTGCAACATTCACACTTGCCTCCAATAAGATAAGTGTTCTTTCTCCCACCCTGGACATTATTCCATAGATACAGTAGAGTCTCACTTATCCAACACTCGCTTTTCCAACGTTCTGGATTATCCAACACATTTTTGTAGTCAATGTTTTCAATACATCGTGATATTTTGGTGCTAAATTCATAAATACAGTAATTACTACATAGCATTACTGCGTATTGAACTACTTTTTCTGTCAAATTTGTTGTATAACATGATGTTTCGATGCTTAATTTGTAAAATCATAACTAATTTGATGTTTAATAGGCTTTTCCTTAATCCCTCCTTATTATCCAACATTCTGCCGGCCCGTTTATGTTGGATAAGTGAGACTCTACTGTATATAAACCCCACTTGCCTAGTTTCCAACAGACCTCATAACCTCTGAGGATGCCTGCCATAGATGTGGGCAAAACATCAGGAGAGAATGCTTCTGGAACATGGCCATGTTTTCCCCTGACATTAAGTCCAGTCGTGTCCAACTCTGGAGGTTGGTGCTCATTTCCATTTCTGAGCCGAAGAGCCGGCGTTGTCTGGTCATGTGGCCGGCATGACTGCATGGAGTGCCGTTACCTTACCGCTGGAGCAGTACCTATTCATCTACTCACATTTGAATGTTTTCGAAATGCTAGGTTGACAGAAGCTGGAGCTAACAGCGGGAGCTCACTCTGCTCCCCGGATTTGAACCTGCAACCTTTTGATCCACAAGTTCAGCGGCTCACCACCAGGGACCTTAACTCCGTGGTTAACTCCATCAATGGCTAAAGTTTGTCAAGTTGGGCAAGTTTGCTCTCTAAATGTATTATCAATGGGGTCCATGGGGTCTCTGGTTGCAGAGTGAACTACACTTCACTATGGTGGGTCAGTCCCCTCAAACCCCTCTAGTATGTTCAGTTGGTCATGGGGGTTCTCTGTGCCAAGCTCGGTCCCGGTCTTTTGTCAGTGGTGGTGACTATGTCTCCGGATATAAGTGAACTACAACTTCCATCATGTTGAGTCAGTCCCACAAACCTCTCCATGACACCTATTAATCAAAATTTATTCCCCCCCAAAGCCCTGCAGTATTTTTGTTAGTCATGAGGGTTCTGCGTGACAGGTTAGGTCCGGGTCCATCATTGGTGGAGACCAGAGTGCTCTTTGATTGCAGGTGAACTATAAATCCCAGTATTTACAACTCCCAAATCTCAAGGCCAATTCCCTGCAAATCCATTCAGTATCTTCTGTTGGTCATGGGGGTTCCGTGTGCCAAATTTATTTATTTATTTATTTATTTACAGTATTTATATTCCTCCCTTCTCCTCCCGATCACAATGTACATATACATGGCAAACATTCAATACCATTAGACATACGACATATTAGACACAGACAAAGACAGAGTCACAGAAGCAATTTAACATTTTCCAGCTTCCGGCTTCATGAGGGTATGCTCTATTCCGGCCACAGGGGGAGCTGCTGCTTCATCATCCACTGTGACACTGAGTCCTTGATGGAGCATTTCCTCATTCTTCCATACACTGCTGGACGTTTTTATAGTGTCATAAATTAGTTTAATTAGCCTCCTCACCTAAGGTAAAGGTAAAGGTTTCCCCTGACGTTAAGTCCAGTCATGTCTGACACTGGAGGTTGGTGCTCATCTCCATTTCTAAGCCGAAGAGCCAGCATTGTCCATAGACACCTCCAAGGTCATGTGGCCAGCATGACTGCATGGAGCGCCGTTACCTTCCCGCTGGAGCGGTACCTATTGATCTACTCACATTGGCATGCTTTTGAACTACTAGGTTGGAAGGAGCTGGAGCTAACAGCAGCTGCTCACACCGCTCCCGGGGTTTGAACCTGGGACCTTTTGGTCTCCAGCTCAGTGCTTTAACACACTTCGCCACCGGGGCTCCAAAAGCGGTACCTAAATTTCCTACTCGACAGATACAACTATCTTTCGGGTTGCTTAGGTCAACAATGAGCTAGGCTCTTTAATGGTCGGGTGCTCAGTCCGGCTCGGGCTGGATCAAACTCATGGTCTCTCGGTCAGTAGTGATTTATTGCAACTGGCTACTAACCAGCTGCACCACAGTGGTCCAGGTCCATTGTCGGAGGAGGTGACAGTGCTGTGTCTTGCTGCAAGGTGAACTACAAGGTGAAAGCCACACCCAAATATCACTTCTCAACATAGTCGCCATTCAAATCTAGGCACTTATCATAGCGATGAAAGAGCTTGGCAACTCCTTCCCCACAAAACTCTGCCGCTCGCGTCCTCAACACAGCGTTTTGGCAACAATACGCAGCTGTGGGAAGGGGTGACCGGCTGCTTGAGGACGCAAGCAGCAAAGTTTTGTGGGGAAGGAGTTGCCAAGCTCATTCATCGCTATGATAAGTGCCTAGATTTGAATGGCGACTAGGTTGAGAAGTGGTATTTGGGTGTGGCTTTCAACTGTAGATGGTAAATTTTTTCTCCTATACTTTTTGAGGATGCAAGCGGCAGAGTTTTGTGGGGAAGGAGTTGCCAGGCTCATTCATCGCTATGATAAGTGCCTAGATTTGAATGGCGACTAGGTTGAGAAGTGGTATTTGCGTGTGGCTTTCAACTGTAGATGGTAAATGTTTTCTCCTATACTTTTTGAGGATGCAAGTGGCAGAGTTTTGTGGGGAAGGAGTTGCCAAGCTCATTCATCGCTATGATAAGTGCCTAGATTTGAATGGCAACTATGTTGAGAAGTGATATTTCGGTGTGGCTTTCAACTGCATATGGTAAATGTTTCCTCCTATACTTTGTTCATTTTTAATTCCAAAACGTAATCTACTTTCTGGATAACCCTCGTAGATAGATTTCAAAATCAAATCACATAAACCAAAACCGCAGCATATGTGATTAAAATATTAATATCTCACCCGGGGTGGCAGGAAACCGAAATCAATTGTAAAAGCAACATAAAGCAATACAACTTGCTATAAAGCAACAAGAAAGAACTTTATGGGCACATTAAACAATCCCGAAGCAAATGAGGTGTGTTGTAGTTCAATAGCGTGGGTTTGTGTTGAACAACGGCCGAGAGGCATCCGCTTTGGCCACCCCGGATGCCCCAGTCTTCTATATTCCTGGATTACGGCAACTTTGGAGCGAAAGAAAGAGAAAACAGAGAGAGTTGTAAAAGGAACTATCGTGACTTGGAAATAAATGGTGCCATTAGCATAAAGGGAGTCCCTAATTAACCAGCAATCATCCATTACTGTAGCTTTCATTTCATTAAATTGCATAATTACATAAAAGCACTGTTGATGTGCTCTTCAGTGTATCTGGCATTGTCTTCTCAATAATTAGTTCCAGAATTGTCAGTTTGACAGGGCAATTAAAAATGTTGAAAGACGCCGGGCATCTTCCCCTCGTCTTCTTTTTTTCTTCCGCGGAGTTTCGCAGGCCGTTTTCGAGAGGGACCGGAGGGAAAACTGTGCGTTTTTCAGGCTGTATGGCCATGTTCCAGAAGCATTCTCTCCTGACGTTTTGCCCACATCTATGGCAGGCATCCTCAGAGATTGTGAGGTCTGTTGGAAACTAGGCAAGTGGGATTTATATACAGTAGAGTCTCACTTATCCAACACTCGCTTATCCAACATTCTGGATTATCCAACACATTTTTGTAGTCAATATTTTCAATAAATCGTGATATTTTGGTGCTAAATTCGTAAATACAGTAATTACTACATAGCTTTACTGTGTATTGAACTACTTTTTCTGTCAAATTTGTTGTCTAACATGATGCTTTGGTGCTTAATTTGTAAAATCATAACCTAATTTGATGTTTAATAGGCTTTTCCTTGATCCCTCCTTATTATCCAAGATATTCACTTATCCAAGCTTCTGCCGGCCCGTTTTTGTTGGATAAGTGAGACTCTACTGTATATTGGAAACTAGGCAAGTGGGATTTATATATTTGTGGAATAATGTCCAGGATGGGACTAAGAACACTCATCTGTTGGAGGCAAGTGTGAATGTTGCAATTAATCACCTTGATTAGCATTGAAAAGCCTTGCAGCTTCAAGGCCTGGCTGATTCCTGCCTGGGGGGAATCCTTTGTTGGGAGGTGATAGCTGGCCCTGATGAATAAAATGTGGCTACCAATATTTAAAAATATATTGGTAAATATTTAAATACGGTAGAGTCTCACTTATCCAAGCCTCGATTATCCAAGCTTCTGGATTATCCAAGCCATTTTTGTAGTCAATGTTTTCAGTATATCATGATATTTTGGTGTTAAATTCGTAAATACAGTAATTACTACATAGCTTTACTGCATATTGAACTACTTTTTCTGTCAAATTTGTTGTATAACATGATGCTTTGGTGCTTAATTTGTAAAATCATAATCTAATTTGATGTTTAATAGGCTTTTCCTTACTCTCTCCTTATTATCCAACATATTCACTTATCCAACGTTCTGCCGGCCCATTTACGTTGGATAAGTGAGACTCCACTGCATCTATGGAATAATGTCCAGGGTGGGAGAAAGAACACACATCTGTTGAAGGCAAGTGTGAATGTTGCAATTAATCACCTTGATTAGCATTGAAAAGCCTTACCACTTCAAGGCCTGGCTGATTCCTGCCCGGGGGGAATCCTTTGTTGGGAGGTGTTAGCTAGCCCTGATGAATAAAATGTGGCTACCAATATTTAAAAATATAATGGTAAATATTTAAATACAGTAGAGTCTCACTTATCCAAGCCTCGCTTATCCAAGGTTCTGGATTATCCAAGCCATTTTTGTAGTCAATGTTTTCAGTATATCATGATATTTTGGTGCTAAATTCATAAATACAGTAATTACAACATAACATTACTGTGTATTGAACTACTTTTTCTGTCCAATTTGATGTATTACATGATGTTTTGGTGCTTCATTTGTAAAATCATAACCTAATTTGATGTTTAATAGGCTTTTCCTTGATCCCTCCTTATTATCCAAGATATTCACTTATCCAAGCTTCTGCCGGCCCGTTTAGCTTGGATAAGTGAGACTCTACTGTATATTGGAAACTAGGCAAGTGGGATTTATATATCTGTGGAATAATGTCCAGGATGGGACTAAGAACACTCATCTGTTGGAGGCAAGTGTGAATGTTGCAATTAATCACCTTGATTAGCATTGAAAAGCCTTGCAGCTTCAAGGCCTGGCTAATTCCCGCCTGGGGGAATCCTATGTTGGGAGGTGTTAGCTGGCCCTGGCTACCAATATTTAAAAAGTCTAAAATCAGGGCAGTAAATAAAGAACAACACTCTGTTGTTGTTGCTGCTGCTGCTGCTATTGTTGTTGTCATTGTTGTTGTTTGTATTAAGGTGTTAAATGGAAGGCAGACAGTCTGACTCAATACAGAAAAAAGACCGAGGTCCAGATCTGAATTACTGAATTGGGCTCTGAACCTGCAGGGGAAACAGGGAAATTCCTGACATTGCCTTGAAGTTGGCTGATTCCTGCCTGGGGGAACCCTTTGTTGGGAGGTGTCAGCTGGCCCTGATTGTTTCATGACTGGAATTCCCATTTCCCCTCCAGGTTCAGAGCCCAATTCAGTAATTCAGATCTGGACCTTGGCCTGGACTGTATGCCTTCCATTTATAATAATAATAATAATAATAATAATAATAATAATAATAATAATAACAACAACAACAACTTTATTTTTATACCCCGCCCCATCTCCCCGGAGGGACTCGACGCGGCTTACATGGGGCCATGCCCGACAACAATACAATAGCAGCAATAAAACAATAAAACAGATAACGAGAATAAAACAAATGTCCTTAATACAAACAACAACAATAGCAGCAGCAGTAGCAGCAACAAGAGAGTGTTGTTCGTACTTACTGTCCTGATTTTAGAGTTTTTAAATATTGGTAGCCAGATTTTGCTCATCAGGGCCGGCTAACACCTCCCAACAAAGGATTCCCCCAGGCAGGAACCAGGCAGGCCTTGAAGCTGAAAGGCTTTTCAGTGCTAACCAAGGTGATTAATTGCAACATACACACTTGTCTCCAATAGACAAGAGTTCTTTCTCCCACCCTGGACCTTTCACAGACAAATAAACCTCCATTGCCTAGTTTCTAATATCCCTCACAACCTCCAAGTGGGCAAAATGTCAGGAGAGAATGCTTCGGGAACATGGCCATACAGCCCAGGAAACTCACAGCAACCCATTGATTCCGCCCATGAAAGCCTTCGACAACAAACCCCATCTTCTTTCCTTGATCTCAGAAACTTATGGGTTGGAAGGGATTCAGGACCTTGGAGAGCAACTTTAGGCTAAGAACTCCAAGAAGTTTCTACTTGGGGTGACTTTAGCGCCTCTTCTGCAATGCCCTCATGCCGACGCTGCAGCTATAGGTATAATTATTTCATTACGCTTTCCTGTGAAGTGTGAAAACTATCTTTACCAATCCCCCTAAATTAGTTAAATATAATATGCAAGGAGACAGGAGATAGAGGGATGTTAATTGAAACTGGAGAGGTGTTTATAGGGTGATATCGTCTGGCCAGCTGTGACCGAAATTAATGTCTGGGGCTCCGGAAAGCCGCTTCCATCCAGGAGTTTATGGAGTGTTTCCACCGCAGCTCCAGCTTTCCACTCCTGGGATGCTCACGGTGGCGGCAAGGGGCTGCTTGGCTAATTTCTTTCAATTCCATTGTGAGGCACCTCCAGCCATTTGTTAAAATGAAAACACTAGATGTATTGTTTACAGCAGGGGTCCTCAAACTTTTTAAGCCAAGGGCAGGGTCCACAATCCTTCAGACTGTTGAGGGGCCAGATTATCATTTGAAAAAAAAATACAAACAAATTCCGATGCACATTGCACATGTCTTATTTGTAGTGCAAAAACAACAACAACAACAAGAACAAGAACAATGAAAGAATAATACAATATTTAAAAATAAAAATTTTAACCAACATACATTTATCAGGATTTCAATGGGCAGTGTAGTCCTGCTTCTGGCCAATGAGATAGTCAAGTTAGGGTTGTTGTTGTTGTGTGCCTTCAAGTCATTTCAGACTTTGGGCGAGCCTAAGTCTAAAATGTATTTATTTATTATTTATTTATTTACTGCATTTATTTACTACATTTGTATCACACCCTTCTCACCCCAAAGGGGACTCAGAGTGGCTTACAAATTATATGTACATCTATATATATAAAAGAGTGATGGCATCAGGGCAGCGGACAAAACAACAAAACTACAGGCCCCCCCAACCTCAAAATTTTACAACACAACCCATCATTCACGCCTCTAGGTTGATACAACAAAAAGAAAAGAAAAATAAAGTCCTAATTAGAGAGAGAGGAATAATTGCTTTTATCCAATTGCTGCCAGTTAGAAGGCTAAGCTCTGCCCACTTGGTCTCCTAGCAACCTACTCAGCCCAGGGGACAGGCACAGTTAGGCCTCACTTAAGCCTCTTCCACAGATTATAGATTTTAACTGGATTATATGGCAGTGTAGACTCAAGGCCCTTCCACACAGCTATATAGCCCATTTAGAATCTTATATTATCTGCTTTGAACTGGATTATCTTGACTCCATACTGCCATGTAATCCACTTGTGTGCATACTAAACATAAAGACAACCATACAACAGACATTTAATACCACCACTACCTCAACAATTTTTCAGCAACACCACCAGACAACGCCACAGCAACGCGTGGCCGGGCACAGCTAGTACAATATATAATATTATTAGCATAGCACAATATTAGCATTATATATTACTATATTGAACTATACCACTATACTGTAATATTATTAGTAATATTATATGTAATATAGAATATATAATTAATATTATTATATGGTATTATTATTAGTGTTATAATGTACTACATTATAATATTAATATTATATGTATATACAATATATTATATTATAAAACTGAGGGCGGGGGCCAGGTAAATGACCTCGGAGGGCCGCATCTGGCCCCCGGGCCTTAGTTTGGGGACCCCTGGTTTACAGGCTTGGATGCCTTGGTTCTTGTTGGGCACCTGATGGGTGTCAAGTTGGTAATGGGGAGCTTGTCTTTTGTCTTAAAGGTGAACCCCTATATATGCACCTGCGCCCTCCCCATCTCCATTTGGGGGTGAGGAAAGGGGGTCCCTGCAATGGAGCAGCAACTGTGGTTCAAAAATATTAATCGAATTGAAAGAAATGCCTTCTTGATAGAAAAGGTCTTGGAGGCAACTAACTAACTAAATCTCATCTTATTCTAAAGATGGGATAACCCACTGCGATGTTGCTGAGCTGCTGAATTTGCCGACTGAAAGGTTGGCAGTTCGAATCCAGGGAGTGGAGTGAGCTCCTGCTGTCAGCTCCAGCTTCTGCCAACCTAGCAGTTCAAAAACATGTAAATGTGAGTAGATCAATAGGTACCACTCCGGTGGGAAGGTAACGATGCTCCATGCAGTCATGCCACATGACCTTGGAGATGTCTTCAGACATGTCTTCAGCTTAGAATAATAATAATAATAATAATAATAATAATAATAATAATAATAATAATAATAATAATAATACTGAGCACGCAGAGATACTGTGGGACTTCCGAATCCAGACTGACAAAGTTCTGGAACACAACACACCAGACATCACAGTTGTGGAAAAGAAAAAGGTTTGGATCATTGATGTCGCCATCCCAGGTGACAGTCGCATTGACGAAAAACAACAGGAAAAACTCAGCCGCTATCAGGACCTCAAGATTGAACTTCAAAGACTCTGGCAGAAACCAGTGCAGGTGGTCCCAGTGGTGATGGGCACATTGGGTGCCGTGCCAAAAGATCTCAGCCGGCATTTGGAAACAATAGACATTGACAAAATCACAATCTGCCAACTGCAAAAGGCCACCTTAAAGGGATCTGCACGCATCATCCGAAAATACATCACACAGTCCTAGACACTTGGGAAGTGTTCGACTTGTGATTTTGTGATACGAAATCCAGCATGTCTATCTTGTTTCCTGTGTCATAATAAAATGATGTAATAATAATAATAATAATAATAATAATAATAATAATAATTTGTTTGGATGTTCTCTCATGTAAGCCACCCCAAGTCCCTATGGGGAGATGGAGGCGGAGTACAAAAGTAAAGTTGTTGTTGTTGTTGTTGTTGTTGTTATTGAGATCTATAGAGACCGAAATCCAGCATATAGATCTCAATAATAATAATAATAATAATAATAATAATAATAATAATAATTTTATTCTTGTACCCTGCCTTCATCTCCTCGAAGGGACTTGGGGTGGCTTCCATGAGAAAACATCCAACCACAATGTAAATTAACATACAATCCATACATTTATAACACAATATAATAACATAGTTATAAAACAACATAACATAATGATGATTAAAACCAAGACATCAATTGCTATGTACAGAGGGTGATTAGTGCAAAAAGTCTGAGTAAGGTCTGTGAATAACAATCCTGTATCTGTGACCATTTTTGTACCGGTTTTCACTTTTTACCTTTGTGAACTTGATATAGACACAGGGTCTATTCCCATCCCAATTTGCTCTTCCAAGAATTTGCAGCACTTTATCAGTCACCTCGTGTTTACAATATTTATATGGTGCACCTTACCCAGTCTACTTTTACAACCTCTCTGTTTTAATCCATGTTTTTATTGGTTCTTGTCGTTTGTTTTTATTGGCTAATGTTTAAATTTTTATAATTGTGCATGTCTTTTGTCTGTTGTGTTTTATATTGCTATTGTTTTTATTCGGGCTTGGCCCCATGTAAGCCGCCCTGAGTCCCCTTTGGGGAGATAGAGACGGGATATAAAAATAAAGTTGTTATTATCATTATCATTATTATTATTATTATTGACACAACGACGTTGTATGACACAGCAAACAAGATAGATATGCTGGATTTCATATCACAAAATCACAAGTCGGACACTTCCCAAGTGTCTAGGACTGTGTGATGTATTTTCAGATGATGCGTGCAGATCCCAGCAGGGTGGCCTTTTGCAGTTGGCAGATCGTAATTTTGTCAATGTCTATTGTTTCCAAATGCCAGCTGAGATCTTTTGGCACGGCACCCAGTGTGCCCATCACCACCGGGACCACCTGCACTGGTTTCTGCCAGAGTCTTTGCAGTTCAATCTTGAGGTCCTGATAGCGGCTGAGTTTTTCCTGTTGTTTTTCATCAATGCGACTATCACCTGGGATGGCAACATCAATGATCCAAACCTTTTTCTTTTCCACAACTGTGATGTCTGGTGTGTTGTGTTCCAGAACTTTGTCAGTCTGGATTCGGAAGTCCCACAGTATCTTTGTGTGCTCATTTTCCAGTACTTTTGCAGGTTTGTGATCCCACCAGTTCTTTGCTGCTGGGAGGTGGTACTTGAGGCATAAGTTCCAATGGATCATTTGGGCCACATAGTTGTGGCTCTGTTTGTAGTCTGTCTGTGCAATTTTCTTACAGCAGCTGAGGATATGATCAATGGTTTATAATTATGGTTCATAATTATTATTATGAATAAGGTAGGGATGGGCCAAGAAGGACAAGGGGGGAATAATAAAGTGCAGCAGGAGTTTGTAAACAAGTATCTGTAAACAAGGCAAAAGACAAAGCTCTTTGCGGTGCCACTGTTGCCTCGAGGGATCCATTGGCAGCTCTTTATCCCTTGATTTTAGTTTGTGGGGGGCAAATGGGGAGCGAACCCTGTGGTCCTCTTATTGTCTCTCCCCTATAAGAGAGGAGGGGGCTGAGCCGTTGCAAATCAGACGGGGACCGAGCCCCCTCTTCTGCAGCCATCTTTCCTTCCGCGGCAGGTTAATCTCTCTGCCTTCGCCTCCTCCTTTCCCACCAGAGCATTTATCACACGGAAGTAGATTGTTGTGAGAAATATTGATCAAGAGCCTGTCTTGCTTCTTGGCGGCTGAGAATTGAGTGCTTGACCAGTCGATGGCAGGCCCCCTCTGCTCTCGGGGGCAATCGCCGGGGAGAAAGGCCACCCGAGGGCTCCCTGGAGACCAAATGGCACTTGGTTGCTCCGGCAGCAGCTCAGAGGTCCCTGCAAACTCAATGAGGGACCCCCCAGAAGGCGGAGAGGGGTCTTTGCATGGGCAGCTAAACCACAGACACGACCTCGGAGAGTGGTGCGACTGCTGAGTTTTGGATGCCCTCGACTCCAGATGGTCCACAGTTGGTGCTGTTGTTGTTATTACGAGGGTTATCCAGAAAGTAGATTGCGTTTCGGAATTAAAAATGAACAAAGTATAGGAGAAAACATTTACCATATGCAGCTGAAAGCCACACCCAAATACCACTTCTCAACATAGTCGTCATTCAAATCTAGGCACTTATCATAGCGATGAATGAGCTTGGAAACTCCTTCCCCACAAAACTCTGCCGCTTGCGTCCTCAACCAGCCGGTCACCCCTTCCCACAGCTGCGTATTGTTGCCAAAACGCTGTGTTGAGGACGCGAGCGGCAGAGTTTTGTGGGGAAGGAGTTGCCAAACTCATTCATCGCTATGATAAGTGCCTAGATTTGAATGGCGACTATACTAAGCATTTATCATAGCGATGAATGATCTTGGCAACTCCTCCCCCACAAAACTCTGCCGCTTGCGTCCTCAACCAGCCAGTCACACCTTCCCACAGCTGCGTATTGTTGCCAAAATGCTGCGTTGAGGACGCACACGGCAGAGTTTTGTGGGGAAGGAGTTGCCAAGCTCATTCATTGCTATGATAAGTGCCTAGATTTGAATGGCGACTATGTTGAGAAGTGGTATTTGGGTGTGGCTTTCAACTGGATATGGTAAATGTTTTCTCCTATACTTTGTTCATTTTTAATTCCAAAACATACTCTGGATAACCCTCGTATTATTTGATACACAACAAAATTAGTACATCGCAAACAAGATCACTATGCTGGCTGTTTATTATGATTGTTGTTGCTATTATTGACACAACGACATTGTATGACACAGCAAACAAAATAGATATACTGGATTTCGTATCACAAAATCACAAATCGAACACTTCCCAAGTGTCTAGGACTGTGTGATGTGTTGTTGTTGTTGTTATTATTATTATTAGCTGTGCCCGGCCACGTATTGCTGTGGCGTAGACTGGTGGTTAGACTCACTCTGCTTAGGAAGCAGCCTAGCTTTGAAGCTGTAAGGCTGTTCAATGGTATGGCAACATTTTTTAAAAGTAGCGATAGGCTCCGTGCACAGCTACGAGGTCCTCTGGGTAATGTTGTTGTTTCAGTTCTTGGGGGGGCCTCTGCGCATGCGTTGTAAGCAATTGGGGATTTTCTGTTACAGTAGAGTCTCACTTATCCAAGCCTCGCTTATCCAAGGTTCTGGATTATCCAAGCCATTTTTGTAGTCAATGTTTTCAGTATATCGTGATATTTTGGTGCTAAATTCATAAATACAGTAATTACAACATAACATTACTGTATAACATAATGTTTTGCTGCTTAATTTGTATAATCATAACCTAATTTGATGTTTAATAGGCTTTTCCTTAATCCCTCCTTATTATCCAAGATATTTGCTTATCCAAGCTTCTGCCGGCCCGTTTAGCTTGGATAAGTGAGACTCTACTGTATTTGGACTTTATTTTTCTAGTTTTTTTTTATTGAAAGACATAGATTGGATGACTATGTCTTTTGTGGCCAAATTTGGTGAGATTTGGTTCGGTGGTTTTGTTGTTTACTCCATGGGAAAAACACATATTACATTTTTATAAATATAGATTATTATTAAGTAATAATACGTAACCATGCCACATGACCTTGGAGGTGTCTATGGACAACGCCGGCTCTTTGGCTTAGAAATGGAGATGAGCAGCAACCACCAGAGTCGGACACAACTAGACCACATCAGGGGAAACCTTTACCTTTACCTATGAAGTAGCAGCCAACAATGAAAGAACCAAAGCAGTGACATCTCTGGCACACCCCTTGTTTAGATATCAGTCAGCACACCAATGCCTTAAATCAAGAAATAGCTTTGTAAGATCCACAGAGATACTCGCAGGAACACAACAGCAAGCGAGAGTCCAAAAGTGGCAGTCTAAAACCCGGAACCATAATCCATGGCTGAGACTGGATGAAAGACTCCCTCCTGGGAATACAGAAGCTGGGTGATATAGAAGGCACTGAACAGACTGGGCTCTGGCCATTTCATAGAATCATAGAATAATAGCTTTGGAAGAGACCACATGGGCCATCTAGTCTAACCCCCTGCCATGCAGGAAAAGCACAAAGCATCCCTGATTCGGTGGCTAATGCCGTCTGAATCCCACTTGGTCCTCTCCAGAGTACCCACCGGTGTCAATCCTGGCGTTTATTGAAGGTTAATTTCAGATGATGAACTCGGCTGCATTGTAATATTTGATTTTTCTCGGCTTTGAAACACTTTATGCTTATTGATTTTCAATACAGTGCTTTTAGTTGAGCGGCCAAATGCCATTTCAGAGGAAGGCTGGAGGAGCAGAAAACCTTTGCATGGCTTGGTCTGGACTCGGCGAACAACTTCGCAAAGGGAGGAGGGTCTGTGCCCCAGAATGGGAGAATGACTAGGCTGAAGGGGGGCCCTTGAGGCCATCCATCCATCCCCAGATCCACAGGGCAAGAGGCAAAGCTTGGCTTCCCCGAGTCAACAAGTAGAACAGGGGTCCTCAAACTTTTTATGTGGAGGGCCGATTCCGTCTGCTGGGGGTCCGGACTATGATGAAATAGTCCAAAATTAGGATTGTTGTTGTTGTGTGCCTTCAAGTCATTTCAGACTTAGGTCAACCCTAAGGTCACAAAGAGTCAGAAACAACTGAATGAATAAACAACAACAAAGTCCAAAGTTTAGGACAGAGGCCAGGTCAATGATCTTGGAAGGCCACATCCGACCCATGGGCCTTAGTTTGGTGACCCCTGATCTGGTCAATCTCATAAGACCATAGGTAAGCAAAGAGACCTCCAAAGACCATCTAGATGGTCTCATAAGAACATTGGTAAGGAAAGGGACCCTCAAAGGCCATCTAGATGATCTCATCAGGCCTTCAGAAGACCATAGATAAGGAAAGGAACCTCAAAGACCATCTAGATGGTTTCATAAGACCATAGGTAAGGAAAGAGACCTCCAAAGACCATCTAGATGGTCTCATAAGAACATTGGTAAGGAAAGGGACCCTCAAAGGCCATCTAGATGATCTCATCAGGCCTTCAGAAGACCATAGATAAGGAAAGGGACGTCAAAGAGCATCTAGATGATCTCAGAAGACCATAGGTAAGGAGAGAGACCTCCAAAGACCATCTAGATGGTCTCATAAGAACATTGGTAAGGAAAGGGACCCTCAAAGGCCATCTAGATGATCTCATCAGGCCTTCAGAAGACCATAGATAAGGAAAGGGACGTCAAAGAGCATCTAGATGATCTCAGAAGACCATAGGTAAGGAGAGAGACCTCCAAAGACCTTCTAGATGGTCTCATAAGACCATCGGTAAGTAAAGGGACCCTCAAAGGCCATCTAGATGATCTCATCAGGCCATCAGAAGACCATAGATAAAGAAAGGAACCTCAAAGACCATCTAGATGGTTTCATAAGACCATAGGTAAGGAAAGGGACCCTCAAAGGCCATCTAGATGATCTCATAAGACCATAGATATGGAAAGGGACCCTCAAAGGCCATCTAGATGATCTCATAAGACCATAGGTAAGGAAAGGGACCCTCAAAGACCATCTAGATGATCTCATCAGACCATCAGAAGACCATAGATAAGGAAAGGACCCTCAAAGACCATCTAGACAGTGTCATAGGACCATAGGTAAGGAAAGTGACCTCCAAAAGCTATCTACATGGTCTCATAAGGCCGTAGCTAAGCAAAGAGACCTTCAAAGACCATCTAGACAATCTCATTAAGGCCATAAGTAAGCAAAGAGACCTCCAAAGACCAGGTAGACTTACGTCAACCCTAAGTCTAAAGTTTAGGACAGGGGCCAGTAAAGGACCTTGGAGGGCCACATCCGGCCCATGGGCCTTAGTTTGGGGACCCCTGAAGTAGAAGCTTAATATGTTGTCAAAGGCTTTCATTGCCGGAATCACTGGGCTGCTGTGAATTTTCTGGGCTGTTCCAGTAGCATTCTCTCCTGACATTTTGCCTGCATCTATAGCGGGCATCCTCAGAGGTTGTGAAGTCTGTTGGAAATTAGGCAAGGAGACTCCACCTCTCTCCCAGGCAACAGAGTCTACTTTTGAAGAGCTCTCATCATCAGGAACTTTTTGGTGGGATCTCTTTTCCTGCCATTTAGTCCTGGATGCTATGTCCCTTCTTTGCTGGTGCAAAAACTGATGGGGGGCAAAGACTTGCCAATACAGCCCAGTCCAGGGGTCCCCAAACTAAGGCCGGGGGCTGGATGCGGCCCTCCGAGGTCATTTACCTGGCCCCCACCCTCAGTTTTATAATATAATATATTGTATATACATATAATATTGATAATAATATTATAATGTAATACAATATAACACTAATAATAATACCATATAATAATATTGATTATATATTCTACATTACATATAATATTACTAATAATATTACAGTATAGTGGTATAGTTCAATATAGTAATATATAATGCTAATATTGTGCTATGCTAATAATATAATATATTGTATGTACATATAATTTGTAAGCCACTCTGAGTCTCCTTTGGGGTGAGAAGGGTGTGATACAAATGCAGTAAATAAATGCAGTAAATAATAAATACAGTAGAGTCTCACTTATCCAACATTCTGGATTATCCAACGCAATCAATGTTTCAATAAATTGTGATATTTTGGTGCTAAATTTGTAAATACAGTAATACATAGCATTACTGTGTATTGAATTACTTTTTCTGTCAAATTTGTTGTATAACATGATGTTTTGGTGCTTAATTTGTAAAATCATAATCTAATTTGATTTGTAATAGGCTTTTCCTTAGTCCCTCCTTTTTATCCAACATATTCGCTTATCCAACGTTCTGCCGGCCCGTTTATGTTGGATAAGTGAGACTCTACTGTAAATAAATACATAAATTTTAGACTTAGGCTCACCCAAAGTCTGAAATGACTTGAAGGCACACAACAACAACAACAACAACAACAACAACAACAATAATAATAATAATAACAACAACAACCCTAATTAACTTGATGATCTCATTGGCCAGAAGCAGGACCACACTTCCCATTGAAATCCTGATAAATTTATGTTGGTTAAAATTGTTTTTATTTTTAAATATTGTATTGTTCTTTCATTGTTGTTGTTGTTTTTGCACTACAAATAAGACATATGCAGTGTGCATCGGAATTTGTTTGTATTTTTTTTCCAAATGATAATCCGGCCCCTCAACAGTCTGAAGGATAACAAGAAGTAACAAGAAATAGTAATAATATAATGATAACTTTATTCTTGTATCCCACCTCCATCTCCCAGAAGGGACTCAGGGCAGCTTACACAGGGACAAGCCCAACAACAACATAAGTTTACATACAAACAGAAATTTAAAACAGTAATTTAAAAACAGTCTAGCAATAAAATATAATACAGAAATTCTTGAAAGGATTCACAGTTTGGTTATGCTGGTTTGTGATGACAACTACTGTACAGTAGATAATACATTTTCATTTTTAAACAATTCAACCATAAATGTGAATTCTTCTTTGTGGAAAAATAAGACATCCCCTGAAAATAAGACCTGGCGCATCTTTGGGAGCAAAAATTAATATAAGACACTGTCTTATTTTCGGGGAAACAGGGTAGGAGCGTGTCCCCGGCCCCACCAGCCTTCCGTGTGGCCCGTGTCCCCATCAAGGTCGCCTCAAGGACGACGTGGTTGCTCTTGAAGGAGGACCAGGCTCGGCAGAAGCGGAGGGAAGTGGCTGAGCCGAGCGGAGGGCTGGCAAAGGGAAGAAATATCCTGCCTCTGATTCATAGTTAATAGTTTTCTAGTTAAATCTTAAATTATAGCTTCCAAGTGCCGGAGCGGAGCAAGCCGTAAACATCTCAGACATCAAAACAGGAGGTTCTGTCTCTCACAGTTGGTTTCCTGCTTCTTGAGTTCCTTTGGCAAATGTTCCAGAATCACATCCTCCAAATAACCGCGAGATGTAATTAAATGTGCCGGCTTTCTTGGCAGCGGAGCATCTCTCCCAGCTGCTCTCGGCCCCGGCGAGCAGCAGACGAAGGAGGCTTTGCCCGCCGGGCAGGAGGGCCAACTAAGGGGTCTCAGAGGCATTTGAGACGTGGCCCCCCAAATACACACATTGCATGCCCAGCTAGGCTTCCTGTCTGGCCTTTTGCCTCCCCAGAAGTGCCATATGGCCAAGAAGAACCAGCATTCTCCCTGCAGGAACAAGGGCTTTGGGATGGCCCAGGGGTGGCATTTGGGGCCACAGAATGGCTTTGGATGGGACTGGAAGAGGCAAAAAAGGGCCTCAAAATCTCAGATTAAGTAGCACAATCGGCAGGCCCCCTTGTCTTGACCTTGCCCCCTTCACAAGCTGCCTTTTGAGTTGCTGTGAGTTTTTAGGACTGTATGGCACAGTGTGTTAAAGCGCTGAGCTGCTGAACTTGTGGACCAAAAGGTCCCAGGTTCAAATCCCGGGAGCGGAATGAGTGCCCGCTGTTAGCCCCAGCTCCTGCCAACCTAGCAGGTCGAAAACATGCAAATGTGAGTAGATCAATAGGTACCGCTCTGGCGGGAAAAGGTAATGGTCATGCCAGCCATATGACCTTGGAGATGGGAAAAATGCACATTACATTTATATATAGATTATTATTAAGTAATGCCGTTACGTAATGGCGCTCCATGCCACATGACCTTGGAAGTGTCTTTGGACAACGCCGGCTCTTCGGCTTAGAAATGGAGATGAGCACCAACCTCCAGAGTCGGTCACGACTAAACTTAACGTCAGGGGAAACTTTACCTTTTATGGCCATGGTGGTGCAGTGAATTAAACTGCTGAGCTGCTGAACTTTTTGTCCGAAAAGTCAACATTTCGAATCCGGGGAGCGGGATGAGCAAATGAAGCCTGCATTGACACTGTTGACCCTGCAGTGACCAGTCACAGAACAAATGGCAGCTCAATGTGTTGTCGAAGGCTTTCATGGCCAGAATCACTGAGTGAGTTTTTCTGGGCTGTACGACCATGTTCCTGTAGCTTTCTCTCCTGATGTTTGCCTGCATCTGTGTAACGGCATCTTCAGAGGTTCTGTTGGCAGAGAAGCAAGTAAATGCATCCTCTCTTTGGGAAGTATTAACTGGCACTTGATTGTTTGCTGTCTGTTTCTGAGTAGTGAAACAGTTCAACACCTCCCAAACAGAGGATGCCTCCAGGCAACAGAGGCCAGGCCACCTCTATGCAGATACATTCACTGGTTGACTTTGCAAACGTCATGACTACTCAATGCAATTCAAGCTTGCTAATTGCAACATGCACACTTACTTTAAGTAGACATGGATATATATACATATATATAGGTAAAGGTTTCTCCTGACGTTAAGTCCAGTCGTGTCCGACTCTGGGGGTTGGTGCTCATCTCAATTTCTAAGCTGAAGAGCCAGCGTTGTCCGTAGACACCTCCAAGGTCATGTGGTTGGTATGACTTCATGGAGCGCCCTTACCTTCCCGCCGGAGCGGTACCTATTGATCTACTTTCATTTGCATATTTTCGAACTGCTAGGTTGGCAGAAGCTGGGGCTAACAGTAGGCGCTCATTCCGCTCCCGGGATTTGGACCTGGGACCTTTTGGTCCGCAAGTTCAGCAGCTCAGCGCTTTAACACATTGCTCCACTTGCTTCTCTGCCAACAGAACCTCTGAAGATGCCATTAGCCACAGTGCAGCCTGGAAAAACTCACAGCAACTCTGTGATTCCGGCCATGAAAGCCTTTGACAACACATTGAGCTGCCTTTTTTCTGTGACTGGTCACTGCGGGGTCAACACAGGCTTCATTTGCAAGTGTGAAGATCTCACCGGCCTCTGGCCATTGGGCCATTCAATAATAGCATGGCTTCCTTGGGTTTTTCTGACTTAAACCTCTAGGCCCATTGACAGAAAACTACCCTGTGAATATGAGCCCCAGCAAGAAGCCCCTCGGAGCAATTCCCATCCTTTGTCTCTAGACAAAGTGGGGCCTAAGGTGTGAATTGATATAACTTTAGTTATATGCCGTCTCTGTCATGGCTGCATTCAGTCATTTGTTTTGTACAACAGAGAACAATGAAAAGCTCCGTAGAGCTGGACGGATCACACACTTATAACATTTAAAGGTAAAGGTAAAAGTTTTCCCCTGACGTTAAGTCCAGTCATGTCTGACTCTGGGGGTTGGTGCTCATCTCCATTTCTAAGCCGAAGAGCCAGCGTTGTCCGTAGACACCTCCAAGGTCATGTGGCCACTGAAATGACTGCATGGAGTGCCCTTACCTTCCTGCCAGAGCGGTACCTATTGATCTACTCACATTGGCATGTTTTCGAACTGCTAGGTTGGCAGGAGCTGGGGCTAACAGCGGGCGCTCACTCCGCTCCCGGGATTTGAACCTGGGACTTTTCGGTCCGCAAGTTCAGCAGCTCAGCGCTTTAACACACTGCGCCACCACCAGGGGCCCTTATAACATTTATGTGGCCCTAAAAATAATTCCAGTTTGAGTTGTTATTGTTTTGGACTTCAGCGGAAACAAACACTGGACCAAACCCAAGCAGTCCATCAACGCAGACTTGGTGTGGGAGGCTCTTTATTCCATGGGCCTGTATATAATAAGTAGGTAAAAGTAAAGGTTTTCCCTTAACATTAAGTCCAGTCGTGTCAATAATAATAATAATAGTAATAATAATAGTAATAATAATAATAATAATAATAATAATAATAATAATAGACCACATTGGGTGCCGTGCCAAAAGATCTCAACCGGCATTTGGAAACAATAGACATTGACAAAATTACGATCTGCCAAAAGGCCACCCTACTGGGATCTGCGCGCATCATCCGAAAATACATCACACAGTCCTAGACACTTGAGAAGTGTTCGACTTGTGATTTTGTGATACGAAATCCAGCATATCTATCTTGTTTACTGTGTCATAATAAAATAATAATAGACAAAAAACCAATACAAGAAAACCGCACTACAAACTAGAGTTGACAGCTGGCACAACAAAACATTGCATGGAAAGTTCCTTGACAAAATTGAAGGAAAAGCTGACAAGGAGAAGACCTGGCTCTGGCTCACGAATGGGACCCTGAAGAAGGAAACAGAAGGCCTGATCCTTGCAGCCCAGGAGCAAGACATCAGGACAAAGGCAATTAAGGCAAAGGTCGAAAAATCAGCTGATGACACAAAATGCAGACTCTGCAAGGAAACCGATGAAACCATGGATCATATCCTCAGCTGCTGTAAGAAAATCGCACAGACAGACTACAAACAGAGGCACAACTATGTGGCCCAAATGATTCATTGGAACTTATGCCTCAAGTACCACCTCCCAGCAGCAAAGAACTGGTGGGATCACAAACCTGCAAAAGTATTGGAAAATGAGCACGCAAAGATACTATGGGACTTCCGAATCCAGACTGACAAAGTTCTGGAACACAACACACCAGACATCACAGTTGTGGAAAAGAAAAAGGTTTGGCTCATTGATGTTGCCATCCCAGGTGACAGTCGCATTGACAAAAAACAACAGGAAAAACTCGGCCGTTATCAGGACCTCAAGATTGAACCTCAAAGACTCTGGCAGAAACCAGTGCAGGTGGTCCCGGTGGTGATGGGCACATTGGGTACCGTGCCAAAAAATCTCAGCCGGCATTTGGAAACAATAGACATTGACAAAATCACGATCTGCCAACTGCAAAAGGCCACCCTGCTGGGATCTGCAGCATCATCCGAAAATACATCACACAGTCCTAGACACTTGGGAAGTGTTCGACTTGTGATTTTGTGATACGAAATCCAGCATATCTATCTTGTTTGCTATGTCATACAACAACAACAACAACAACAATAATAATAACAACAACAACAATAATAACAACAACAACAAATTTTTTGTACCCCACCTCCATCTCCCCTGAAGAGAGTCAGGGTGGCATACATATGGCACCTAAAGGGTAAAGATAAAGATTTTCCGCTGACATGAAGTCCAGTTGTGTCCAACTCTGGGGGTTGCTGTTCATCTCCATTTCTAAGCCGAAGAGCCGGCGTTGTCCGTAGACACCTCCAAGGTGATGTGGCCATAGGCATGACTGCATGGAGCTCCGTTATCTTCCTGCTGGAGCGGTACCTATTGATCTACTCACATTCGCATGTTTTCGAACTGCTAGGTTGGCAGAAGCAGGGGCTAACAGCGGGCGCTCACTTCACTCCCTGGACTCGAACCTGCGACCTTTCAATCAGCAAGTTCAGCAGCTCAGCGGTTTAACCCACTGTGCCACTGGGGGCTCCAATAATAATAATAATAATGATGATGATGATGATGATGATGTGTTTGGATGTTTTCTCATGTAAACCAGCGGGTGCTCACTTCGCTCCCTGGATTCGAACCTGCGACCTTTCAATCAGCAAGTTCAGCAGCTCAGCGGTTTAACCCAGTGTGCCACTGGGGGCTCCAATAATAACAACAATAATAATAATAATAATAATAATAATAATAATAATAATAATAATAATAATAATGTGGTTGGATGTTTTCTCATGTAAACCAGCGGGCGCTCACTTTGCTCCCCGGATTCGAACCTACGACCTTTCGATTAGCAAGTTCAGCAGCTCAGCGGTTTAACCCAGTGTGCCACTGGGGGCTCCAATAATAATAATAATAATAATAATAATAATAATAATAATAATAATAATAATGTGGTTGGATGTTTTCTCATGTAAACCAGCGGGCGCTCACTTTGCTCCCCGGATTCGAACCTGCGACTTTTCAGTCCACAAGTTCAGCAGCTCAGCTTTAACACGCTTTGCTATTGGGGGTCCTATATAATAAGTATTTACTCTATAAATTGCATGCATGTAAGACCTGACTGCATAAGCAAAGATGGGGTTCCCATATTGTGTTTTGGCTTTGGAGCCTCATTTCCTGGGAGGATGTGTCACAAGTGTGTGCACCCGTGTGCATGGCGTGTATTTGCACACGCGTGCCCAGATGCCCCCCGCACCCTAAGCCCCCCCCCCCTTTGCCCCGGCCGCTGCTTCCCGGCTGCTTCTAATCTCGGATGAGGGATTCGTCTTTCTCCCAAACTGTCTATTCCAGTTATAAAAATTGGCTCTTTTTCTGCCGTAAGTGCCACACTTTTCATATTTTTACTTCCAGCTGTCGAGATAGCATTTCGCTTTCTTCGCTCCTCTGTTATTTAATGGGGATTTCTGAGGGCAAGGCGCCCTTAGCCGACGCCGGAGCAATATAACACGCGAGGAGCCGGGGAGATAATGTTCCAAGAGAAGGCAGGGACAAAAAAGACAAACCAAGCTCTTAATACAGATGATGTTTCTGATTCATGGAATAGAGAAAATTGCATGCGATTAGATCTGCGAAGGGGAATCTTAACAGTGCAAAAGGGGGGCCGGTCTGAGTGAAGGGCAGCTAATGGGCCCCTCTGCCAATTGCTTCCCACTTCTTCAGAAAAGTCTCAAAAATTCCTCTGGGTTTTCTTAGCTCATGGTCTCGCACTGTTTTCAAGCAGCTCTTCTGCACGTCTGCAGGCCAAAGACACCTAGACCAGGGGTCCTCAAACTTTTTAAGTGGAGGGCCGAGTCACAGTCCGATTGCTGGGGGGCCGGACTAGGAAGAAACAGTCCAAAATTAGAATTGTTGTTGTTGAGTGCCTTCAAGTCATTTCAGAATTAGGTCAACCCTATGGTCACAAAGAGTCGGAAACAACTGAATGAATAAACAACAACAAAGTCTAAAGTTTAGGACAGAGGCCAGGTCAATGACCTTGGAGGGCCACATCCAGCCCATGGGTAAGCAAAGAGATCTCCAAAGACCATCTAGATGATCTCATAAGGCCATCTGAAGACCATAGATAAGGAAAGGGACCCTCAAAGACCATCTAGACAGTCTCATAGGACCATAGGTAAGGAAAGTGACCTCCAAAAGCAATCTAGATGGTCTCATAAGACCATAGGTAAGGAAAGGGACCCTCAAAGGCCATCCAGATGATCACATCAAGCCATAAGAATACCATAGTTAAGGAAAGGGACCTCAAAGACAATCTAGGTGGTTTCATAAGACAATAGGTAAGGAAAGGGACCTCCAAAGACCATCTAGATGGTCTCATAAGAACATAGATAAGGAAAGGGACCCTCAAAGACCATCTAGATGGTCTCATAAGAACATAGATAAGGAAAGGGACCCTCAAAGACCATCTAGATGGTCTCATAAGAACATAGATAAGGAAAGGGACCCTCAAAGACCATTTAGATGGTCTCATAAGAACATAGATAAGGAAAGGGACCCTCAAAGACCATCTAGATGGTCTCATAAGAACATAGATAAGGAAAGGGACCCTCAAGACCATTTAGATGGTCTCATAAGAACATAGATAAGGAAAGGGAACTCAAAGACCATTTAGATGGTCTCATAAGAACATAGATAAGGAAAGGGACCCTCAAAGACCATCTAGATGGTCTCATAAGAACATAGATAAGGAAAGGGACCCTCAAAGACCATTTAGATGGTCTCATAAGAACATAGATAAGGAAAGGGAACTCAAAGACCATTTAGATGGTCTCATAAGAACATAGATAAGGAAAGGGAACTCAAAGACCATCTAGATGGTCTCATAAGACTCGGCCTCATAGGGCTCGGGCTGTGGCGTAGGCTGGAGAGTAGCTGCAATGAATCACTGCAATGAATCACTCTGACCAGGAGGTCATGAGTTCAAGGCCCGCTCGGAGCCTATGTTTGTCTTGTCTTTGTTCTATGTTAAAAGGCATTAAATGTTTGCCTATATGTGTAATGTGACCCGCCCTGAGTCCCCTTCGGGGTGAGAAGGGTGGAATATAAATGCTGTAAATAAATAAATAAATAAATAGGAAAGAAAGGGACCCTCAAAGGCCATCTAGATGATCTCATCAGGCCATCAGAAGACCATAGATAAGGAAAGGGACCTCAAAGACCATCTAGGTGGTTTCATAAGACCATAGGTAAGGAAAGGGACCCTCAAAGGCCATCTAGACAATGTCATAAAAACATAGGTAAGGAAAGGGACCCTCAAAGGCCATCTGGACAGTCTCATAGGACCATAGGTATGGAAAGTGACCTCCAAAAGCCATCTAGATGATCTCATAAGACCATAGGTAAGCAAAGACCAGGTAGACTTAGGTCAACCCTAAGTCTAAAGTTTAGGACAGGGGCCAGGTAAATGACCTTGGAGGGCCGGTCTTAGTTTGGGGACCCCTGACCTAGACCCTTGTCCCCTTCTTTGTATTTGGAGGAGCAACAAGAGAAGGATGATGGGCTTCTGCATGGAAAGGCAGTAGTGGGTGGAAGAAGTTTGGAAAGCTGCTTCCTTTTGCAGGGGAGGGATGAGTGGCACCCGCTGCTCTGTTTTCTCCACGGCTTTGGCTCAATACATGCGCAGATATTGGTGTGTCTGCGCGCTGTTTTATTATCCTGGGCTTCCATCCGAACCTTGATTAGGAGTCGCGTGACCCCAATTTCAGAATCATCTCTCATCATCTGGGAAATGAATGCCGCTTCCCTCGGCAGAAAGAGAACCGTTCGGCTCGTGAACTGACAAGAAGAGGCGGGTGGGAGTTTCTTTCCTTCCTGGGGGGCTCTTTCGGCGTGGTTTGCCTTGGAGCGGAGCAACGAAGCATCCAGTTATTAAGCTTCTGGGTTGCTGTGAGTTTTCTGAGCTGTATTGCCATCTTCCAAAAGCATTCTCTCCTGACGTTTCACCTGCATCTATGGCAGGCATCCTCAGAGGTTGTGAGATCTGTTGGAAACGAGACAAGTGGGGTTTATATATTCTGTGGAATAATGTTCAGGGTGGGAGAAGGAACTCTTGTCTGTTTGAGGAAAGTGTGAATGTTGCAATTGGCCACCTTGATCAACATCGCAGCTTCAAAGCCTGGCTGCTTCCTGCCTGAGAGAATCCTTTGTTGGGAGTTGGGTTGGCATTGGCCATCTTGACTGTGCCGACCCAAGGCTTTACCTTGAGGCCTTTTCCTCCTCGGAGCAGCAGCATTGATCTCTCCATCCATCCGCTCCTCTCCCTTTCTCTCCCTGTGCGTCTCGCTTCGCCTGGGGAGCAAAGAGCAAGTGAGCGGGAGGAAGATGTTTGTTCTGCTCTCGTGGACGGACTCCGTGGCTCAGGAGCAGATGGGCTTGGCTGCCTCCTGGCACATAATTGCTCCTCCAAGTCTGGCTGGTTCCCAGCCGCTGCTGCCTTGGCCAGTAGGCTTGCTCAAATAATTCGATTTTCCCGTTACCCGTTATTAATTCGTTATTTTCGTTTGTTTTGAAGCAATATAGAACCTTGGTTGTCCACACGTCTGGATATCGCGGTTTCGAATCGCGAGAGGCCGTTTTTTCTTATTTCTTCGTTTTTTTCGTTAGGAAAAAAAAGCTTTTGCAAATCACCCAAACTCCTTTCCTTTTGCCCCTCAGCCAATGGGAGGCTCAGCCAATGGGAGGGGGCGAGGGGGAAGGAGGCCGAGGAGGAGGAGGAAGACGGAGGGGGGAAATGGCTGCCGCCGCCGCCTCGCCTCAGCTCAGGCCTGGAGAGACCGAGAGGGGCCCGGCGGTGAGGAGGAAGAGGCCCGGGATGCGAGGGGGTGTGGGCCAGGCCCGTCCTCGGCTGCTCCCAGGGGCCCAGATTCGCACCCTCCCTCCCCCCAATACAGGTCTCCAGTCCATACCACGCTACATGAACTTGAATGGATACTGTGGTTGTGTTGTCGAAAGCTTTCATGGCCGGGATCACACTGTTGTGGTATGTATTCCGGGCTCTATGGCCATGTGCCAGAAGCATTCTCTCCTGACGTTTCACCCACATCTGTGGCAGACATAGAGGTTTTGACGTCTGTGCGAAGCTAGGCAAGTGGGGTTTATATATCTGTGGAAGGTCCAGGGTGGGAGAAAGAACTCTTGTCTGTGGGAGGCAAGTGTGAATGTTGCAATTGGTCACCTTGATTAGCATTGAATAGCCTTGCAGCTTCAAAGCCTGGCTGCTTCCTACCTGGGGGAATCCTTTGTTGGGAGGTATTAGCTGGCCCTGATTGTTTCCTGTCTGGAATTCCCATTTTCTGGGTGTTTCTGGGAAGGTAATGGCACTCCATGTAGTCATGCCGGCCACATGACCTTGGAGGTGTCTATGGACAACACTGGCTCTTGGGCTTAGAAATGGAGATGAGCACCAACCCCCAGAGTCAGACATGACTGAACTTAACGTCAAGGGATACCTTTACCTTTACCTACACACACACACACACACACACACACACATAAGCAGGGACTATATATATATATATATATATACACACAATATATATCACACACACACCAATTTAACAAAGTTTCAGCCACAAAAACAAAGTTTCTGAAGTAGAACAATGACTTTCACAGTAAAGACAACCCAATTTAACAGGAAATAAGACTTTCAAACCAGGAACAGATTTCTGCAATTATTAAAAAATGGTTTATTATAAAAGCTATGAAAATTCTCCAAAAATCAGAGGATAAGGAAAACGTTCCAAATTTTGGTGAGCTATCAGTGTTAAATGTGTTCTACCACTGTACCAGGTTTGAAGAAGATCACTCAAAAAATGAGGGTGGGAGAGTCCTGTAAAGTCCTCTCCCTCTGTGCTGTTTTTGGGAATTGCGCATGCGCGTCCGCCATTAACGTATTAATTTAGAAAATAACGAATTTTCGTTAATTTTGAAATTTTTTGGGGGCCAAATTCGGAAATACCATCAGAAACGAAAAGCTGCCCCCCTCTAGTTTTGAAACGAGTTTAGAATCAAATTTTTCATGGATCGATCAAGCCTATTGGCCAGCTGGAATCGCAGCAGAAACGCATGGCTCTGAGGCTGGGATCCCCTTGGAAGACAGAGAGAAAGAGAAAGAGAAGGAAGGGAGGAAAGAGGGACCACAAGGAAGGGTGGAAGGCCCATCATCCAGGCCAGAGGAACTGGATGCCATTCTGGATCACAGGAGAGCATTTCCACAATGCAAAGCTACTTTCAAAAGGATAAAATCCCATTTTCTCTATTATTATTGGTATTATTACATTTATTATTTTTCTCCATTATTGTTGCTACTCTTAACATTTATTTATTTATTTATTTACAGCATTTATATTCCGCCCTTCTCACCCCGAAGGGGACTCAGGGCGGATCACATTACACATATAGGCAAACATTCAATGCCAACAGACAAACAACATATATAGACAGACACAGAGGCATTTAACATTTTTTATAATAATAATAATAATAATAATAATAATAATAATAATAATATCAGAGTGAAATAATAAATGTAATAATAATAATAAAAATAGAGTAAAATAAATGTTAATAGTAGCAACAATAATGGAGAAAAATAGTATATGTAATACTACCAATAATAATAGAGAAAAATAATAAATTTACCATATATTCTCGAGTATAAGCTGACCCAAATATAAGCTAACCAGGACCCTCACCAGGATCCTTTTAATAAAATAATAGAGTAAAATAATGCACATAATAATAATAATAATAATAATAATAATAATAAATATAGGAAAATAATACAAGTAATTTATTTATTTACAGAATTTATATTCTGCCCTTCTCACCCCGAAGGGGACTCAGGGCGGATCACATTACACATATAGGAAACATTCAATGCCTTTTAACATAGAACAAAGACAAGACAAACATAGGCTCCAAGCGGGCCTCGAACTCATGACCTCCTGGTCAGAGTGATTCATTGCAGCTGGTTGTAGCTGGCTTGCTCTCCTGCCTGCGCCACAGCCCGGGCCTAACATTTATTTTACATTATTATTATTATTATATTTATTATTTCACTCTGATATTATTATTATTATTATTATTATTATTATTATTATTATTATTATTGCATTTATTATTTTACTCTATTTATTATTACCGGGCTGTGGTGCAGGCGGGAGAGCAAGCCAGCTGCAACCAGCTGCAATGAATCACTCTGACCAGGAGGTCATGAGTTCGAGGCCCGCTTGGAGCCTATGTTTGTCTTGTCTTTGTTCTATGTTAAAAGGCATTGAATGTTTGCCTATATGTGTAATGTGATCCGCCCTGAGTCCCCTTCGGGGTGAGAAGGGCAGAATATAAATTCTGTAAATAAATAAATTACTTGTATTATTTTCCTATATTTATTATTATTATTATTATTATTATTATTATTATTATTATGTGCATTATTTTACTCTATTATTTTATTAAAAGGATCCTGGTGAGGGTCCTGGTTAGCTTATATTTGGGTCAGCTTATACTCGAGAATATATGGTAAATTTATTATTTTTCTCTATTATTATTGGTATTATTACATTTATTATTTTTCTCCATTATTGTTGCTACTCTTAACATTTATTTTACTCTATTTTTATTATTATTATTACATTTATTATTTCACTCTGATATTATTATTATTATTATTATTATTATAAAAAATGTTAAATGCCTCTGTGTCTGTCTATATATGTTGTTTGTCTGTTGGCATTGAATGTTTGCCATATATGTGTTCATTGTAATCCCTCCTGAGTCCCCTTTGGGGTGAGAAGGGCGGAATATAAATACTGTAAATAAATAAAATACATGTATTATTTTCCTGTATTTATTATTATTATTATTATTATTATTATTATTATTATTATTACGTGTATTATTTTACTCTATTATTATTATTAAAAAGATACATAAGCACATTGACATTGAAGAAGATGAGAATAATGATTTGATCAGAGCTGGACAGTCTTATCTTAAATTTGAGCTTGATGTAAATATTCAAAAAGAAATTAACCTACTGATGCCTTAATTAATGTAATTTTATTGGTATCTATTTTTATTTCTGAAATTTACCACCCTCAGCTTATACTGGAGTCAATGCTTTCCCAGTTTTTTTGTGGTAAAATTGGGTGCCTCGACTTATATCCGGGTCGGCTTATACTCGAATATATACGGTAATTTATTTTATTTATTTATTTACATCACTTTACCCCGCCTTTCTCTCCGAGGAGACTCAAAGCGGCTTACAGTAAATAGGCAAAAATTCAATGCCTAAAAACAATGTAAAAACAATTCATATAAAACAATCTACAAAACAACAGTTCATATAAAGCAGATACCATTACAAAATAAAATCACATTATATAAAATTTTAAGAATGTTCAAGATTAAAATCCGTTCATCCAGAATCCTCAAGTCTTCGTACAGGTCATGTACAGTAGAGTCTCACTTAGAATCATAGAATCATAGAATCATAGAATAGTAGAGTTGGAAGAGACCACATGGGCCATCTAGTCCAACCCCCTGCTAAGAAGCAGGAAATCGCATTCAAAGCACCCCCGACAGATGGCCATCCAGCCTCTGCTTAAAAGCCTCCAAAGAAGGAGGGAGAGAGTTCCACTGCCGAACAGCCCTTCTCACAGTGAGGAAGTTCTTCCTGATGTTCAGGTGGAATCTCCTTCCCTGTAGTTTGAAGCCATTGTTCCCTTGCGTCCTAGTCTGCAGGGCAGCAGAAAACAAGCTTGCTCCCTCTTCCCTATGACTTCCCTTCACATATTTGTACATGGCTATCATGTCTCCTCTCAGCCTTCTCTTCTGCAGGCTAAACATGCCCAGCTCTTTAAGCCGCTCCTCATAGGGCTTGTTCTCCAGACCCTTCATCATTTGAGTCTTCCTCCTCTGGACGCTTTCCAGCTTGTCAACATCTCCCTTCAACTGTGGTGCCCAGAATTGGACACAGTGTGATTCCAGGTGTGGTCTGACCAAGGCAGAATAGAAAGAGGGGGAGCAGGACTTCCCTGGATCTAGACGCTATTCCCCTATTGATGCAGGACAGAATCCCATTGGCTTTTTTAGCAGCCGCATCACATTGTTGGCTCATGTTTAACTTGTTGTCCACGAGGACTCCAAGGTCTTTTTCGCACACACTGCTGTCAAGCCAGGCATCGTCCCCCATTCTGTATCTTTGATTTCCATTTTTTCTGCCGAAGTGAAGTATCTTGCATTTGTCCCTGTTGAACTTCATTTTGTTAGTTTTGGCCCATCTCTCTAGTCTGTCAAGATCGTTTTGGATTCTGCTCCTGTCTTCTGGAGTGTTGGCTCTCCCTCCCAGTTTTGTGTCGTCTGCAAACTTGATGATCGTGCCTTCTAACCCTTCGTCTAAGTCGTTAATAAAGATGTTGAACAGAACCGGGCCCAGGACGGAGCCCTGCTTGTGGCACTCCACTTGTCACTTCTTTCCATGATGAAGACAACGCATTGGTGAGAATCACCCTTTGGGTTCGTTCGCTTAGCCAATTAAAGATCCACCTAACCGTAGTTTTGTCTAGCCCACATTTTACTAGTTTGTTTGCTAGAAGGTCGTGGGGGACTCCAACACTCGCTTATCCAACATTCTGGATTATCCAACGCATTTTTGGAGTCAATGTTTTCAATATATCGTGATATTTTGGTGCTAAATTCATAAATACAGTAATTACTACATAGCATCACTACGTATAGAACTACTTTTTCTGCCAAATTTGTTGTCTAACATGATGTTTTGGTGCTTCCTTTGTAAAATCATAAACTAATTTGATGTTTAATAGGCTTTTCCTTAATGCCTCCTTATTATCCAACATATTTGCTTATCCAACATTCTGCCGGCCCGTTTATGTTGGATAAGTGAGACTCTACTGTAATTCTGCTGGGGGCTCTTTGGTTTCAAGCTGGAGCTGTCCAGGGTACTGAATCTATGTTGCAAAATCTCCTTGGCCACAAAGAGCTCACGCCACACCAAAACCAAAGACTTGCCTTGGCAAGAATTCGGTAGCCTTTCTTGCCAAGGCGAGTCTTTTCATTTTGGGAGCTCTCTGGGGCCAAGGCCAAGGCCACTGCAACCCGGCTGGTTTGGGCTGCCGTTCGGCCTCCGCTTGCCGTTATTCCAAGGCCTCCTCCTCCTCTTGGCGCCTGATCCTTATTCATTTTCTCTCCGCTTCCAAATCTTTTCATGACTTGTCTTCTTAGACTATAAGCCCGAGGTCACGGTCTGCCTCGTTTCGTTATTGATCTGTAAGCTGCCATGGCGGTTCTTCTGGCTAGAGCGGAGGCGGAACACGCTCCAAGGAGAGAGAGAGAGACGGACGGACGGACGGACGGACAGCTGGGTAAATAGACAAGGATCTGCTTCGGCTGGTGGACAGCATGTCCTTAGGTCATTTGGGATTGACTCCTCACGGAGGACATCGAGGAGGTAATCCGATACCAGCAGCTGGGAACCCGTTCCAGCTCCAAAATCCACATCAGAGATCTGCAGCACTGTCTTTTTTAAATTTACAATTTAATAAAGAATTCATCATTTGGAGAAATTGGAGCCAGTCCTATCAAAGCTATTGAGAGTCTCATCTAGGGATCATTTCAAAGTCCTGGTGCAAGAGGACCCAGCAAAAGGCGGAAGCATCTCCTTCAGGTGCCAAGCCTTGGCATCCCCACACAGGTAACTGGTGCCAGGCGGTGCTTTCGTGTTCACTGTGGCAGACATAGCAACATATGTGTCTCCTTTCACTTTGCAGGGAAGGCAGGAGAAGCAGCAGGGTGTAAGGCTGGATCTTTCCCGGATTGCATTGGGAAACGGAGTGGAAAAAGGAGCAAACTCAATCTGCAGGTGGAGGAAAGACCCCTCCGCCCACCTATTCATCCAGCCGCACTGGTGCCTAGTTTAGGAGAGGTCTTAGGCCACCAGTTGGCCTCCACCATCCGCCATCAAAGAGCCATAAGTTGCCTTTTCTCGAGGTCCAAATACCCTAAAGGCAACTGATCCTAGAAATCTAAATTCATGGTGCAAGGAGGGACCCCCAGAGAACATCTAGTCCAGCCCCCTTCTGCCATGCAATGCAAACACTCCTGAAAGATGTCAGAGTATTTGCAGCACAGCAGTAGTTGGATGGAAGCAGAGGAACGCAGAATGAAGAGACACTCAGAGACATTGGTAAAGCTATTTACAAAGTTTTACTGTATGCAGCAATAATCAACACAAACAGACTTGCAGACAACAGACGAACACAGGGCTGTTCTGTTCTCCAACAGAACTTGACTCGAACTCTAGGCAGACAGAGCTCAACTGAACTGAACTGAACTGATGCAATCGTTATGCACAAACACTTGTGTCTGGATACTCCCTAGTTCCAACCACATATCAAGGTCATCACAGCTTCTTGGCAATTAACTCTTTCCACACTATGGTACATTCTGGCTGATGCAATCAGTTGCAATACAAGCAGGGCACAAATTGCATTTAAACACTATCAATACACAAATCCCACATTAACAAAAGATGCCCATCTGACCCCGGTTGAAAGACTTCCAAAGATAGCGAGCCCCACATTCATTGGATGTTCTCCCGTCCGGTCCTTACCATCTTCCTAACATTTTGATAGAGTCCCTTTTTTTACGATTTCGCTTGTGTCCCAGTATGCGGAGCTGCAGAAAACAGGCTCGTTCCAAAACCGTCTTGACAGCAGTTAACAACAACAAGGATGTTAATTGTCAGGCGTACTTCCTAGACATGTCAATCAACGGGAAGTTTCTTGAGTCAGATCTGAAGATTTACAGTAATCGTCCTCACCAGAGCCTTCAAAAATAAATAAAGACTTTCATCTGTGGTGGACAGAAAAAAGGCCTGTTTCCTACTGCAATTTCACTTGCTTAGGACCTTCCCAACCTTTGGCTTGGTGGTCTCCATTATGGCAGATCTTGGAGGCTAAGCAGGGTCAGCCCTGGCTGGGGCTTGGATGGAGCCCAGATTCAGAGGAAGTAACTAGCAAAGCCATCTCTTTGAGGCAAAACAGAAGAAAAGGGCCACCTCCTTGTTCTCCCCTCCTTGCAGCCCCAAATTGGCCGCATCTCGGCTTGGCTGGCTGCCCTCGGCCTCATTCTTCACACTTCATTTGCTCTTATTTTATTGCAGTTGCATTGCTGTTTTAATTGTAAGCAGCTCAGGAACTTGGGTGAATTGCAGCCTGGAAATATTTTCATACATAAATAAGGACATAAATAATGGATGGCTGAATAAATATTCGGCTGGCGCTGAGCCGCGATCTCTTTCCTCCTCCTTTTTGTTTCTTGTGTTGATCCGGAAGATTCCTCAGTGCCTCTCCCAAAAAAAGAAGGAATGGAGGAGGGTTCCTTTTGGGGAGGCTTGGTTGAGTTTGAAAGCAAACGGTGGGAAAGCAAAAGTGTGTGTGTTGATTTAATGTGGAGCGGACCAGGAATTGGCATACTATGTGCTTTGCTCAGCGCAGGTGCTTTGGGCCACACTCGGTGACATCTTGTGACAAACTCAGTGTCATTTTGATTTGACGGCAAACATCTGGAAGCGGTTGTCGGAGGGCTGTTCACACTCAGTCGCGCCACCAGAAATACATCCGGCTCTGAAAGGGCGAGCCCTGAGTTATTTGTTCCAACTACCCAGGGACAATGGGATTTGTAGTGTGCAAATGCATCCGGATAGAGCAGCCATAATGCCTTTGAGTGGGAGCCTCGGCCCATGATCCAACATAAAAGCAAGCAAAGCAATAAAGGTGAAGGTTTTCCCCTGACATTAAAGTCCAGTCATGTCCGACTAGAGTAAAATAATACACATAATAATAAATAGAGTAAAATAATAAATGCAATAATAATAATAAGATCAGAGTGAAATAATAAATGTAATAATAATAATACAGTAGAGTCTCACTTATCCAACATAAACGGGCCGGCAGAATGTTGGATAAGTGAATATGTTGGATAATAAGGAGGGATTAAGGAAAAGCCTATTAAACATCAAATTAAGTTATGATTTTACAAATTAAGAACCAAAACATCATGTTATACCACAAATTTGACAGAAAAAGCAGTTCAATACGCAGTAATGCTATGTAGTAATTACTGTATTTACGAATTTAGCACCAAAATATCACAATGTGTTGAAAACATTGACTACAAAAACGCGTTGGATAATCCAGAATGTTGGATAAGTGAGACTCTACTGTAATAGGTAAAAGGTAAAGGTTTCCCCTGACGTTAAGTCCACTCGTGACCAACTCTGGGGGTTGGTGCTCATCTCCATTTCTAAGCCAAAGAGCCAGCGTTGTCCGTAGACACCTCCAAGGTCATGTGGCCGGCATGACTGCATGGCGCGCTGTTACCTTCCCGCCAGAGCAGTACCTATTGATCTACTCACATTTACATGTTTTCGAACTGCTAGGTTGGCAGAAGCTGGAGCTAACAGCGGGCGCTTACTCCGTTCCCGGATTCGAACCTGCAGCCTTTTGGTCTGCAAGTTCAGCAGCTCAGTGCTTTAACACGCTGCGCCAGCGGGGGCTCCGGCTTTGGGAGATAGAGCGGTATATAAATAAAGCCCGGAATACATACAACAACCCTATATAAATAAAGTTTTGGTGTTGTTGTTGCCCTTGTGCCTGCGGTGCAAATGGGGCGTCATGCTCAGGGCTTGTTCATGCCAAGCCATGGCACACCCAAGCAGAGGGAAACGTCTCCTGGATATGATCTGCTCTCCCGCTTTTTCCTCTCCCCGTCCTGTTTTGCCGTGAGCCCAAAGGACGGCTGCCACTCCAGCAAAGGCATCCCTTTTATTTTACTTTACTCCATTCCAATCACCGCACGCAAATCCCTCCACTCCGGAGTTCAGAGCCGGGGATTTTCAGCCTAATCTGTTGTTAACAGAGCTATTAGAGGAGACGCTTAAGCGACAAGGATACCCCCCGCCTGCCCGCCCGCCCGCCCGCTGTACGTGTTGCAATTGCCAGTGTTTGCCATTCCACTCCAGTCTGAAGGCAGGAGGGGAGATGGGGGTGGCAGAGGGGGCCCTTCTAAGGTTCTCCAGCCCGAATCAGGGCAGAAGCCCTACTTCATGTGGGAGCAAGGTGAACTTGCACTCAGGTATTTATATAGTTACTAGCTGTGCCCGGCCACGCGTTGCTGTGGCGTCGTCCTAAGTGGAATCCTTTGTTGGGAGGTGTTAGCTGACCCTGATTGTTTCCTGTCTGGAATTCCCCTGTTTTCGGAATGTTGTTCTTTATTTACTGTCCTGATTTTAGAGATTATATTGTTCTGTATTATTATACCACAGTAATTATATATATTATATTTATAATCATATATTGAGGGCCCCTGGCGGTGGCGCAGTGTATTTATTTATTTATTTTTATTTACAGTATTTATAGTCCGCCCTTCTCACCCCGAAGGGGCCTCAGGGCGGATTACAATGAACACATATATGGCAAACATTCAATGCCAACAGACAAACAACATTCAGTTTTAGACACAGAGGCATTTTTTTAACATCTTTCCAGCTTCACGATTCCGGCCACAGGGGGAGCTGTTGCTTCACCGTCCATTGGTGGCTGTTCTTCCTCTTCTTTTCCTCGTGAGCAGTTTTATGGTGTTGTAGATTAGTTAAATTAGCCTCCCGCATAAAGCGTACCTAAATTTTCCCTACTTGACAGATGCAACTGTCTTTCGGGGCTGCTAGGTCAACAGCAAGCCGGGACTATATATATATTTTTTAATGGTCGGAGGCTTAACCCGACCCGGGCTTCGAACTCATGACCTCTCGGTCAGTAGTGATTTATAGCAGCTGGTTACTAGCCAGCTGCGCCACAGCCCGGCCCCAGTGTGTTAAAGCACTGAGCTGCTGAACTTGCAGACTAAAAGGTCCCAGGTTCAAATCCCAGGAGCGGAATGAGTGCCTGCTGTTAGCCCCAGCTCCTGCCAACCTAGCAGTTCGAAAACATGGAAATGTGAGTAGATCAATAGGTACCGCTCCGGCGGGAAGGTAACGGTGCTCCATGCAGTCATGCCCGTGGCCACATGACCTTAGAGGTGTCTACGGACAACGCCGGCACTCCGGCTTAGAAATGGAGATGAGCACCAACCCCCAGAGTCGGTCACGACTAGACTTAGCGTCAGGGGAAACCTTTACCTTTTTATTATTTGCTTTGAACTGGATTATTATGAGACCCCTTCTACACAACTGTATAAAATCCACACTGAACTGGATTATATGGCAGTGTGGGTTCAAGATAGTCCAGTTCAAAGCAAATACTGTGGCTTAGATTCCTTGGCATTCTGGGTTATATAGCTGTGTGGAAGGGCCTTGAGTCTACACTCCCATAAAATCCAGTTCAAATCTGATAAGCTGTATTTTATAGGCAGTGTGGAAGAGGCCTAACTGAACCCTGCCTGTCCCCCAGCCCCATTGTGGCCGAGGGAATTGCTATGAGACGAAGTGGATGGGGCCTAAAGGGGGCAGGGCCTACCCTTCTGACTGGCAGCCAGGGTTGAAAACGGCTCTTCCTCGGCATAGAATCGTAGAATCATAAAGTTGGAAGATACCTCATGGGCCATCCAGTCCAACCCCCTGCAAGAAGCAGGAAAATCTCATTCAAAGCACCCCGACAGATGGCCATCCAACCTCTGCTAATTTGGCATCTAATGTGGACTTTATTTTTCTAGGTTGTTTTGTTTGAAAGACATAGATTGGATGACTATGTCTTTTGTGGCCAAATTTGGTGTGATTTGGTTCAGTGTTTTTGTTGTTTACTCAGTCCTACAAACATTACATTACATTACCTAGCAGTTCGAAAACATGGAAATGTGAGTAGATCAATAGGTACCGCTCCAGTGGGAAGGTAACGGCGCTCCATGCAGTCATACCTATGGCCACATGACCTTGGAGGTGTCTACGGACAACACCGGCTCTTTGGCTTAGAAATGGAGATGAGCATCAACCCCCAGAGTTGGACACGACTGGACTTAACGTCAGGGGAAACCTTTACCTTTACTTTACCTATAGATGTGTTGTGCCACATCTTTGCACCTGAAGGTATCTCTGCCTTTGTGTCTGCCGTGCAAAGGGGGCATGTTCAGGACTCATGCGCACCAAAGTACATTGAGAGTGCTCTGTTTTTAGGGCACTACAAGGAGGGAACCTACAAGACCGGTGTGGTGGGGCTTTCACTGAGCCAAGAGCCTCCCGAATCTCCCCAGAGTTGGAAGGGCATGGATCCGTAATGGAGAAAGGGACAGAGAGAGTGGAAGGGAAGGGAATAAATGAATAAACCGAAAGCCCACAGCCCTGAGCTGCTGTTTGTATTCTGGGAGAGATATTAACTGTAGAAAATCTTGAGGTCAAGGCAGTGTCATATAATTTCATGGTTGAAGGCGCCAGGCCTTTGCAGAGAACTGGCTGGGAAAGCGTTCTGCTCCGGAGGGGAATCGCTGCTGCTTCAGGGACTCAAAGCCCAGATGGGACCACGGAGCGACACGGCGGTCTCTCCTCCTCCGGGGCTCCTTTTGAGGATGATCTGGGCAGGAAGGCGGAGGAAGGAGGACACATTTCACAGGGAAGGACCGAGCAAGGAAAGCATCTCCCCAGGGCAGGGGAGCTCCACTTTGGGTGGTGGTGCATTCAGCTGTGAGTCCCATTGCACAAGCCACACTAAACACCTTCGCAGAAGCATACAAGAAGCTCGGCCTCTCATTGAACATCGAGAAACCCAAAGTGCTCTTCCAGCAGTCACCAGGCAATCCCTCTGCAAGGCCAGAAACACAGCTTAGTGATGTAACATTAGAAAATGATGACTATTTCCACTACCTTGGCAGCCACCTCTCCACAAAAGTCAACATTGACACTGAAACACAACACTTTCTGAGCTCTGCAAGTGCAGCATTTACCCAAATGAAGCAGAGAGTGTTTGAAGATCGGGACATCTGTAGTGATACCAAGGTGCTTGTTTATAAAGCCATTGTCCCCCTAACCCTGCTATGCGCCTGTGAAACATGGACTGTCTACAGACATCACACTCAACTCCTAGAACACAACACTGTCTGAGCTCTGTGAGTGCAGCATTTTCCCGAATGAAGCAGAGAGTGTTTGAAGATCGGGACATCCGTAGCGATACCAAGGTGCTTGTTTATAAAGCCATTGTCCCCCTAACCCTGCTATGCGCCTGTGAAACATGGACTGTCTACAGACATCACACTCAACTCCTAGAACACAACACTGTCTGAGCTCTGCGAGTGCAGCATTTTCCCGAATGAAGCAGAGAGTGTTTGAAGATTGGGACATCTGTAGCGATAACAAGGTGCTTGTTTATAAAGCCATTGTCCCCCCAACCCTGCTATGTGCTTGTGAAATGCGGACTGTCTACAGACAGGAATACAACTTAATGGTGGAACATTAGAAAACGTTGACCATTTCCGCTCCCTTGGCAACCCCTCTCCACAAAAGTCAACATTGACACTGAAACACAACACTGTCTGAGCTCTGCGAGTGCAGCATTTACCCGAATGAAGCAGAGAGTGCTTGAAGATCGGGACATCTGTAGTGACACCAAGGTGCTTGTTTATAAAGCCATTGTCCCCCCCAACCCTGCTATGCGCCTGTGAAATGTGGACTGTCTACAGACAGGAATACAACTTAATGGTGGAACATTAGAAAACGTTGACCATTTCCGCTCCCTTGGCAACCCTTCTTCACAAAAGTCAACATTGACACTGAAATACAACACCACCTGAGCTCTGCGAGTGCAGCATTTTTCAGAAGGAAGCAGAGAGTGTTTGATAATCCATAGGGTTTTTAATAATCTATCCTGTATTTGTCACGGTATTACCATTTATGTGTTTTAAATGTAATTTTTATCCTGTATTGTTGTTTTAATTGATATATTATATTACTGTTTTATCTTTTTTTATATTGTGATTTGTACTATGTTGTGTATATTTTATCTTTATGTTGTTTGGGCCGTTGCCCCATGTAAGCCGCCCCGAGTCCCCGCAGGGAGATGGTGGCGGGGTATAAATAAAGTTTTATTATTATTATTATAGAGATACCAAGGTGCTTGTTTACAAAGCCATTCCCCTCCCAACCCTTTTCTATGTCTGCGAAACGTGAACGGTCTACAGACGTCACACCAAACTCCTGGAGCGTTTCTATCAGCGTTGCCTCAGGAAAATCCTGCAAATCTCTTGGGAAGACAGGTGGACAAATGTCAACGTGCTTGAGGAAGCAAAGACCACCATCACTGAAGCGATGCTCCTACGCCATCAACTCCGCTGGACTTAAAGCCACGTTGTCCAAATGCCCAAAGATCACCGTCTCCCAAAGCAGTTACTCTACTCCGAACTCAAGAACGGGAAACATAATGTTAATGAGCAGGAAAAGAGATTTAAAGATGGGATTAAAGCCAGCCTTAAAAACTGTGGCATAGACACTGAGAACTGGGAAGCCCTGGCCCTTGAGCGCTCTAACTGGAGGTCAGCTGTGACCAGCAGTGCTGCGGAGTTCGAAGAGGGCTTAAGGGAGAAACGTGCCAAGAGGAAGGCCTGTCAAGCCAACCCTGACCAGGACCGCCTTCCACCTGGAAACTGTGAGGTTCCTCCTGCGGAATTTTATGCTGTATAACTACTAACACTATGGTAGCACAGCCAACAATGTGTTATCACAATCTGTGTGTGTCCAAGAAAGAGCAATGCTGTTTTTCTGGCTACATGGAGAGGTTCTGTGGCCTTGCGTCCAGATGCCACCCTCCCCTTGTATAGTCTTGAGTCCATGCCATCTCAAGCCTTCCTTCCCCGTCTCTCCATGCGCCAGAGGCTTCCCCAGAAGCAGGAGGCGCGAAGGATGGATCGCTCCAAGGCAGGGCTGGCTGCACATTATGGAGCCAGCAAGATCAATGGCACCGCCGCCGTCCTTTTATTGGTTTTGCTCTTGATTGGCAGCCCAGGACCAACTACTGCTTTCTACACCCAGGAATGGATTCACACCACTTAATTCCCAATAAGTGGAGCATCGACAAATGGAGGGCCCTCCTTCCGTGAGAGGGCAACCTCTGCATCTAAGCTCCAAGGAGCCTCTTGCAGGTCGGCACCCAATTTGCGGTTGGCATTCCTGGCAGGACTCTTGGGTAGCCTTCTCTGCAGAGACCCTCACAGTGGCATCTTCCACCAACACAATTGTGAGGTTTCTAGTGCAACCCAAGGCCTTGTAGCATCAAGGTCAGCAGGCTGCTGGGAGCTGCAGTCCAATGGTACTTGGAGATCCATATCCTTCCCTCTTTGATATGACCATGCACTCATAAGCAAACTCAGAGAAATTGAAGTACACAAACCTTGAGGAATGAAAGAAAGGAAGAACATGGAGAAGAGAAAGGAATTGTTGAAGGCTTTCATGGCTGTTATCACTTGGTTGCTGTGAGTTGTCCAGGCTGTGTATGGCTGTGTTCCAGAAGCATTCTCTGCTGACGTTTCACCCACATCTATAGCAGGGATCCTCAGAGGCTGTGAGGTCTGTTGGAAACTAGGGAAGTGGGGTTTAGAAATCAGGGTGGGAGAAAGAACTCTTGTCTGTTTGAGGCAATTGGCCAGCTTGATTAGCACTCAATGACCTTGCAGCTTCAAAGCCTGGCTGCTTCCTGCATGGGGGGGGGGGGGGGAGATGGGAGTGGCAGAGGGGGCACTTCTAAGATTCTCCAGCCCAAATCAGGGCAGAGGTCTTACTTCGTGTGGAGACAAGGTGAACTTGCACTCAGGTATTTATATGGTTACTAGCTGTGCCCGGCCACGTGTTGCTGTGGCTTCGTCCTAAGTGGAATCCTTTGTTGGGAGGTGTTAGCTGTCCCTGATTGTTTCCTGTCTGTAATTCCTCTGTTTTCAAGCATTGTTCTTTATTTAGTGTCCTGATTCTAGAGTTTTTAAATGTTGTGGTAATCTCTGAGCGGTTAGACTCAATTTAACCCTCTCTGGGGGAGATTCCACCAAAAAACAGCAGAATAGCAAAAGCAAAAGCTTTCAAATGCAATGGGGCGAGCAAAGAGAAGCCTTTGACCATTTAGGATTGCAATGGACTGCAGAGTCTCAATAAAAGTTCAAAAAGTATTTATTCAGGTAAAAAGAATTCCATTGTAGATAGAAAGGCTTGGGAGCTGTCTAGTCTACTCTAGACTGGTTTCTAAGGAAAAATATGAAAGGAAAAATAACAAACATCTAAATAGTTACATCTTGCCAGGAGAGATGGCGAGATGCTTCTTGTTAGCTTGAAGAACAAAGGGAGAAGAGAGAACCAAAATGGTTCCAACCTCATGGTCCAATTTATTGGGGCCATAAAAGACATTCTGACCAATGGGAAGTTAGTGTCACTAAAGATTCACATTTCTACTAACTTCAAAGTAAGGGATATGATGTAAACAGGATGGAGTGAAACACAGTAAAGCCTGTCTGGGCATGCTTTGGAAACAGGGAAAGGATTCCCTCAATCTAACTCTATCATCTATCTGACTACATCTAGACTTGAGTAGTCCAGGATGATTCCCAACATTAAATACTGATAGCCAGTTTTTGTTCGTTTCCATTGTTTCCTCTTTTCAGTTGAAATTCTCCATGTGCTTGTGGATTTCATTGGCTTGTCTGTGTCGTCTGACATGGTGGTTGTCGGAGTGGTCCAGCATCTCTGTGTTCTCCAATAATATGCTGTGTCCAGGTTGGTTCATCAAGTGCTCTGCTATGGCTGACTTTGTAAATAGAAGCTGGATGGGGGTCAGATTGGATGGCCCTTGGGGTCTCTTCCAGTTTTGGGATTCTAGGATTGTAAGACCAGGAATTCTCACTCTGAGAAGCTGAGGCAATGGACAAACAGGCCAACTCCTTGACACAGACATCTGTGGCCCAGAGAGGAGATCTCCTTGGAAACATAAACCATCATCCTCAACAAACTGTCCATCAGAGAGATTCAATGGGAGCATCTCCAGGTCCTTCCAGATCGGGACATAGCCCGTGCATTCTCTGAGGCTGGGTTCATTGATGTTTCGGGGGCTGGATGGCCATCTGTCGGGGGTGCTTTGAATGCATTTCCTGCTTCTTGGCAGGGGGTTGGACTGGATGGCCCATGAGGTCTCTTCCAACTCTACTATTCTATGATTCTATGATTCATGAAGGGTGAGTGATAGGAGCCCTGGATTTTCTTAGTAGGAAGAAGGTCAGGAGGTCTGTGAGGCAGCCTTCCAAGTTTGGCCAACTTCGTTGCCAGATGAGACAGAATTTATTTGTCCAGGCTACAGGCCAAAGTAAAATAACAGCATAAAACAAGACACCAAAGTGACACAGCACAAAAAGTCCCGCTGGAAAGCAGCATCGGTTGCAGCTGAACCCCTCTCTTTCTCTCACTTTCCCCTCCGTTGAATCTTGGCCTAATTTTGCAGTGGATTAAAGTTGTAGGCAGGGAGTGTGTGCTTTTGACTTTCATCCTGGAAGGTGCCTGGCTCTCTCTCTCTTCCCCCCTCTTTCCCCAAATCAAGTGGAGTTTAATATTCCGCTCCGTTAGTAGGAATTCAATTATCCCTGAAGATTACACAAAGATTATCAAAGTTGTAAACAGCCGAATATGCTCCGAGATCAATGAAGCACAACAAAGACCATATTTAACGGGCAGGCAGAAAAGTACGGAGGTGCCAAACAAACTCTGACAAGCCAGCTGAGTGTGGCACCGAGGCTGTCAGGCTGAAGGTGAGAAAGTAATTGAAATCTCACTTCCTCCGCCGCCGGTGTTGCGGCTGCTGCAGCTGCACAATCCAACCTGGCGCATGGCGCACGGCACAGGTGCAGCATGGCTTCCTCAGTCGTTTGCCTTTCCGGAGACACCAAACAGACTTGTTTCCGTTCTGTGCTGAGACCCAAGGAAGCCACAGAGTGGAAATGGAACAGGGAGGCTCAGGGCCTGCTCTTGATTTATCTTGAGTGAGCCACTCATTTCTCCTTCTGTGCATCTGTCCATAAGCTGGGTTTTTATAATGTGCCACTCTTCACTGTTGAGGGGCCTCCGGTGGCGCGGCGGGTTAAACCGTTGAGCTGCTTAACTTGCACAGGTTCGAATCCGGGGAGTGGAGTGAGCGCCTGTTGTTAGTCCCAGCTTCTGCCAACCTAGCAGTTCAAAAACATGCAAATGTGAGTAGATCAATAGGTACCGCTCCGGCGGGAAGGTAACGGTGCTACATGCAGTCATGCCCGTGGCCACATGACCTTGGAGGTGTCTACGGACAACGCCGGCACTTCGGCTTAGAAATGGAGATGAGCACCAACCCCTAGAGTCAGACACGACTGGACTTAATGTCAGGGGAAATCTTTACCTTTACTTATATGGTAGTGTAGATTCTAGGCCCTTCCACACAGCTATATAACCCAGAATGCCAACGCATCTAATCCACAGTATTTGCTTTGAGCTGGACTATCTTGAGCCCATACTACCATATAATCCAGTTCAGTGTGGATTTTATACAGTTGTGTAGAAGGGGTCTCATATAATCCAGTTCAAAATAAATAATATATGATTATAAATATAATATATATATAATTACTGTGGTATAATAATACAGAACAATATAATCTCTAAAATCAGGACAGTAAATAAAGAACAACATTCTGAAAACAGGGGAATTCCAGACAGGAAACAATCAGGGTTAGCTAACACCTCCCAACAAAGGATTCCACTTAGGACGACACCACAGCAACACGTGGCCGGACACAGCTAGTAACCATATAAATACCTGAGTGCAAGTTCACCTTGCTCCCACATGAAGCAGGGAAGGCAACGCTGCTCAATGCAGTCATGCCGGCCACATGACCTTGGAGGTGTCTACAGACAATGCTGGCTCTTCAGCTTAGAAATGGAGATAAGCACCAACCCCCAGGTTGAAGGCCTCGTGTGTGAAGCTCTTGTGTATGTTCAGTGTGAGAGGAGGCTCGGTGAGAGCGAAGCTGTTTATCTGAATGAGAAAGAAGCTCAGCGAGAGTGACTCAGCCGAAGCCAGTTAGAGTTACTGGGGCAAAGCTAGTGTCATCCTGAGGTCTGTGAGGAAGCCTCAGTATAAGAAGGCTCTTGAGTGAGAGAAGCCTGGTGTGAGTAAGTTTCAGTGAGAGAAGCCCCAGGTTGAAGACCTCATGTGTAAAGCTCCTGTGTAAAACCTACTGTGTGAAGCTCTTGTTTAAGTTCAGTGTGAGAGGAGGCTCTGTGAGAGCGGACCTGTTTATCTGAGCTGAAGCCTGTTAGAGTTACTGGGCCAAAGCTAGTGTCATCCTGAGGTCTGTGAGGAAGCCTCAGTATAAGAAAGCTCCAGAGTGAGAGAAGCCTGGTGTGAGTAAGTTTCAGTGAGAGAAGCCCCAGGTTGAAGGCCCTGTGTGTGAAGCTCCAGTGTAAAAGCTACTGTGTGAAGTTCTTGTGTAAGTTCGGTGTGAGAGGAGGCTCTGTGAGAGCGAACCTGTTTATCTGAGCTGAAGCATGTTAGAGTTACTGAGCCAAAGCTAGTGTCATCCTGAGGTCTGTGAGGAAGCCTGGTGTGAGTAAGCTTCAGTGAGAGAAGCTCCAGGTTGAAGGCCTCGTGTGTAAAGCTACAGTGTGAAGGCTGCTGTGTGTAAAGCTATTGTGTTGTTGTTGTAAATAGTGCAACCATGTTATTTTGCTTTGAAGAAAAGCCTCCTAAGGAAGAGATAACATCGGTCTAATAAGTTACTCTGCTATATGTTTATGTGGAGGGTCTTTTGTTAGTGAGCCCCCCACCCCCAACCCCTCACCTTGTCACGACCCAGGCGGCAGAGGCACCAATAACCATACACAGAGGCCAGAATCTAACTAATATCTTTATTGAAGGAATATATAAAGTTAATAAAACAAGTATAGAAAATAGTCCAGAATTAGACCCTTCAGGAAAGGTCAGAATTAGTCCAAAAAAGCAATGTCCAATAAGAAATATTAAGGTCCAAAGTTGTAATCCAATAACCGAAACACTCACTTTGCCAAGCAAAGTGAGGGGAGATGACAAGGTCCTTAGTCCATAAAACTTGAGCGTGGCTAGGAAATAACTTGATACTTGAAACAAGGCTTGAACGTGGAACAAGGTAACTAAGAACAAGAACAAGGTCCGTGGAATAACTTGGTAAAATCCGTGAAACAAGGCAAGGATTAGTCCTGGGAAACAAGGCAAAGTCCGTCGGTAAACAAAGGCTGGGAAGCAAGGCGAAGGCTGGATAGCAAGGCAAGGCTTGAGCTGAAGCGAGGCTTGAATCGGAGCGCGCTGTCCAGACACAACTCGCTCCGTAGGCTGACGAATTGACTCCGCGAAGTTGCTACGCGGGCAAAACACCTATATAGAGTCCAACTTTCTCACCAAAGCGGTTCTCTGGGAATCAGAAACGAAAGCTAAACTCTGAGACCAGATGTTAAACTCCTTAAAGATTCTCACGAGAACCAATGTTAATTGGCAACATTCTTAGCTGCTATCCTCGCACTCCTGCGCGAAGCTGAATCCAAACTTCTCTGTTGTTTACAAAACTCCCGGCGCAAGAACACGGGAGAAGTAGGCTCTGGGGTTGTTTGACATACTTCTGGGGCACAACTTTCTTGCAGGTGCAAGGTTTCCAGATCTGCCTGGGAAGGATCTGGCTGAGAGGAATCCAGTTCAGACTGGGAAGGTAAAAAACCCAAGTTTTCATCTTCATCAGGGATTACAATGTCCTGAGCAGGACTACAAGGCCCATGGTTCATCACACTATCCCCCTCCTCAGGGCCCCTCCCAAACTGGGGTCCTCTCCCCGAGGCGCGAGGTCGCGGTTTGGTGGGATAGGTCAGATGGAAGCGACGGGTTAGATCAGGAGCATGGACTGTGGAGGCGTCTTCCCAAGAGCGTTCCTCAGGCCCAAAACCCACCCAGTCAATGAGATATTGTAGGCGGCGGCGATGAAAGCGAGAATCCAAAATGTCCTCAACCTCGAACTCCTCCTCCCCATTCATCAAAACAGGAGGGGGGGCCGGTTGGTCTGTATCAGGACGCACACCATCCGCCGGAAGGAGCAGGGAACGGTGAAACACTGGGTGAATGCGCATTGAACGCGGAAGTTGGAGTTTGAAAGTCACGGGGTTTAATTGCGCCACCACTGGATAGGGGCCAATGAAGCGGGCATCTAACTTCCGGCATGGGCGGTGGGAGGGCAGAAAGCGAGTGGACAGAAAAACCCGATCTCCTACCTTGATTTCGGGGCCCGGCTGGCGGTGTTTGTCAGCGTGGCGTTTATAGTCCTCCTTGGCTTGGTCCAGTTGCTGGAGCAAAAGTTGTTGCACCGCTGTGAGTTCCTGCAGCCAATCCTCTGCTGCGGGAACTTCTGAAGTTTCAATGACAGGGGGAAAGAAACGTGGATGGAAACCGTAGTTTGCAAAGAACGGCGTTTCTTTTGTAGAAGCTTGAACTCCATTATTGTAGGCAAACTCAGACAGTGGTAACAGAGAAGCCCAATTGTCCTGTTGGTAGTTTACATAACAGCGAAGATACTGCTCCAAAGTGGCATTGGTGCGCTCCGTTTGCCCATCTGTTTGGGGATGATGAGCTGAAGATAAGCGAGAGTCTATGCCCAGTAGTTTTTGTAGTGCCTTCCAAAAACGAGAGGTGAATTGAGATCCACGGTCTGTGACTAAACTCTTGGGCAATCCATGTAGTCTGAAAACATGCTGAAGAAATAGATCCGCAGTTTCTTTGGCCGTGGGGAGGCCTTCGCAGGGAATGAAATGGGCTAACTTGGTGAATAGGTCCACCACCACTAAGATCGTGGTGAATCCACAGGAAGGTGGTAGGTCAGTGATGAAATCCGCGGAAATTATTTCCCATGGGCGAGATGGGGTAGGAAGGGGGTGCAAAAGCCCTGAGGGCTTCTCCCTTCGTATCTTGGAGCGCTGGCATACTGGGCAGGTGTTGACATATTTTTCCACATCCTTGCGGATCTTGGGCCACCAAAAATCTCTTAGGATCAAATGCATGGTTTTAAATAGTCCGAAGTGTCCTGCTGGTTTGCAGTCATGACACAGACGAAGCGCTTTTTCCCTGCCCGGTCCGGGTGGGATATAAACATGATTTCTATAGCAGAGCAGCCCATCTTTAAGCGAAAAGGGAAAATGCAGACCTTGGCGAAGTTGGTCCTGCGCCCAGGCATCTGCTTGCTGACTAGCCCTGATTTCTTGAGCACAGATGGGTCCTGGAGTAGGGGAAGTTGAACCAATGGGACTGGATTTGGTGTTCCCCACTGTGAGCGTGGCAAAGTTCTCAGGTTGTAGCAGTTGGGATTCAAAGGTCTCCTTGCGTCCTGCAGCGTATTCCGGTTTACGTGACAGGGCGTCTGCTTGCTTGGTTTGAGCTGGGGTCACATAATGGATCTGGAAGTTGAAACGTTCAAAGAATAAAGCCCAACGTTGCTGCCTCTGATTTAGTTTGCGGGCAGTTCTTAGATGTTCTAGATTACGATGATCAGTGTGGACTTCAATGGGGAATTTGGCCCCTTCTAGCCAATGTCTCCAAGTTTCAAAGGCTGCCTTTATGGCCAGTAGTTCTTTTTCCCAAATGGTGTAATTCCTCTCTGGTGTGGTTAGTTGACGAGAATAAAAGGCACAGGGGTGGAGGTGATCTCCCACCGGTTGTAAGAGTACAGCCCCAATTGCCACATCAGAGGCGTCCGCTTGCACCACAAAAGGGGTTCCAGGATTTGGGTGCTGTAGAATTGGCTGGGAGGTGAATAGTTTCTTCAGTTGCTGGAACCCTTTCTCTGCTTGATCAGTCCAGCGGAAAGGCTGCTTTCCACGGATGCAGCTAGTGATGGGGTCGGACCAGCGGGCAAAATCTGGAATGAACTTGCGGTAGTAGTTCGCGAACCCCAAGAAACGCTGCACCTCTTTCTTGTTAGTTGGCGCCCGCCATTCCAATACTGCTGAAACTTTGGCTGGATCCATGGAAAGCCCTAGAGGCGAGATGCGGTAGCCAAGGAAATCTACCTCTTGTAGATCAAAAGCGCATTTTTCTAGCTTGGCATAAAGTCCATGATCCCGCAGTCGTTGCAACACCATTTTGACGTGGTTCTCATGTTCTGATTGTGATCTGGAAAACACCAAAAAATCGTCCAGGTAGATTATCAAGAATCTGTCTAGATAGTCCTGAAAAATATCGTTGACAAAATGCTGGAACGTTGCGGGAGCTCCGCATAAACCGAAATTCATAACTCGGGACTCGAATAATCCGAATTTAGTCTGGAAGGCGGTCTTCCACTCGTCCCCTTCTCTGATGCGAACTAGATTATAAGCCCCCCGAAGATCCAGCTTGGTGTAGACCTTGGCTCCTCGAAGTCGGTCCAGTAGATCCGAGATTAAGGGCAGGGGATAGCTGTTCCGCTTGGTGATATTGTTCAATGCTCTGTAGTCCACCACCAAGCGTAATTCCCCTGACTTCTTCTTCACAAACATCACTGGGGAGGCGGCTGGGGATTGAGAGGGTCTGATGAACCCCTTGCGAAGGTTTGTCTCTAAGAATTCCCTGAGAGCTTCTTGCTCTGGTTCAGTCAGGGAGTAGAGATGCCCTCGCGGGATCGGGGCCCCCTCCACCAAGTCAATGGCACAGTCATAAGGTCTATGTGGGGGTAATTTTTCGGCTTCTTTCTCATTGAATACATCCCAATACTCGGAGTACTTCTTTGGCAAGGTGATGATGGGCTCGGAGTCTGTGGCATGGCATACCTTGGCTACGAGGCAATGGTTTTGGCAGTACGGTGAAGCAAACTGCAGTTCTCTGTTGGACCAGGAGATGTTAGGGTCGTGGAGTGTCAGCCATGGAATTCCCAAAATCACAGGGAAATGGGGAACCTCGGTAACAAAGAAGGAAATCTCTTCCATATGTTCCCTTATCCACATCCTGGTGGGTTCCGACCACTGGCTTACGGGGCCCGTCTTGAGGGGACGGCCGTCTATGGCTTGCACCACACGGGCATTCTTGAAATCATGATATTGTAATCCCAGAGAGTCGGCATACTCTCTATCGATGAAATTGTTGGTAGCTCCAGAGTCTATCATGGCGTGGATCATGACGGGTCCCCTTTTTGCTGACCATAATGTGACCACGAGAAGGAACAGGACCCCGGTTGGCGGCTCTTGGATGGATTTTTTGACCGGGTTGGCGAGCCTCTCTACACCCGGTCGTTGGCTTCCCCCGCCGGCTGTGTGCCAGTCGGCTCAGACGCCTTCGACTCCGTGGAGGACGCCGCCGCAAGACGGGCGGCAGGCTTCCCTTTGGCTGGGCACTCTCTGGCGAAGTGGCCCCCGTTCCCGCAGTACCAGCAGAGGTTCAAGCGTTGACGACGGGCCTTCTCGGCGGCATCTAGTCTGGGACGCACATTGCCCAACTGCATCGGCACCTCCTCGCCTCCTCTGGGGTATGGGGTTGGCGGCGGGGGTCTCCACACCGGACGTGGCTGAACACTGGCGGGAGCGGGGGGTTTTGCCCCGGCTCTACCGCCCTGGCCTCGAACCCATTGTTTCCTGTTGGCAATCATGACTTCAGCCCGTAAACATTGATCAATGAGTGCCTCGAGGGTCTGGGGAGGATCCACCTTGGAGATTTCTTCCAGCATTTCAATGTTGAGACCCTCCCGAAATTGTCCTCTGAGGGCTACATCGTTCCAGCCGGTGTTGTGGGCCAGCACGCGGAACTCGGCTATGTACTGAGACATGGGTCTGTCTCCTTGAAGGAGGCGCCGGAGTTTGTGACCGGCTGCCTCCAAATTGTCCTCGATTCCCCAGGTCTCCTTAAGGTGATCCAAGAAGCGTTGTGCTGAACTTAGGTGGGGGGAGGCTTGATCAAACAGGGCCGTCGCCCAGCTAGCCGCTGGTCCGTCTAGAAGACTGTAGACCCACGCCACCTTGATGTCTTCTTGGGGAAACTCGGCATCACGGGCCTCTAGATAAGCTTGACATTGGCGGCGGAAAACATGAACCTTAGCAGCTTCTCCAGAAAACTTGGTAGGCAACGCCATGGCCGGGAGGCGAACTCCGCGCTCCCTCAACCCTTTTATTTCTCCATCCTGCGCGTTGAGTCTGTCACGGATGCGGTCCACTTCGTCCTTGCTGATGGTGTAGCTGAGCGGCTGTCCAGCCGGCGCGGCTCCGGTAGACATCCTGGCCTCGGTTAGTTGGTGCTTATGGGTGGCGGAGTCAAACTGTCACGACCCAGGCGGCAGAGGCACCAATAACCATACACAGAGGCCAGAATCTAACTAATATCTTTATTGAAGGAATATATAAAGTTAATAAAACAAGTATAGAAAATAGTCCAGAATTAGACCCTTCAGGAAAGGTCAGAATTAGTCCAAAAAAGCAATGTCCAATAAGAAATATTAAGGTCCAAAGTTGTAATCCAATAACCGAAACACTCACTTTGCCAAGCAAAGTGAGGGGAGATGACAAGGTCCTTAGTCCATAAAACTTGAGCGTGGCTAGGAAATAACTTGATACTTGAAACAAGGCTTGAACGTGGAACAAGGTAACTAAGAACAAGAACAAGGTCCGTGGAATAACTTGGTAAAATCCGTGAAACAAGGCAAGGATTAGTCCTGGGAAACAAGGCAAAGTCCGTCGGTAAACAAAGGCTGGGAAGCAAGGCGAAGGCTGGATAGCAAGGCAAGGCTTGAGCTGAAGCGAGGCTTGAATCGGAGCGCGCTGTCCAGACACAACTCGCTCCGTAGGCTGACGAATTGACTCCGCGAAGTTGCTACGCGGGCAAAACACCTATATAGAGTCCAACTTTCTCACCAAAGCGGTTCTCTGGGAATCAGAAACGAAAGCTAAACTCTGAGACCAGATGTTAAACTCCTTAAAGATTCTCACGAGAACCAATGTTAATTGGCAACATTCTTAGCTGCTATCCTCGCACTCCTGCGCGAAGCTGAATCCAAACTTCTCTGTTGTTTACAAAACTCCCGGCGCAAGAACACGGGAGAAGTAGGCTCTGGGGTTGTTTGACATACTTCTGGGGCACAACTTTCTTGCAGGTGCAAGGTTTCCAGATCTGCCTGGGAAGGATCTGGCTGAGAGGAATCCAGTTCAGACTGGGAAGGTAAAAAACCCAAGTTTTCATCTTCATCAGGGATTACAATGTCCTGAGCAGGACTACAAGGCCCATGGTTCATCACACACCTCCACCCAGGGAGCCGTTGTGCCCCATCTCGACCCTCTTGTTTCCTCCTTTCTCGCTCTGAATAGGATCCCAGGAGCTGCTTTCGCTTCCTATAATATATGGCTGCTATAACGCCGAGTCTCCCAGAACAATGAACTTTACAGGGTGGAAATACCAGCCTCCTGTTTTGCAAACTAAACATAATTTGTATTTGCAATCAGATTTGTAGCTGCTGCAGCTGGTGAGTGATGGCGGCAGCAGGGAGCGAGGGAAATGGCACGCGAGCAGACGGAAAAAATGGGAAGACAGAACGGGCAGCTGGATCCATAGAGCGGGTGGGTGTGTCGGTGCGCCCATGCATGCGTGTGCCTTTGTGTAACTGTATGGCACATATAACTGCATGTGGTTTTTTTGGGGAGGCAATGGGATACTCCTAACTCAGAGGTGGCTCACAATGGTGCAACGTTTCAACCCATGCGTTGTGGACATGGGTTGAAACGTTGCACCATTGCAACCCTGTGCTAGTCATAAAGAAGAGGAGCCAAAGCACCAATGGTCACTGGTGACTCTGCATCTTGCTTGGGGCACAATAGGGTTTGCCAGGAGAATCTGTGGCCACCATCCTGGCTCCCATAGATGGTAGAGACACCACAGAAGCTCCGGCAATGGGAAACATTTGCATTGCACAGTCGATTTACAAAACTGGAGGCAAAGCGTTGCCTCTAATGTCGCTAATGGGATGTTGGCAGAGCCGCGGCCCAGAAATCATCGCTTGCATTTTACACAACATTTGCCCTACGCCGACTGAGAGGAGAGCGGCACTCGCTCAGAGGGGATCACTCGAGGCCAAGGCAGGTTTTCAGCAGCCCATGTTGTGCTAGAGATGGCTGTATCTTCTCGAGAAGATGCCTGTGTGTGATTTTTTTTAATGTGTGGAGGACGGTGCACGGCTGGTCAACACACAGTCTTCACACAATGAGGTCCCAGCAGTGGTGTGGTTAACACAACGAAGAGTGGCTTCTCAGTCTGTTTCCACCTGAACATCAGGAAGAACTTCTTCACTGTGAGAAAGGCTGTTCGGCAGTGGAACTCTCTGCCCCGGACTGTGGTGGAGGCTCCTTCTTTGGAGGCTTTTAAACAGAGGCTGGATGGCCCTCTGTCGGGGGTGCTTTGAATGCGATTTCCTGCTTCTTGGCAGGGGGTTGGACTGGATGGCCCATGAGGTCTCTTCCAACTCTACTATTCTATGATTCTATGATTCTATGCCGCCTTCTTCCGCCTTCACAGCCGTTGTAACAGCCTCTCACTGAACATCGAGAAAACCAAAGTGCTCTTCCAACAGGCACCAGCTAATCTCTCTGCAATGCCAGGAATACAACTTAATCGTGTCACATTAGAAAACGTTGACCATTTCCACTCCTTGGCAGCCACCTCTCCACAAAAGTCAACATCGACGTCTGAGCTCTGCGAGTGCAGCATTTTCCCGTATGAAGCAGAGAGTGTTTGATGACCGTAGAAATCCGTAGAAATACCAAGGTGCTTAGAATCATAGAATCATAGAATAGTAGAGTTGGAAGAGACCTCATGGGCCATCCAGTCCAACCCCCTGCTAAGAAGCAGGAAATCGCATTCAAAGCACCCCCGACAGATGGCCATCCAGCCTCTGCTCTCCAAAGAAGGAGCCTCCACCACAGCCCGGGGGAGAGAGTTCCACTGCCGAACAGCCCTCACAACAGCCGTGCACCGTGGTTGTTTATAAAGCCATTCCCCTCCCAACCCTGCTCTATGCCTGCGAAACGTGGACGGTCTACAGACATCACACCAAACTCCTGAAGCGTTTCCATCAGCATTGCCTCAGAAAAATCCTTCAAATCTCTTGGGAAGACAAGCGGACAAATGACAGCGTGCTTGAGGAAGCAAAGATGACCAGCATTGAAGCAATGCTCCTACGCCATCAACTCTGCTGACTGGCCACGTTGTCTGAATGCCCGATCACCGTCTCCCAAAGCAGTTGCTCTACTCCGAACTCAAGAATGGGAAACGTAATGTTGGTGGGCAGGAAAAGAGATTTAAAGATGGGCTTAAAAGCTGTGGCATAGACACTGAGAACTGGGAAGCCCTGGCCCTTGAGCGCTCCAATTGGAGGTCAGCTGTGACCAGCAGTGCTGTGGAATCCAAAGAGGTACAAATGGAGGGCTTAAGGAAGAAGCGTGCCAAGAGGAAGGCGCGTCAAGCCAACCCTGACCGGGACCACCTTGCGTCTGGAAACCAATGTCCTCACTGCGGGAGAACATGCAGATCAAGAATAGGTCTCTTCAGCCATCTACGGATCCATCCCCAAGACCCCACAGATGGAAGACCATCATCCTCGAACTACGAGGGATCCCCTAATGGCCTGTATCTATGCCAAGCAGGGACCTCTTGGCACTTGCAAAGCAGGGCTCTGTCTCCAAGGAAGAAGTCCTGCCCTCGACTGCCTGGCTGCCCCCTTCATCTGCCCCAAAGCCCTGCTTCCCTTGTCCTTCTCCACCACAGATCTCACTTGGGAGGGAAAAGATCTACGGCGGTTGTTCTGCATACACTGCAATAGCCTTGGTCTGCTCTCCTTTCAAATGCAGCTGGTCTTGCTTCATGCCCAGGAAACTTGGACAAAGAAAAACCTTATGGAGTTCTAGAACAGGGGCAGAGAAACCCAGAGGATGAGGGCTTTAGGCCCCAGTGAAGACATTTTTGCAGACTTCAGATCCCCACTCTCTGTTGTTGTTGTGTGTCTTCCAGTCGTTCCTGACTTATGGCAACCCTAAGGCAGCTCTATCACTAGGTTTTCCGACACAACTTGCACTTTCGGCCCAGTTTCTTTGGATCCAACCCAAGATCTTATCATTATATTTTTTGTATGTGATTTTTTTATGAATTGTTTTTATTGTTGATTGATTTGTTTTATTGCTCTGCTTTTATATTATTGATGTCCGGGCTTGGCCCCATGTAAGCCGCCCCGAGTCCCTTCGGGGAGATGGGGCGGGGTATAAAAATAAAATTATTATTATTATTTTATTATGACACAGCAAACAAGATAGATATGCTGGATTTCGTATCACAAAATCACAAGTCAAACACTTCCCAAGTGTCGAGGACTGTGTGATGTATTTTCGGATGATGCGTGCAGATCCCAGTAGGGTGGCCTTTTGCAGTTGGCAGATCATGATTTTGTCAATGTCTGTTGTTTCCAAATGCTGGCTGAGATCTTTTGGCACGGCACCCAATGTGCCGATCACCACTGGGACCACCTGCACTGGTTTCTGCCAGAGTCTTTGAAGTTCCATCTTGAGGTCCTGAGAGCGGCTGAGTTTTCCCTGTTGTTTTTCGTCAATGCGACTGTCACCTGGGACGGCGACATCAATGATCCAAACCTTTTTCTTTTCCACAACTGTGATGTCTGGTGTGTTGGGTTCCAAAACTTTGCGTGCTCATTTATTATTATTATTATTATTATTATTATTATTATTATTATTATTATTGTTATTATTAATTGCTCGGTGGCCAACTATAGTCTAGCCCTCCAACAGTCCGAAGGATCGTGAACTGTCCCCCTATTTAAAAAGTTTGGGGACCCCTGCCCTATACCAATCCCATGAAGGTGCTCTTCTCTTTTCTGGGGAGAGTTGTTTAAAGAGCCAATTGCCTGGAATATAATCAGTTTTTGGCTGTTTTTTTAATGAGAAGTTGCCTATTGAAGGATAGAGAAGATCCGGGTGGAATCACCAATTTCAGTGGGGCCTCTTCTCCCCATTCCTCCCCTTCCCGACATTTGCTCCTGACTTTAATCTACATATTATCAGCCGAGAGCAAAAGACCTCGGGAGGAAGGCCTGACAAATGATGCCCGTTTTTGACAAAAAAAAGCCCTTTCCCCGCGCTCTCCTCTCTCTGCCCGGCTTCTAATTTGCGCTGGCATTATAACTATGCATCAATAGACAAGCAATATTATGTTAAGAACATGATAAAATGCCAGCCGCTTCATAATGGCACCAGCCAAATGGTAATTTCTGCTTCAGAAATTGGTCATTTATTTTGCCGGCCCGTTCCTATGTTCAAATTAGATGAAGTTTAATACACTGTAAAATTGAACGTCTTCTATCCTTTTCAACCGCCCTGGCGTGTGAGCCGCGTGATTTATGGCCCCCGCAAACCTTCAGACGTTAAATAACCTCCGTCTCGAGGTGCTGCCTCTCGGTGACGGGTGCCTCGAGCCAGGGATGGAGGCCCAGGCTTTGGGAAAGGTCTCCTGCTTTCTTCCTTGCGCCGGATCTCCGGGGAAGGAAAGAGCGTGGATTAACGCATTAAAGGGAGTTTTAAGAGCAGCCCTATTAATTGGTACATTAATTCCCCCCATTAACCATAATTGGGAGGGAAGCAATGCTTTCCCTGGCAAAGGGCCGGGATTTGTGATTTACATCTTTAATAATATTGCCACTAGAAAGCCACCGTGGCTGAAGATCGGGGAGCTCCTCCGACCTCCGTCCTCCTCTGCGTCTCGCTTTGGGCGCAATAGGGTTCGGCAGAGTAATATTTTATCGTGGCTAATGGGGAATCCCAAGGAAGGGAAGGCTTCCTGCAATGCATCTTGTTCTTCTCTGGAAAATATATAAATGTAAAGGTGTTCCCCTGACATTAAGTCCAGTAGTATCCGACTCTGGGAGGTTGGTGCTCATCTCCATTTCTAAGCCCAAGAGCCGGCGTTGTCCGTAGACACCTCCAAGGTCATGTGGCCACTGGCATGACTGCATGGAACGCCGTTACCTTCCCGCCGGAGCAGTACCTATTGATCTACTCATATTTGCATGTTTTCACTTCTTCACTTCGCTTCACTTTATTTCTTAATTAGTCGCTCTCCACCAGAGTGCTCCGAGCGACTTACAATTTAAAATATCATTCCACAATATAAAAAACATTCATCATAAAAACATTCAACATAAAAACATTCAACCTAAAAACATTCAACAGTGACTATTTGGCAAATTAGATCTGATTTACTTAAATGCACAAGCAAACAGCCAAGTCTTGAGCGCTTTTCTGAAAGGTCGCAACTCCGACATTGCTCTAAGACAGGGGTCCCCAAACTTTTTAAACAGGGGGCCAGTTCACAATCCTTTGGACCGTTGGAGGGCCGGACTATAGTTGGCCACTGAGCAATATTAATAAATAATAATAATAATAATAATAATAATAATAATAATAATAATAATAATAATACTCATAGACCCTTGGGCCATTGAGTCCAACCCCCTTCTGCCTCTGTGCACCAAAAGCACAAGCAAAGCACCCCTGACAGATGGCCTCCCAGCCTCAATGTCAATAATAATAATAATAATAATAATAATAAAAGACCCTTGGTCATTGAGTCCAACCCCCTTCTGCCTCTGTGCACCAAAAGCACAAGCAAAGCACCCCTGACAGATGGCCTCCCAGCCTCAATGTCAATAATAATAATAATAATAATAATAATAAAAGACCCTTGGTCATTGAGTCCAACCCCCTTCTGCCTCTGTGCACCAAAAGCACAAGCAAAGCACCCCTGACAGATGGCCTCCCAGCCTCAATATTTATTATTATTATTATTATTATTATTATTATTATTATTATTATTATTATTATTACCCGGTGGTGATGGGTACACTGGGTGTCGTGCCAAAAGATCTCAGCTGGCATTTGGAAACAATTGACGTTGACAAAATTACGATCTGCCAACTACAAAAGGCCACCCTGCTGGGATCTGCGCGCATCATCCGAAAATACAACACACAGTCCTAAATGCTTGGGAAGTGTTCGACTTGTGATTTTGTGATATGAATTTCAGCATGTCTATTTTGTTTGCTGTGAAATAATAATAATAATAATAATAATAATAATAATAATAATAATAATAATGGTTGTAAGAGAAGAAGAGACCCCTTGGGTCATTTAGCCCAACCCCCTTCTGCCCTTGTGCTGTGGGGGCCAGATAAATGGCTTCAATGGGCCGCATCTGGCCCCCGGGCCTTAGTTTGGGGACCCCTGCTCTAAGATATGGAGGCAATGAGTTCCACAGAATTGGAGCATAGGTCGAAAAGGCTCTATGCCTTGTAGCTTCCAGGCGTACCTCCCTAGGGCCCGGTACATATAGGAGATTTTCCTGGGAGGATCGAGGTGACCACTGATGGAGAAAAGGAATGAGGCGGTCCCTAAGATATAATGGTCCTTGGCCATTTCGAGCTCTAAATGTCAGGATCAGTATCTTGTAAGAGATCTGATGTTCTATTGGTAGCCAATGCAGTTGTTTCAGAATCGGTGTAATATGGGATCATATAGATCAGGGGTCCCCAAACTAAGGCCCGGGGGCCGGATGCGGCCCTCCAAGGTCATTTACCTGGCCCTCGCCCTCAGTTTTTTAATAAAATATTTTATATCAGTTTTAATAATATAATATATTGTATATACATATAATATTGATAAAAATATTATAATAATATAATACTAATAATAATACTATATAATAATATTAATTATATGTTATATATTACATATAATATTACAGTATAGTGGTACAGTATAGTGTGGACTGAAAGGTCGCAGGTTCAAATCCGGGGAGCAGAGTGAGCGCCCGCTGTTGCTCCAGCTTCTGCCAACCTAGCAGTTCGAAAACATGCAAATGTGAGTAGATCAATAGGTACCGCTCCGGCGAGAAGGTAAGGGCGCTCCATGCAGTCATGCCGGCCACATGACCTTGGAGGTGTCTACGGACAACGCTGGCTTTTTGGCTTAGAAATGGAGATGAGCACCAACCCCCAGAGTCGGTCACAACTGGACTTTTACCCTTACCTTATAGTGGTATCGTTCAATATAGTAATGTATAATGCTAATATTGTGCTATGCTAATAATATAATATATTGTTTGTACATACAGCTGCTCTGAGTCCCCTTCGGGCTGAGAAGGGTGGGATATAAATGTAGTAAATAAAGGTAGTAAATAAATAAATAAATAATTTTAGACTTAGGCTCGCCCAAAGTCTGAAATGATTTGAAGGCACACAACAACAACAATCATAATTAACTTGACTATCTCATTGGCCAGTAGCAGGCCCACACTTTCCATTGAAATCCTGATAGGTTTATGTTGGTTAAAATTGTTTTCATTTTTAAATATTGTTCTTTAATTGTTATTGTTGTATTGCACTACAAATAAGACATATGCAGTGTGCATAGGAATTTGTTCGTATTTTTTTTCAAATGATAATTCGGCCCCTCAACGGTCTGAAGGATTGTGGACCGGCCCTCTGCTTTAAAAGTTTGAGGACCTCTGTTATAGATGATCCCACTTAGCAGCCTGGCAGCCGCATTTTGGACCATTCGGATCTTCTGTTTTCGAACTGCTAGGTTGGCAGAAGCTGGAGCTAACAGTGGGTGCTCACTCCGCTCCCTGGATTTGAACCTGGGACCTTTCGGTCTGCAAGTTCAGCAGCTCAGCACTTTAACACACTGAGCCACCGGAGGCTCCTCTCTGGAAAATAGAATCAGTTATATGCTGACACAGATGGAGACCGGGATGCCTGGACTGAAAGATAACCTAAACCTTTGGCTTGGCCCGGGATCTGCACATTTTCTGGAAATGATTTGGACCCAGTGGTGTGGTGTGTTAAAATGCTGAGCTGCTGAACTTGCGGACCGAAAGGTCCCAGGTTCGAATCCGGGGAGCCGAGTGAGGCCCACTGTTAGCTCCAGCTTCTTCCAACTTAGCAGTTCGAAAACATGCAAATATGAGTAGATCGATAGGTACCGCTCCGGCTTGGCCCGGGATCTGCACATTTTCTTGAAATGATTTGGACCCGGTGGCACAGTGTGTTAAAGTTCTGAGCTGCCAAACTTGCAGACTGAAAGGTCGCAGGTTCGAATCCGGGGAGCAGAGTGAGCCCCCGCTGTTAGCTCCAGCTTCTGCCAACCTAGCAGTTAGAGACCATGCAAATGTGAGTAGATTGATAGGTACCGCTCCGGCTTGGCCCGGGATCTGCACATTTTCTCGAAATGTTTTGGACCCGGTGGCGCAGTGTGTTAAAGTTCTGAGTTGCTGAACTTGCAGACCGAAAGGTTCGAATCCGGTGAGCGGAGTGAGCCCCCGCTGTTTGCTCCAGCTTCTGCCAACCTAGCAGTTCGAAAACATGCAAATGTGAGTAGATCAATAGGTACCGCTTCAGCAGGAAGGCAACGCCGCTCAATGCAGTCATGCCGGCCACATGACCTTGGAGGTGTCTACAGACAATGCTGGCTCTTCGGCTTAGAAATGGAGATAAACACCAACCCCCAGGTTGAAGGCCTCATGTTTGAAGCTCCAGTGTAAAAGCTACTGTGTGAAGTTCTTGTGTAAGTTCAGTGTGGGAGGAGGCTCTGTGAGAGCGAAGCTGTTTATCTGAATGAGAAAGAAGCTGAGCGAGAGTGATTCAGCCGAAGCCAGTTAGAGTTACTGGACCAAAGCAAGGGTAATCCTTGTGTTGGATAAGTGAGACTCTACTGTATATTGATACTCTTATATTATCTGCTTAGAACTGGATTATATGAGGCCCCTTCTTCACAGCTGTATAAAATGCACACTGAAGTAGATTATATGGCAGTGTGGAGTCAAGATAATCCAGTGCAAAGCAGATAATATAAGATTATAAATGGGTTATATAGCTGTGTGGAAGGGCCTTGAGTCTACACTGCCATATAATCCAGTGCAAATTAGATAATCTGTGGAAGAAGTCTAAGTGAGGCCTAAATCTGCCTGTCCCCTGGGCTGAGTGGGTTGCTAGGAGACCAAGTGGGTGGAGCTTAGCCTTCTAACTGGCAGCAATTGGATAAAAACAATTATTCCTCTCCCTCTAATTAGGACTTTATTTTTCTTTTCTTTTTGTTGTATCTACCTAGAGGCGTGGATGATGGGTTGTGTTGTCAAATTTCGAGGTTGGGGGCCCTGTAGTTTTGTTGTTTTGTCGGTCGCCGGGATTCCATCACTCTTTTATATATATACAGTAGTCTCACTTATCCAAGCCTCGCTTATCCAAGCCTCTGGATAATCCAAGCCATTTTTGTAGTCAATATTTTCAGTATATCGTGATATTTTGGCACTAAATTCGTAAATACGGTAATTACTACAGAGCATTACTGTGTATTGAACTACATTTTTGGTCAAATTTGTTGTATAACATAATGTTTTGGTGCTTAATTTGTAAAATCATAACCTAATTTGATGTTTAAAAGGCTTTTCCTTAATCTCTCCTTATTATCCAACATATTTGCTTATCCAACATTCTGCTGGCCCGTTTATGTTGCATAAGTGAGACTCTACTGTAGATTTAATAATCTGGCTTTCATGTACAGTATTTGTTTGTTTGACTTGCATGTGAAAGACCTATGGTCTAAGCATCAAATAAATTTGAATTTGAATGTATAAACCTCACTAGCCTAGTTTCCAACAGATCTCATAATCTCAAAGGATGCCTGCCATAGATGTGGGCGAAACGTCAGGAGAGAATGCTTCTCCCCTCCGAACAACTATCCTCTAGATTACCCCTTCCAAATGTCCCTGCCCATAGTGGAGTACTCCTCTGTCCCTCTCACTCCGGGTTTTATCTCTGTGTTCAAGCGGCCTGCCCTTGCTTTATTGTTTTTTTGATTTCTTGATGTTCTGTTTATTATCATTTATTGTATTTTAAATGGTGTTATGATATGTTGTTTCTATATTTTATTATGTTGTATTGCTCTGGGCATGGCCCCATGTTAGCCGCCCCGAGTCCCCATTGGGGAGATGGTGGCGGGGTATAAATAAAGTTTTATTATTATTATTATTATTATTATTGGGTTGTTGTATGTCTTTCGGGCTGTGTGGCCATGTTCCAGAAGCATTCTCTCCTGACGTTTCACCCACATCTATGGCAGGCATCCTCAGAGGTTGTGAGGTATGGAGAAAACTAAGCAAAGAGGTTAATATATATCTGTGGAAAGTCTAGGGTGAGAGAGGTCAGTGTGAATGTTGTGTAGTTAATCACTTTAATTAGCATTGAAAAGCTTATCTGCTGTCTTCTTCTTGCCTCTGGGGCATCCTTTGTTTAGAGTCGTTAACTGCCCTTGGTTGATTCATGTCTGGAAATCCTCTGTTTTCAGAGTATTGCTTTTTATTTACTGTTCTGATTTTTGAGTTTTGTAATACTGGTAGCCAGATTTTGTTCATTTTCATGGTTTCTTCCTTTCTGTTGAAGTTGTCCACATGCTTGTGGATTTCAATGGCTTCTCTGTGTAGTCTGACATGATAGTTGTTAGAATGGTCCAGCATTTTTGTGTTCTCAAATAGTATTCTGTGTCCAGGATGGTTCATCAAGTGCTCTGCTATGGCTGATTTCTCTGGTTGAGTGAGCCTGCAGTGCCTTTTATGTTCTTTGACTCTTGTTTGGGCAATGCTGCGTATAGTGGTCCCTATGTAGACTTGTCCACAGCTGCATGGTATCCGGTAGACTCCTGCAGAAGAGAGAGGATCCCTCTTGTCCTTCGCTGACCGTAGCATTTGTTGGATTTTCTTCGTGGGTCTGTAGATAGTTTGTAGGTTGTGCTTCTTCATCAGCTTCCCTATGCGGTCAGTAGTTCCCTTGATGTATGGTAAGGACACCTTTCCTCTGGGTGGATCTTTGTCTTGACTCTCATGGCTCTTCTGCAGGAGTCTACCAGATACCATGCAGCTGTGGACAAGTCTACATAGGGACCACCAAACGCAGCATTGCCCAAACAAGAGTCAAAGAACATGAAAGGCACTGCAGACTAATTCAACCAGAGAAATCAGCCATAGCAGAGCATTTGATGAACCAGCCTGGACACAGAATACTATTTGAGAACACAGAAATGCTGGACCATTCTAAAAACTATCATGTCAGACTACACAGAGAAGCCATTGAAATCCACAAGCATGTGGACAACTTCAACAGAAAGGAAGAAACCATGAAAATGAACAAAATCTGGCTACCAGTATTACAAAACTCAAAAATCAGAACAGTAAATAAAAAGCAATACTCTGAAAACAGAGGATTTCCAGACATGAATCAACCAAGGGCAGTTAACGACTCTAAACAAAGGATGCCCCAGAGGCAGGAAGAAGACAGCAGATAAGCTTTTCAATGCTAATTAAAGTGATTAACTACACAACATTCACCCTGACCTCTCTCACCCTAGACTTTCCACAGATATATATTAACCTCTTTGCTTAGTTTTCTCCATACCTCACAACCTCTGAGGATGCCTGCCATAGATGTGGGCGAAACGTCAGGAGAGAATGCTTCTGGAACATGGCCACACAGCCCGAAAGACATACAACAACCCTGTGATCCCAGCCATGAAAGCCTTCGACAACATTATTATTATTATTATTATTATTATTATTATTATTATTATTATTCTGGAATATGGCCAGACAGCGTGAAAACTCACAGCAACCCAGACAAGGAACCATTGGTTGCAAGAGAATGAGTTTTTAATAAGCGGCAGGAAATCCAACTAAAGTTGAAAGGCCTTTATGGCTGGCCTTGTGATCTTGTCCTCTAGCTCCGCACATTGGCAGACGCAATGGAGTGGGGCTGGGGGCGGTTGGGGGCACAGCATTGCAGACCCAGAGCAAGGAGATGTGCTCCTTGGCTCGCCTTGATGCAATTCCACCCGCCCCTTTCCCTGACCTTTCCGAGAAGGCTCTCCACTCTTGGTTGAGATTCAGGAGGATTTGAATTGCATATCATGGCGGAAAACATTTCTGACAAAGCGAGGGCACTTGCCAGGCGCCCTGAAGGCAGAAGCGGCGCTGATGTGAGTGTATGCTCTTGTCCCTTAAGGCTGCCAAGGTGCCTATTCGCCCTCTCCTTGAAACAATTGATTCTGGGAAGAGACCACAAAGGTCATCTAGTCCATCCCACCTTGATCTCTAGAGAAGTTGGCAGCATAGATTTCACTGATGGAGCTGCAAGGATGTAGATCAGGGGTCCTCAAACTTTTTATGTGGAGGGCCGATTCCGTCTGCTGGGGGTCCGGACTATGATGAAATAGTCCAAAATGAGGATTGTTGTTGTTGTGTGCCTTCAAGTCATTTCAGACTTAGGTCAACCCTAAGGTCACAAAGAGTCAGAAACGACTGAATGAATAAACAACAATAAAGTCTAAAGTTTAGGACAGAGGCCAGGTCAATTACCTTGGAAGGCCACATCCGGCCCATGGGCCTTAGTTTGGTGACCCCTGATCTAGAGGATTTCATAAGATCATAGGTAAGCAAAGAACCCTCCAAAGACCGTCTAGATGGTCTCATAAGACCATAAGTAAGGAAAGGGACCTCAAAGACCATCTATATGTTTTCATAAGACCATAGGTAAGGAAACAGACCTCCAAAGACCATCTAGATGGTCTCATAAGACCATTGGTAAGGAAAGGGACCCTCAAAGGCCATCTAGATGATCTCATCAGTCCATTGGAAGACCATAGATAAGGAAAGGGTCCTCAAAGACCATCTAGATGGTTTCATAAGACCATAGGTAAGGAAAGGGACCCTCAAAGGCCATCTAGACAACCTATTAGGACCCTAGGTAAGGAAAGTGACCTCCAAAAGCCATCTAGATGGTCTCATTAGGCCATAGCTAAGCAAAGAGACCCCCAAAGACCATCTAGATGGTCTTATAAGACCATAGGTAAGGAAAGGGACCCTCAAAGGCCATTTAGATGGTTTCATAAGACCATAGGTAAGGAAAGGGACCCTCAAATGCCATTTAGATGGTTTCATAAGACCATAGGTAAGGAAAGGGACCCTCAAATGCCATCTAGATGGTGTCATAAGGCCATAGCTAAGCAAAGAGACCTCCAAAGACTTACCTATGGTCCCATAAGACCATAGGTAAGGAAAGGGACCTTCAAAAGCCATCTAGATGGTCTCATCAGGCTATCAGAAGACCATAGATAAGGAAAGGGACCCTCAGACCACCTAGATGGTTTCATAAGACCATAGGTAAGGAAAGGAACCTCAAAGGCTATCTAGATGGTTTCATAAGACCATAGGTAAGCAAAGAGACCTCCAAAGACCATCTAGATGGTCTCATAAGACCATCGGCAAGGAAAGGGACCCTCAAAGGCCATCTAGATGATCTCATCAGGCTATCAGAAGACCATAGATAAAGAAAGGGACCTCCAAAAATCATCTAGATGGTCTCATAAGGCCATAGCTAAGCAAAGAGACCTTCAAAGACCATCTAGACGATCTCATAAGGCCATAAGTAAGCAAAGAGACTTCCAAAGACCAGGTAGACTTACGTCAACCCTAAGTCTAAAGTTTAGAACAGGGGCCAGGTAAAGGACATTGGAGGGCTGCATCTGGCCCACAGGCCTTAGTTTGGGGACCCCTGATGTAGATGATCTTTCTGTACTGGGCAAGGGAAAGAGGGTCCACAGGGCATTGAAATCATAGAATAGTAGTGTTGGAAGAGACTACATGGGCCATCTCTGGTCCAACCCTCTGCCATGCAGGAAAAGCACACTCAGAGTACCCCTGATGGATTAAAGAAATCCCTTTTGAGGACACAACCACAAACACACACATAATGAGAAGGACCATTGTGGAAGCGGGCTAGGGGGTTTGGGTCCTGAGCAAAAGCCTCCAGCTTTCCTTTTGCAGCCTTTGGCAGAAACGTTTCACTTCCAGAAAGTAACATCTGCAGGGAAGATGCATCAACCAAGAGCTGCAAGTTAATTAATTCAAGAGAGTCACTGTTCCATAACATATTTTTTTATATGTTGAAAAAAAGGGAAAACTGAACTGGAATTAGCTTGTGCCAAAAAAGTGTCTCCTGGGGTGGGGGAGCGAGTGCAAATGGAAAGGGTGTTTTACATAAAATCAGATTTGTTCATTTCAAGAGCTAACAACATCAGGGGAAGGGATCTGTGCCTCTTGCCCAGCCAGAGTTTGGCGAAAGTGGTTTCCCGGATTGCAGATCCCAAAATCCTGGCCTCTCCTTGTCAGGATGGTGAGTTGTCCTATTGAATGTCCTATTAGCTGTTTTGAGTCCCTATGTGGAAAAAGGCAGGATAGAAATAATGATGATAATAATGATGATGAGGATAGAATCATAGTTGGATGAGACCACATGGGCCATCTAGTCCAACGCCCTGCCATGCATAATACTAATAATACTAATAATAGTTATTATTATTATTGTATGACACAGAAAACAAGATAGATACGCTGGATTTCGTATCAAAAAATCACAAGTCGAACACTTCCCAAGCGTCTAGGACTGTGTGATGTATTTTCGGATGATGCCTGCAGATCCCAGTTGGGTGGCCTTTTGCAGTTGGCAGATCGTGATTTTGTCAATGTCTATTGTTTCCAAATGCTGGCTGAGATCTTTTGGCATGGCACCCAATGTGCTGATCACCACCGGGACCACCTGCACTGGTTTCTGCCAGTTATTATTATTATTATTATTATTATTATTATTATTATTATTATTATTATTATTATATCAACTGCAAAAGGCCACCCTACTGTGATCTGCGCACATCATCTGAAAATACATCACACAGTCTTAAACGCTTGGGAAGTGTTTGACTTGGGATTTTGTGATACGAAATCCAGAATATATATCTCGTTTGCTGTGTCATACTGTGTCTTTGTGTCAATAATAATAATAATAATAATAATAATAATAATAATAATAATAATAATACATCACACAGTCCTAAATGCTTGGGAAGTGTTCGACTTGGGATTTTGTGATACAAAATCCAGAATATATATCTCGTTTGCTGTGTCATGCTGTGTCTTTGTGTCAATAATAATAATAATAATAATAATAATAATAATAATAATAATAATAATAATACATCACACAGTCCTAAACGCTTGGGAAGTGTTCCACTTGTGATTTTGTGATACAAAATCCAGCATATAGATCTCTTTTGCTGTGTCATACTGTGTCTTTGTGTCAATAATAATAATAATAGGTTGCTGTGAGTTTTCCAGGCTGTATGGCCACTTTCCAAAAGCATTCTCTCAGCTCCTTGCCTGAGGAAATCCTTTGTTGGGAGGTGTTAGCTGGCCCTGAAACAACATAACCATACAGCCTGGAAAATACACAACAACCTTGTGATCCCGGCCATGAAAGCTTTCAACAACACAATAATAATAATAATAATAATAATAATAATAATAATAATAATAAGTCGAACACTTACCAAGTGTCTAGGACTGTGTGATGTATTTTCGGATGATGCGTGCAGATCCCAGTAGGGTGGCCTTTTGCAGTTAGCAGATAACGATTATTATTATTATTATTATTATTATTATTATTATTATTATTATTATTATTATGACACAGCAAACAAGATAGATATGCTGGATTTCGTTTCACAAAATCACAAGTCGAACACTTCCCAAGTGTCTAGGACTGTGAGATGTATTTTCGGATAATGCGCGCAAATCCCAGTAGGGTGGCCTTTTGCAGTTGGCAGATCGTGATATTATTATTATTATTATTATTATTATTATTGTTGTTGTTATTATTATTTTATTATGACACAGCAAACAAGATAGATACGCTGGATTTTGTTTCAGCAAATCACAAGTTGAACACTTCCTAAGTGTCTCGGACTGTGTGATGTATTTTCGGATGATGCGTGCAGATCCCAGTAGGGTGGCCTTTTGCAGTTAGCAGATAACGATTATTATTATTATTATTATTATTATTATTATTATTATTATTATTATTATTATTATTATTATTATTATTATGACACAGCAAACAAGATAGATATGCTGGATTTCATTTCACAAAATCACAAGTCGAACACTTCCCAAGTGTCTAGGACTGTGAGATGTATTTTCGGATGATGTGCGCAAATCTCAGTAGGGTGGCCTTTTGCAGTTGGCAGATCGTGATATTATTATTAATATTATTATTATTATTGTTGTTGTTGTTATTATTATTTTATTATGACACAGCAAACAAGATAGATACGCTGGATTTTGTTTCAGCAAATCACAAGTTGAACACTTCCTAAGTGTCTCGGACTGTGTGATGTATTTTCGGTTGATGCGTGGAGATCCCAGTAGGGTGGCCTTTTGCAGTTGGCAGATCGTGATATTATTATTATTATTATTATTATTATTATTATTATTATTATTATTGGAGGTCTTTGCCTCTCCCACCCTCAAAAGCGTCTTCTCTCCTACAAGGTTCCTCCACAGTACTTCAGGAGAAAAAGAGGCATAATCATGAAATGGAGGAGCACTAATTTATTTATTTATGTTTATTTACAATACGTTTACCCCACATTTCTCACCACGGAGGGGATTCAAGATGCCTTGCTGGGGATTCTGGGATCTGAAGAAGGGCCATGGGTCCTGAATGAGGTCCTTAGACCATTGAACCCAAGCAGAAGCATTTCCTCCCCTTTCTTTTGGCCTCCTTGGGCAACCCTTTGCACAGCTGCGAAAACTCTTCCCAATGAAGCTTTCAATGTAACCGATGATATTTGCTCTGAGAAGTGGGTCTGCTTCCTGTCTCAACAAGCTCAGATGTCATTTTCTTCCTTCCAGAGAAAGAAAACAAAGCCTCTGTCATAATTTGCTCTTTAAGTGATGATTTGATGACTCTTTAAGCATCTGGCGGAGGGTTTGTTGGGGATGAAGAATGAGATGTTTTCTTGAACAGAGTTTTTTTATTATTTGCCTTCCTTCCTTCCTTCCTTCCTTTCTTTCTTTCTTTGCCGCCCGCCTCGGCAACGCCCTCCACTAATGGTGCCTAATGGCGCCTGTAATTGGTGTCTCAACTTATTCTGGAGCAAATTTACTAGAAAATAATTAGCAATTTTATAGTTCACTACGTCTTCGTTTGGTTGATTAGAAGAAAAAAATCCAACACTCACGTTACTTTTATCAGGCGGCACAACAACATGGGGCTGCGCAATAAAACGCTCCCGATCTAACTGGATCGGAACATGCCCAAACCGAATGTGGATTTCAAAAAATGTGTCCACATGTGAGAGATCAGGAGCTGAGGTTTCCAACTCACAACAGTCAGAAGTACTTTGGACTTTTCCTGCATGGCAGAGGGTTGGACTAGATGGCCCATGTGGTCTCTTCAAATTCTATTATTCTATGATTCTATGAATTTGAAGACATGATGGAAACACCAAACCTACCTTTGGGCATCGCTTCAGGCTGCGGGCAGTTGGTTCTTGTGTTGTCGAAGGCTTTCATGGCCGGAATCACAGGATTGTTGTGTGTGTTTTTGGGCTGTATGGCCATGTTCCAGAAGTATTCTCTCCTGACGTTTCGCCCACATCTATGGGAGGCATCCTCGGAGGTTGTGAAGTATATGGAGAAATCCACAAGCATATGGAAATATGCATAAAGATGTTTTGATTCTGATTTTTCTTTATTGTTGGATTGCATACAATGTGATATGTGTTGGATTATGGTTGTATGTGTATGAAATGTAAATCAAGTGTTTTCTGCTGTTGAGCAAGAGTGTATTTTTCAGTAATGAAACAGTTAACAGCAGGCTAGTTTTGACTGACAGCCTGTTGTGATTGCTATGACCTATCAGGCATGTCTTCCGGCCTTTGGGGGTTGGAACTTCCTCCAGACAGAGGAATGTGTCTTATCTGTGTTGTGTTCGGCTTGAGCATTCGCTGAAGATGGACTATGAATGCTATGCTCTGAAGCCGAGAAATGCAACTGTAAATAGTAATGTAAATAAAGTTTAACAACCGTTGATTTTCAACTGAACCTTCACCTGCTGGAGTGTTTGTTGACCAGTGCTGATTCTCCGCATGGGAATACAGTCTGGAGAAGAAGGGGGCGGTGAGACGAGGATGATGAATTTTGGAATCCACTTTGCACCCCATCATTCCCGTGACAATATGTTTGGGATACTGTAAAATGAGGAAAAAATGTATACTTATACATTTTGAATTATACATTAATAATAATAATAATATTGAAAATAAAACATGTATAGGTAGATGAAGGGTGTGTAGTGGAGAGATGTATAGTGAAGTTGTAATGGAAAAGTTAAAAGACTGATGGGAAATATGCTTGGGGATGTTCTTGATTTTTTGTTGTTGTTGTTGTCAGATTGTATGCAACGTGATGTGTTTGAGATATTGCAGAATGAGGAAAATGTGAGCTTGTACATTTGGATTGATAAATTAATAAAAACAATTTAAAAAAACAAGCATATGGACAATTTCAACAGAAAGGAGGAAACCATGAAAATGAACAAAATCTTGCTAGCAGTATTAAAAAAAAACTCCAAAATCAGAACAGTAAATAAGGAGCAACACTCTCCAGACATGAATCAATCGGGGGCAGCTAACAACTCTGAACAAAGGATTCCCCCAAGCCAGGATATGAAGCCGGGAAGGCCATTTAATGCTAATCAAGGTGATTAATTACAACATTCACACTGGCCTCCAACAGACAAGAGTTCTTCCCCCCACCCAGGACCTTCCCTTGCTTAGTTTTTCCATATACCTCACAACCTCTGAGGATGCCTGCTATAGATGTGGGTGACCGACTCTGGGAGTTGGTGCTCATCTCCATTTCTAAGCCGATGAGCCGGCATTGTCTGTAGACACCTCCAAGGTCATGTGGCCACTGGCATGACTGCATGGAGCGCCGTTACCTTCCCGCCAGAGCAGTACCTATTGATCTACTCACATTGGCATGTTTTCAAACTGCTAGGTTGGCAGGAGCTGGGGCTAACAGCGGGCGCTCATTCCGCTCCCGGGATTTGAACCTGGGACCTTTCGGTCTGCAAGTTCAGCAGCTCAGCGCTTTAAACCACTGTGCCACCAGAGTGCAATAATAATAACATAAAGCGATTAAAATTGCTTTTATTAATGATACGTAAAAAGGTAAAGGTTTTCCCGACGATAAGTCATTGTTTTAAAATGTTTGGAATTTTAAACATGTTTGTAAATTGTTATACTGGTTTCTTGTATTTTATATGATATACAGTAGAGTCTCACTTATCCAACACTCGCTTATCCAACGTTCTGGATTATCCAACGCATTTTTGTAGTCAATGTTTTCAATACATCGTGATATTTTGGTGCAAAATTTGTAAATACAGTAATTACTACATAGCATTACTGTGTATTGAACTACTTTTTCTGTCAAATTTGTTGTATAATATGATGTTTTGGTGCTTCATTTGTAAAATCATAACCTATTTTGATGTTTAATAGGCTTTTTCTTAAGGAGGGATTAAGAATCAAACATATTCGCTTTTCCAACATTCTGACGGCCCGTTTATGTTGGATAAGTGAGACTCTACTGTATATGTATTGAATGTTTTTCTATGTGTAAACTGCTTTGAGTCCCTATGGGAGATAGAGTGGTATATAAATAAAGGTTTGTTGTTGTTGTTGTTGCTTCACTGCAAGATGCCATTAGCCACAGATGTAGGCAAAAACGTCAGGAGAGGACGCTGCTGGAACATGGCCATACAGCCCAAAAACTTCACAGCAACCCAGTGATTCAGGCCATGAAAGCCTTTGACAACAAAGGCCCGGATTTGTTGAATCTTCACTCTTTGGCTCCATTATAAATTGGGGAAACAGATTCTATTCCTCAGGGGTCCCCAAACTAAGGTCCATGTCCTAAACTTTAGACTTAGGGTTGACCTAAGTCTACCTGATCTTTGAAGGTCTCTTTGCTTATCTATGGTCTTATGAGTTCGTCTAGATGGTCTCTGGAAGTCTCTTTGCTTAGCTACGGCCTTATGAGACCGTCTAGATGGCTTTTGGAGGTCACTTTCTTTACCTATGATCTTTATGAGATCATCTTGATGGCCTTTGAGGGTCCCTTTCCTTACCTATGGTCTTCTGATGGCTTTATGAGATCATCTAGATGGCCTTTGAGGGTCCCTTTCCTTACCTATGGTCTTCTGATGGCTTTATGAGATCATCTAGATGGCCTTTGAGGGTCCCTTTCCTTACCTATGGTCTTATGAAACCATCTAGATGGTCTTTGAGGGTCCCTTTCCTTATCTATGGTCTCATGAAACCATCTAGATGGTCTTTGAGGGTCCCTTTCCTTACCCATGGTCTTCTGATGGCTTTATGAGATCTAGATGGCCTTTGAAGGTCCCTTTCCTTACCTATGGTCTTCTGATGGCTTTATGAGATATCTAGATGGCCTTTGAGGGTCCCTTTCCTTACCTATGGTCTTATGAAACCATCTAGATAGTCTTTGAGGGTCCCTTTCCTTACCTATGGTCTTATGAAACCATCTAGATGGTCTTTGAGGGTCCCTTTCCTTACCTATGGTCTTCTGATGGCTTTATGAGATCATCTTGATGGCCTTTGAGGGTCCCTTTCCTTACCTATGGTCTTCTGATGGCTTTATGAGATCATTAGATGGCCTTTGAAGGTCCCTTTCCTTACCTATGGTCTTCTGATGGCTTTATGAGATCATCTTGATGGCCTTTGAGGGTCCCTTTCCTTATCTATGGTCTTATGAAACGATCTACATGGTCTTTGAGGGTCCCTTTCCTTATCTATGGTCTTCTGATGGCTTTATGAGATCATCTAGATGGCCTTTGAGGGTCCCTTTCCTTACCTATGGTCTTCTGATGGCTTTATGAGATCATTAGATGGCCTTTGAAGGTCCCTTTCCTTACCTATGGTCTTCTGATGGCTTTATGAGATCATCTTGATGGCCTTTGAGGGTCCCTTTCCTTATCTATGGTCTTATGAAACGATCTACATGGTCTTTGAGGGTCCCTTTCCTTATCTATGGTCTTCTGATGGCTTTATGAGATCATCTAGATGGCCTTTGAGGGTCCCTTTCCTTACCTATGGTCTTCTGATGGCTTTATGAGATCATCTAGATGGCCTTTGAGGGTCCCTTTCCTTATCTATGGTCTTATGAAACCATCTAGATGGCCTTTGGAGGTCTCTTTCCTTACCTATGGTCTGATGGGATCATCCATATCAGGGTTTCCCAAACCCTAAGGCCCTCCAAGGTCCCTTACCTGACCCCTGTCCTAAACTTTAGACTTAGGGTTGACCTAAGTCTGAAACGACTTGAAGGCACACAACAACAACAATCCTAATTTTGGACTATTTCATCCTGGTCCTGCCCCCCAACAGTCTGAGGGACCGTGAACTGGCCCTCCACTTGAAAAGTTTGAGGACCCCTGCTCTTCCTCGATTCGCATCCCACCCAACAAAGAAAGAGAAGGGAGTCGGTTTGCAGCCGCTGCTGTTAGGAGGTTTTTATTGTTTCTGTGCGGTTTGGCTCCTCGGCCTGCGCTTCCGCCGCCTCTCCCTCTGGATCCGGGTGCGGATGGAGCCCCGCTTTCCCCTCCCGAAGCCCCAGAACTCCTTCCCGTTGTCAGTCTCTGAACAACAATAATAATAATATCCCTGGCTTTCCAGGACAATGACTCATCCGGTCTCTGTGTGTAGAAAATTAAATATAATTTATGCTTTGCTAATTGAAATCAAATATAAAAATTCAATCTCCTGCGTGCTGAGAGTGCTGACATTTAAAGAGAGGGGAGGCGCAAAAGAAAATCTAGCCGAACGCTTTCCGAGACGATGACGACTTCCTCCAAAGACCGACGACGACGACGGGGGTCCTTGGGGCACAAAAGCAGCAAGTGGGGCGCCATGGGAGGGGGTCAGAAATGTGGGTCGTGGGGGGGGGGGGGTCGATGCATCCCATGTTCCCCGGGTCTTGCGATGGGGGAGCTGCTTGGTCTCTCTCCGGACGGACCGGGAACACGTCCCCTTTGGTTTCCAGAGCCTTGCTTCCCTTGCCCAGAATTCAACCCGTATCAAAAATAAACCTCTGAAAATATGGTGCAGCAGCAGGATGGGTGAAATGGCTTGGCTCTTCTTCCTCTCTCTTGCTCCACCAACAGCAGCGTGGAGTGGGTCACAGCCTCAAAGGGCCTTGCTTCCTCTTCCTCCTCTTCTCATCCTTCCCTTGGCTTTGCTGCCCGGCTCCACGGTCCAAGGAAGGAGGCAGGCAGGGGGTCAAGGGTGAGCGTCCTTCGGTCCCTCAAGAAAACAATCCCCCCATCGTGGCGGCAGAAGCATCGTGGTCCTGGATCCCAGGTCAGGAGGCAGGGCCCCTTCCCCTCCTTCTTTGGGGATTCCCTGGAAAGGAAAGAGAGAGGTAGCTGAGGTGGAGGAGAAATACAAGAGACCCCCAGACCCCCCCTCTCTGTTGCTTGGCTCCCTCCCTTCCCCCTTGGACCCATGTGTTTGGGGAGCATCAACATGGAGCTGGAGGATCCCTTATCTTGGCAAGTCTGGGTCTCCTTTCTCCTGGGCTGGAGCCTGATAATAATAATAATAATAATAATAATAATAATAATAATAATAATAATGGCAGAATATGTAAAGCAAAGTGAAGAACCTGCTTTGTTTGAAGTCAAAAATCAGAAACTCCTCAAAACACAGCAGTACAAGAAAACCGCACTACAAACTAGAGCTGACAGCTGGCACAACAAAACATTGCATGGAAAGTTCCTTGACAAAATTGAAGGAAAAGCTGATAAGGAGAAGACCTGGCTCTGGCTCACAAATGGGACCCCGAAGAAGGAGACAGAAGGCCTGATCCTTGCAGCCCAGGAGCAAGACATCAGGACAAAGGCAATTCAGGCCAAGATCGAAAAATCAGCTGATGACCCAAAATGCAGACTGTGCAAAGAAAGCGATGAAACCATTGATCATATCCTCAGCTGCTGTAAGAAAATTGCACAGACAGACTACAAACAGAGGCACAACTATGTGGCCCAAATGATTCATTGGAACTTATACCTCAAGTATCACCTCCCAGCAGCAAAGAACTGGTGGGGTCACAAACCTGCAAAAGTATTGGAAAATGAGCACGCAAAGATACTGTGGGACTTCCGAATCCAGACTGACAAAGTTCTGGAACACAACACACCAGACATCACAGTTGTGGAAAAGAAAAAGGTTTGGATCATTGATGTCGCCATCCCAGGTGACAGTCGCATTGACGAAAAACAACAGGAAAAACTCAGCCGCTATCAGGACCTCAAGATTGAACTTCAAAGACTCTGGCAGAAACCAGTGCAGGTGGTCCCGGTGGTGATGGGCACATTGGGTGCCGTGCCAAAAGATCTCAGCCAGCATTTGGAAACAATAGGCATTGACAAAATTATGATCTGCCAGCTGCAAAAGGCCACCCGACTGGGATCTGCACGCATCATCCAAAAATACATCACACAGTCCAAGACACTTGGGAAGTGTTCGACTTGTGATTTTGTGATATGAAATCCAGCATATCTATCTTGTTTGCTGTGTCATAATAAAATAATAATAATAATAATAATAATAATAATAATAATAATAATAATAATAATAATAATAATATCTTTATTTGTACCCTGCCACCATCTCCCGTGGGGGACTCACAGAAGCACGACAGTGCTGCACCTGAACCACAATACACAGTATACAAATACACGAACTCTATGACATAGGTGCCCCCAAGACCCATTCCAGAGAGCCGACCCAGAAGGATGCCGTGGTCGAAGGACTCTTCTCCTAAGGAAACCTCGGGCTCAACACGGAGCCTTCCCATTGGCAATTATTTCTTTAAAAGAAAGCCCTCCTCTACCCGGATTCATTAATCATTGTGAATTAAACTTCATAACGTGGTTCTCATTTAAGCAAAGGAAATGACAGTTTAATAACAGGCGAAACAATTTAAAGCCAGCCCTGGTGCATACTTCCAATTTTCATGTAGTAATAATTCTGAGAAAGTGGGGAGGGGGCCGTTGTGGGAGGGGGGCCGGGAGGAGGAGAGTGTTTTATGTCAGAGCCTGGTTTTACACCTAATTGAGCTAATAGGAGCTGACATTTACTTCGGCGGAAACAAACGCTCCTGCCCTGCGGCCGGCCTCCTGCCACGATTGACAAATGCATTTAGCGCCCCTCGCCTGGTGCCGAGCCCCCCTCAACTCAACGGGGAACAAGAGACCCCTCCCCACACTATTGGGGGGGCTGCCTTGTTACTGGATTTTGATGCCAGAAATGAGGATGGCAGACGGTTGGGTTTCATCCCTGAACTGCGCAAGACCTTTTCTATCAAGAATGTATTTCTTTTACTGCAATAAATACGTTCTGACTCTGCAATTCTGAGCTATCCTAAGGAATAGATGCTTATCCAAGCTCATTACATGTACAGTTGTTTTTTTTATTTATTTACTACATTTATATCCTGTCCTTCTCACCCCAAAGGGGACTAAGAGCGGCTTACAAATAGTATTTACATACTTTGTAGAGTTAGGCGATCCCTCGTAGGTCGAGGATGATGGTCCTCCGTTTCCGGTGTCTTGGGTGTGTGTCCGCAGGTGACTGAAGAGACCTATTCTTGATCTGCATGTTCTCCCGCAATGAGGACATCGGTTTCCAGGTGGAAGGCGGTCTCAGTCAGGGTTGGCTTGATGGGCCTTCCTCTTGGCACGTTTCTCCCTTAAGCCCTCCGTTCGTGCCTCTTCAAACTCCGCAGCACTGCTGGTCACAGCTGATCTCCAACTAGAGCGCTCAAGGGCCAGGGCTTCCCAGTGCTCAGTGTCTATGCCACAGTTTTTAAGGCTGGCTTTAATCCCATCTTTAAATCTCTTTTCCTGCCCACCAACATTACGTTTCCCGTTCTTGAGTTCGGAGTAGAGTAGCTGCTTTGGGAGACGGTGATCTTTGGGCATTCGGATCTTTGGGCATTCGGAGTTGATGGCGTAGGAGCATCGCTTCAATGCTGGTGGTCTTTGCTTCTTCCAGCACGCTGACATTTGTCCACCTGTTTTCCCAAGAGATTTACAGGATTTTCCTGAGGCAACGCTGATGGAAATGCTCCAGGAGTTTGGTGTGACGTCCACGTTTCGCAGGCGTAGAGCAGGGTTGGGAGGGGAATGGCTTTACAAAGAAGCACCTTGGTCTCTCTACGGATGTCCCGGTCATCAAACACTCTCTGCTTCATTCTGAAACATGCTGCACTTGCAGAGCTCAGGCGGTGTTGTATTTCAGTGTCAATGTTGACTTTGGTGGAGAGGTGGCTGCCAAGGTAGCGGAAATGGTCGTTTTCTAATGTTACACCGTTAAGCTGTATTCCTGGCTTTGCAGAGGGATTAGCTGGTGCCTGTTGGAAGAGCACTTTGGTTTTCTCAGTGTTGAATGAGAGGCCGAGCTTCTCGTATGCTTCTGCGAAGGTGTTTAGAGTGGCTTGTAGGTCTTCTTCTGAATGCGCACAGACTACGTTGTCATCAGCATATTGGAGTTCCATAACAGATGTGGTGACCTTGGTTTTGGCTCTCAGTCTGCTGAGGTTAAATAGCTTGCCATCTGTCCGATAGATGATTTCCACACCGGTGGGAAGCTTCCCATCAACAAGGTGAAGTATCATAGCGATGATACATACTTTGTATTATATCACTAGCACAGCACAACACTAGCACTATATACCAACATATTGCCCCATACTGCTATACTGTAATAGGTAAAGGTTTCCCCTGACGTTAAGTCCAGTCATGTCTGACTCTGGGGTTTGGTGCTCAATTCCATTTCTAAACCGAAGAGCCGGCATTGTCCGTAGACATCTCCAAAGTCATATTGGCATGACTGCATGGAGCGCTGTTACCTTCCCGCCGGAGCGGTACCTATTGATCTACTCACATTGGCATGTTTTCGGACTGCTAGGTTGGCAGGAGCTGGGGCTAACAGCGGGCGCTCATTCCGCTCCCGGGGTTTGAACCTGGGACCTTTCGGACTCCAGCTCAGTGCTTTAACGCACTTCGCCACCGAGGCTCCTAATATTAGTATTTTTTTTCGTGTCAGGAGCAACCGGAGTTGCTTATGGAGTGAGAGAATTGGCAGTCTGCAAGGACGTTGCCCAGGGGACGCCCGGATGTTTTGATGTTTTACCATCCTCCCCGCATGGAGCTGGAGCTGATAGAGGGAGCTCATCCACGCTCTCCCCGGGTGGGATTCGAACCTGGCAGCTTTCAGGTCAGCAACCCAACCTTCAAGTCACGAGGCTTTTATCCCCTAGGCCACCGGAGTATAATATTATTATATATTATTATACAGTAGAGTCTCACTTATCCAACATTCACTTATCCAACGTTCTGGATTATCCAACGCATTTTTGTAGTCAATATTTTCAATACATTGTGATATTTTGGTGATAAATACAGTAATTACTACGTAGCATTACTGCATATTGAACTACCTTTTCTGTCAAATTTGTTATATAACATGATGTTTTGGTGCTTAATTTGTAACATCATAACCTAATTTGATGTTTAATAGGCTTCTCCTTAATCTCTCCTTGTTATCCAATGTATTCGCTTATCCAACGTTCTGCCGGACCATTTATGTTGGATAAGTGAGACTCTACTGTATCATTAAATTTATACAGGAGTTATGACTTCTACTTCTGGTACTCTGCTACATTTATAGTGGCATCACCCCAATTGAAGGTTATTTTGAGCCTAACACACCCAAACGGACAGAGCTGGGTAGATATAGATATATATAGATATAGATAAGATATAGATATAGATAGATAGATAGATAGATAGATAGATAGATAGATAGATATAGATGTTAAGTTTCTGCTGGTTATGACATTTATTTCTGATACTCTGCTACATTTATGGTGGCATTACCCCAATTGAAGGTTATTTTGAGCCTAACACACCCAAACGGACAGAGCTGGGTAGATATAGATATAGATAAGATATAGATATAGATAGATAGATAGATAGATAGATAGATAGATAGATATAGATGTTAAGTTTCTGCTGGTTATGACATTTATTTCTGGTACTCTGCTACATTTATGGTGGCATCACCCCAATTGAAGGTTATTTTGAGCCTAACACACCCAAACGGACAGAGCTGGGTAGATATAGATATAGATAGATATAGATAAGATACAGATATAGATAGATAGATAGATAGATAGATAGATAGATAGATAGATAGATAGATAGATATAGATGTTAAGTTTCTGCTGGTTATGACATTTATTTCTGATACTCTGCTACATTTATGGTGGCATCACCCCAATTGAAGGTTATTTTGCGCCTAACACACCCAAACGGACAGAGCTGGGTAGATATAGATATAGATAAGATATAGATATAGATAGATAGATAGATAGATAGATAGATAGATAGATAGATAGATAGAGATGTTAAGTTTCTGCTGTTTGGAAGTGTGCTTCTGCTACTCTGCTATATTTTTGGTGAGTTTAGGGAAGCCTTTCTTCTTAGGATGGCAAAGGATTGCAAAGTCAGCTTAAAAGTTCAAAAGGTATTTATTGAGGTAAAAAGAAATCCATTGTAGATAGAAAAAGGTTTTTGGAGCTAACTAGCTGTCTAAGCTAGCACTAAGAAAGGTAAGCAGGTAAAAATAACAAAGATATCTAAATAGCTACATTTTGCCTAGGAGAGTGGCAAAATGTGTCCTTCTTGGTAGGAAGACAAAAGGAGGAATAATGGCTACCACAGCATGGTTTGAGCCTTCTTTTGGGGCAATAAAAATTCTAATCTAAATAGAGGAAGTTACCTCATCCCTGCAGAGATCACATTGCTAAAACAACAAGGGGATGGGGTGGACGTAAACAGGATAGGACAGAGGGAATAAACAGCAATGCCTATCTGGGCATGCATGGGATTATAGAGAGGTTTCCCTCAGTCTATCTATCCACTACATCTATATATATAAAAGGGTAATGAAATTTCGGCCTAGGACAAAACAACAAAACCACACATCCCAGAAACACTAAACTTGGCAGCACAACCCCTCATCCATGCCTCTACGTTCATACAACAAAAAGAAAAGAAAAATAAAGTCCTAATTAGAGGGAGAGGAATAATTGTTTTTATCCTATTGCTACCAGTTAGAAGGCTAAGCTCCGCCCACTTGGTTTCCTAGCAACCCACTCAGCCCAGGGGACAGGCAGAGTTAGGCCTCACTTTGGCCTCTTCCACACTGCCTATAAAATACAGATTATCTGATTTTAACTGGATTATATGGCAGTGTAGACTCAAGGCCCTTCCACACAGCTATATAACCCATTTATAATCTTATATTATCTGCTTTGAACTGGATTATCTTGACTCCACACTGCCATATAATCCACTTCAGTGTGCATTTTATCCAGCTGTGTAGAAGGGGCCTCATACTTTGCCACAGCAACGCGTGGCCGGGCACAGCTAGTAACGAATAAATGAGACTTGTGTAGCCCAGGATGACATCCAATACTTACCTCCGGAGAGGAGTCCTCACTTCTCGCCATCTTCCTGCTCCCACTGGAAATCTTGGCCAGTCATTTGGTAGAACATGACGTTGAAGGGCTTGTAGAACTTGCGTAGGCGCCGGATGACCTCGGGGTCGATCTTGGGGTGGGTCCGGCCCTTGGACTTGCCCAGGCAGCGCGGGGCGGAGGCGCCGTCCTCGGGCCGCCGGAGGCAGGGGAAGCCCTTGGTGCTGTTGAAGTGGAAGTAGGCCTGGGTGATCACGCGCCGCAGGCCCAGGAAGTCCTGCACCTTGGCCATCTCCCCGGCGGGATCGGAGATCAGCTGCTCGCCGCTGACAAAGTGGATCTGGGAGAGCGGGAAGTACTGGAGCCAGCTCTCCAGGTGCAGGGCGTAGATCCCGATGCGGATGGCGCTCCAGGAGGCGTCGATGAGGCCCAGGGTCCGGTTCTTGAAGGCCAGCACCTCAAAGGTGGGGATCTCGGGCTTCTTGGAGAGGGTCTGCGTGTAGTCCGAGATGGCTCGCGTGACCGGGTCCCGCACCACCACCACCAGCTTGGTGTCCTTGGCCATGGCGTGGATGCGCTGGGGGGCCTCACTGGTGACAAAGTAGCTGGGGGTCTTCTCCATGGTCAGCTGTCCCTCCACCGTCCTGGGCATCAGGTCCCTGTGGACAGAGAGATCAGTCAGAAGCTGCTCACCCTCATAAGACCATAGGTAAGTAAAGAGACATCCAAAAACCATCTAGACAGTCTCATAAGACCATAGGTAAGTAAAGAGACCTCCAAAGACCATCTAGACGGTCTCATAAGACCATAGGTAAGTAAAGAGACCTCCAAAGACCATCTAGATGGTCTCATAAGACCATAGGTAAGTAAAGAGACCTCCAAAAACCATCTAGATGGTCTCATAAGACCATAGGTAAGTAAAGAGACCTCCAAAGACCATCTAGATGGTCTCATAAGACCATAGGTAAGTAAAGAGACCTCCAAAAACCATCTAGATCAGGGGTCCCCAAACTTTTTAAACAGGGGGCCAGTTCACGATTCTTCGGACCGTTGGAGGGCCAGACTAAAGTTGGCCACCGAGCAATAATTAATAATAACAACAACAACAACAACAACAACAATAATAATAATAATAATAATAATAATAAAGAGGGTTGGAAGAGACCCCTTGGGCCATTGAGTCCAATCCCCTTCTGCCTTTGGGCACCGAAAGCACAAGCACAGCACCCCTGACAGATGGCCACCCAGCCTCAATGTTAATAATAATAATAATAATAATAATAATAATAATAATAATAATAATAATAATAAAGAGGGTTGGAAGAGACCCTTTGGGCCACTGAGTCCAATCCCCTTCTGCCTTTGTGCACCAAAAGCACAAGCACAGCATCCCTGACAGATGGCCACCCAGCCTCAATGTTAATAATAATAATAATAATAATAATAATAATAATAATAATAATAATAAAGAGGGTTGGAAGAGACCCCTTGGGCCATTTAGTCCAACCCCCTTCTGCCTCTGTGCACCAAAAGCACAAAGCAACCCTGACAGATGGCCACCCAGCCTCAATGTTGGTGATAATAATAATAATAGTAGTAGTAGTAATAATAATAATATAGGGTTTTGGAACACAATACTCCTGACCTCACAATTGTGTTAAAAAACAAAGTATGGATTGTCGATGTTGCAATCTCAGGTGACAGAAGGATTGAGGAGAAACAACTGGAAAAGCTGACACGATATGAGGATTTAAAGATCGAATTACAAAGACTCTGGCACAAGCCAGTCAAGGTGGTCCCAGTGGTGATCGGCACACTGAATGCAGTTCCTAAAGACCTTGGCCTGCACTTAAACACAATCGGTGCTGACAAAATCCCCATCTGCCAGCTGCAGAAGGCCACCTTACTGGGATCTGCACGCATTATTCGCTGATACATCACACAGTCCTAGACACTTGGGAAGTGTCCAACGTATGATCCAATACAACAGCCAGCAGAGTGTCTGCTGTGGACTTATCTTGTTGTGTTTCTAATAATAATAATAATAATAATAACAATAATAATACAGTAATAATAAGGGTTTTAAGAGAAGAAGAGACCCCTTGGGTCATTTAGCCCAACCCCTTCTGCCCTTGTGCCGTGGGGGCCGGATAAATGGCTTCGATGGGCCGCATCCGGCCCCCGGGCCTTAGTTTGGGGACCCCTGATCTAGATGGTCTCATAAGACCATAGGTAAGTAAAGAGACCTCCAAAAACCATCTAGATGATCTCATAAGACCATAGGTAAGTAAAGAGACCTCCAAAAACCATCTAGACGGTCTCATAAGACCATAGGTAAGTAAACAGACCTCCAAAGACCATCTAGACGATCTCATAAGACCATAGGTAAGTAAAGAGACCTCCAAAGACCATCTAGATGGTCTCATAAGACCATAGGTAAGTAAAGAGACCTCCAAAAACCATCTAGATGGTCTCATAAGACCATAGGTAAATAAAGAGACCTCCAAAGACCATCTAGATGATCTCATAAGACCATAGGTAAATAAAGAGACCTCCAAAGACCATCTAGACAGTCTCATAAGACCATAGGTAAGTAAACAGACCTCCAAAGACCATCTAGACGATCTCATAAGACCATAGGTAAGTAAAGAGACCTCCAAAAACCATCTAGATGGTCTCATAAGACCATAGGTAAGGAAAGGGACCCTCAAAGGCCATCTAGATGATCTCATCAGGCCATCAGAAGACCATAGATAAGGAAAGGGACCCTCAAAGGCCATCTAGATGATCTCATCAGGCCATCAGAAGACCATAGGTAAGGAAAGGGACCCTCAAAGGCCATCTAGATGATCTCATCAGGCCACCAGTAGACTATAGATAAGGAAAGGGACTCTCAACTCTAGCAGGACTATTAGGCCACCACCATTGCCACATGCCACCTGGCCCCGGTCACTAGTGGGCATTGACACTTGTCCCCGAGAACCACTACGCCGGCCTTTTGCCAAAGGCATATGTAGACCAAAGTTAATTGACAATAAACCTGTCCCATACCTGCCTGAGCAGACCGCCATCTGCTCAATTAAGCCTATTCACTTTGGAGCCTTGTACCAAAGTGGTACGTTTAGGATTACACGAGCCCTTTTTGTTATGATGACATGCTTTTAAATGTCTCCGCTAATAAAACTTAATACAGAGAGGGAGAGATCCCTTGCCTCTTGTCCTATAATTAAATTTATTTACTATCTGGCGCGCAAGGAGGGATGACTTTTCTTTTATCTCTAATTCACACGCTCCGTCAATAATTAACTGCCGGCGGGTATTGAGGTTCCCAGGCAAGAAGCACTTCCTTCCTTCCTTTGCCAGGAGGAAGACGGAGGAGGAGAAACTGCGAAGAAACGAAGGTTCTTCTGCAATTTGGGCCTTGGAACCAGCAGCAAGTGAGAACAGGGCTATTGTAATATGGGGTGGACTGTGGTGCAGCTGGTTAGTAGCCAGCTGCAATAAATCACTACTGACCGAGAGCTCATGAATTCGAAGCCAGCCCGAGTCGGATTTAGCACCCGACCATTAAAATAGCCCAGCTCGTTGTTGGCCTAAGCAACCCGAAAGATAGTTGCATCTATCAAGTAGGAAATTTAGGTACCACTTATGCGGGGAGGGTAATTTAACTACCGTATATACTCGAGTATAAGCCGACCCGAATATAAGCCGAGACACCTAATTTTGCCACAAAAAACTGGGAAAACATTGACTCCAGTACAAGACGAGAGTGGTAAATTTCAGCAATAAAAATAGATACCGATAAAATTACTTGAATTGAGGCATCGGTAGGTTCAATGTTTTTGAATATTTACATCAAGCTCAAATTTAAGAGAAGACTGTCCAACTCTGATCAAATCATTATTCTCCTCTTCTTCAATGTAAATGTGCTTATGTATCCTTTTAATAATAATAGAGTAAAATAATACATGTAATAATAACAATAATACATACAGGAAAATAATACAAGTAATAATAAATAGAGTAAAATAATAAATGCAATATTATTATTATTATTATTATTATTAATAATAATAATAATATCAGAGTGAAATAAAAATGTATTAATAATAATAATAATAATAATAATAATAATAATAATAATAATAGAGTAAAATAAATGTAATAGTAGCAACAATAATAGAGAAAAATAATAAATGTACCATATATTCTCAAGTATTATCTGACCCAAATATAAGCCAACCAGGACCCTCACCTGAGTAAAAGTACCCAAGGGGGGCTTTTTCAGTCTTAAAAAAAGGGTTGAAAAACTAGGCTTATACTCGAGTACATACAGTAAATGTAATAGTAACAATAATAGAGTAAAATAATAAATGTAATAATAATAATACATTAAGTCAAATAATAAATATAATAATAACAATAATAATAGAGAAAAATTAGGTATATACTTGAGTATAAGCCAACGTAAATATAAGCCGACCAGGACCCTCACTTGAGTATAAGCCCTAAAAAACGACTGAAAAACTCGGCTTATAAAAATCATCCAGCAGTGTGCGGAAAGGAATGAGGAAGTCCTCCATCAAGGACTCGGGTGTCACAGTGGATGACAAAACAGCAGCCCCCCCTGTGGCCGGAATTGAGCATACCCTCATGAAGCCGGAAGCTGGAAAATGTTAAATTGCCTCTGTCTTTGTCTGTATGTTGTATGGCACCCAACTCAGCCCCACATCATTGCGACATTGTCCCAAATGCAAAAACAATGAAGAGGGAAGAGTTCTGTGGCCTGCATCCATGGCATGGGTTTCCAAAAGAGTGAGTAAGGGTCTCTGGGTGGCATCCTCCAAAGGGGGGGAACCCAAAGGAAAGGGACCCCCATCCTGCCCCATTGCCTAGCTTTTCTCAATGGCAGTGCCCTCCGCATACGCATCCCAGGCAGCCGGGTGAGGAATGTAAGGGGATTGAGCCGGCCCACCATTAAAGGCAGCAATCTGCATGAAAACCAAAGTCTATTTGCTGTAAGCCCCGGAGTCAAATCTCTTGTTGAATTTGCTCAACAGAAAAGAAAGGAAGGAAGCAGGGGGAGAGGGAGGAGGGGGGCACCCACTTTCTGGTGGAATTTGCATCCCTGTAATGTCTTGTAAATCTCTTTCTGGTCTCTGAATCCATATTCAAGACCGAGAGCATTAACATTGAAATGTTGTGCTTAATGCTGAAAATAATTTTAATCTCTCCAAAGCCCTGCCACCAAAGCGTGGCCTCCAATCCCTTTGAATAAGCAACGGCAGGAGCCCCGGCAGCAGCTGCCGCGCCGTAATGGGTGCATATTGCGCTAATTCCCCAGCGGGCTTTAACCAACCTTAAACACGGCTCATAAAGGGCTTTGCAAAGGAACATCATCCGGCTCCCCATCTGCCGCTCCGGGAGAGGAACGGATACCGAAACACCATCCAACAAAGCCCTTCTTATTCGGGACAGAGGATCCATGGAGGGGAGGGGATTACTGGGGTCCCTGGGGTCCCCTTCTGTGTTGCTGAGCTTGGGACTTGAAAGAGTTCTTCTAAAAGGAGACTAACTTGGAGCTCTGGGGAGCTCTCCGAGGTGCTGAACTCCAGCCACCAAAGAGATGGAGAGATCCATTCAAATGCAAAGCAATTCTCTTTCTGGGTTTTAGTTCCAACTCTAAGTGATCCCCATGAGACTGAAACCTGTCCCAAACTATAGCTACCTCTGAGTTGCTTTAAGTTTTTCGGGCTGTATAGCCATGTTCCAGTAGCATTTTCTCCTGACGTTACGCCTGCATCTGTGGCTGGCATCTTCAGAGGCCTGTTGGAAGTGAGGCAAGCGGAATGTATATATATCTGTGGAGTGTCCAGGGTGGGCGAAAGAACCTTTGTCTGTTTATGAATGTTGCAACTAGCAAGCTTGAATAGCATTGAGTAGCCATGACGTTTGCAAAGTCAATCAGTGAGGGCATTTGTTGTAATGTTGTTGATTTTATTGAGATATGTTTTAATCAATGTTTGGTTTTAATCCTTTTTGGATCAGGCTTGTCCCTATGTAAGCCGCTCCAGGCCCCTTCGGGGAGATAGAGGCGGGATATAAAAATAAGGTTGTTGTTGTTGTTATTATTGATACAAAGACATAGTATGCCACAGCAAACATGAGCTATATGCTGGATTTCGTATCACAAAATCACAAGTTGAACACTTCCCAAGTGTTTAGGACTGTGTGATGTATTTTCGGATGATGCGAGCATTATTATTATTATTATTATTATTATTATTATTATTATTATTATTATTATTATGTCACAGCAAACAAGATAGATATGCTGGATTTCGTATCACAAAATCTTTGCGTGCTCATTTTCCAATACGTTTGCAGGTTGTTATTATTATTATTATTATTATTATTATTATTATTATTATTATTATCTGCATAGAGGTAGCCTGGCCTCTGCTGCCTGGAGGCATCCTCTGTTTGGGAGGTGTTAACTGTTTCATTACTCAGAAACAGGACAGCAAACTATCAAGTGCCAGTTAACACTTCCCAAATAGAGGATGCCTCCAAGCAACAGAAGCCAGGCTACCTCTATGTAAATTCATGGCTGCTCAATGCTATTCAAGCTTTCTAATTGCAACGTTCACATTTACTTTAAACAGACAATGGTTCTTTCTCCCACTCTGAACACACACACACACACACACACACACACATACTGCCCAGAAAACACACAACAACCCTGTGATTCCAGTCATGAAAGCCTTCGACAACCTATCAAGTACCAGTTAACACTTCCCAAATAGAGGATGCCTCCACTTTAAACAGATAATGGTTCTTTCTCCCACTCTACACACACACACATATATATATCTACACATATACATATACACTCCACTTGCCTCATTGGCAACAGACCTCTGAAGATGTCAGCCACAGATGCAGGTGAAACATCAGGAGAAAACCTGACCCTGGTTATGGGACAACTGGGTCCTAAAGACCCTTTTGTGCCACTTCAGCAGAAGCGTTCACTGATTTTTTAAAGGACCCCCTCCCCCCCATTCCCAGTCTTTCCGACAGATGCTTCCAAGGCAGTTAACACAATGAAATAGAAAAAGAAAATCTGTGTTTAACATCAAAACAATAGCTACTAAATATTGCAAAACACAGCAATAACTACAGAGAAACAGCAGGAATGAAATAAATCATGCAATAAAAAGGCTCGGGAGAACAAAAGGTGTACGTGTCCGACACCTGGTGAGAATCTGCCAGATGGGGGGCCCTCCCACCCGCCCCGAGTCCTTTGTAAGACGGAGCAGGGTATAAATAAATAAATTATTATTATTATTATTATTATTATTATTATTATTATTATTATCTGGCTGGAAATATATTTTTAAAAAGCATCTAAAATCAGGACAGTAAATAAAAGACATAACTAAAAAAACAAAGTAATTCCAGACATTAATCAATCAAGGCCAGCTAACACCTCCCAACAAAGGATTCCCACAGGCAGTAAGCAGCCAGACTTTGAAGCTGCAAGGCTATTCAATGCTAATCAAGGTGGCCAATTGCAACATTCACACCTGCCTCAAACAGACAAGAGTTCTTTTTTCCACCCTGAACATTCCACAGATATATAAATCCCACTTGACTAGTTTTCAACATACGTCACAACCTCTGAGGATGCAGGCGAAACATCAGGAAAGAATGCTTCCGGAACAAGGCCATACAGCCCAGAAAACTCACAGCAACCCGCTATTTTAACTATGTTGTGCTCCGTCTTGAGCCACAAGGAAAGAGTGGTAATAAATTATTATTATTATTATTATTATTATTATTATTATTATTATTATTATTATTATTATTGACACAGCAAACGAGATATATATGCTGGATTTTTATGATGATGATGATTATTATTATTTGAAACACAATAAGATGAGTCCACAGCAGACACTCTGCTGGCTGTTGTATTATTATTATTATTATTATTATTATTATTATTATTATTATTATTATTATTATTATTTCTCTCTCTCCCCCTCCCTTTCAGTACTTCTCTCTTTCGTGATGAAACAACCAGGGAACAACATATTACTGGAGAACACACAAATGCTGGACTACTCTCACAACCACCATGTCAGACTGCACAGAGAAGTCACTAAAATCCACAAGCATGTGGACAATTTCGGCTACCAGTATTTAAAAAACTCTAAAATCAGGACAGTAAATAAAGAACAAAACTCAGAAAACAGGAGAATTCCAGACATGAGTCAATCAGGGCCGGCTAACACCTCCCAACAAAGGAGTCCCTCAGGTAGGAAGAAGGAAGTTGCCCGAAACAAGGATTTACAAACCCGGGGATCTTTGTTGACACTTTCCCAAGGACACCTCAAGTGTCTTACTCATTACTAGACAGACTTTTCCAAAAACTCATTTCTTTCTCATTGTTTATCTACCAATTATAAGACAATACGGAAGAGTGAAGATATGACTCTGACAGTTTGTACTACCTACACAAGGAATATACAAATTACCAACGGGACTTATATTGTGTTGTCGAAGGCTTTCATGGCTCACAGGGTTGTTCTATGTTTTCCGGGCTGTATGGCCATGTTCCAGAAGCATTCTCTCCTGACATTTTGCCCACATCTATGGCAGGCATCCGCACAAGCTCTGAGGATGCCTGCCATAGATGTGGCAAAATGTCAGGAGAGAATGCTTCTGGAACATGGCCATACAGACCATAAAACTCACAGCAACCCTGTAATTCCGGCCATGAAAGCCTTTGACCCACTTGCCTAGCTTCCAACAAACCTCACAACCTCTGAGATGCCTGCCATAGATGTAGGTGAAATGTCAGGAGAGAATACTTCTGGAACATGGCCATACAGCCCAGAAAACATACAACAACCCTGGGACTTATATTCAAAATACGATACATACGAGTGAAGACAAAAACTCTGATTATATAAGTAATCCCTGCTAGAAAAAAACCCCTGCATTACTGGGTATTGAACCATTGTATATAATTGTTCTGCAACTCATTTCTAGATTAAATTGACTCATGTTTTAGTACTGTATAACACTATTGTGTATAACAGTTGACAACTTGTGGTTTTGCTATTTGGTATATGAAACAATCAGGGCCTGCTAACACCTCCCAACAAAGGATTCCTTCAGGGAGGAGACAGCTATACATCTGCAAGGCGTCTGGTGGCCTAGGGAATAAAAGCCTTGTGACTTGAAGGTTGGGTTGCTGACTTGAAGGCTGCCAGGTTCGAATCCCACCCAGGGAGAGTGCGGATGAGCTCCCTCTGTTAGCTCCAGCTCCATGCGGGGACATGAGAGAAGCCTCCCACAAGGATGGTAAAATATCAAAAACATCCAGGCGTCCCCTGGGCAACGTCCTTGGAGATGGCCAATTCTCTCACTCCAGAAGCAACTCCGGTTGCTCCTGACATGAAAAAAATAATAATCTGCAAGGCTATTAAATGCTAATCAAGATGATCAATTGCAACATTCAACAGGCAAGAGTTCTTTCTCCCACCCTGGACTTTCCACAGATATATAAACCCCTCTTGCCTAGTTTTCAATAGACCTCACAACCTCTGAGGATGCTTATCACAGATGTGGACAAAACATCAGGAGAGAATGCTTCTGTACAAATGGTTATCCTTGATGGGTTGCATCCGCAGGGGTAATTTCTCTATATAGCCTCAGGGTTCAACTCACTTTTGGGTTCTCCCCCATGTTCTTATAGCACTTTTAACTTCCTCCATGTTTACAAGTCTCACTTAGTGCACTTTGATCAGCCCATCCTTATGTTTTTATTGATGTGTTTTAACTTTGTCTTATTAATGGTTTTTAATCGTATGTTTTAATTTTTCATTTGTACGTTTTCAGTATTTGATGTTTTTGTATGTATACTCTTTTGCATTTGTAAGCCGCCCTGAGTCCCTGCAGGGAGAGAGAGGCAGGGAACAAGAATAAAATTATTATTATTATTACTATTATTATTATTGACACAACGACATTGTATGACACAGCAAACAAGATAGATACGCTGGATTTCGTATCACAAAATCACAAGTCGAACACTTCCCAAGTGTCTAGGACTCTGTGATGTATTTTCGGATGATGCGTGCAGATCCCAGTAAGGTGGCCTTTTGCAGTTGGCAGATCTATTGTTTCCAAATGCCGGCTGAGATCTTTTGGCACGGCACCCAGTGTGCCCATCACCACCGGGACCACCTGCACTGGTTTCTGCCAGAGTCTTTGCAGTTCAATCTTGAGGTCCTGATAGCGGCTGAGTTTTTCCTGTTGTTTTTCGTCAATGCGACTGTCACCTGGGATGGCAACATCAATGATCCAAACCTTGTTCTTTTCCACAACTGTGATGTCTGGTGTGTTGTGTTCCAGAACTTTGTCAGTCTGGATTCAGAAGTCCCACAGTATCTTTGCGTGTTCATTTTCCAATACTTTTGCAGGTTTGTGATCCCACCAGTTCTTAACTGCAGGGAGGTGGTACTTGAGGCATAAGATCCAATGAATCATTTGGGCCACATAGTTGTGCCTCTGTTTGTAGTCTGTCTGTGCAATTTTCGTACAGCAGCTGAGGATATGATCAATGGTTTCATCGGTTTCCTTGCACAGTCTGCACTTTGGGTCATCAGCTGATTTTTCGATCTTGGCCTTGATTGCATTTACTATTATTATTATTATTATTATTATTATTATTATTATTATTATTATTATTATTATTATTATTATTCTGGAACATGGCCATACAGACCAGAATATTCACAGCAAGCCTTTCCAGGATGGTCTCCTCCCTTGCTGTTGTAGCTCCTCCACCCACTCATTTCCTTCCTTGCAGCCAACTTTGTTTATTCTCTTTCAAAGTGTGACTTTACCAGCAGCAACAGAAATATGGATGTTTTAATTTATATGTGTGATTGCACTTTAATGAATAGATGGAGGAACTGGTGGTGTCTGTTGTCTGGCTTGGGCTTTTCTATCTGCATCAGGTGCATGAAGGAGGGCTGCTGCCACCTCAAAGCCACCTTTGCAGACCCCAAGAGACCCTCAGCCTCACCGTCCCAATGGCACAGGAGATCAGAGCGGCTTCTGATCCATTGCAGCCAAGCAGAGGCAAGGGGAGGCTTCTCTCATCTGGCTCACTGTAAGACCCCCTGGGCTTCTGGGGAAAGAAGCAGGAAAAGAAGAAGAAGAAGGGGGAAAGGAGCCCGTGCAGAAGGCAGAGGCATCTCACAGAGGAGCCGGAAGAAAGGTAGAACTCAAAATATTTGCACAGTGCAAAGATACACATATATGACGTCTCCACTTTCTCCAACTCCCTCTTCTTTTCTTTGCATTTAGCTCCCATTGTGAGAGGATCCCTCTCTCTGTTTCAGGACAGTGGTCAGTGGCCTGAAACTCAAGGGCAGCATTGCAAGAGAGTACGAGGGTTGAATGAAAAGTAATGCTTCCACCTTCGTAACTCCTCAACAGATGGCAGTCCTGGTACTGGCTTGTTCAGTAGACTCTCCTCTACAGTTCCATTTGGCTGGAAGCCTTAGCATTGAACGGTTGTGTTGTTAAAGTGCGAAGTATGGAACCCTGCGCAGACGGGGAAGCCTTAGCATTGAATGGTTGTGTTGTTAAAGTACGAAGTATGGAACCCTGCGCAGACGGGGAAGCCTTAGCATTGAACGGTTGTGTTGTTAAAGTGCGAAGTATGGAACCCTGCGCAGACGGGGAAGCCTTAGCATTGAATGGTTGTGTTGTTAAAGTGCGAAGTATGGAACCCTGCGCAGACGGGGAAGCCTTAGCATTGAACGGTTGTGTTGTTAAAGAGCGAAGTATGGAACCCTGCGCAGACGGGGAAGCCTTAGCATTGAATGGTTGTGTTGTTAAAGTGCAAAGTATGGAACCCTGCGCAGACGGGGAAGCCTTAGCATTGAACGGTTGTGTTGTTAAAGAGCGAAGTATGGAACCCTGCACAGATGGGGAAGCCTTAGCATTGAACAGTTGTGTTGTTAAAGTGCGAAGTATGGAACCCTGCGCAGACAGGAAGCCTTAGCATTGGATGGTTGTGTTGTTAAAGTGCGAAGTATGGAACCCTGCGCAGACGGGGAAGCCTTAGCATTGAATGGTTGTGTTGTTAAAGTGTGAAGTATGGAACCCTGCGCAGACGGGGAAGCCTTAGCATTGAACGGTTGTGTTGTTAAAGTGTGAAGCGTGGAACCCTGTACAGACGGAGAAGCCTTAGCATTGAACGGTTGTGTTGTTAAAGTGCGAAGTATAGAACCCTGCGCAGATGGTCGGTCTATGCGACCTAAGCAACATGCAATCATTGAATTTTTGACAGCAGAAGGTGTCACCCCAAAGGAGACTCATCAGAGAATGCAAGCTGTTTATGGGGATTGTGTTGATGTGAGTCCTGTGCGTCGTTGGGCGAGTAAGTTTAAAGATGTTAAGGTGGGAACATCTGACTTGCGTGACAAACAAAGAGTTGGACGTCCTGTGACAGCAACCACTGATTTTCACAAGCAAAAGGTTAACAGATTGTGTTGTTGAAGGCTTTCATGGCCGGGATCACAGGGTTGTTATATGTCTTTTGGGCTGTGTGGCCATGTTCCAGAAGTATTCTCTCCTGACGTTTCGCCCACATCTATGGCAGGCATCCTCAGAGGTTGTGAAGCGATAGATGTGCCATAGATGTGGGCGAACATGGCCACACAGCCCGAAAGACATACAACAACCCGGTTAACAGATTGATTCAGGGCGATCGTCGTATCACTCAGAGAGAAATTTCAAGTATAATCGGTGTTTCACAAGAACATGTGGGTCACATTATTTCTTGGCTTGGCTATCAGATGTTGAGAGAACTGTGAGACGCCGGTTGAGGAAACAGAGTGTCGACTTCTTCCGTGAAAACTTGTTCATTGTTGGCAGAACTGTATCCAATTGTCTGGTGATGATGTGGAAAAGTGAATAGTGGTAGTTCAAGAGCGCATTCTAAGGATTATTTCTGCGCTTGATTTATTAAAATATTCCCATCCAAACCGAAGTAACGACGGTGGAGGCATTACTTTTTATTAAACCCTCGTATTCGCTGATTTGCTTATAAGGAATCAGCCCCCAAAGGATTGGGCACTCGCCACCATTAATGTGTGTCTGGAGCTCTTGGAAGGAAGCGCACCATGCAGCTGAAGGGTTCAATCTCCACCCAAAGGCCCCAAAGAGGAGCAAAGAGATTCTTTCTTGCCCACCTGAAAGGGCGGTGTGCCACAAAGCACAATGGCCGCTCCTCTTGCACACGCATACAGACACACACGCCCCACGTATGTGTCAATGGAGTGTGTTGGAAAGCGTTACCATAACAACCAAGGTGCTAACATCCGCCGCAAACTGATAGGATCAGAAAAAGCAGAAGAAGGAAAAGGAAGGCCCAAGTTGCTACAGCAACTGGAAAATAGATTTGGAAACGGTGTCTGTGCTGGGAGACCTCGGCTACCAGTTCCATATAGGGTGTGCTTTTGGATATAAAACTCTCCTGGGAAGGAATCCGCCCCCAAATTGGGTGGAAACTGGCCTCTGCCGTTCTATAGCCTGTCAGGTTCGGAGAGAAGCACGACGAGCCAAAGGCTTCGGCAGGCTCCCTTTTGATTGACTCCAACCATTTTGCTGCACCACTGAAGTGTGTCCTCAGAACAATCTTGAAACAAAAAGCTTTCAACATTTTCAAACAAAGCATTCTGATTTGCAATGCATGCGCCTGCCGACTGCCAAACTTTATAGACGCGGAAATTGTAAGGAGGAGGAGGAGGAGGAGGAGGAGGAGGAGGAGGAGGAGGAGGAGGAGGAGGAGGAGGAGGAGGCAAGAGCGGGAACCGACAGCATCACGATCCGGAGCGGCAAAGGGATGGGAGATGGAAGGGATGGGTGGTGGTGGGCCCAGGGCAGGGCGTGTTTGCGGGATTTGCAAGCACTTGACCTCAAATCCGTCTGCTACGATGCTCCAGGCACCTCGTGGCTCTCAGAGATCCATTGTTAAAGAGTTTTCAAAGCCAGTTGGCTTCCTTTGTTAAACCTCTAAAGAGCTTTGGACGGGGGCACAATCGTCTTCGGGCATCAGCCGAGAGCGGTGTGTCTGTCTTTGTGTGTATATATGCGTTGCAATCGTGTTCTTCTATACGGCACTTTCCTTGGCTTTCCTCCGATGCAGCTCCCTTTGCAGATTACCCTTTCGTACCCAGCTCAAAGCTTTTCCTCCCCATTGCTCCTCTCAGGAACTACAAGGGCAGTTCTGGAAGCACTATGAAGTATGAGAGGTCTTTATAGGAGCCGCGGTGTTGCAATGGGTTACGATCTCATAAGACCATAGATAAGCAAGGAGACCTCCAAAGACCATCTAGATGGTCTCATAAGACCATAGGTAAGGAAAGGGACCCTCAAAGGCCATCCAGATAATCTCATCAGGTTATCAGAAGACCATAGGTAAGGAAAGGGACCCTCAAAGGCCCTCTAGAAGATCTCTTCAGGCCATCCGAAGACCATAGGTAAGGAAAGGGACCCTCAAAGGCCCTCTAGATGATCTCTTCAGGCCATCAGAAGACCATAGGTAAGGAAAGGGGCCCCATAGGTAAGGAAAGTGACCTCCAAAAGCCGTCTAGATGGTCTCATAAGGCCGTAGCTAAGCAAAAGACCTTCAAAGACCATCTAGACAATCTCATAAGGCTATAAGCAAAGAGACCTCCAAACACCAGGTAGACTTAGGTCAACCCTAAGTCTAAAGTTTAGGACAGGGGCCAGGTAAATGACCTTGGAGGGCCACATCTGGCCCAAGGGCCTTAATTTGGTGACCCCTGATCTAGATGATCTCATAAAACCATCGGTAAGCAAAGAGACCTCCAAAGACCATCTAGATGGTTTCATAAGACCATCGGTAAGGAAAGGGACCCTCAAAGGCCATCTAGATGATCTCATCAGCCCATCAGAAGACCATAGATAAGGAAAGAGACCCTCAAAGACCATCTAGATGTTCTCATAAGACTATAGGTAAGGAAAGGGAGCCTCAACGGCCATCTAGTTGGTTTCATAAGACCATAAGTAAGGAAAGGGACCCTCAAAGGCCATCTAGATGATCTCATCAGGCCATCAGAAGACCATAGATAAGGAAAGAGACCTCAATGACCATCTAGATGGTCTCATAAGACCATCGGTAAGGATAGGGACCCTCAAAGGCCATCTAGACAGTCTTATAGGACCATAAGTAAGGAAAGTGACCTCCAAAAGCCATCTAGATGGTTTCATAAGACCATAGCAAAGCAAAGAGACCTCCAAAGACCAGGTAGACTTAGGTCAACCCTAAGTCTAAAGTTTAGGACAGGCCAGGCAAATGACCTGGCCCACAGGTCTTAGTTTGGGGACCCCTGGGTTACACCCTTGTGCCGAACTGAAAGTTGGGTTGCTGATCTGAAGGTTGCCGCTTCAAATCCATGAGACAGGGTGTGCTCCCGTCTGTCAGCTCTAGCTTGCAGGGACATGAGAGACGCCTCCCAGTGGGATGGTAACACATCCGGGCGTCCCCTGGGCAACGTCTTTGTAGATGGCGAATTCTCTCACACATGACGAGGCCCTTTCCCCATGAAAAGAGGAGCCCCCACCATCGTATTGATATTTCCACCGTAGGGAATACAAAGGCGCAGAGGCAGAGGTTCATGCCAACGCACAAGAAATATTGATTTGCCTCAATTGTGCCTTTTAGTCCATTCTGGCCAGCAATGTTTCTGAAAAGAGAAGGAAGGAAGGAAGGAGGGAGGGAAGGAGGGCGCGTGCCAAATTGGAAAGTAATAAATAAATATAATAAATATATAAATATAATAAATATAATGCCATGGCTCTCCATGGTTCCTCTCCGGGGGGCACCCGCTCCCTCTGAAAGCCGCGCGTGAGAACTAATGGCCCTCGGAGCAGAGCTGCCCGGTCGGATCAGCCTGAAAGCTTTTAGGAGGAAATCGGTAAATACACTCAAGCCCCTGGCCGGCAGCAGATGTTGGCTGAAGAGCGTGTGCAGAGAGCCCCAAAGAGTGGAGCCCCCGCCTCAGCTTCGGCAGAGACTCTTAAAGGCGGGAGGGCAGCTCAGGCCGAGCGGAAAACGGGGGAGCGGTGCACACAGCATAAGTTCAGCGTGGCCTCCCCATCCGAGCCAAATTGGGAAAAATGCTCCTCCCAAGAGCACAGAGAAGCAGGGGCTCAACTTGGTTTGCCTTTTGGAATCACAGAATCTTAAGAGTTGGAAGAGACCACAAGGGGCCATCCAATCCAACCCCATTCTGCCATAAAGGAAGGCACAATCTAAGCCCTCCTGACAGGTGGCCATCCAACCTGGGGCTGTGGCGCAGACGGGAGAGCAATGAGTCACTGACCAGGAGGTCATAAGTTTGAGGCCCGCTCGGAGCTATGTTGTTCGTCTTTGTCCTGTGTTAAAAAGGCATTGAATGTTTGCCTAATATGTGAAATGTGATCCGCCCTGAGTCCCCTTCAGGGTGAGAAGGACAGAATATAAATGATGTAAATAAATAAATAAATAAATAAAAATAAACCTCATGGGCATGGAGAAATAAGCCTATAGAACCCTAGGGCTGGAAAAGACCACAAGGGGCTATCCAATCCACCCCCATCTATATATATAAAAGAGTAATGGTGTCCGTTCCTCCCAGTAAACAACAAAAGTACAAGCCCCAGAACCTAGAAATTTGGCAACATAACCCACCATCCTTGCCCCTAGGTTTCGACAACAAAAAGAAAAGAAAAATAAAGTCCTAATTAGAGGGAGAGAAATAATTGTTTTAACCAATTGCTGCCAGTTAGAAGGCTAAGCTCCGCCCACTTGGTCTCCTAGCAACCCACTCAGCCCAGTGTTAATAAAAGAATAAAAAATAAAATAAATACAAATAATACAATAAAAATAATAAAAACACTAAAATAATTAAAAACACTAAAAAAATTATACAATAAAATACTATAATAACAAAATAACTAAAAATAATAAAACAAAATAATAAAATATAATAAATTAAAAATACAAATAACGTCAAATAAAAATTCCACAACAATTTTTAACCAATACCACCACCACTTTGCCACAGCAACGCGTGGCCTGGCACAGCTAGTTCTGCATAAAGGAAGACACCATCCAAGCCCTCCCGACGGATGACCATCCAACCTCATAGGCATTAGAAGGTTCATGGAGAAATACAGCTATGGATTCCTAGGGCTGAAGAGACCACAAGGGGTCATCCAATCCACCCCCGTTCTGCCATAAAGGAAGGCACCATCCAAGCCCTCCCGGCAGATGGCATGGAGAAATAAGCCTATAAAACCCTAGGGCTGGAAGAGACCACAAGGAGCCATCCAATCGATCCCCATTCTGCCAGAAAAGAAGGCACCATCCAAGCCCTCCCGACAGATGGCCATCCAACCTCATAGGCATGAAGATATAAGCCTATAAAACCCTAGGGCTGGAAGAGACCACAAGGGGCCATCCAATCCATCCCCATTCTGCCATAAAGAAAGACACCATCCAAGCCCTCCCGACAGGTGGCCATCCAACCTCATAGGCATGAAGATATAAGCCTATAGAACCCTAGGGCTGGAAGAGACCACAAGGGGCCATCCAATCCATCCCCATTCTGCCATAAAGGAAGGCACCATCCAAGCCCTCCCGACAGATGGCCATCCAACCTCATAGGCATGAAGATATAAGCCTATAGAACCCTAGGGCTGGAAGAGACCACAAGGGGCCATCCAATCCATCCCCATTCTGCCATAAAGAAAGACACCATCCAAGCCCTCCCGACAGATGGCCATCCAACCTCATAGGCATGAAGATATAAGCCTATAAAACCCTAGGGCTGGAAGAGACCACAAGGGGCCATCCAATCCATCCCCATTCTGCCATAAAGGAAGACACCATCCAAGCTCTCCCAGCAGATGGCCAACCAACCTCATAGGCATGGAGAAATAAGCCTATAGAACCCTAGGGCTGGAAGAGACCACAAGGGGCCATCCAATCCATCCCCATTCTGCCATAAAGGAAGGCACCATCCAAGCCCTCCCGACAGATGGCCATCCAACCTCATAGGCATGAAGATATAAGCCTATAAAACCCTAGGGCTGGAAGAGACCACAAGGGGCCATCCAATCCATCCCCATTCTGCCATAAAGGAAGACACCATCCAAGCTCTCCCAGCAGATGGCCAACCAACCTCATAGGCATGGAGAAATAAGCCTATAGAACCCTAGGGCTGGAAGAGACCACAAGGGGCCATCCAATCCATCCCCATTCTGCCATAAAGGAAGGCACCATCCAAGCCCTCCCGACAGGTGGCCATCCAACCTCATAGGCATGAAGATATAAGCCTATAAAACCCTAGGGCTGGAAGAGACCACAAGGGGCCATCCAATCCATCCCCATTCTGCCATAAAGGAAGGCACCATCCAAGCCCTCCCGACAGATGGCCATCCAACCTCATAGGCATGAAGATATAAGCCTATAAAACCCTAGGGCTGGAAGAGACCACAAGGGGCCATCCAATCCATCCCCATTCTGCCATAAAGGAAGACACCATCCAAGCTCTCCCAGCAGATGGCCAACCAACCTCATAGGCATGGAGAAATAAGCCTATAGAACCCTAGGGCTGGAAGAGACCACAAGGGGCCATCCAATCCATCCCCATTCTGCCATAAAGAAAGACACCATCCAAGCCCTCCCGACAGGTGGCCATCCAACCTCATAGGCATGAAGATATAAGCCTATAAAACCCTAGGGCTGGAAGAGACCACAAGGAGCCATCCAATCCACCCCCATTCTGCCATAAAGGAAGGCACCATCTAAGCCCTCCCGACAGGTGGCATGGATAAATAAGCCTATAAAACCCTAGGGCTGGAAGAGACCACAAGGGGCCATCCAATCCACCCCCCTTCTGCATAAAGGAAGACACCATCCAAGCCCTCCCAGCAGATGTCCATCGAACCTCATAGGCATTAGCAGGTTCATGGAGAAATAAGGCTATAGAACACAAGGGGGGGGGTCATCCAATCCATCCCCATTTTGCCATAAAGACACCATCCAAGCTCTCCTGACAGGTGGCCAACTTCATAGGAATTAGAACGGGCCAGCCATAAAACCTCAATTACCCTCTGGTATGTGAGAGCCCCTATATAAATGGGCCAAAGAGAAGATTCTGGTATTCTGTACAATAAAACCTGTTGGAATCTACCAGTGTGTGTTTTGGTGCCTTCTTCTGTGGAAAACCTACCCACAGCACAACTGGAAGAAGAGAACCTTACATATCCCCAGGTAACAGGCTGTCTGTCTGCTTATCTGAGTGCGGATTCCTGTCTGGGGCTTCCAAGAGTGCAAGGAGCGAGTCACCAGCAGCAGGTAAAGCGCCAGCCTTTGTTTGCTAATCCAGGAGGTGAGTCACTCACACTCGGGCACCGAAGTGTCCCCGCTGCCTCCGAGGCCAAGAGCCACTCATTAGGCATGCAAGAGTGGTAATTCCCCATCATCCGCCTGCGGGGAAACTGGCCGTCTTATTATGCCGGGCACTCCTGCCTCTCGTAATTGGCCAGTGATGGCCCCTGGACCTCGGCTGTCCTGCCGGGAGCAAAGGCAGCGATAACAGAATAGGTGCCGGGCTGGGTCCCCAAAAGGCAATGGCCGAGGCAATCCCATTTCCTTCCCAAACCCAGCAGCCGGCGAAGGAGGGGAGCGTTGTTGGTGGTGTCTGCAATCGCGCCGAGATGACAGTAACACAGACAGAGTAGTATTTGTATAAGTTTGTACATTTAATCAGATTTTTTTGCCGTTTTCAGCAAGACGCGGACTCTATCCCTGTCCAAGGCATTTGGCTCAAATCAGCGGAGACAGAGAATAATCAAGATTTATGACGCTCATTCCGACTCTGGATCACACTCTGAGAGAGGCTCCGCTTCCTTTCCCGGAGCCGGATGAGGGTCCTCCTGGACTTAAACCGCCCCCCCCCCCCAATACTTAATGGCCTTGGGCAAACTGTCAAGACCCCCCCCCCAAATACACACACAGACCCCTACTTTTCACAGCCCTGCCTCCAAATGAGGAAAGTGCCTGCAAAGAAGTGCCAATGGGTCAGCCCCAATTCCTGGTCAGTGATACTAATAATAATAATAATAATAATAATAATAATAATAATAATAATAATAATACTTTATTTATACCCCGCCACCATCTCCCCAACGGGGACTCGGGGCGGCTTACATGGGGCCATGCCCAGAACAATACAATATAAAAAGAATATAAAAGAACAATACTTTAGGGGGACTCTAAGAGAAATGGAGATGAGCACCAACCCCCAGAGTGGAGTGAGCACCCACTGCTAGCTCCAGCTTCTGTCAACCTAGCAGTTTGAAAACATGCAAATGTGAGTAGATCAATAGGTACCGCTCCAGCAGGAAGGTAACAGCACTCCATGCAGTCATGTTGGCCACATGACCTTAGAGGTGTCTACGGACAACGCCGGCTCTTTGGCCTAGAAATGGAGATGAGCACCAACCCCCAAAGCGGAGTTGAGTGAGCACTCGCTGTTAGCTCCAGCTTCTGCCAACCTAGCAGTTTGAAAACATGCAAAATGTGAGTAGATCAATAGGTACCGCTCCGGCGGGAAGGTAACAGCACTCCATGCAGTCATGTTGACCACATGTAAAGGTTTTCTCCTGACATTAAGTCCAGTTGTGCCCGACTGCACACTGAAGTGGATGATATGGCAGTGTGGAGTCAAGATAATTCAGTTCAAAGCAGATAATATAAGATTATAAATGGGTTATATAGCTGTGTGGAAGGGCCTTGAGTCTACACTGCTATATAATCCAGTTCAAATCTGATAAATCTGTATTTTATAGGCATTAGGGAAGAGGCCTAAGTGAGGCCTAACTCTGCCTGTCCCCTGGGCTGAGTGGGTTGCTAGGAGACCAAGTGGGCAGAGCTTAGCCTTCTAACTGGCAGCAATTGGATAAAAACAATTATTCCTCTTCCTCTAATTAGGACTTTATTTTTCTTTCCTTTTTGTTGTATGAACGTAGAGGCATGGATGAGGGGTTGTGCTGCCAAGTTTAGTGTTTCTGGGATGTGTCGTTTTGTTGCTTTGCCCTAGGCCGAAATTTCATTACCCTTATATATATATAGATAGATGGGGTGATCCAGCCTAAATATACTCTCCAAATGTTTTGACAAGAAGCACAAATCTCTTCTGCTGCTAAGGAAATGCCACCTTTTCCTCCGCCGTTCTTCTGCCAAGAAGCACCGATGTGTGAACACAACTTTGGCACAAACAACAACAGAGGAATCAATTGTGTGCCAAGGAGACCCAGAAAGGCTTCCTAGGGGCAACCCGCTGCTCTTTTCCAACGGCCCTTCCCACTCTTTCTCCTTTCACTTTTTCTTCTGTTAACTGTGGCCATAATAGACTTTGGGCCGAAGGTGGACGCCGGGTGCGAGGAGCCCTGTGTCACCCGCTTCTTTAAGATGGAATGAGGTTCTGCACTGTCTCATGTCACACCAGAGATGCTGGCAACGGTCCCAGGCCAAGCCTCCAAGGCAGGAGGGACCCACTTGGTAAACAGAATTAGTCGATCTGCCGGAAAGGCATTGCGGGCCGATTAGCATAAATGCTCAACGCAAACCAATTAGCACTCCCTCCTTGTCAGCTTATCCCATGTCACTGAGCACAAAATTGGCTTCCCCATAGAGTCCAGCATCACCCAAGCTCATCAAGACACTTTTGGAAGAGTTGGGAGGGTCAAGGGGAGAAAGGATGGGCAAACAACGTCTCTCTGAACCCCACGGAAGGGCAGAAAGTGCCTTGATTCCAGAGCTGGAAGAGGAAGAAGTGACATGTGTCACAAAGATGGGGTTGATGGGGCCTTGAGTGGGAAGAGTTACTGTGAGAAGTGTTGGGAATCATCCTGGACTACTCAAGTCTAGATGTAGTTAGATAGATGATAGAGTTACATTCACAATAGCCTCAAACAGACAAGAGTTCTTTTCGCGCTGCGCACATATGTCTGGGCCCATAACCCTTCTTGGGGAAAGGAATCCCTCAGCTTAGCTACTCATTGATGTTGGGAATCATCCTGGACTACTCAAGTCTAGATGTAGTTAGATAAATGATAGAGTTACATTCACAATAGCCTCAAACAGACAAGAGTTCTTTTTGCGCTGCGCACATATGTCTGGGCCCATAACCCTTGTTGGGGAAAGGAATCCCTCAGCTTAGCTACTCATTGATGTTGGGAATCATCCTGGACTACTCAAGTCTAGATGTAGTTAGATAGATGATAGAGTTACATTCACAATAGCCTCAAACAGACAAGAGTTCTTTTCGCGCTGCGCACATATGTCTGGGCCCATAACCCTTGTTGGGGAAAGGAATCCCTCAGCTTAGTTACTCATTGATGTTGGGAATCATCCTGGACTACTCAAGTCTAGATGTAGTCAGATAGATGATAGAGTTAGATTGAGGGAATCCTTTCCCTGTTTCCAAAGCATGCCTAGATAGGCTTTACTGTGTTTCACTCTATCCTGTTTACGTCACAGCCCTTACTTTGAAGTTAGTAGAAATGTGAATCTTTAGTAACATTTACTTCCCATTGGTCAGAATGTCTTTTATGGCCCCAATAAACTGGACCATGAGGTTGGAACCATTTTGGTTCTCTCTTCTCCTTTTTTTCTTCAAGCTAACAAGAAGCATCTCGCCATCTCTCCTGGCAAGATGTAACTATCTAGATGTTTGTTATTTTTCCTTTCTTATTTTTCCTTAGAAACCAGTCTAGAGTAGACTAGACAGCTCCCAAGCCTTTCTATCTACAATATTATTTACAGCATTTATATTCCGCTCTTCTCACCCCGAAGGGGACTCAGGGCGGAACATATTACACATATAGGCAAACATTCAATGCCTTTTAACATAGAACAAAGACAAGACAAACATAGGCTCCGAGTGGGCCTCGAACTCATGACCTCCTGGTCAGAATGATTCATTGCAGCTGGTTACAGCTGGCTTGCTCTCCAGCCTGCGCCACAGCCCGAGCCCAATAGAGTTCTTTTTACCTGAATAAATACTTTTTGAACTTTTATTGAGACTCTGCAGTCCATTGCAATCCTGAATAGACAAAGGCTTCTCTTTGCTCACCCCATGTAAGTAACTGCTGCATTTGAAAGCTTTGCTTTTGTTACTCTGCTAATTTTGGGTGGAATCTCCCCTAGAGAGGGTTAAATTGAGTCTAACCACTCAGAGATTACCACAACAAGAAGGACTTGGGTGCCTGAGCCAGATTGTGATGGAGCTGCCGAAGTGGCGAATGTGATCCAAGGCCACAACATTAAGGAGAAACCTCGCAATAAGGAGGTGAGAAGCTGCTCTGTTGCTGCATCATCTGGACTCTCCATCTGAAGGAGGTCAGAGACCAAGTGAGTCAGGTCCACGGGAGAGCAGGATGGATTTGTTCCTTTTCTACGAGAGTTGAATGAAAAGTAATGCATCCATCTTCGTAACTCCTCAACAGATAGCAGTCCTCGAATGTGGCAGGTCCTGGCTTGTTCAGGAGACTCTCCTCTACAGTTCCATTTGGTGGGAAGCCTTAGCATTGAATGGTTGTGTTGTTAAAGTGCAAAGCATGGAACCTTGCGCAGACGGGGAAGCCTTAGCATTGAACGGTTGTGTTATTAAAGGGCGAAGTATGGAACCCTGCACAGATGGGGAAGCCTTAGCATTGAACGGTTGTGTTGTTAAAGCGCAAAGTATGGAACCCTGCACAGATGGGGAAGCCTTAGTATTGAACGTGTGTGTTGTTAAAGGGCGAAGTATGGAACCCTGCGCAGATGGGGAAGCCTTAGCATTGAACGGTTGTGTTGTTAAAGTGCAAAGTATGGAACCTTGCGCAGACGGGGAAGCCTTAGCATTGCACGGTTGTGTTGTTAAAGCGCAAAGTATGGAACCCTGCGCAGATGGGGAAGCCTTAGTATTAAACGGTTGTGTTGTTAAAGCGCAAAGTATGGAACCCTGCGCAGACACGGAAGCCTTAGCATTGAACGGTTGTGTTGTTAAAGGGTGAAGTATGGAACCCTGCACAGATGGGGAAGCCTTAGCATTGAACGGTTGTGCTGTTAAAGTGCGAAGTATGGAACCCTGCGCAGACGGGGAAGCCTTAGCATTGAACGGTTGTGTTGTTAAAGCGCAAAGTATGGAACCTTGCGCAGATGGGGAAGCCTTAGCATTGCACGGTTGTGTTGTTAAAGCGTGAAGTGTGGAACCCTGCGCATACGGTCAGTCAATGCGACTTAAGCAACATGCAGTCACTGAATTCTTGGCAGCAGAAGTGTCACCCCAAAGGAGATTCATCAGGGAATGCAAGCTGTTTATGGTGATTGTGTTGATGAGAGTACTGGGCATCGTTGGGTGAGTAAGTTTAAAGAGGTTGAGGTGGGAACATCTGACTTGCGTGACAAACAAAGAGTTGGACGTCCTGTGACAGCAACCACCAAGTTTCACAAGCCAAAGATGGACAGATTGATTCAGGACGATCGTTGTATCACTCAGAGAGAAATTTCAAGTACAATCGGTATTTCACAAGAACATGTGGGTCACATGATTGCTTTGCTTGGCTATCAGATGTTGAGAGAACTGTGAGACGCCGGCTGAGGAAACAGAGTGTCGACTTCTTCCGTGACGGCTTCAGAAAACTTGTTCACTGTTGGCAGAAATGTATCCAATTGTCTGCTGATTATGTGGCAAAGTGAATAGTAGTAGTTAAAGAGCACATTCTAAGGATTATTTCTGCGTTTGATTTATTAAAATATTCCCATCCAAACCGAAGTAACGAAGGTGGAGGCATTACTTTTCATTCAACCCTCGTAGTTCATACTTTGCCTTTCCCGCAGAACTGGGATCCCAGCCAATGTAAAAAGATGGAGATAAATACAAATCCGAAACCGATCAGGACATAACAAAAGACCATTGTTAAGGTAGGATGTTGCAGGACGGGAAAGCAATTTTTCTGAGGAGGAGTGGCTGAAAGGAGTGGAGGGGGGAAGATTCAGGGAGACGCAAGATGTTGCAGAGGAAGGGAGGTGTTCGCCCTTCCTTTGCTTGGCCCCTCTCGTTGCCTCTCTGTTGCTCCAAAGGGCAGGAAGACGGGCACAGAGTGGCTTCCAAGTGGGGAGAAATTGAGCATTTGATGAACCAGCCTGGACACAGAATATTATTTGAGAACACAAAAATGCTGGACCATTCCAACAACTATCATGTCAGACGACACAGAGAAGCCATTGAAATCCACAAGCATGTGGACAATTTCAACAGAAAGGAAGAAACCATGAAAATGAACAAAGTCTGGCTACCAGTATTACAAAACTCCAAAATCAAAACAGTAGATGGGAACCAAAACTCTGAGGGCTTGACTGACAAAGGATGCCCCCAGGCAAGAGACAAAAACATCTCCAATGCTAATTAGGGTGATTAACTGAAACATTGATGCTGGCTCCCAGTGGCAAAGGACTCTTGCCACACCCTGGACTCTACACAGATATATATATTCTCCATACCTCACAACCTCTGAGGATGCCTGCCATAGATGTGGGCGAAACGTCAGGAGAGAATGCTTCTGGAGCATGGCCACACAGCCCGAAAAGACATACAACAACCCAGATATATATATTCTTTCCTTCCCTTACTTAGTTTATCCATGCCTCACAACCTCTGAGGATGCCTGCCATAGATGTGGGCGAAACGTCAGGAGAGAATGCTTCTGGAACATGGCCACACAGCTCGAAAGACATACAACAACCCTGAGTCAAAGAAGGAGGGCAAATGGAGCTGGACCCTGCACTGCAGATCCTCCCTCGAGTGCCATCAGCTTCCAGGCCTGTTTGGCTGCTCCATCTGACATGGGACCCCACAGAGGAGCCAGAAACAGGGTCCTCAAGCAGAGAAGAGGGTTGAAGGATTGAGAGGGTCCTCAGCCTGGAAATAACCCCCTCTGAGCCCTATTTCAGGCCTCTCAATGAGGAGGGATGCTTTGGAAACATGAGGACCCCAGAGCTGCTCCTCCTTCACACCAGGGAGATACTGAGTGCAAAATCCAGACTTTAACCTGAATGTTATAAAGCAACCATCCCACTGTGAGAGAGAGGATTCAGCCCTTTGAACAGAGAGAAACTTGGAGCTGCATCTGCAGGAAGCCTCTGAGCTTTATAAGGCCAAAGAAATGTCCAGGACAGGGGTCCCCAAACTAAGTCCCGGGGGCCAGATGTGGCCCTCCAAGGTCATTGACCTGGCCCCTGTCCTAAACTTTAGACTTAGAGTTGACCTAAGTCTACCTGGTCTTTGGAGGTCTCTTTGCTTAGCTACGGCCGTATGAGACCATCTAGATGGCTTTTGGAGGTCACTTTCATTACCTATGGCCATATGAAGCAGTCTAGATGGGCTTTGAGGGTGCCTTTACTTACCTATGGTTTTATGAGATCGTCTTGATGGCCTTTGGGGCCCCTTTCCTTACCTATAGTCTTATGAAACCATCTAGATGGTCTTTGAGGATCCCTTTCCTTATCTAGATGGCTTTTGGAGGTCACTTTCCTTACCTATGGTCCTATGAGACCATCTAGATGGTCTTTGAGGATCCCTTTCCTTATCTATGGTCTTATGAGACCATCTAGATGGCTTTTGGAGGTCACTTTCCTTAACTATGGTCCTATGAGACCATCTAGATGGTCTTTGAGACATGCTGGATTTCGTATCACGAAATCACAAGTTGAACACTTCCCAAGTTTCTAGGACTGTGTGATGTATTTTCGGATGATGCGTGCAGATCCCAGTTGGGTGGCCTTTCGCAGTTGGCAGTTGTTGTGTATATAATAATAATATGTCTTGTTTGCTGTGTCATACAATGTTGTTGTGTCAATTATAAAAATAATAATAATAATCACTGATACATCACATAGTCCTACATACTTGGGAAGTGTCCAATGTGTGATCCAATACAAAAGCCAGCAGAGTGGTCTTGTTTGCTGTGTACTAATCTTGTTGTGTATCATATAACATTAATAATAATATTCACCGATACATCACACAGTCCTACACACTTGGGAAGTGTCCAACGTTTGATCCAATACAACAGCCAGCAGAGGGATCTTGTTAGCTGTGTACTAATCTTGTTGTGCATATAATGATGATGATGATGATGATGATGATGATGATGATGTTGATGAAGAAGAAGAAGAAGAAGAAGAAGAAGAAGAAGAACATGCCCTGGCAGAATATGTAAAGCAAAGTGAAGAACCTGCTTTGATTGAAATCAAAAATCAGAAACTCCTCAAAACACAGCAGACAAAAAATCAGTACAAGAAAACCGCACTACAAACTAGAGCTGACAGCTGGCACAACAAAACATTGCATGGAAAGTTCCTTGACAAAATTGAAGGAAAAGCTGATAAGGAGAAGACCTGGCTCTGGCTCACGAATGGGACCCTGAAGAAGGAGACAGAAGGCCTGATCCTTGCAGCCCAGGAGCAAGCCATCAGGACAAAGGCAATTCAGGCCAAGATCGAAAAACCAGCGGATGACCCAAAATGCAGACTGTGCAAGGAAACCGACGAAACCATGGATCACATCCTCAGCTGCTGTAAGAAAATCGCACAGACAGACTACAAACAGAGGCACAACTATGTGACCCAAATGATTCATTGGGACTTATGCCTCAAGTACCACCTCCCTGTAGCAAAGAACTGGTGGGATCACAAACCTGCAAAAGTATTGGAAAATGAACATGCAAAGATACTGTGGGACTTCCGAATCCAGACTGACAAAGTTCTGGAACACAACACACCAGACATCACAGTTGTGGAAAAGAAAAAGGTTTGGATCATTGATGTTGCCATCCCAGGTGACAGTTGCATTGACGAAAAACAACAGGAAAAACTCAGCCGCTATCAGGACCTCAGGATCGAACTTCAAAGACTCCGGCAGAAACCAGTGCAGGTGGTCCCGGTGGTGATGGGCACACTGGGTGCCGTGCCAAAAGATCTCAGCCGGCATTTGGAAACAATAGACATTGACAAAATTGACAATAGACATTGACAATAGACATTTGCCAACTGCAAAAGGCCACCCTACTGGGATCTGCACGCATCATCTGTAAATACATCACACAGTCCTAGACACTTGGGAAGTGTTCGACTTGTGATTTTGTGATATGAAATCCAGCATGTCTATCTTGTTTGCTGTGCCATACAATAAAATAATAATAATAATAATAATAATAGTCCTAGACACTTGGGAAGTGTTCGACTTGTGATTTTGTGATACGAAATCCAGCATGTCTACCTTGTTTGCTGTGTCATACAATAATAATAATAATAATAATAATAATAATAATAATAATAATAATAATAATAGGGTTGTTGTATGTCTTTCGGGCTGTGTGGCCATGTTCCAGAAGTATTCTCTCCTGACGTTTCGCCCACATCTATGGCAGGAGAGAATACTTCTGGAACATGGCCACACAGCCCGAAAGACATACAACAACCCTGTGATCCCGGCCATGAAAGCCTTCGACAACACAATAATAATAATAATAATAATAATAATAATAATAATAATAATAATAATACGATCCCACCTTTCTCCCCATAGGGACTCAAGGCAGCTGGGGAGAAGGGAAGGCATTTGGATGATTGGGAAGATTTTGTGCCAGGCTGTTCTTTGCTCCCACATCTGATGGCAAGCCAAGCTCCTTGCCACATGCCAGGTCTCCTTATCGCCACCAAGGCTATGAAGAAATGAAGGTGTTTTGGGGGTGTTTTGGGGTGGAGGAACACAAGTGCCCCTGCCTTGCAAGGCAGTCTGGCTGGGAAAGCCAAGGCTCACAGCTCCAGCCTCCTCCTGCAAGCCTTGATTAAAAATAAGCCTCCCTCCATTGTGGAAGCTGCCAGTCAGGCCCTCTTTGTAGGTGGAATCTATTTTAAAAAATTCCCGTCTTCTGTAAAGATGCTCAAGTCTTTTTGACTGTTAGCAGCTTGCGTCCCCGTAACAAGGAGGAGGGAGAGAGAGAAAGAGAAAGAGAGCGGGAGCGTGTGCAGGGTGTGCAAGGGACTCGGGGGAGCTAATTGGGGCCAGGCTGCCCAGATTGTGGGTTGCCATCAATAAGCCATGCGCAGTGTCAACACACCACAGCCGCGGATGAGTCAGGCCGCCCATTTATGCGCCTCTCCAACTGGTGGAGGCAAAGACTTTCCACTCTTTATGCTAATGAAAGGTAATTGAAGAGCTCCAGTCAGGCTTGCACTTGGCCAAACAAAGGCAACCTCCTCCCACGAAGGAAGGAAGAAAGAAAGAAGAAGAGGAACACGTCGGCGGCAGCAAGCGCAACCACGTCTCCTCCTCCTCCTCGGTGTCTCCAAGCCACGGAGGAAGAGAAAGAAGGAGGAGAAAGGAGGCCTCTCCATGAAAATTAGCCCTCCGACTGGGAGCCAAACAGTGGCGGCTAATGCACTTCTGGACGAGAGCGGCACGCTATTCATAAGCATCAGTGTCGGGCCCAAAAATAACATTTTTAATGGCATACTCTGAGTGTAAACAGCCCCTGCTGACTCAGAAGCAGAAAACTGGGCTTCGGAAAGCAGCGGCAGCTGGTTCCTCTTAAACAGGAACCGCATTTGGAGCAAACGCCCCAATAAGGAGGAGGGCATTCTCCTCTTGCCATCTGCTTGCCTTGAAGGGAATCACGGACCAGGACCGGTAATTGAGGAGTGGGCACTAGCCCTGGTGAAACCCCCCCTGCAAGGCCTTGACCCATGGCCAAACCCCAAAGAGGATTTCGATGCCCCATGGCTTTCTGAATTGACATAGTTTCATGGGAGCAAATCCTGGTTCTGCAGGAGCTCTCCAAGGTGCTGAACCCATATTGGACAGCTCCCTAATGCCAAGCATCATGGACTCAGCCTCCCAAAAAGAGAGTCCATCGCAGCCACAGCTTGACTCATTTAATGCCCACGGGTGAGAAAAGCGGAGTAAAAATGTTGGCTGTTCACACAGGCTTTTGAATAAGTACCACCCTCTTGAATGTTAAATACCCTGTTTCCCCTAAAATAAGACATCCCCAAAAAATAAGACCTAGTAGAGGTTTTGCTGAATTGCTAAATATAAGGCCTCCCCCGAAAGTAAGACCTAGCAAAGTTTTTGTTTGGAAGCATGCCCGGCATTCACCAAACAAAACACCATAGCATGCAGGATTGGTAAATGTACATACCAGTTGTATATGGAAATAATTGTAGTAACAAGAAATTCTTGACAGAAGTCACAGTTTGTCTGGTTTGGTTATGTTGGTTTGTGATGACAACTACTGTACAGTATAGAATAAATGTTCTTTTCTTGTTCAACAATAAATGTGAATTCTTCTTCATGGAAAAATAAGACATCCCCTGAAAATAAGACCTAGCGCATCTTTGGGAGTAAAAAATAATATAAGACACTGTCTTATTTTCGGGGAAACACGGTACTTGTACAAATGGTTATCCTTGATCGGTTGCACCCGCATGGGTAATTTCTCTAATACAATCTAAATATTTTTTTATAGTTGTTGTTCAATGGATAGGTAGTTACTTATATTTTATGTATGTAACTATTGGTTTCTTTGATATATATTTCACAGTGTAAATGACATGTAAGTGTTAAGTTTGGAACCATGTTAGTATTTGGCAATGGATGATGTTCTATGGATATATTTTCTTACTTATGTTAGTGTACGTAACTATTTTCAGACCACCAGAGGAAAGCCTGATGCGGGGCCAAAACCGGTCATGGCTGACTTATTCTTCTCGGCATTAGAATACACAACGCCGACTGCATTTCAATGTATATTGGACAATCCATTTGACGTTGTTTGTTATTACTGTGAATTTAGACAGTATAACTAATTTGCCAGATATATTGTTTACTGAACTGGTTTATTTTCAATTGTGTATTGAGTAGGTCATTTGTATTGAGTTAATTTTTCTAATAGCCTCAGGGTTCAACTCACCTTTGGGTTCTCCCCCATGTTCTTATAACACTTTTAACTTCCTCCATGTTTACAAGTCTCACTTAGTGCACTTTGATCAGCCCATCCTTATGTTTTATTGCTGCATTTTAACTTTGTCTTATTAATGGTTTGATTTTAATTGTATGCTTTAATTTTCATTTGTGTGTTTTTGGTATTTGATGTTTTATGTATGTATACTTGTTTTGGATTTGTAAGCCGTCCTGAGTCCCTGCGGGGAGATAGAGGCAGGGTACAAGAATAAAATTATTATTATTATTATTATTATTATTATTATTATTATTATTATTATTATTATCATAAAAGGGGGTCATTTTACTGTCGAACCTTCTCATTGAACATCCCTAAATCCACATAAATAAGTGAAGCATCTCACCCATCCCTCACCTCCTTTTGGAATCACACAAGCAAAGATTTTGGTGTATTTTAACTATCTGTTCTCGAACGCTTTCATGGCCGGAATCACTGGGTTGCTCTGAGTTTTCCAGACTGTATGGCCATGTTACAGAAGCATTCTCTCCTGACGTTTCATCTGCATCTATGGCAGGCATCCTCAGAGGTTGTGAGGTCCGTTGAACACTATGCAAAGGGGGTATATATTTGTGGAATTTTGCTGTATTTTAATTACCGTATATACTTGAGTATAAGCCGACCCAAATATAAGCTGAGGCACCTAATTTTACCACAAAAACTGGGAAAGCTTATTGACTAGAGTATAAAACAAGGGTGGGAAATGCAGCAGCTACGGGTCAAATTCAAAAATAAAAATAGATATTAATAAAATTACATTAATTGAGACATCAGTAGGTTAAATGTTTTTGAATATTTATATAAAACTGTAATTTAAGATAATAGTAAGACTTTAATAAGATAAGAATGTCCAACTCTGAATACCTATATACTCGAGTATAAGCTGACCTGAATAAAAGCCGGCCAGGACCCTCACTCGAGTATAAGCCGAGGGGAGCTTTATCAGCCCTAAAAAAGGGCTGAAAAACTAGGCTTATACTCGAGTATATACAGTATGTGTTCTCAAACACTTTCATGGCCGGAATCACTGGGTGGCTGTGAGTTTTCCAGACTGTATGGCCATGTTCCAGAAGCATTCTTTCCTGACGTTTTGCCTGCATCTACGGCAGGCATCCTCAGAAATTGTGAGGTCCGCAACACACCTGCTCTCTATTAGCCACAAAATGAAAATTGTAGACGGGCCCTGGTTCTTTCGGCTCCCAACAGTAAGGAGAAGATATTGTCAAAGGCTTTCATGACCGGAATCACGGGAGTGTTGTGTGTTTTCCAGGCTGTATGTCCAGTGTGTTCTAGCAGTATTTTCTCCTGACATTTTGCCTGCATCTGTGGCTGGCTTCTTCAGAAGATCCTCTGAAGATGCCAGCCACAGACACAGGCGAAACGTCAGGAGAAAATGCTACTAGAACACATTGGCCATGCAGCCTGGAAACCACACAACACTTCGGTGAGGAGAAGGACTTGTTTTGCAAATGCAGTGTGTTCTCCCTCCAGCGCCTGAACGTGTGGGTTGTGAGTGTGGAGGAGGCGGGAGCTGCTTTTATATCTCTCTCCTCTCCTCTGTGGATATCTATACTTTTATTTGCATTATGTTTTCATTTTATTTTGCTTTCGTTTTATGCATTTTGCGGAAAGAACATTTGCTGCTGGGCAGAGAGAGAGGGAAAGAAAACTGTTGAGACCCCCCCTTTTTTGCAAGCCTCCCCCCCCCCCCCAAAAAAAAAAAAAGGAATTGGAACAAGTTGTTGCCGCTGAGGCTAACTTTAGCTTGAAATGTTCTGGGCCATCCTTCCTACCTTCTTCTCAACAACCGGGTGGTAATTTATTCCAGGAAAAATACCCACAGCTTCGTCTCAGTGAACACATGGAAAGCACACTTGGGGAAAAGATCAGGACACAACAAACACACACACACAAACAAAAAGCAGCAAGCCCATACATTGGATTTTTTTAAAATGTAAAAATGTTTCTAAGTTGGTTAATTGTATTGTGCTGAGACTTCAGAGCACACATAGAGTAATTTGCAGAAATAATGACAGAGCATGCGTCTAATAATAATAATAATAATAATAATAATAATAATAATAATAAGTTCCTTGACAAAATTGAAGGAAAAGCTGATAAGGAGAAGACCTGGCTCTGGCTCACGAATGGGACCCTGAAGAAGGAGACAGAAGGCCTGATCCTTGCAGCCCAGGAGCAAGACATCAGAACAAATGCAATTCAGGCCAAGATCGAAAAATCAGCTGATGACCCAAAATGCAGACTGTGCAAGGAAACCGACGAAACCATTGATCATATCCTCAGCTGCTGTAAGAAAATTGCACAGACAGACTACAAACAGAGGCACAACTACGTGGCCCAAATGATTCATTGGAACTTATGCCTCAAGTACCACCTCCCAGCAGCAAAGAACTGGTGGGATCACAAACCTGCAAAAGTATTGGAAAATGAACATGCAACGATACTGTGGGACTTCCGAATCCAGACTGACAAAGTTCCGGAACACAACACACCAGACATCACAGTTGTGGAAAAGAACAAGGTTTGGATCATTGATGTCGCCATCCCAGGTGACAGTTGCATTGACAAAAACAACAGGAAAAACTCAGCCGCTCTCAGGACCTCAAGATTGAACTTCAAAGACTCTGGCAGAAACCAGTACAGGTGGTCCTGGTGGTGATGGGCACACTGGGTGCCGTGCCAAAAGATCTCAGTTGGCATTTTGAAACAATAGACATTGACAAAATTACGATCTGCCAACTGCAAAAGGCCACCCTGCTGGGATCTGCGCGCATCATCCGAAAATACATCACACAGTCCTAGACACTTGGGAAGTGTTTGACTTGTGATTTTGTGATACGAAATCCAGCATGTCTATCTTGTTTGCTGTTTCATAATAAAATTAATAATACAGTAGAGTCTCACTTATCCAACATAAACGGGCTGGCAGAATGTTGGATAAGCGAATATGTTGGATAATAAGGAGTCATTAAGGAAAAGCCTATTAAACATCAAATTAGGTTATGATTTTACAAATGAAGCACCAAAACATCATGTTAGACAACAAATCTGGCAGAAAAAGTAGTTCAATACGCAGTAATGCTATGTAGTAATTACTGTATTTATGAATGTAGCACCAAAATATCACGATATATTGAAAACATTGACTACAAAAATGCGTTGGATAATCCAGAACGTTGGATAAGCAAGCATTGGATAAGTGAGATTCTACTGTAATAATAATAATAATAAGCATCATCCGAAAATACATCACACAGTCCTAGACACTTGGGAAGTGTTCGACTTGTGATTTTGTGATACGAAATCCAGCATATCTATCTTGTTTGCTGTGTCATAATAATAATAATAAAATAATAAAATAATAATAATAATAATAATAATAATAATAATAATAATAATAATAATTTAAAAAAATCACCATCTGCCAACTGCAAAAGGCCACCCTACTGGGATCTGCACACATCATCAGAAAATACATCACACAGTCCTAGACACTTGGGAAGTGTTCGACTTGTGGTTTTGTGATACGAAATCCAGCATATCTATCTTGTTTGCTGTGTCATAATAAAATAATAATAATAATAATAATAATCATCATCATCATAATAATAATAATCATCATCATCATCATCATCCACTGGTAACTTGAGGATGATAGGCTCCCCATCTTTGGGCTTAGTCCCAGCCCCAAGTCAGTTGGGAAGGAGCGGAGCCCATAAGTTCTGCTTTTCAATGGGTTGCTTCCTCCAACTTGGAGGAGCGCGTGGACCCTCCTGGCCCCATTGCTCTCCCCCAGACCCTATTCAAGAGCAAAGGACAATCGTTCCCTGCCCTCCCCCAGATGGGACCCTTGGCTCTTTGGTTTGGCTGCCATGGAAAAAGGAGATGAGGAGGCTTTGTGCTGCTGGCGGATGACATCTCTCCTCTGGAACACACCGCAGATGCACACCTGCGCAATGGGAAAGACCCAGGAGCCTTGCTTGATCTGCTGCTTAGGAACCCGCAAACAGGTCTCCTTCCCTCCCTCCCTCTGTCTTGCCGGGGTCCTTCCCTTCCGCCAGGGCTGACAATGTCACCTCAAAGGGAACAGCTCCTGCTTAAAGATGAGGCCAACATACACACTCTCTCGCTCTCTCTCTCTTTCTGTCTCTGCCTCTGCCAAACAGGCTTTATTATCTTTCTCTCCAAAGGAAAGAAAGGGTTCCGCGGCATCAACACTCTCTCCTCCTCCCCACTCCCTTTCACGCTGGAGCTTTCTCAGGCATTGGAGCCAAAGGGTGAAAAGGGTGTTGGCATGCAGGAATGGCACAGAAAACAGCCAGGAGGCAAATGGCAAAGTGCTGGCAGCAACACAAGCACCGCTCCAGGGCACTGGGTCTATTTCCCCCCCTGTTCCAACCAAACAGGGCAGGAGACCCCAACCCCAGGCCAGGGCCCTCTCCCTGAGTGTTTGGGAGGGATTGCGGGGAATGCCAACTCTGAGGGATGGGATTAGACCGAAGCAGATCTCTGGGGAAAGGGACAACACAGGATACCTACACACACCCCACATTGGAGGCTCATAGAATCATAGAATAGTAGAGTTGGAAGAGACCTCATGGGCCATCCAGTCCAACCCCCTGCTAAGAAGCAGGAAATCGCATTCAAAGCACCCCCGACAGATGGCCATCCAGCCTCTGCTTAAAAGCCTCCAATGAAGGAGCCTCCACCATGGCTCTCCCAATGTGGAACAGCACAACCAACGGTGAGGCATGCTGGGCGTTGCAGTCCATCGCCATTGACTGCCCTCCAAGGCAGCTGAATGCAGGCAAAATATTTTTTTTTTCGTGTCAGGAGCAACCGTAGTTGCTTCTGGAGTGAGAGAATTGGCTGTCTGCAAGGACGTTGCCCAGGGGACATTGCCCGGATGTTTTGATGTTTTACCATCCTTGTGGGAGGCTTCTCTCATTTCCCCGCCTGGAGCTGGAGCTGAGAGAGGGAGCTCATCCACACTCTCCCCGGGTGGGATTCGAACCTGGCATCTTTCAGGTCAGCAACCCAACCTTCAAGTCACGAGGCTTTTATCCCCTAGGCCACCGGAGGCAAAACATGGACCACAGGGTTGTTGTATGTCTTTCGGGCTGTGTGGCCATGTTCCAGAAGTATTCTCTCCTGACGTTTTGCCCACATCTATGGCAGGCATCCTCAGAGGTGGATGGACCTCTGCCGGGCTGTGGCGCAGCTGGCTAGTAACCAGCTGCAATAAATCACTACTGACCGAGAGGTCATGAGTTCGAAGCCCGGGTCGGGTTAAGCCTCCGACCATTAATAGCCCCAGCTTGCTGTTGACCTATGCAGCCCTGAAAGACAGTTGCACCTGTCAATTAGGGAAATTTAGGGACGCTTTATGCGGGAGGCTAATTTACAACACCATAAAACTGCCAGCAAAACACGAGGAAAGGAATGAGGAAGTACAGCCACTACTGGACGGTGAAGCAACAGCTCCCCCTGTGGCCGGAATCGTGAAGCTGGAAAAATGTTAAAAATGCCTCTGAGTCTGTCTAATGTATGTTGTTTGTCTGTTGGCATTGAATGTTTGCCATATATGTGTTCATTGTAATCCGCCCTGAGTCCCCTTCGGGGTGAGAAAGAAGGGCGGAATATAAATATTATGATATTACAACAACAGTAACAACAACAACTGCAACCTTTTCCTGCAGCTCCCAGGTGCAAAAGGACTCTGCTTATCATTAGACCCCATCCTTCCTACCAGAAGCTCCTTTTGGGGTCTTTGGAAAGATGCAATTCCTGCAGTGAGCATGCTCACATACACAAACGTGGGAAGGGAGCCACGAAGAGCCCCCCACATCCACCCCTCTTCCAGCAAAGCCCCATTGGATTTACGGTTCCCTTTGCGAAGGCCTGGGCGCCTCCTCGCTGCCGTAACACGGCCATTACCAGGGCGATTTAGCAATAAAATGTGACTGACTTCATTACTGGCAAAGAAAAAGCTCCCGGCAGCTCTTAAATCACGGGCCGGTGCACACAGGCAGGGCAAGGGGGAGGGAGTCTATGGGGAGGCAGGCAGGTGAAGAGAGGAGGGGGCTGGACAGCTACAAAGGTAGCAGACCCTGGGACATCTTCATCAGACAGACCATGAACTGTGTCTTTCAGGAGGGGCTGTTACTGGAATAGGTTTGTGCTTCTTCTCTCTGGACCAGAGGAAGATAAAAAGGTCCTTCCGAGTGCAGACGGAGTGTTATATGTGCAAATGTCCACCTAAAAGAGGCAAGGGTTCATCCCTTGCTAAAGAAGCCTAGCGTGGATCCCATGACCCTTGCCAACTATCGTCCTGTCTCCAACCTCCCATTCTTGGGTAAGATGATAGAGTGGGCTGTACTGGGACAATTGCAACAATTTCTGGATGATACAGCCGGCCTGGACCCTTTCCAGTCAGGCTTCCGCCCTGGCCATGGGACGGAGACAGTCCTGGTTGCCATTACAGATGAACTTCATCGCCAGTCTGATAGCGGCGGATCAGAGCTACTGGTACTTCTTGACCTTACCGCAGCGTTTGACACCGTTGACTACGATCTAATGATTCACCGTCTCGCCATGTCCGGAGTTCGCGGTCAGGCCCTCAATTGGTTCAACTCATTTCTGCGAAACCGGAGCCAATGCGTGGAGTATATGGGTCAAGTCTCTGACAGATCTCCCCTCCTGTGGGGGTACCCCAAGGTGCAATTCTCTCCCCTCTTCTCTTCAACATCTACGTTAGACCCCTTGCTAGTTTGGCTCGGAGTTTCGGCCTAGACTGCTATCAATATGTGGACGACACCCAACTCCTTCTGCGCTTGGAGCCTGGAGCAACGTCCATACCAGACAATTTCACCTTCTGTCTGGAGGCTCTGTCGAACTGGCTACGTGCTAGTAGATTGAAGGTGAACCCAGCAAAGACCGAGATTCTCTGGCATGGCCCTCGACTGGTCTGACCCACTTGCTTCCCACCTTCGATGGTGCTGCCCTATCTCCTTCGCCCACCGTTAAGAGCCTGGGTGTCGTTTTAGATTCGCAGCTGACAATGGAAGCTCAGGTCGCTGCTGCCAGCAAACAGGCCTTTTTCCACCTACGACAAGCGAGGCAACTGGCACCCTATCTATCTGATGAGGCTCTGGCAACGGTCATCCAGGCCACGGTCACGTATAGGCTGGACTATTGCAATGCCCTGTATGTTGGCCTTCCGATGTCCACGACCTGAAAGCTCCGTATTGTTCAGAATGCAGCAGCCAGGCTACTCACAAGAACACCCTTGAAATGCCACATAACACCAGTGCTGCAGCATCTGCATTGGCTTCCAACTGATTACCGTGGTCTATATAAGATGCTAGTTCTGTCTCTTTAAAACTCTTTACGGCCAGGGCCCATCGTACATTAGGGACCGTCTCTCCTTCTCCCATCATCGGAGGTCGCAACGACCATCCCAACGAGACTTACTCTATGTACCGGGTCCTAGAGAAGTGCACTTGGAAAGGACCAGATGCAGAGCTTTTTCTATTTCTGCCCCTGCCTTATGGAATGCCTTGCCACCCTATATGAGAGCCATGCGTGAGTTAGGGCCTTTTACCCTCGCACTCAAGACCTGGCTCTTTACTAGAGCTTTTAATCTATGTTAATTTTATCAATATTTGTATGTATATATTTTTAATCTTTACAATTTTATCTTGTAAATCGCCTAGAGCATGGTGGATGGAGGGCGATTAATAAGTAATTAAATGATGATGATGATGATGATGATGAAAAGGCAAGGAGAGGACATATGGCAGCTTAACACAAAGCTAGAACTAGGGTCCTCCCAGCATGGCCCTTGACTTGATGGCTCCAAGGGCTACGGATACAGAAACCCCAAACTGTGATCCCTTTGGGAAGGGTCTGCGTCTGGCCAAGTCTTTGCTCGTTCCCATCCGCAAGAGGTTTTGCTCATGGCTTAGGCTTTGCTGGAGGCAGGCAGACTTGGGGGGAAGGGGAGCTGGCATGTTATAATAATAATAATAATAATAATAATAATAATAATAATAATAATAATAACAACTTTCTTTTTATACCCCGCCCCATCTCCCGAAGGGACTCGGGGCGGCTTACATGGGGCCTTGCCCGATAAAACAATCAAATATCAAAACACAGCAATAAAAACATCAAGTACAATAAAAACAAACGTTAAAATCAACATAAAACATACAATAATAACACTGGAGACTAATTCATAGAACCCAGGCAAAGTGCAACATGGGCCGAAATGGGGAAGGTAATTTCACAGTTGAAATGGACAAAGTGCAATGTTCACGCTGGCCACGCAAAACCAGGGCCACCAGCCCCACCAGCACCAGGCAAAGGGAAGCCAACTGGGCTGTTTGTCCAGAAAGGTAAAGTCCAGTCATGTCTGACTCTGGGGGTTGGTGCTCATCTCCATTTCTAAGCCGAAGAGCCAGCGTTGTCCGTAGACACCTCCAAGGTCATGTGACTGCATGGAGCGCTGTTACCTTCCCGCCAGAGCGGTACCTATTGATCTACTCACATTGGGAATCTGATTTAGCTTGCTCTCCAGTCTTTAACATTAGTGCAGACAACAGATATACCATCGCTCCCATGGCTTATTTAACAAACCTGGAGCTGCCTAATCATCATAAAGCCTTCACTCTTGCAAGATGCCACGCCCTCCCATCGGCAGTACTGGAGGGGAGATACCGGAAGACCCCTGCTCCGGAGAGACTATGCCCTTGTGAGTCTGGCCATATCGAAACTATCAAGGACGTGCTCCTCCAGTGTATGTTTTATTAGAATCAATTTCATCACTCCTTGGCTTTTAAAACATCCAGGACGTACTGAAAGATACTACACCTCTCTGTTGCTCTCAGACTCCTGTTCTGCAATAACCTATAGTGTCGCCAGGTTCTGTGCAGCAGCAACTTCCATCAGACGGACAATGACTGACCCCCCAGGGCCTGTAGCCAGAGCAAACTGCTATAACTGAAAGACTGCAAATGCTCCCTCTATCCCCCTCCAGAGCCTCTTAGTGGACCGATATTTACTATTAGCTGACCCTGCTAATAGTCTGCTTTTAATTTGTTTTTATTATAACATGTTTTTAACTTTTTCTTTTATCAGACTTTTATGGGAACTGTGATTCCCCTTTTCGGGCACCTGTGCCCATTTCCATATATTCTGGTCATAGACCGTAATAAATTGCTAAACCTAAACCTACTCACATTGGCATGCTTTTGAACTACTAGGTTGGCAGGAGCTGGAGCTAACAGCGGCCGCTCCCGCCGCTCCCGGGGTTTGAACCTGGGACCTTTCGGTCTCCAGTTCAGTGCTTTAACACACTTCGCCACCGGGGCTCCTTTTAGGTTTTAGAATATTTCTGGAACTGTCCAGAAAAGCTCCCAGAAATGGAGGATGTGGCAGCCAGAGCTCTTGGAGAGCATGAAGGGAGCACATCGCCACTAGCCAGGCTCCTATGCTATGATGAGAAGGGAGGTTGCTTTCCGGCCTTAGGAAGAAACAGGGCCAAGGAAAGGAGAGCCTCTCCTGCCAAGAAGCAAAAGACTCCAGAGCAAGGCCAGCCCCTCTCTCCAAGAACAGACAGTTCTTTGGAGCAACTAACAAAAGCCATCGCTGGCAGCAAAGGCTTTCAGGAGCGCTCTCTCTCTCTCTCTGTTGTTTTTGTTGTGTGCTTTCAAGTAATTTCTAACTTCTGGTGACTCTATTGTGGGGTTTTCTTGACACTGTTTGTTCCTGGGAGGAGTTTGAGAGGATGCCATTGCCTTCCTCAAAAGACCCCTCAAGTGGGATTCTGTGGCCAAGCAGAGATTGGAACCACAAATTCCAAACAGTTGGGGAAAGGGTGTTGGGATTCATCCTGAACTACTCAAGTCTAAATGTAGTCAGATAGATGATAGAGTTAGATTGAGGGAATCCTTTCCCCATTTCCAAGGCATGCCTAGATAGGACTCACCATTGTTTCCTGCTTCCTGTCCTATTTAGGTCAGCCCACTCTTTGATGTTTTTAGAAATGTGATCTCTCCTAGGGCTTTGACGTAACTCCCCAATTCGGTCCTTTGGAATGTTTATGGCCCTAGAGAAGAGCAGCCCCACGAGGCTTGGTCGCTTTTCCAGCTTCCTGTTTTGTTCCAGAGAGGACGCACCTCTGTCCTCTATTAGTCAAGATGTAGTTATCTATACCTTTGTTATTTTAATCCGTCTATGTGTATTAGAACAGGATAGATTAGATAGTTAGCTCCAAACCTTTTCTATCCATCAATGGATTTCTTTTTACCTCAATAAATGCTTTTAAACTTTTAATCAAACTTTGCATCCCTTTGCCTTCCTGATGACACAGAGGCCTTCCAAACTCACACCGCGTAAGTCTCACGCTGCTGCAATTTTTACTCTGCTATTTTAATGGGAATTTACCTCATAAAGAGGGTGATTAAAGCTTAACGGCTCATCCATTCCCAACAAAGGGTTGTTGTGAGTTTTCCAAGCTGTACAGCAATGTTCCAGAAGTATTCTCTCCTGACGTTTCACCCACATCTATGGCAGGCATCCACAGAGGTTGTGAGGTAAGGATGCCTGCCATAGATGTGGGCGAAACGTCAGGAGAGAATACTTCTGGAACATTGCTGTACAGCTTGGAAAACTCACAACGACCCTGTAATTGATGTGTTCTCAAAGGCTTTCATGGCCAGGATCAATGGGTTGTTGTATGTTTTCCGGGCTGTATGGACATGTTCCAGAAGTATTCTCTCCTGACGTTTCACCCACATCTATGGCAGGCATCCTCAGAGGGTGTGAGGTGAGAATGCCTGCCATAGATATAGGCGAAATGTCAGGAGAGAATACTTCTGGAACATGTCCATACAGCCTGGAAAACACACAACCCAGTGATCGATGTGTTCTCGAAAACTTTCATGGCCAGGGTCACTGGGTTGTTGTATGTTTTCCGGGCTGTATGGCCATGTTCCAGAAGGATTCTCTCCTGTATGGCCATGTTCTTCTGGAAACACACAACAACCCTGTGATCCTGGCCATGAAAACCTTCGACAACTTGTTGGGGAAAGGTTTGAGAAAGGGCTGTGGCACAGGCTGGTGAGCAGCCAGCTGCAACAAATCACTCTGACCAAGAGGTCATGAGTTCGAGGCCAGCTCGGAACCTGCGTTTGTCTTTGTCTTTGTTCTATGTCAAGGCATTGAATGTTTGCCTTATATGTGTAATGTGATGTGTAATGTGAGTCCCCTTAGGGGTGAGAAGGGCAGAATATAAATACTGTAAATAAATAAATAAATACATTTTTCTGCTCCTTTTCACCTATCCATTAAAGCTCTTTCCCTTTTCGCACTGTACACATGTCTGGGCCCATAACCCTTGTTGGGGAAAAGAATCCCTCAGCTTAGCTACTCATTGACGACTGGAAACTTGATGACACAAGAGACTTGTGCGGTTCATGGATGAAACTCAACACAAATAACCGAGTGCCCCAAACACTACTTTCCATCTCTGACTCTCACGTGCGGATGTCTCTAGCTCATGCAGAGAAGGGTACCCAAGGCACAGCCACCTCCGCAGGGCTTTCACTGCTTCCTTTCTCTTGCGTGCCAGCCCTCCTTCCCTGGCCCTGACCGGGCTGAGCTGAAAGAGGATCCAGCCACGCATTTCCGCCAATCCTTTTTTCCGAAGCAGGCAGAACTGGTTCGCCAGAAAGAAAGAAAGAGAGAAAGAAATCAACCTGTGCCCCCTCCCCTCCCCTGCCCTCCTCCTCCCTGTCTCCACTTTAAGAGCTGTGAAATCCTCCATGTGCTTGTTAAAAGGAGCGGCGTCTCTGCGCTCGGGCAGCCTGGCTGTTATCTCAGATAAGTCGGAGCCAAAATCAATTTTGCCTGACAGGTGATGCACTTCAAGTCAACCTGCTCTCCAGGCCTCAGGCTCCATTGAGGGGGAGGAGAAGGAGCGGGAGCGGGAGGGGGCACAACGGCGCCCCTGAGCAGCAGAGGGTCGGCAAATGCCCGCCAGCCACTGCAAAACAGTCACAACAACAATCAACAACAATCCATTTTAATTGGGGAGGAGGGGTCTTCTAGCAGAAGCGGCCCACTCTGACGCATCCAGTGCTTCCTTGGTGCCAGGTCCCGGACTCCCACTGGCCCCTGCACTATGCAGAAATCAGGGGAGAATGCTACTGTATTTTGGGAATGGGTGCCCTCTTCCTCAGCCACTGTATTGCTCCTGTATTGGTGTTGTCGAAGGCTTTCATGGCCAGAATCACTGGTTTGCTATGAATTTTCTGGGCTGTATGGCCATGTTCCAGAAGCATTCTCTCCTGACGTTTTGCCTGTTTTTATAGGTTGGAGCCCCCGGTGGCGAAGTGTGCTATTTATTTATTTCAATCATTTATACCCCATCCTTCTCACCCGAGGGGACTCAGGACGGCTTACAAGTGGCAATTGATGCCGTTACACTGATATACAATGAACTAAAACGTTAAAACAGTTAAAACAGTCATAAGCACTGAGCTGCTGAAGTTGCAGACCGAAAGGACGCCGGTTCGAATCCCAGGAGCTTCTGCCAACCTAGCAGTTCGAAAACATGCAAATGTGAGTAGATCAATAGGTACCTCTCCAGCGCTCCATGCAGTCATGCCAGTGGCCACATGACCTTGGAGGTGTCTACGGACAACGCCGGCTCTTCGGCTTAGAAATGGAGATAAGCGTTTTGGCGACGATGCGCAGCTGCAGGAAGGGGTGACCGGCTGGTTGAGGACACAAGCAGTAGAGTTTGGTGGGGAAGGAGTTGCTAAGCTCATTCATCGCTATGATGTGATTTGAGTGGCGACTATGTTGAGAAGTAGTATTTGGGTGTGGCTTTCAACTGCATATAGTTTCTCCTATACTTTGTTCATTTTTAATTCCAAAATGTAATCTACTTTCTGGATAACCCTCATATAAACCCCACTTGATTAGTTTCCAACAGACCTCACAACCTCTGAGGATGTCTTCCATAGATGTGGGCGAAACGTCAGGAGAGAATGCTTCAGAAACATGGCAATAGAGCCCGGAAAACTCACAGCAATCCAGAATAATAAGAATAATACTGGTAATACTGGTGATAGCTGTCGCTGCTGGGGAAAAACAGCTTGGCAGCAGATGCGATACCAGGAACATCTCCTCCGGAGACAGGCCACGCAGTCCCTCCGCCACATGCTTCGCAAAGCACGCAAGATGGCAAGGGAACACCATGCGCTTGGCAGGGGACCCCAAAGACTTTCCAAAGGAAGGAAAGAAGGCAGGCTCAAACACATCCCAGAAACACTAAACTTGGCAGCACAACCCCTCATCCATGCCTCTACGTTCATACAACAAAAATAAAAGAAAAATAAAGTCCTAATTAGAGGGAGAGGAATAATTGTTTTTATCCAATTGCTGCCAGTTAGAAGGCTAAGCTCCGCCCACTTGGTCTCCTAGCAACCCACTCAGCCCAGGGGACAGGCAGAGTTAGGGCTCACAAATGAGAGTAGATGAATAGGTACTGCTCCGGCGGGAAGGTAACGCCGCTCCATGCAGTCATGCCAATGGCCACATGACCTTGGAGGAGTCTACGGACAACGCCGGCTCTTCGGCTTAGAAATGGAGATGAGCCCCAACCCCCAGAGTCATACACGACTGTACCAACCCCCAGAGTCAGACACGGGCTGTGGCGCAGGCTGGAGAGCAAGCCAGCTGAAACGAGCTGCAATGAATCACTCTAAACAGGAGGTCATGAGTTCGAGGCCTACTCGGAGCCTATGTTTGTCTTGTCTTTGTTCTATGTTAAAAGGCATTGAATGTTTGCCTATATGTGTAATGTGGTCCGCCCTGAGTCCCCTTCAGGGTGAAAAGGGCGGAATATAAATGCTGTAAATAAATAATAAATAAATAAATACTTAACGTCAGGGGAAAACCTTTACTCTTTACCTTAACTACCACCAATTCCTCAATACTTTATTTCCCATACCACTATACTTTGCCACAGCAATGTGTGGCCGGGCACAGCTAGTTCAGGAATATATATACACACACCTCGCCCAGATAAACACTGCTCCGATCAAGGGCAAAAGGAGAGGCAACTTTCCCAGCCAATTTCCCAGTGACAGCCCCATCTCTTGGGCCCATAAATCCTCCCGGACCCCCCTTCTCTTCCCATCTCCCTGCAGGGAACAGCTGGCTTTGCCAGTCAGATTTGTTAGGCACTTTTATAGTAGCCACAACTCTAAGGTATCTCTTTTACGGCCGCACCATTTGCTCTCCCCGAGCGGCAGGCGCCTGAGTCAGCACTTCCCACCTGGATGCTGGAAATCACTACCAAGGCCCTTTGAGACCCCTTTTTTGAGCCAGGAATTGGGTCTCCTAGGAGCGGACAGCAAAGTGGGGAATGTGTTGTCGAATCTTTGTGAACTTTTGATGGTTCCTTTTATAGCCTTGTGTCTCTCTGGCCCAACTTCGGCTCCCTTTCCAGGCTCCAGTTGGGCCAAGCCTCATAAAGCAAGGTCAAGAGAAGAAGAAGAAGAAGAGGAGAAAGGGGCCGTTTTTGCACCTCGGAGAGCCAAGCACCAGCCTCCCGATGAACTGCCTGGCAAAGAGCCCTGGTTGTTAAAACCGCTGGTGTTAAATACAGCCACAAATGCTGCCTTCTTCTGCAAGGCAAGCAAGGTGACTGGGGCATCTGTGAATACCAGCCCCCAAATAATGGGAATGAATGGGGAACACCGTAAAGATGCAGCATGCTCTCTTCCAGCTTGGAAAAGCAGTTGTTCTTCACAAGGCTGTAACACAAACCCTAAAGGAACTCTCTAGGGTTACTGTGAAGTTTCCAGGCTGTATGGCCATGTTCCAGAAGCATTCTCTCCTGACATTTCGTATGCATTCATGGCTGGCATCCTCAGAGGTTGTTTGCAATTCTATGTTGGAATCCGCCCTGAGTCCCCTTGGAGAGATAGGGTGGAATACAAATAAAGTTTTATTATTATTTTATTATGACACAGCAAAAAAGATAGATATGCCATCCAGTCCAACCCCATTCTCCCAAGAAGCAGGAAAATCACATTCAAAGCACCCCTGACAGATGGCCATCCAGCCTCTGCTTAAAAGCTTCCAAAGAAGGAGCCTCCACCACACTTTGGGGCAGAAGGTTCCTCCAACAACAGGAAAAATACCGTCAATTACTTAATTTGTTGCAATTGGATTGCACTTTATGTTGTTGTATTTCATTGTACATTGTTGGGCTTGGTCCCCATGTGACCTGCCCCGAGAGATGGGGTGGGATATAAGAATAAAGTTATTATTATTATTATTATTATTTTATTATGACACAGCAAACAAGATAGATATGCAGGATTTCGTATCACAAAATCACAAGTCGAACACTTTCCAAGCGTTTAGGACTGTGTGATGTCTTTTCGGATGATGCGTGCAGATCCCAGTAGGGTGGCCTTTTGCAGTTGACAGATCGTAATTTTGTCAATGTCTATTGTTTCCAAATGCCGGCTGAGATCTTTCAGCAAGGCACCCAATGTGCCGATCACCACCGGGACTGCACTGGTTTCTGCCAGAGTCTTTGAAGTTCAATCTTGAGGTCCTGATAACGGCTGAGTTTTTCCTGTTGTTTTTCATCAATGCGACTGTCACCTGGGATGGTGACATCAATGATCCAAACCTTTTTCTTTTCCACAACTGTGATGTCTGGTGTGTTGTGTTCCAGAACTTTGTCAGTCTGGATTCGGAAGTCCCATAGTATCTTTGCGTGTTCATTTTCCAATACTTTTGCAGGTTTGTGATCCCACCAGTTCTTTGCTGCTGGGAGGTGGTCCTTGAGGCATAAGTTCCAATGAATCCTTTGGGCCACATAGTTGTGCCTCTGTTTGTAGTCTGTGTGATTTTCTTACAGCAGCTGAGGATATGATCCATGGTTTCATCGGTTTCCTTGCAGAGTCTGCATTTTGGGTCATCAGCTGATTTTTCGATCTTGGCCTTAATTGCCTTTGTCCTGATGTCTTGCTCCTGGGCTGCAAGGATCAGGCCTTCTGTCTCCTTCTTCAGGGTCCCATTCGTGAGCCAGAGCCAGGTCTTCTCCTTATCAGCTTTTCCTTCAGTTTTGTCAAAGAACTTTCCATGCAATGTTTTGTTGTGCCAGTTGTCAGCTCTAGTTTGTAGTGCGGCTTTCTATTATTATTATTATTATTATTATTATTATTATTATTATTATTATTATTATTATTTCTATAATAATAATAATAATAATAATAATAATAATAATAATAATAATAATAATAATAATAATAATATTCCTGGGTCTGGACCTCTCCTCATGTGTTTCAGGCCCCAGTCACATCCATCTCATGGAGTCATTCTTGGAGGGTCTCCTCCTCGGCTGCACAGCCCCTTCCCTCTCTCCTTCTTTGCCCTCTTTGTCCACCAACATCCCTCAAACCAGTCTCACTTTGGAGACCCTGTGCCAACCTCTTGCACAATATGAAATGTGTATGTGTGGATTTGGGGGGGGGGGGGGCATTGAAGTGGGGTGTCCCCCCCCCTCCGAAGGAAACCTCTCCGGGCACCAATTCCTAACCAGCCTCTGAGCCGCGTTCAGATCCATAATTTATCCGCTCTGCTCCTCTTCCCTGCCAATGAATAATGCACAGGCCTTCTCTGTAACAAGTCGCAGCTGCGCCGAATGGCGAAGCAGGAGACGGAGGGCCCTGAGCAGCAGCCAAAGCAGAGCCGAGCCGGGCGGAGAGGTCGGAGGCAGCACGGATCACTGCACAACGGCACACAACACACACTCGCACCGACCGGTCTCTCTTTTGGAAATGCCCTGATGGGAGGGACGGAGAGCCTTTTGGAGCTGCATGTGTCACAGGCACGGATGGGCCTCCAATTATGCAAACACAGGCAGTCCCAAGGCTTCTTTCGATCCGGGGAACACCGCAGGGATTTCCCTGACCTGAGAAACACCCTGCAAGGAAGACATGACAAATGCAAGGATCCTTTTCAGCCCCCGCGCCTGCTTGTTTGCGCACTGAAATGCCACCAGACATTGACAGGCAGGCACAACAGGCTGCAAGCAAGCTTTGGCTAATTTTCTCTCCTGTTTCCAATATTTAAACAAAGAAATCCAAGAGGAATCGTAAAACAGATGCACATCCAGCCTCTGCTTTAAAAACTCCAGAGAATGAGACTCCACTGGACACCAAGGCAAAAGCACAAGACTTGAATAGCACTTTATAGTTGGTCATTCCAATGTTTAACTCTGGGTCATTATAACTGGCCCATAAATGGAGTATTGTTACTAGTTTACCTTCCCGCTGGAGCAGTACCTATTGATCCACTCACATTTGCATCTCCGTAGACACCTACAAGATCATGTGGCCATAGGCATGACTGCATGGAGCGCCGTTACCTCCCCACTGGAGCAGTACCTATTGATCTACTCACATTTACAAGTTTTCAAATGCTAGGTTGGGAGAAGCTGGGGCTAACACCAGGCGCTCACTCCGCTCATCAGATTTGAACCTGTGACCTTTCAGTCCACACGTTCAGCAGCTCAGCGCTTTAACAAACTGCGCGTGGAACTCTGCTATATTTTGGTGGAATTGCCCCAACTGAGGGTTGTTTTTGAGCCTAACAGATCAGATTCCCCAACACGGATACCATTTTTGGCAAGATCTTGCAATGCATGCCTTTTGCACTTTTTAGCTTTGTCAACTTGATATAGACACAGGGTCTATTCCCATCCCAGTTTGCACTTCCAAGAATTTGTAGCACTTTATCAGTCACCTCGTGTTTACAATATTTATATGGTGCACCTTACCCAGTCTACTTTTACAACCTCTCCGTTTTAATCCATGTTTTCATTAGTTCTTGTCATTTGTTTTCATTGGCTAATGTTTAAATTTTTATAACTGTGCATGTCTTTTGTCTATTGTTGTGTTTCATATTGCTATTGTTTTTATTCGGGCTTGGCCCCATGTAAGCGGCCCTGAGTCCCCTTTGGGAAGATAGAGGTGGGGTATAAAATAAAATTGTTGTTGTTGTTGTTGTTGTTGTTATTATTATTATTATTATTATTATTATTATTATTATTATTATTATTATTATTATTATTTCCTGCACGGCAGGGGGTTGGACTAGATGTCCCGTGGGTTCTCTTCCAACTCTAGCATCCCTTCCTGATCCCATCCCATTCGCAGCAGCCATCGTGGCTCATGGGAAAAGCTTGCTCAGGGTCTCCTGAGGAATCCTTTGTTAGGAGGTGTTAGCTGGCCCTGACTGTTTCCTGTCTGGAATTCCTTTCTTGGGAGGTGTTAGCTGCCCCTGACTGTTTCCTGTCTGGAATTCCTTTCTTGGGAGGTGTTAGCTGGCCCTGATTGTTTCCTGTCTGGAATTCCTTTCTTGGGAGGTGTTAGCTGGCCCTGACTTGTTTCCTGTCTGGAATTCCTTTCTTGGGAGGTGTTAGCTGGCCCTGATTGTTTCCTGTCTGGAATTCCTTTGTTGGGAGGTGTTAGCTGGCCCTGACTGTTTCCTGTCTGGAATTCCTTTCTTGGGAGATGTTAGCTGGCCCTGATTGTTTCCTGTCTGGAATTCCTTTCTTGGGAGGTGTTAGCTGCCCCTGACTGTTTCCTGTCTGGAATTCCTTTCTTGGGAGGTGTTAGCTGGCCCTGATTGTTTCCTGTCTGGAATTCCTTTGTTGGGAGGTGTTAGCTGGCCCTGACTTGTTTCCTGTCTGGAATTCCTTTCTTGGGAGGTGTTAGCTGGCCCTGATTGTTTCCTGTCTGGAATTCCTTTGTTGGGAGGTGTTAGCTGGCCCTGACTGTTTCCTGTCTGGAATTCCTTTCTTGGGAGATGTTAGCTGGCCCTGATTGTTTCCTGTCTGGAATTCCTTTGTTGGGAGGTGTTCGCTGGCCCTGATTGTTTCCTGTCTGGAATTCCTTTGTAGGGAGGTGTTCACTGGCCCTGATTGTTTCCTGTCTGGAATTCCTTTGTTGGGAGGTGTTAGCTGGCCCTGACTGTTTCCTGTCTGGAATTCCTTTGTTGGGAGGTGTTAGCTGGCCCTGATTGTTTCTTGTCTGGAATTCCTTTGTTGGGAGGTGTTAGCTGGCCCTGACTGTTTCCTGTCTGGAATTTTCTGAATGTTGCAGGAAGCAGCACATTTGGGAAGTTCACAGAGCTTCCAAAACTTGGATTTCCTTCTTCAACGAGCTCTCCATGGCTCTGACGTGCCTGCAAAGTGGGTCTCTCAACCCGCACGGAGGGGCGAGGAGCTAGAAGGAACATGCAGCACCTACTGCGCAAGCGGAGTGGCCCCATTCCTTCAGGCACACACCCCCTCACTGTTCACAGGTACACCGAGCTTTCCTGTTTTAGATCCCTGTGTGGGCTCGCTCCCCACCAAGGAGGACAGGCCTTCTTGTCCTTAAACAGGGTGGATGGTGCCAGAAAGGATCCACCCGTGCTCCTGACACCCTGCGCATTGCAGATACCGGGGCCCACGGGGGCTGCCTTTGAGGGCCACTGCCGGCGAAGAAGCTCTTCCCGCTTTCCCTCCATTTCCCGTCTCTTTAATGGGGCCCGGGCTGCGAAGGGGGATGACTGACAGGACAAGAGCAGTTTAAAAGGAACGCAGGCGATTTAATAAAGAAACATTTTCAGCTGCATAATTTACGTGCTCAGAAGATGTATCTTGACAAGGCCAAATAGCTCGTGCCAAGCAAATCACTCGGCTGCACATGAGCTGTCATGGCTTCAAAACAGGAGATACCAGGAGGGAGGATGCCGTTATTGCTTGGGGGGAGAGCTTGTTCGGAGGCTGAGAGCGGCCTTGAGCCTTGAACGGGAGGGAAGGGAGAGGGCCGGGATGGCACCAAAGAAGCCAGGGCCCCTCTCTCCAGCCCCAAAGACAGGCCTTTCGAGGCTGTCTGCTCCCACACAACTCACTCCCTCGACTGCAAAGGTGTATGGACTCCATGTCATAGAAGCCCCAACAAGCGGAGAGCCGTGGGTCCTGCAAGGTTCAGAAAAGGCAGAGGAACCAGAGACCAAATTGCCAATATCCGCCGGATAATGGAGGAAGCCAGGGAGTTTCAGAAAAACATCTACTTCTGCTTTATTGACTATTCTAAAGCCTTCGACTGTGTGGATCATAATAAACTGTGGCATGTTCTTGGTGGTATAGGGATGCCAAATCACCTTGTCTGTCTCCTGAGAAATCTGTATAAAGACCAAGTAGCCACAGTCAGAACAGACCACGGAACAACAGACTGGTTCAAGATTGGGAAAGGAGTGTGGCAGGGCTGTATACTATCGCCCTCCCTATTCAACTTGTACGCAGAACACATCATGCGACATGCGTGGCTTGAGGAATCCAAGGCCGGAGTTAAAATTGCTGGAAGAAACATTAACAACCTTAGGTATGCAGATGATACCACTCTGATGGCCGAAAGTGAGGAAGAGCTGAGGAGCCTTATCACCAAGGCTCCTGTTTGTTGGGGCTTCTGTGACATGGAGTCCAGACACCTTTGCAGTCGAGGTGATTTGGCATCCCCATACCAAGAACATGCAATAGTTTATTATGATCCACACAAGAAAGTGCAAAAGCTGGGTTGCAGTTAAACGTCAAGAAAACCAAGATCATGGCAACGACACCTATTGATAACTGGCAAATAGAGGGAGAAAAAGTGGAGGCAGTGACAGACTTTATATTTCTAGGCACGAAGATCACTGCAGCCAGGAAATCAGAAGACGTTTCCTTCTTGGGAGGAGAGCAATGGCCAACCTTGACAAAAGAGTGAAGAGCAGAGACATCACACTGGCAACGAAGGTCCGCATAGTCAAAGCCATGGTCTTCCCCATAGTCACCTACGGATGCGAGAGCTGGACCATAAGGAAGGCTGAGCGAAGGAAGAGAGATGTTTTTGAAGGAAAATCCTGAGAGTGCCTTGGACCTTGGTGAGAAGATCCAACCGGTCCGTCCTCCAGGAAATAACGCCCAGTGGCTGCTCACTGGAGGGAAGGATAGTAGAGGCAAAACTGAAGTATTTTGGACACATCATAAGGAGACAGGAAAGCTTGGAAAAGATCACGATGCTGGGGAAAATGGAAGAAAAAAGGAAGAGAGGCCGGCCAAGGGTGAGATGGATGGAAGTGACTGGCTTGACCTTGAAGGAACTGGGGGTGGTGATGGCCGACTGGGAGCTCTGGCCTGGACTGGTCCACGAGGTCACCAAGAGTCGGAGACGACTAAACGACTAAGCAGCAGCAGCAGGTCCTGCAAGGGGCTGTGGGTCCTGCATGAGATCCAGAGTCTCATTTGAGACCTGGGTTCATCTCACTTGCCATCCCTCCTTGATGTTTCCTTTGCTCCACGTCTCCGGCCTCCCCTCCGTCCTTCCTTCCTCACGCTAATAAATTCCTAGCTTGTTTTTACAGTCATTACGATGTTAAGCACCAAGTGCTCTAAAGGGATGTTAAACTGAGCTCGGCACTTTGGCTCCGCGAAAGAAAGCAACACAAGCCTTTTTGCGGTTGATGCCGGACTCAGAGCGGCTCCAGCAAAGGCGGGGATGGCTACCGGACCCCAAAGAGTCTCATTTGGACTTCAGAGGAGCCCCCATCCCCACTGAGACCAAGCAACAGTCAAGATGTTTATGTGATTTATGATTTAATGTGATCTGACTGGGCTTGTCGCCATGTAAGCCACTCTGAGTCCCCTCCGGGGAGATGGTGGCGGCATCCACAAATAAAGTTGTTGTTATTATTATTATTTTATTATGACACAGCAAACAAGATAGATATGCTGGATTTCGTATCACAAAATCACAAGTCAAACACTTCCCAAGTGTCTAGGACTGTGTGATGTATTTTCGGATGATGCGTGCAGATCCCAGTAGGGTGGCCTTTTGCAGTTGGCAGATCGTAATCTTGTCAATGTCTATTATTTCCAAATACCGGCTAAGATCTTTTGGCACGGCACCCAATGTGCCCATCACCACCGGGACCACCTGCACTGGTTTCTGCCAGAGTCTTTGAAGTTCAATCTTGAGGTCCTGAGAGCGGCTGAGTTTTTCCTGTTGTTTTTTGTCAATGCGACTGTCACCTGGGATGGCAACATCAATGATCCAAACCTTTTTCTTTTCCACAACTGTGATGTCTGGTGTGTTGTGTTCCAGAACTTTGTCAGTCTGGATTCGGAAGTCCCACAGTATCTTTGCATGTTCATTTTCCAATACTTTTGCAGGTTTGTGATCCCACCAGTTCTTTGCTACAGGGAGGTGGTACTTGAGGCATAAGTCCCAATGAATCATTTGGGTCACATAGTTGTGCCTCTGTTTGTAGTCTGTCTGTGCGATTTTCTTACAGCAGCTGAGGAGATGATCCATGGTTTCGTCGGTTTCCTTGCACAGTCTGCATTTTGGGTCATCCGCTGGTTTTTCGATCTTGGCCTGAATGGCCTTTGTCCTGATGTCTTGCTCCTGGGCTGCAAGGATCAGGCCTTCTGTCTCCTTCTTCAGGGTCCCATTCGTGAGCCAGAGCCAGGTCTTCTCCTTATCAGCTTTTCCTTCAATTTTGTCAAGGAACTTTCCATGCAATGTTTTGTTGTGCCAGCTGTCAGCTCTAGTTTGTAGTGCGGTTTTCTTGTACTGATTTTTTGTCTGCTGTGTTTTGAGGAGTTTCTGATTTTTGACTTCAATCATTTTCCAAGACTTTTGCTGGTTTGTGATCCCACCAGTTCTTTGCTGCTGGGAGGTGGTACTTGAGGCATAAGTTCCAATGAATCATTTGGGCCACATAGTTGTGCCTCTGTTTGTAGCTGAGGATATGATCAATGGTTTCGTCAGCTTCCTTGCACAGTTGTTGTTGTTGTTGTTGTTGTTGTTGTTGTTGTTGTTGTTATTATTATTATTATTATTATTATTATTATTATTATTATTATTATTAGGGAGAAGGAGGTCTTCAGATCCTTCCCACTTCTGCAAAGCCCAAATACCCCCCTGGAGAAAGTTGTATATATAGGACTTTTTTGTTGCAAAAAACAGATCAAGGGATGAAGGTAGTGTATTGTCAGAGGCTTTCATGGCCAGAATCACTGGATTGCTGTGAGTTTTCCGGGCTGTATGGCCATGTTCCAGAAGCATTCTCTACTGACATTTTGCCTGCAGGCATCCTCTGAGGATGCCTGCCATAGATGTGGGTGAAATGTCAGGAGAGAATGCTTCTGGAACCTGTCCATACAGCCCGGGAAACTCACAACAACCCCTGACAGCAACCCAATGGAGGGGGTGTTCCCCTCCCCCAGAAAATCCTCCTTGACGTCACAACTAAGCCTTGGGAGGGGAGGGAAAGCCCCTTTCTTCCCCTTAAGAACCAGGATAAAGCTTTTCGGATGAGTCTTCTGCTCTCCTGGTTTAAAGACAAAAGCCCCGTGCCTCTCTCTACGCAGAGATTGTGGGATTTGGAAAGGGATGGGGCTGGAGCCCTAAGCTTTGCAAAAGCCTGAGCCCTGCATTAGCCAGAAAGAGGCTCTGAAGTCAAGACTGGGAGGCTTATCCCACCCCATCCTTTAGCCGAGAGGGCAAGGGGCAGGCCTACATACCAACACACGCGTGTTAGCGTCCTACATGAAGAAGGAACCGCCAAAGCCATTCTTTCCCTGCCTGCTCTCCTCTCCTGCGCTTGAACCAGACGTAGGCTGCATAAACTATATATAAATGAGTGATGGCGTCACGGCAACCAACAAAACAACAAAACTACAGGCCCCCCAACCTCGAAATTTGACAACACAACCCATCATCCACGCCTCTAGGTTGATACAACAAAAAGAAAAGAAAAATAAAGTCCTAATTAGAGGGAAAGGAATAATTGTTTTTATCTAATTGCTGCCAGTTACAGGGCTAATCTCTGCCCACTTGGTCTCCTAGCAACCAACTCAGCTGAGGGGACAGGCAGACTTAGGCCTCTCTTAGGCCTCTTCCACAGATTATCTAATTTGTTTTTATCCAATTGCTGCCGCTCCATGCAGTCATCCCACATGACCTTGGAGGAGTCTACGGACAATGCCGGCTCTTTGGCTTAGAAATGGAGATGAGCACCAACCCCCAGAGTGTGAGTAGATCAATAGGTACCTTTACCCTTTACCTTAACTACCGCCTATTCCTCAATACTTTATTTCCCATACCACCATACTTCGCCACAGCAACGCGTAGCCGGGCACAGCTAGTCTATATATATAAAAGAGTAATGGTGTCCGTTCCTTCCACTAAACAACAAAAGTACAAGCCCCAGAACCTAGAAATTTGGCAACACAACCCACCATCCTTGCCCCTAGGTTCCAACAACAAAAAATAAAATAAAAATCAAGTCCTAATTAGAGGGAGAGGAATAATTGTTTTTATCCAATTGCTGCCAGTTAGAAGGCTAAGCTCCGCCCACTTGGTCTCCTAGCAACCCACTCAGCCCAGTGTTAATAAAAGAATAAAAAAATAAAATAAATACAAATAATACAATAAAAAATAATAAACACTAAAAAATTAATACAATAAAATACTATAATAACAAAATGACTAAAAATAATAAAATATAATAAATAAAAAAGATAAGTTACATTAAAATTAATTTAAAAATGCAAATAACGTCAAATAAAAATTCCACAATAATTTTTAACCAATACCACCACCACTTTGCCACAGCAATGCGTGGCCGGGCACAGCTAGTCTATATATACAGTAGAGTCTCACTTACCCAACGTAAACAGGCCG